>NC_092814.1:198843425-199581550 GCF_023375885.2 Dermacentor andersoni
CCGTATTTGCTGCAAGATCGGAAAAGTGACGACACCGCTTTCTGGACTGTCTCTTCGAACTGCCAACGCGCAGCACGTCGAGCCATCCGGCGCCTGCACTGCTCGTGTCGTCATTCAGGACGTCCTCTATATCATAGAATTCGTCGTGTTGCCATCATGTTCACACGACGTCATATTAGGTTGGGACTTTCTCTCCACACATCATGCGATCATTGACTGCGCCCGCGCCGAAATCGAGCTGTTTCAGTTTTCGACGGATATTATCACAGACCATAAGGACCATTGCCGCAAAATCTCTGTTTCAGAAGACACCATTATACCTGCCTGGTCTTCCACCCTTGTCAGTATCTCTTGTGACTATGTAGATGGCGGCACAGTACTCTTCGCTCCGTCTGAACTCTTAGTTCGCCGCCGTTCACTACCACTGCCATTCACCGTCCTCGAGTTCAAAGCTGGCGCCTCTCTCATGTGCGTCTCCAACCCATCGGCTGAACCAATTACTTTACGCCGCCGTGAAAGCCTTGGCAGAGCAGAGCCACTGACTTCATCTTCAATATTTGACACGATGGGCGACTCCACTTATATTGCTGCTCTCGAGGAATCGCGTCCACAGTCCCTACCGGGTTCTTTTACGCCAGCTATTGCCAGTGACCTTACGACGACGCAGCGCGACGAACTTCTTCGCTTGCTCCAAGGCTTCTCTTCCTCCTTTGATTGCCAAGCAACATCACTCGGCCGCACAACGACTGTTTCGCACACTATCGACACTGGGAGCCACGCACCAATTCGACAGCGTCCCTACCGAGTATCGGCGACTGAAAGACAAGTTATCAATGACCAGGTGAACGATATGCTCAATCGCGGTGTCATCCAGCCTTCTAGTAGTCCTTGGGCATCACCAGTCGTCCTAGTTAAAAAGAAAGACGGCTCCATACGATTTTACGTCGACTATCGAAGGCTTAACAAGATTACCCGAAAGGATGTATACCCGTTGCCACGTATTGACAACGCATTTGACTGTTTGCAAGGAGCGGAGTTCTTTTCCTCCTTAGATCTCCGCTCTGGCTACTGGCAGGTGCCCATGGCGGACGCTGACTGTTCTAAAACCGCATTTGTAACACCAGATGGCTTGTATGAATTCACTGTGATGCCGTTCGGTCTGTGCAATGCACCCGCCACCTTCGAACGCATGATGGACGGCATCCTACGTGGCCTAAAGTGGCATACTTGCCTCTGCTACCTCGACGACGTTGTCGTCTTTTCCCCTGATTTTCCGACCCACCTTCGGCGTTTACATCAAGTTTTGACCTGTCTCCGGAATGCTGGTCTCCAGCTTAACTTAAGAAAGTGCCGATTTGCAGCTCGAAAACTGACTATATTAGGCCACGTTGTCTCCAAAGAAGGCATTCTTCCTGATCCTGATAAACTTCGCGCCGTATCCGAATTTCCGAAGCCCACTAATTTGAAAGCACTGCGCAGCTTCATTGGCCTATGCTCCTATTTTCGACGTTTCGTTCGCAATTTCGCTACAGTGATCGCACCACTTAACCAACTTCTTCAAGGCGACAATGAACTTTCTGGTTGGTCGGAAGCCTCTGATGATGCCTTTACGACTCTTCGTCACCTCCTCACGTCTCCGCCAGTCTTGCGCCATTTTGATCTAAGCGCACCTACAGAACTTCACACTGACGCCAGTGGTGTCGGCCTTGGTGCCGTGCTCGCACAACGCAAGACCACTAATGCCGAATACGTCGTCGCTTATGCTAGTCGTGCCCTCACGAAACCTGAGGCCAATTACTCAGTCACAGAAAAAGAGCGCCTAGCTATCGTATGGGCTCTTCAAAAATTTCGTCCATATCTCTACGGTCGACGCTTTGACGTGGTGACGGATCATCACGCTCTTTGCTGGTTGTCCAACCTAAAAGACCCGTCGGGCCGCCTCGCTCGGTGGGCCCTCCGAATCCAGGAATACGATATCCGTGTCGTCTATCGTTCTGGACGCAAACACTCTGACGCCGATGCCCTCTCGCGCTCCCCAGTTACTTCAGACAGCAGCACTTCTACTTATAGACATGACATCTCACCACTTGAGATCCTGGACATGGCATCGGAGCAACGAAAAGACCCATGGATCGTCATGATATTCGACTTTTTATCAAATCCTCCGGCAACTTCGGCACCTCGAGCGTTACGCCGACAGGCGCAGCATTTCACAATCCGCGACGGACTTTTATACCGCCGCAACTACCAAAATGACGGCCGCAAATGGCTCTTAGTAGTGCCTCGCCACCTACGACAAGATTTATGCTCTGCTTTTCATTCTGACCCGCAGTGTGGTCACGGCGGAGTGTTAAAAACTTACACACGGCTTCGCCTACGATATTATTGGCGAGGGATGTACACCTTCGTCCACAAATACGTGCGCTCCTGCATTGCCTGCCAGCGACGCAAATGTGTCCCGCATCTCTCCACCGCACCTCTCCAACCACTTCCCTGCCCAGCTCAACCATTCGACCGCGTCGGCATTGATATATACGGGCCTCTTCCATCTACTGGCGCTGGCAACCGATGGATTGTTGTGGCCGTAGATCATCTGACACGGTATGCCGAAACCGCCGCCTTGCCTGCTGCATCAGCAAAAGACATCGCCTCGTTCATACTAAACAACTTCGTTCTCCGCCATGGCGCCCCTCGCGAACTGTTGAGCGATCGGGGCCGCGTATTCCTCTCAGACGTCCTGCAGTCACTCCTATCTGAATGCCAAATTATTCACCGCACTACTACTGCTTATCATCCACAGACCAATGGCTTAATAGAACGATTCAACAGAACTCTTGGTGACATGCTATCAATGTATGTTGCACCTGACCACTCCAACTGGGATCTTGTACTTCCGTTCGTCACTTACGCATATAACACTGCCTCTCAAGCCACTACTGGATTCTCGCCATTCTTCCTGCTTTACGGCCGCCATCCCTCCAGCACCATTGATACTGTTCTCCCGTACCGGCCGGACCCTGCTGAATGCTCACCTGTTTCTGCGATTGCTCAGCACGCCGAGAAATGCCGACAACTGGCCCGTTCTTTGACGTCTGCTCAACAGTGCCGCCAAAAAGAGCGCCATGACCTCAATCCTCCCCCTCACCCTCTCCCCGTCGACTCACTCGTGTGGCTTTGGGTCCCGCCTGTTGCTGCTCCTGGCCTTTCGTCCAAGCTCCTCCCGAAGCACCACGGGCCCTACCGCGTGGTTGCACAAACATCACCAGTGAACTACGTGGTCGAACCCGTATCGCCATCTCCCGATCTCCGTCGATGAGGGTGAGAGACTGTACACATTGACCGGCTGAAGCAGTACTACGATCCGCCCACCTCTTCCTAGGTCGCCAGGATGGCTACTCTTCAATTCCGGGGGTGATTGGGACGAAGAAGATCGGCAGGTTGAAATGCCCCATTGTCATCGTGTGGCTCGTACCCTGTTCGCTCGCTGGCTGCGCCCTACCTGCTGTTGCCGCGTTGGTCGCTGCTTCTCTACGACCCGAATAAACCCCCTTTACAATATATATATATATATATATATATATATATATATATATATACCTGACTGACCGGCACTACTGCAGACTATCTGCTAATGCTCGGCCGCACCTGCGTAGGAATGAAACTTTGGCCACACTACTTATCAGTGTCGTAGCCATCAGGTCTTGCTAATTTTGATTATAGTTTTGAACACACAACTAGCCTCGAACTATGCAAACCAAGGTCAGACCGCACATATGCTTGCCTGCGCACGTTCACTCCTGGCTACTCCTGGCTAGACACCTTGGAAGACTTCACTTTGTATTGAGCTATTTTGCAAAATGTGCAAATTCCATGTGGCTACTACTATACTCATTGTAACTATACCGTGTTCAGAAATTGTTCGATATACAGAATAATTCGATGTAAACGGGTTCGACTGTATTACACACTGTACGATATATTTAATTATTCTGTAATTATGGGAACTCATCAGAAAATGCACAAAGTACCATCCTACTACCTTCATATGAAGCCAACAAGCACTGACACCAAGGACAACATGGGGGAAATGGGAATGATCCCACATGGGATCGTTCCCATGGATGTGGAATCGTGCCCCACCTGCGGCAAGTTATTTTTTCATCCACTGTCATTTCCATATAATTTATTGTTTCTTTATTTCATTTATTATGCACGAGTAATTTCCCCTATGTTATCCTTGCTGTCAGTTTTTGTTGGCTTCATATGATATGACTAATAAAAACGGGCCCCTCGGTTAGCCCCCTTTCTTCTCGTTCATCCTACCACCTTGTCTTTTTGCAGGGGAGTATTGATTGCCTTAGAATAAATTTATGCAAATTTGACACATTAATAGACAGTCTATTGTAACTGGTGCCTTAAAGAGTTAAAGCAGCTCTATGTGTCACCATGAACTGCAGAATGAATGATCAGGTCTGGGAATTGTTAATTATTTTAAGAAGGTTTATGTCTGGAAAGTAGTGTGAGTTCTGTCTGGAAACTATTGTGCACTTTGGTGAAAGAAAGATTCGAATTGACAAGGTTGTAAAAATCTTCAATTACCTTTTTTTTTTTTTTTTTTTTTTTTTTGCTAATGTATCTTTCAAGCAAATGTGTGTTGAGGTCAGAAAGAGTACTGTATATGCTTGAGTAAGGGTCGCACTCACGTAAGAGCCGCATTCTGCCCCCTGGAAACCCCAAATTTAAAAAAAAAATCTTGTCTGCTTTTGCATTCCGAGTGCTTGGCATGCGGGGTCTTCAGATATTGTTGTGAAGCCGCACACATTAACACCATGGATGGCATGGAGGATGACTGTATGCCGGAGCGTCTTGCCAAACTATGCCTGAGAGGCTGGGACACCAACAGTGACCGAGTTGAGGACTTGACAGGCACCAGTTGTGTGGCATGTAAGCGTGGACAAGCAAGTGCATTATGCAAACAATAGTGTTGGCTCTATTGCTACAGAGATGTCACTGGGATTACGCAAGACCAGAAAGATGAAAGTGAAATGCGCTGCTCCTGTCTAAGGGCCGCACCTCATTACCATCATCAAAAAAATAGTGCTGCCCTTATGCGGTCGACTTTCGTTAATTCAAGCCTGACAGGACAGACAAAATTTATTCAATTATCTGGTGGGTTGAATTAAACAAGATGCAGAAAAAAAACTCCAAAACACACTACTGATTCATTTGGCAGTATTTGCCCTATTCTCACACGCCCCTGAATCAAACACAAACCCACTTTCTTTTTGTCCAAAGTAAAAAACTAACATGAAAATGATTTTAAAGCTCCTAAACAAAGTATAAATCTAATGCACACTCATTTTTTTAGCAAGAAAATTGGGAAAGGGTCTGATATGTGTTGCGCAATGGTGACCAGTTTCTTCAAGTCAGCTTCGCCGCAATACACACAGTTGTGCGGTAAAGCATATAAATACTGCGAAGATCGTTTCATATTCAATTGCACTGCGAAGGCAATTTTCGGCCCAATTTTCCGGGGAAAAAAAAGTTGTGCACTAGAATCAGCTAAATACTGTAATCAGACATTGTGAGTTGTGTTTATTGCTTGAAAATCTTCCTACGGCAGGCCGAAAATAGGTGTTTTTGATGGGAGAAGACGTGGGTTCAATGCAGTCACTGTTCCCTAAGCTTCACAGATACAGACGCTGTTACTAATGGCGTCACCATAGGGGTCAGGCATGTGCGTGCTGTCTGGTGAAGTATGAATTATCTGGCGAATGCCAATTTTAGGACTGAAATAACGAAAGTTCAGGCCCATAAATATGCACAAACGCCTGTTAGGGCCTTCAGTCAGGGTCGAATTAAATGGAGTCGAATTAACGGAAGTTACCTGTACAAGTGTCTACAGTAATCTACCAGTCTAACGTATTTAATCCTTAATGACCCCTTAAGGCACAACTTCTTGCTTGCTTTGATGCTTAGCTTCTGTACTCCATTTACTACTGCTTCCTGTCTTTGAGTGTTGTACTTCATTTGCCAGTCTGTAACTGAAGAAGTCCACCTGAAATCCTCTCTTGCATTTTCATGCTTTGCACACCAGAACAAGCATCACCAATTTTGGACGGTACCTGCTCCCCGACGCAAGGCAACTCTTCGACAAGCACTGGGCTGGCACCCGGTGAACTGAGCTTCTTTAACCCTCTGGCTGTGCAAGTGGAGCTACGGCATCCCGAAAAACTTCAGGTACAGGACGCTGCAACTGCTCTGGGCAGTACTGATGGAGCTGAAGAGGACGTGACACCTACTGGCACACAGGCCACACCTTCACCATCGGGGGGTGTAGCTGCGGGAGAGACCACTCCTCGGACCACTGTCTCCAAAGGAGGTGGAGCTTCTCCGACTCCGCCTTCTGAAGGTATGCAAAGCCTGGGTCGACTTAGCCTGGCTGTTAAGGAGTTGCCCGAGGAAGAGGCTCTACTGTTGCTCCAGAGTGAGGAAGAAGTTGTCAAGGTTGCCACGGTGAGCAGCTCTACACATAATGCCTATCCCCACTTCTTACGTTTTAATGTTGCTGCTTTCTGAGTGTTTTCGCCCATTTGTTTTCCAAAGCAGGGGTGTGGCACTTGTTGAAAAAAGTGCACACATGCGAGAAGCCGTTGGATTTGGGGTCTCCCCTTTCTTGGAAAAAACAGCCTTTTTATTTAGTTGAAACTTTTGACATCTGTTCTCAAACCCCAGCCTTTGTATTTCCTATGCTCAGAAATGGGGAGAGACTTCGAGCAGTGCAGAGCTATATATATATATATATATATATACAGACACAGGGCGTTTCAGCGAACACTTTCAAAATTTTTTTAAAGGTTGCCTGTGGCAGATAGCGCAATTCTAGCTTATGAGCTGGTCTACTCGAAGCGGCGGACGCTACTTTCACAAAAAATTGAAATGCAAAATTGACTAATTATTAAAAATTCACTAATTAAGTTTTTAACTAATTACATTATGGCCCATCTTGCAATTTACAAATTCTAGCCATGGAGTTCGCAAGGCGGATCCACTTAAACGAATTTTCAAGATGACACCAGTTTCGAGATATAAATTCTTGAACTTGGCGGAGAAATGCATTGGCTTTCCAGTTACTTACGTGCTTCAGTGCGTGAAACGACATTTTGTTAACAAATTAACTGGAATGCCAATGCATTTCTCCGCAAAGTTCGGGAATTTATGTCTCGAAACTGGTGTCGCATTTCGATGGGGGCGAAATGCGAAAACACCCATGGTACTTCAATTTAGGTGCACGTTAAAGAACCCCAGGTGGTCGAAATTTCCGGAGTCCTCCACTACGGCGTGCCTCATAATCGGAAAGTGGTTTTGGCACGTAAAACCCCATAATTAATTTTTTTTTTCTTGAGAAGCCTCATCGTGCTCAGTGGGCGAGCCCTCCTCCATTCCCAGAACCCACAACCGTCTCTCATCATGTCATCACTATTTGTCATCATCAAATGACCTCTTGACAGCTTTTATCTTTATGTCATGCGCTGCACCCTGCTGGCATCACAACGTGCAAAGGACAGTAAAATCCCGAAAGGAGCACAGGAGTGTTTTGTTTAATTCATGGCTTCGTCACACATAGCATTGTCATATTTGCGAAAGATGATTGTCACAATGTACTGTATGCGATGCACGTGTTTATTTAAAATCTGTAAAAAAAGTGTCGGGTCTTTTGGGGCCCTTCAAGGGAGTGCCTTACCAGTTAATGATGAAGTCTGTGGGGATTTGGGGAATTCGACGCGCCATTGCACGGGCGCATTTCACCTATGTTCTGCAATCCTTAAGCCACGCTGCCTCCTTGCTCCGAGCCAGTTGTCAGCGGTGGCGCTCCACTCGCGATGGCTCGCGGTGAGAGCGGAGCTAGTGATGTCACGAAGCAGCCCCTGGTGGCTACAGTCGTGACGGTAGCATGCCTCTTTCTCCTTGGGATGGCGCCCGGTGCGTACATGCTTCCTCTCGTCCGCCGACACCTTTGTGACTAGGACAGCTCACGCACGGTGCCTTTGCCTGTGCGGGGAGTGCGTACCTCGTGTTGACCCTATCCCGACGCTAAGCCGAAGAACGGGTGCCTAGTGCTCGAGTGAGGTCGTACCACGCTGAGCCGCACTTATTGGAGGCCCAAGCCGAAGGAGATTGCCCGAACTCTCGCGAGTTGGCCCATTGGTTATCGCGAGAGCAAGTAGCATAGCCGCCGGGACTTTTCCTAGCGGCGTGTCCCAGCTCGAGCCTGTGCTCTCACAGCGACGTGCTACAGGCGCCCCTGACTGTATTATCCGCCCTTGGTGCGGGACCCCTTTGGTTCCCGGCCGCCCCGGGACAGGGCGTTTGTGCAGTGTCGGGTGTCGCCGAATACAGTAAATGGTTTCCGCTAACTTAGGGCAATACTGTGTTCTTGCGTGCGTCGCTCGGTAGCCCCTTGCGGCCTGAGCTCGCGCGCAGCGGCGCTAGAGGCTGATGGCTGACGCAGACCTGTGGCTCGCTAAGCTCGAGCACATGGTGGTCGGTACTCCTGTGAGACCCAAGACCCCACAAGACAGACATGTATTTTTAATCCAAGCTGGTCAAGCTAGTTACAGTGGAAAATATTGCTCTTGTCTCAATAGATTTTTATCCAACTGCTAACAAACAAGGCATTTCAGTCTTGTGTCATGCATAAGCACAGTTACTTTTCATCTGTGCCTGTATAAGAGAATCAAGGTCAGGAACTTGTTCGCTCTTGTGAGCCAGACAGGTGCTTGTTTTTCCCATAGATTCTGGTGTAGTTCAGCAGCATATCAAGCCATTGAGTATTTCTACTTAAAGGGACCCTAAAACGATTTTGACGATTTTCTACAAACGTACTGAGTCGTTAGAGTAGGTCCTCCTGATCATTAATTGACGCATCTAAGTGCTCCGCGTAAAACGTGTAATTTAATATAAGGTTTTAAAAATGCACATCGCTGCCAATCGCAGCACACTGCTCGGCGGAATTTTAAGCCGCCCCTACCCATATGACCGAAATCACCCATATGATGTCAGTGGGGCGAGCTATCCGATTGGCTGACCAGTGCGCGTGATCGATAAATTTTACAACTTTATGGTAAACAAATGATGTTCGTAATAGTTGGAATGTTAGTTAATTTGTTTTTATAAAAACAAAGTAACATAAAGAGAATGCACAAAAACAATTTTTCAGTACACTTAAGCACTTCCGGCACACAGCAAGTGTCGTCTGCTTGTGTTACAACGTGCTCCGTCTTTGACGAGAGCTCCGCCGTCAGTGTCGGTTTGTCATTTCGCGAGCGCTATGATTCGACTTTGTTGCGTTGTGAACTGCAAACGTAGCGACTGGCAATATGTCAAGCTGCAACATCGTGTCCCGCTGCAAGCCGGTAGACGAGTGGACTGGCTGCAGCGCATCGGACTGCTGCTATCCGATCGGCGCCAGGATTTGTGCGATTGCGGCCGTCACTTTACACCGGAAGATTACTAACGCAAGAGCATTTTGCGAGTCCGGTATTAGGGTAAACGCAAGCGCAAGGGGACAGGGCCTGGCCGTGTCCCCTTGCGTGTCGTTGCAGGAGATGAACAGAAGCGCAAATGTGAATGGTCTGCACGGTGCAGCCACCTGGTGGCATAGAGCTCAACCACACACAGTAGCAGTAACAAAATGTATTCTTCTTTGCTGCTGGTGTAAATTTTTTGCAGGAGTGTAATCATTAACACGTTGTTTTTGTAAATATATAAAATGTTTTACACTTGGTTAGAGCAATATTCGCTCTTTCTTTGGCTGGTTAAGCTCTGCGCCAACGGGTGGCTAGACCGTGGAGACCGATCAGGCAGCTCACGTACGTGTACGCTGCAGTTCCTTCATCAGCTTGAGTTTGTCTCCACCGTTCCGTCGAAATATTCAGGTAGTGTGTGATTACCGGAATACCAGACACGTTCGGCGCTACGACAGAATGCTCGCAATGCACGCTGCTTCGATAGCTCTCGCTTGGGGTCGACGGCCAAGCGGCTAGCGGAGAGGTTTCTCGCGGGCGGGGGTGGGCTCCTAAACAGCCGGAAGTAAACGATGTGACGTCGCATCGTGACGCAGAACCAGTGAAGGCGGAGCTTAGCCCCGATCACTTGGCGAACGAGTTGAGGAGGAAAAGCATGGCTAGGGAGGAGGGTACCTTGTAATCGCTTGGAGCTCCGTTAATACGTAGCGATTCACTTAAATTGTGGTGCAAATGCTCTACTTAAGCTGTACCCTATGCGTCTACAAAATTTGTCCAAACCGTTTCAGGGGCCTTTTAAAGCCTCTAACCTGTTTCGAGGCTTGATCTTTTGAAGGTCCTTCATGAAACTGTATTGTGTGCAGTGGCCTATATCATCATTCCGATGTCTCGTTAATGTTTACAAAACTATAAAAGTTTTAATAAGTGCCATTCTCTCACTTGTATCCTTCAAGATATGAGTGAATTACAGGGAGCAAATCAGAAAGTCCTTTTCCCTATTTTTTATTAGCCAAAATAAGGTGCATACAGGTAATTACAAATATATGTACTATTCTATGTACCTTGCACTATTCTTCCACATAGTCTCCAGACCGGTTGAGACATTTGTCCCATTGCAGCACTAAATTTGAGATGCCCCTGTGGTAGAATTTGTCCGGCTGACTGTGGAACCACTGTTGGACTGCTGTCTTGGATTCATTGTTGCACGTGAATCGCTGTCCTGCCAGGAACTTTTTCAGTGGACTGAAAACGTGGAAATCGCTAGGGGCAAGGTCCGGACTGTATGGTGGGATGTCCAGGCTCTCCCAGTGAAATGACAGAGCTTGTCAGTGGTTCTGATTGCCGCACTTCGTTGCGCGTAGGCTGTGGACATGTGAAGCACAACCCTCATCTTCAACAACTGACAGCAGTGTCGTGCCGTGGAGCTACCTTGGACCAGCCCGGCAGATGAGGCCGGGCCCGTCCAAGAAAGGTCTGCTGCTGGGAATGGATATGTTGACCTCACATATACAGCCGTAATTTGGCTAAAAAAAAAATAGGGGCGAAGACTTTCTGATTCGCCCTTGTACATGAAGCATGGCGAGAACAAAAAGTACTTTTGTACTTGTAACTTTGCTGTAACACTGTCTTGTTTTACTGATTTATTCTGCAGGAAGATGAACGGGGTGCAGGTGACAAAAGAACGAAAAATTTCTTCAAAGCAAAGGTAAGCAATTATGATGCAAAGCTTGTCTAAAAGGTGTGCAAGGATGTGCTGCCACCTCTTAACATTGGACTTGTGCAGACGCATTGCCAGCGATACAGAGTTCTAGCCACCGTACGTGGGCTAGAACTTCGTATTGTCGGGCCGGCTCCATCAATGTGTGTCATAGAAAAAGGGCAAAAGCTTCACCTCAGGCCCAACACACACGCACACACTTGCAAACGCTGATGCTTGTGGGCATGCCCGTTCGTGTTTTACACTTGCTGGGCTTTTTGGCGAATTTAACGTCTGAATTGCCATCATTGTCTTGGCCTTGTGAAGTTTCATCATACAGGCAAACCCATGGCACTAGGAACGAAAGGCACGAGGTGCGAATGCAGAAGTAAAAGACCTGCACCACATCGACACTTTTGTGTTAATTTCCAGAAAGCCTTAGTGTTGCACTGCAGCTGAATTTCTGAACTGGCACTGCATGAGCATGGAACTGCACAGTGAACTCATAAAGAAGGTGCATGCGAAGTGAACAGACTATGTTCCTGTTCTTTTTTTTTATGTAGCTTGCCAGGAGTCTTTCTATATTGCGTTGATGCTGTTCCTCAGCATTGTGTGACATGGCAGCACTGTGTCTGTGTGTGTTTGTATGTGTGTTATTTGTCTGAAAAAAGAAAATACAAGGAAAGCTTTCTAACCCTTCAGAAGCAATTCAAGCAATTAAAACAAACAAACTTGTAAAGAAATACTTGTGCAAATGACTCAGATGGGCTTCAGCACAAAGCCATGCATTAAATCTATGTGAAAAAGGCATGTTTGTTTATAAAACAAATAATTTGACATTGTAACAGAAGGCAGGCTTCACTGCTCACACTATCTCTTCTAACATACTTTTTTTCATTTTCTGCATGGAAACATGTTCATGATCATGTCTTGGACGAACGCAGAAGGCTTCTGTGAAATAAGCAACATTATTGCATCTGCTGTTCTTAAAACGTGTCTGCTTAGCAGAGCTCACGGAATCAATGTCCAGCCGGGGCCATGGCTGCCCAAAAGGCAAGCCAACTCGAGGCACACAATGTTTCAGTCTCAGGGTCTGAGGCTGGTTGGTAAAAGCCTGCTGCCTAAGACGCCTCAATTTCTGCGCCTACAAGACCATGTACGTGGAAAAGGCACTATATTGTGTGCAAGGCTGTGGTCAGTTGAGGTACCATTTTAAAGTCAAGCATAGCATATTCAAGAACAAAAGGAAGTACCTACATTCAAGGCATTTCTGTTCCAACACTTCATCGATAGCCAAAGCCACTTTGGATCTGTTTCATTTTTCAGCAAGTAAATGTTCCCATCATTTGTTACAGAAAGGGTTAATGTTTGACTGTTGCTTAAAGGGCCCCTCATTAGGTCTGTCCATTTTGAGCTTCCAAGCATAGTGCATACAATGCGCGCCCACTATCGTGTCTGCTAAGAATTACATTGGTACACGCTGTGGAAAGAGCTGAAATTTCAAACTAACTGCCGTTTGCCCTTCTCCTCATGGGCGCTGCGCTCCAAGACAGGGGGATGTCATACATCAGCAAGTGTGCCTACGTACATGTATATGCTGTGATGTTGCTCATAGGGACACGTGACACTTAGGGAATTATTCAAGGCTACGTCTGTAATATTGTAATCTGTTGCTTCAGGAGACGACTTAAAGTTTAGCGAAATAATAAAACACATAAACCGAATATCCACGTGTTTTTGTTTTACTTCACCCCACAGCAAGAGACATGTATACTTCTGTTTCGTCTGCTTGTTCTAACATCGTGCAGTTGCGCAAGCTGAGAGCAAAACTATGTAATCTTCTACTGTGTTCCAGTGCGGGATCATGCTCTGTGATCAACTTGTGTCTGCCGCAGTGTTCGTGTAGCACTGACTTATACCACTAGTTAGGTGTCCTCGTGCACAGCACGCAAAATCTTGCGCTGCGCAAAACAAGACAAACATAGCAGCTTGCGCACACAACCGTCAGCGGAAGTGTGCCGCGCATCAAAAGAGAAAGAGAGAGAGAGAGAAAAGACCGAGCCTGTGACGTATGCATCATGCAATCCTCCAGCTCCGGTATGGGAGAATGCAGGGAAGTGATTTTACTTGCGAAGACTAGACGGGCCAAGTGGAGAGAGTGTCCTTGTTAGTGGTGATGCTCGCCTCCTGAAATCATCAGTTCGCTGCACTGAAATATATCTATCTCGGCTACTAAGCCAATTTGAAAAATTCTTGCGGTGGAATGCTCCCAAGAGGGCACGTAACAACTTCTAGCGTATAACCGAAATTTGCTATTTGGCCTAGTGAGGGGCCCTTTAAAGAAACACTGAAGACAAATATTAAGTGAAGCTGAGGCTAAGCTAAGATTGGTACTTGAAAACATCTAAGTCATCAATATTACAGAGGACAGAGCTCTTGTTAGTGAGAAAATAAGGCACGTGTAGGACACGATTTGTGACTCGACAGGGACAGGACGTTCAAGTAGTATCCTTGTGACATCGGACTGCCTCATCATAATTGTGTCACTACAGTCAACTGCTGCTGATAAAAACATAATTATGTTGCATTTTAACATGGAAGAAAATGTTACGTGTCCACTTCAGTTCTCAGAATAGTTCATTGACATTACCCGTCACAACATTGAGTGTGGTTCGGAAGTTTCATTTCACTCAACTCCATACTGTCCATGCTCTCATGTTTTGGTAGTTTTGATATCACCTAGCTCAGCATTGTTTCTGCTGGTTTGCAAAACTAATGCTGACTGCAAGGAACAGAAAATGTTGCGTCCATGTGGTGTCATGACCTTAAATCATTACAATGGAGTCCAGCATTCTAAGCCGCAGTATTGTTATAGGGTCATCAACAATTTCATCAGCAAGGTCTGTCATTTAAAGGGAATCGGTAGGTCATGTTTATTATAGGCTTTGTTTTGGTCTTGTCAATGTACCTAACTGCAGCATATTGGTTTCTGGCCACCCTTTTTTGTTCACAAAAAAACAGTAGCGCCTAATAGCAGCAGCTGTCAGGCATCGTTTTACCACTTGTGACAAATGGTGATAGTGAATGCTGTGTCTCATTGCCTCGCTCATCACGAGTGATTTGAATTGCAGTAGAGGAATGCTGCCCCCTCAGTTGCAGTTTTCTGTGCAACTAAGTTGTTTCTTGGCACAAAACTTATGCTACAAGATTTATGCGAGGGCATAAATTAACAGTCTACATAAACTGACTCAATACACTCGAACCTCGTTGTAATGAAGTTGAGGGGGGAAGGCGAAATTACTCAGTTATATCCATTATGTTGTTATATCAATTATAGCCATTTACTGCACTGTATGCCCGGTGAGGTGCACAAATTTAAGCATGCAAAGAAAAAGACCACCTTGCAGCCTGTCATACCACTTCACGACCACTTATGCGACGAAAATTGAATGCAGGACAGATGCTTGGTTCGTTCAGAGCACACACTGCCTTTATTCTCTGCTAACCCGTGCGGGAAAGAAGTCCACGATGCTCCTTTGTTTTAGGCGTCGCAAGTGAAATACTTCCTTTTCAGTGATGATTGTCACGTTGATGCCATTTTCGCTGTCTTCATGAGCACCGAAGAAACAGCGCAGTAGGTCAACCGTATCAAGCACCTATGACGACGTTGGCAAGTTGAACTTGTGCGTATAGGAGCCCACGTCATCTTTGTCGTCGCTTGTGTTGGTTCGTCCCGTGACATCTGCCACATTACCGTTGTCGTCGATCGGTTTTTCTGTAGTCACCGTGTTGGTGTCAGTGTTGGCGTATGTAGAACAATTCATCGGCTGCATCAACACTCACGTCACTGAGCGTCTTCCACAAACTTTCTTAGCCACATTTTCTTCTGCGGCGACAATGCCATCAGATTCAGCAATAGTAGAGTCATGCGTGGCACCTCACACAAGGCATGCCGGAAGCTGTTCGCTATGGTGCTTGCGGAAATGCTCATCCACACGGCTTGCAGCATCTTGGTAACCATGTACAAGTAGTTTTTGTTTCTCACTGCAAACTCATATTAAGAAGTACGCAATCAATTAAGCGTTTGCGGTAGCCTGCCTTGAAGGCCTTAATGACGCCTTGGTCAAGAGGCTGTATAAGCGACGTACAGTTTGGTGGCAAAAAACAAAGTTCAGCATTGCATAGCATGCTGTGACCCATGGTGTGTCACGCCATGGGTCACAGCATTTGTTATCACTTCCCATCTGGCCAATATAGTGGACAACATGCTGACTGTAATGCTAAAGTCTTGTGCAACCCAAGACTTCTTTGTACTGGACTTGACAGCCTTTATAATGGCTGCCTTCTCTTCCAACAAGAGAGTTTTGCACTTCCGCTTCATAAATTCTTCATACATACTGTTGCCGTCGCGACCATACAAACGTGAGGGAGCACGATGCTAGTGGTGTGCAGTGACTGAAGTTCGTCGTTAAAAAGCATGTGGTACACAAGGCAGATGTGAACATCACACCGACTACACTCCTCACTGACTGCAGACTGCGCAGCTGCTATCCAATGAGGTCTATCCGCCACCTTGCGCTGTCTCCCCCACTGGGTTAGCGAGGTGTTTGGCGCGGTTGAGCGCGACAATGTGTGACCGTGAGATCAAAAGCGTGTCCGATGTGGGAGTTTTGAACAACCACGCCCAACCAGTGTTGGAACTCCGCATAAAGCAATATACTTCACACACCACGGTAGGGTATTTTTTGTCTGGTAGACGAATCATCATCACCATCAGCCTGGTTACGCCCACTGCAGGGCAAAGGCCTCTCCCATACTTGTCCAACTACCCCAGTCATGTGCTAATTGTGGCCATGTTGTCTCTGCAAGCTTCTCAATCTCATCCGCCCACCTAACTTTCTGCCACCCCCTGCTACGCTTCACTTCCCTTGGAATCCAGTCCGTAACCCTTAATGACCATCGATTATCTTCCCTCCTCATTACATCTCCTGCCCATGCCCATTTCTTTTTCTTCATTTCAACTAAGATGTCATTAACTCGCGTTTGTTCCCTCACCCAGTCTGCTCTTTTCTTATCCCTTAACATTACACCCATGATTCTTTTTTCCATAGCTTGGTAGGTAGACGAGTATAGTTTGTTATATCAATGATAAATGTTATTTGAGCACCACTTGAAACGAGGGCTGGGAAACGACTGACACAAGCGCAAACTTTCAACTAGTTTTTACCCCGCAGGGGCGTCTGCGTCAGCAGGCGTTTGGTGTGTTGCGACACCACGTACCCGAGCACACGAGGGTTGGACCCTCCCGCGTGTAGTCGTGCGCGGCTTAGCCGTGTCCGGGGAAAAGGGGATCCTGGGAGTTGAGTCAATGCCGGGTGCTTGGACCTTTACGGCCCCCCAGCAGCGGCAACACACTCCTTTGGCCTCTGCTTCGCGTAGACGGCACCTCCGGCCTGACCCGACCGGGGGAAATCGGCAGTCGCCTTTTCCTGTCCTCCCCTATATCTTTCACTTTCCTGTCTCCTTTCTCACAACTCTCCTGTCTCCTCATCTCTTCTTGCATTTTCCCTTTTTTCCTGGGTGGCTAGGGTTAACCTTGTGTGGCGAGCTGTCCTGAGTTCAGCCATATTTGGTTATAGTTGCGCTGTACAGCTGGCGTGGGCAGGACTTGCTTACAAGTTCCTCTCCCGTCCCCTTGTAGGGCTCCATGGTGGGTGGCTGGCACCGCGGCCGAATTATACGCTTTTCCCATGGCACCTCCTCTCTCCAAACCAGATCGCCCTCAGAAAAGAGGGCGGACCGATGTCACTGCTGATTTTTTCCAAACAACCAAAGAAGTCTTCCCTAAGTATCACGTGATACACAGTGAAATGCCAGAAAAACCGGCTAGAAAGATATCTCCGTTCTCAGTTGCAAGATGTCTGAAAGAAGCCATAGGCACTAGCTATAAAGTAACAAAGCTTGCTAGCGGTGACCTACTGCTAGAAATCCAAAGCAAAGCTCAAGTGTGCAAACTTGCTAATATCTTGTCGTTTGAAGACATCCCCATCTCAATTTCAACCCACAGATCGCTGAACACAGTGCGCGGGGTGATTTCTGAAATTGACTTTCAGGATCTCTCCGAAGAAGAAATGTTAAATGGTCTTTCCGAACAAAATGTGAGCAATGTTCAGAGAATTAAGATAAGAAAAGAGAACAAAGAGTTACCTACCAAGCACCTAATTTTGACTTTCACCTGCTGCACACTTCCAGAGACAGTTGAAGTTGGGTATACGAAAGTTGCAGTTCGCCCATACATACCGAACCCTCGACGTTGCTTTAACTGTCAGAGATTTGGCCACGGCTCCCAGAGTTGCCGTGGGCGCAAAACCTGCGCGAAATGCGCATCCAAAGACCATACTTCCGAAATGTGCGAAGCAGCACCTCGCTGTGCGAACTGTGAAGGAGACCATGCTGCATACTCCAGATCTTGTCCCTCATGGAAGAGAGAAAAAGAAATTATTACATTGAAAACAATTGAGAACATTTCATTCAAAGAGGCTAGAAACCGCATCCTAGTTAAAAACAAGTTTTCACTCAAACCGAACATGAACTTCGCCGATGTGGTACGACAGGGCGATCCACCACACCGGCCTCCGGCACCTGCCCAGACCACACATAGTGAGGCTGGGACGGAGCCATCCTCGCCCCCGGTGGTAGCAACTCACGCTGCTCCACCAGCCGCAAAGCAGGCTATGCCATCCCTCGAGTTGGCAAGCCTCAAGGCCTCTGCCCACGAGGGGAGGTCTGAAAAAAGTGCCGACGTGCAGTCTGCACGACCCTCCAGCGCCTCTGATGAGGTGATGGAGACGAGCCAGGGTGGTTCCGTGCCGTCAACGTCACAGGGACGGCAGAACTCCTTGGATACTGCGTATAAAGAAAACCCCCGAATCACGGGGCGAAAACCAATTAAACGTATCCCAACTCCACACACATAAATCAATATGGCGTTCCTAATACACTGGAATTGCAGAGGACTCCTAAATAATTTTAGCGATATAAAAGAGATCATAAATTCTTTCTCTCCTGTAGCAATGTGCCTACAGGAAACGAACTTAGGTCCTCAGCATACAAGTGTACTGAAGAAATATAAAGTCTTTCGCCGTGACCGAGAGCAGGCAAACAGGCTCTCAGGAGGGGTAGCCATCATTGTACAAAGTGGCATTGCAGCTCGTGAAGTAAAAATAAAAACTAAATTTGAAGCTGTGGCAGCCACTTTGCTCTCTTACAAAACGATTACGGTGTGCTCTGTGTATTTAGAACCACACCTAAAAATAGCCCTTCATGAGTTAGAGGACCTGTTCCAACAATTACCAGAACCCTATCTGGTAGTTGGGGATTTTAATGCGCATTCCGGTTTTTGGGGAAGCGAGAAAACAGACGTAAGAGGCCAAATTATAGAAAATTTCATTTTGAGCAATAATGTTTGTTTGTTGAATTCTGGCAAATCAACATACTGCTCCCCAAGCTCAGGAAAGATGAGCTGTATCGATTTATCTTTTAGTTCACCTTGTATTTTTAACGATTTTAAATGGGACGTCATAGATAACCTATATGGAAGCGATCATCTACCAGTCATAATCACTCTTCCATCCTCACCTGCAATCATTCCAAACAAACCACGACGATGGAAGCTCCAAGCAGCTGACTGGACACTGTTTAGAGAAAAGGCCAATCTGGATGAAGTCTTTTCTGAAGACCTTAGTGTCGATGATCTAAATGAAAAATTCACAACCTGTATTTTAGCCGCTGCCCGTTTAGCTATCCCCCAGACTTCAGGAGTGGTGAGACAAAATCACAAGGTGTGGTGGACTCGGGAATGCAAAGAAGCAAAGCGAAAACAAAATAAAGCCTGGGGTGTCCTTCGCCGATATCCAACTCAGGACAACCTCCTAATCTTTAAAAAGGCACGAGCTAAAGCACGATACGTCCGCCGTAATGCCGAAAAGACGTCATGGCAAGCGTACGTTTCATCAATAAATAGCACAGTCACATCAAAAAAAATGTGGGAGCAGGTACGTAAGCTCCATGGTAGCTACTCCCCATTTACAATTCCTCTCCTGACAACCCCTGGCATCCAAACAAGTATAGAGGAACAGGCCAACATATTAGGAGAACATTTCGCTGCAGTCTCTAGTTCTTCACACTACACCGAGTCATTTTTAAAATATAAAAACGTGGCTGAAAAGCAAAGGCTTCCGATTAGTGGCAGCATAAATGAGCCGTATAATAGTTTAATCACTCATCAAGAAATCACTAGAGTACTGTCTGCAGGGAAACAAACTGCACCAGGGCCTGATGAAATTCACTATGAAATGCTGGCACATCTTTCCGAATCAGCTATAAATGTACTTCTGCATTTTTTTAACAAGATACTGTTACAAGGGAAAATACCGGAGGCCTGGAAAAATGCTATTATTGTACCCTTTTTGAAAACCGGAAAGCCACCGACATCTCCCGGTAGTTACAGGCCAATAGCCCTTACCAGCTGTCTGGCGAAATCTTTCGAAAGCATTCTGAATATTAGATTGATGTTTATTTTAGACTCCCGTGAACTACTTGACATCCATCAGTGTGGTTTTAAAAAAACGTGCTCTACAACTGATCACGTCATTCTACTTGAAAACACAATCCGAGAGGCATTCATTCATAGACAACACTGCCTTGCCGTTTTCTTCGATCTAGACAAGGCTTATGATACTACTTGGAGGTATGGCATTCTCTGCGACCTAGCAGACCTGGGCATTCGCGGCAGGATGTTAAATTGCCTGCGTGACTTTTTGTCCAACCGTTCCTTCCATGTGCGCCTCGGTTCAACTCTCTCAAGGAAGTTCAGTCAGGAAAATGGGGTACCACAAGGGTGTATCTTAAGCACTACCCTCTTTATTGTAAAAATGAACTCCCTAGCACAAATAATTCCGAAATCCATTATGTATTCAGTTTACGTTGATGATCTCCAGATTGCTTGCACATCATCAAACACAGCAACATGCGAGAGGCAACTACAGTTAACAATAAACAAACTATCAGCATGGGCAGATAAAAATGGATTCCAGTTTTCCCCACAGAAAACAGTAGCTGTTATGTTCTCGCTGAAACGAGGTTTACAGCCTGATCCCACCTTACACCTTAATGAAACCCAACTCCCAGTAAAAAACGAGCACAAATTCCTTGGCATTACATTTGACAAAAAGCTCACTTTCCTACCCCACATAAACACTTTGAAAAACAAGGCCTCTAGAGCACTGAACATACTTAAAGTCCTTTCACGGAAACGCTGGGGCTCTGATAGGGCATGCCTTTTACAAATATACCGCTCCGTCATACGGCCGTCCTTGGACTATGGGTGTATAGTGTATGGGTCTGCCAGATCATCTTATTTGCAACGATTGGACCCAGTACACAATTTAGCTTTACGCTTGTCAACTGGTGCCTACAGGACGTCGCCAATAACCAGTTTGTATGTAGAAACTAACGAACCCCCTCTTGCCGACAGAAGAAGCATGCTGACATGCTCATATGTTCTAAAAATCCGTTCCTTGCCAAAACATATATGTTACCCAATAGTTAACAAATGCCCATCTAGAATATTATTTACAAACAAACCCCAGGCTATCAGACCACTCCTTCTCCGTTTTGAAGAGAAATTACAAGAGTTAGATGTAACGGACACACTGCCTAATATTGCCCAGAAACCCAAACCGCTGCCACCATGGTACTGCTTGCCTTCTGTTTCTGACTTCGCATTAACACGATTTCAGAAAAACCTAACGCTGCAGGAACATATATTACAAGAATATTTAGCACTAAAAGAAAAATATGCGGAATATACAGCATTTTATACCGATGGTTCCAAAGCTGCACACTACGTGGGATGTGCTGTGATACAGGATAGCTGGGAAAAAATCGTACGGCTGCCGCAATGTGCATCAATTCTCACTGCAGAGGGTCATGCAATTTCCATGGCAGTGGAAAGAATAATCCATGAAAACATTGAAAACAGCATCATTTATACAGACTCACTAAGCATACTTACAGCCCTTCAGCCTAGGAATGCAGTTCTGCCAATAATCGGTGACATCCTACACAACATAACAGGAGCCATGAGGCGGGGACAAAACATCAAATTTTGTTGGGTGGTAGGAATCTGTGGAAATGAGAAAGCAGACGAGAGTGCAGCTAAAGCTCGAAAGAAGGAAATAAAAAACATAAGAATCCCTTACAGAGATTGCATGAAATTAGTGTGCCATAAACTGAAAGAAAAATGGCAGTCCGCATGGAACAATCAAACGAACAATAAGCTACGCCTTGTTAAACCCATCATAGAAGAGTGGAAGTCATGTTCACACCAAGAACGTTTTATTGAAGTTGTCTTATGTCGCCTCCGCATTGGTCACACACACACTACCCATAACTACTTGCTGACAAAAAAAGACAAGCCAGTTTGTGAGAAATGTGGAGACGAACTTACAGTGACCCACATTTTACTCTCCTGCAGACAACTTGAGACATTAAGAAAAAAATATTTTAAGCCATTTTACAGCGAACGTATTCCTTTTCATCCTTCACTGATTTTAAGTGAAGATGCGCTGGTGGGGACAATTCATGTATTTAGCTTTTTAAAAGAAGCCGGTTTTCTTGAAAAATTGTAAAGCGTGACCTTGTTCTCTTTTACATCCAGTGACACACCTCATCCACCTTCTCATGTCTGAGAACAAGGCTGAGGTGTTTATTTAATTTGTTGGAATCCTCGGGGTCCTCTATCAGAAAAGGACCTTCTGAGGTTACCCAGCTTTTTCCTACATTATACCTTGCGATTGGCGCATGATAGCCTTAGTTGCTTATGCGCCATTAAACTCAACATCATCAACTCAACAACATCATCATCAACTAGTTTTTATGATAGGAAGTCAGGTGATTTTATACATACATAAGTGTGACATAACATGAAAGACATAATAAAATATGCATGTGTCATCAACAAAACAGGCTTACATATGAGCGTATGCAATAGTAAGATGGCCAAATAACTAAGGTAAATAACTAAGTAACTAAAATAACTAAGTTCTTTTTATGATAGTCCCAATGAAGACACATTGACACAGTTTTTCCCAAGGTGAAAATTTCTGCTGCTTCAATTATGTAGGGTTGAGGATTGGGAGAGTTGGTATAGCGTTCTAAAACTGGTACAGCGCAACAGGGAAAGGAAGAACAAGCCGAGCCAGCTAGAAGAAAGAACAGAGCTCTGACTTCCAAGTGGTTTTATTGGCAGATTACACGAGATATATAGCCACAAGAAAGCATCAAGCAATGTCGTCACACTTCCCAAAACATCGCACCGAGAGAAGACTACATCATCTCAAGTCACAGAATGTGCAATTCTGTCGTGCACGGTTAAACTGATCAAGAAATCTTACCTCCTGTGAAGATAGGCACAAAGATGGTGAGCTAACACACATGCTGCCAGCCCTTGCTATGAGATCAGCTTCAATAATCTCCAGCGTAAGTTGTGATCAGTGCTTTTTGAACACTTCACACCGATAAAAATTCGGCTTGCATCCACAATCGCGACAGTGAATTCCTATGTGTCCCTGAATAGCTCGGTGCACATAGTAATCAAATCAGTTTATTATTATTATGTATTACATCGTATGTTAATTACAGCATATAAGATATACAGATGAGAATTCCGAAGTACGGAACTGCAAAAGGACCCTCGTTGAAGATTACATTAAAATAATACAAGGATTAGCAACAGTGCGAACAATAGGATAGATATATCAAGTAAGAAATAACAGTAAGCATAACAGAATAGAAAACATAAAAACGCATGAAAGCAAAAAATGAAGAAATCGAAAAATAAATACTTTATATAGAACACAAATCTAGTACAACTCAACAAGCAAGAACATCAAAAATTTAACAAATAGTCTTTTAATGAATTCTTGAATGAGATTAAAGAAACTTCGGATTTTAGAGACGTGGGTAAATGATACCATAATGTGATCGTGCAGAAGGATGATGATGATTTACTGTAATTAGTTGAAACCTTAGGTAGCAAAAAATTATTGTCAGCACGAAATCTGGTACAGTTGGTATTCACTAAAAGCTCAGAATAAATTAAATTAGTTATTAATAGTTAAGATGCCGTTGCAACGAAGAAGAGCAGAGGTGCTGCCGTCATGAGAACAGTGAAAAATAATCCGAATAGCTCGATTTTGTATGTGCGGAAGAGATGAAAGATAATACTGATAAGTATTTCCCCATGGTACAATGCCATAACTGATATGAGTATGAATGAACGCGAAGTAAAGACAAACCCCCGAATGCAGAGATCTAACTTGGATCGTGCTTGGGCTTGGCGAAGTCAGCCCGAAGCAAGAAGCGGACTTCAAAACGCCCAAGTCGGCTTTCGCGTTTCATAGACGCTCAAGCTGACTTGCTTCGTCAAGTCAAGACTGTGCTTCAATGCAAAAGTAGGTTGCTCGTCTGTGTTCGAGGTTAATAAGAAATTTATTAGCATAAGGCACGTTGTACAGGAAAAAAATATCTATCTTTCCAAATTTCTACCATGGCATAAGTGCTGAAGTATAGTTTGGGTAAATTTTTTCCATCTTGCGACGTCCGCCGCTGCGATGCGCAGCGTTGCTTGGGAAAGCGCCCGTTTAAGTGGTCTTCAAGTTTCGGTGTTTTGGTGCGCTTTTTGAGTTGCAGGTTTCTCCATTTTTTCAAGTCAGTGCTCCACTTTTACTTGACAGTGTATTTGAGTGCAAATTAATTTTATAGTCACATTTATTTCAGTTTTAGCTTATCTTTAACTTAAATGTCTTGTTGCACGTTTGTATAACTAGCCGTAGAGAAGCGAACGAAATGGTTGGTTCATATGGTGGTCTTTCAACAGCTTTTGCTCTCGATTGCCGCAAGGCATTCGTGTGCCATCTGGGGCCGGCAACCTAATGCAAGAGGCTGAGACGAGGCATACAGTTGGTTTCTGAGGGAGCTCATGCGTCCCTTTTCGCCTATAGGCATTCCAACAGGAAAGCGACGGCCCTTGTTCTGGTCGGGCTACGTGACCCTTTGAAGAAGAGGCCAACCTATTCGAACGCGCTAGGTCGGAGTCATAAACAAGAAAAAAACTGCAACATGTGCTGTGAACGAGGAGTACCGAGCGCCGTAGAGTTCCCTGTCCAGACCCATTTGGGTGACAACACCCGATAAAAAACTAAATAAATAAATAAATAAAATGACACATGCAAATGATTTGTCTACTTCGCATGGAATCTTTGTCGAGAACATGGAATCTTTGTCGAGTGTGGCACAGTCATAGACATTGCAAATTGGCAGCGCGTATCGTCTGCTAGGAAAGTGTCGTCCGTTAGGAAAACAAGTTGTGCGGCTCGCGCGATGGCCGCACGCTGCATTTGGTACGAAATTGCTGTCCTATCAACAGGCTTTGACGCTGAAATATCCCACTCGCATACGCTCTCTTCCCAAGAGAATGCACCGCAATGCAAGACGGCCACCCGTTTTACAGAAGACGAAAAGAGCCTGCTGACGGCACTCGTGATCCGAGTACAAGCATGTTGTGGAATGCAAGAAAACTGATGTCGCGTCGTTGACCAAGAAGAATGAGACATGGAAAGAAATAGCAAAACAATATTATTACGATATTATCAGTAGATACCCGAGAGACGAGCCGCCGCGAGAACGACGATGAAGTGGGCCTGGGCCCTTGGCGCGAGAAAATGTCGGCCTGGCGCTCTGGCTCCAGTCCAGTGTAAATAGCTTGTAAATAGCCTCTTCCGTCTGTATCTTTCTACACGTAAGATTCTGGTGGAGGTGAGCGATCGAGAACATGGAATCTTTGTCGAGTGTGGCACAGTCATAGACATTGCAAATTGGCAGCGCGTATCGTCTGCTAGGAAAGTGTCGTCTGTTAGGAAAACAAGTTGTGCGGCTCGCGCGATGGCCGCACGCTGCATTTGGTACGAAATTGCTGTCCTATCAACAGGCTTTGACGCTGAAATATCGCACTCGCATACGCTCTCTTCCCAAGAGAATGCACCGCAATGCAAGACGGCCACCCGTTTTACAGAAGACGAAAAGAGCCTGCTGACGGCACTCGTGATCCGAGTACAAGCATGTTGTGGAATGCAAGAAAACTGATGTCGCGTCGTTGACCAAGAAGAATGAGACATGGAAAGAAATAGCAAAACAATATTATTACGATATTATCAGTAGATACCTGAGAGACGAGCCGCCGCGAGAACGACGACGAAGTGGGCCTGGGCCCTTGGCGCGAGAAAATGTCTGCCTGGCGCTCTGGCTCCAGTCCAGTGTAAATAGCTTGTAAATAGCCTCTTGCGTCTGTATCTTTTTACACGTAAGATTCTGGTGGAGGTGAGCGATCCCCGTCCTCGCCACGGAACTCCGGAGTGGTCGGTACATCGAGCTTGTCACCATGCCTCCCGGTGACGAGACCACCTCTGCAACGGCTTCGGCTTATCCAACTGCTCTCGTCGTCACGGTTGCCCAACATTGCGACCCTGGTGTGTTCTCTGGCCTGGAGGGACAGGACGTTGACGAATGGATCAAGCTATATGAACATGCCAGCGCTAATAACAGGTGGGACCCAACGATCATGCTCGCCAGTGTCATCTTTTATCTCAGCGGCACCCCACGCGTGTGGCACCAGACGCATGACGACGAGATAACCAGTTGGGACAATTTCAAAGAAAAGCTCAGGGAACTGTTCGGCGACCCCATTGGCCGCAAGGTTGCCGCAAGAAAGGCTCTTGCGTCTCGTGTTCAGACATCTACAAAGCCGTACGTTTCATACATCCTCGACGTCTTGGCTCTATGCCGAAAAGCTGACGACGCTATGTCTGAAGCTGATAAAGTGTCACATGTCCTAAAAGGCATCGCTGACGACGCTTTCAATTTGCTTGTTTTCGGCAACGTCTCGACAATCGACGCTATCATTAAAGAATGCCATCGCCTTGAACAGGCTAAGAGCCGCCGTACCACACACCACATCACGCGGCTACCCAACACTGCTGCTACATCGACATGTGAGGGTCGACCACGTCAGGCTACCACCTGTGACGACGTCACCCGTATTGTTCGCCGCAAGCTCGAGAATGATTCAGGCCGTAGTCAGACAGGAATTTGAGAACATGGGTCTGAACTCCGTGTGTACAACGTCTCAACCCAACGTTCCCCAGTTCTCTACCGGCCCTCCTCGTCCCCGACAGTCCTTTTCTGCCATATCTCGCCGCAACCCATCCGAATGGCGTACCCCTGATGACAGGCTGATCTGCTTCCACTGCTGTCGCATCGGCCACGTCACTCGTCACTGCCACAACCGATGGCCACCACCTCCTGGGACATATGCCGCCACTTATTCCCGCACTTTTGGACCTTCTGTTCCCTATGCCACCCGCCATGAACCCACTGTTGCTGATGCCCCTGCTCCGAACCTTCGCTACAGCTGCTCGCCCTCACCTCGACGCCATCAGTCTCGTTCGCCCCAACCCCACCGCTTCTCTTCGCCGCCTATCGCCTCCCAGACCCAGCCGGAAAACTAGGCACTGCAGCTTCTGGAGGTGAAGCTGCGTTGTCGACCCTGCCCTCAAATCCTCTGCTTACGTTACCAACGAACCAAAACCTTCTTGACGTTGACGGCTATCCTGTCACTGCACTCATCGATACAGGCGCACATCTTTCTATTATGAGTGCTGCCTTCCGACGACGACTCAAAAAGCTCCTCACCCCAGCGTCGGCACGCGTCGTCCGCGTTGCGGATGGCGGTACTGTGCCTATCATCGGCATGTGTACGGCACGTGTTAGCATCGCCGGCCGCCACACTCCTGTCCTCTTCACCGTGGTTGCTCATTGCCCCCATGACCTCATTCTCGGTCTCGATTTTCTCTCTGCGCATTCTGCTCTTATTGACTGCTCTGCCAGTACCCTTCGCCTTGAGTTGCCAATTCTCGCAGAACCTTCTCACGCACCCTAGTGCCGCCTACGCCTCACCGGCTTTATTCGCCTGCCGCCAAAATCAATAGCCTATATTGAACTCTTGTCTTCCCCACCAGTCCCTGATGGCAAGTACCTCGTCACTCCTCTGCCCGACATTCCACTACAGTATGGCGTTACCGTGCCTCACAGTATACCTACTATTACTGCGAACCGCACTCGCATACCTATCTTTAACTTTGGATTGGCAAAGCAAATTCTACCGCAAGGTATTTGCCTTGCCAACGTTGATTGTCTCGGCGACCATCATGTGGCAGTGTTATCAACCGATGCTTCTTGCGACCTTAGCAGGCCCATCGTGCCAGCCTCGGCTGCCGATCCCAAGATACAGAAAATGGTTGCGACGGACCTGTCTTCTGTGCAGGCTGAAGACCTTTACCAAGTATTATCGTCCTACAGAGATATTTTCGACTTCGACGATCGCCCTTTAGGCCAGACGCTCGCGGTCAAGCATCGGATTCTTACTGGCGATGCTACTCCTATTCACCGACGACCGTATCGAGTTTCTGCATCGGAACGCCGAGTAATTCAAAGCGAAGTCAAGAAAATGCTAGACAAAAACATCATTGAGCCTTCTTCGAGTCCCTGGGCATCACCTGTAGTGTTGGTTAAGAAGAAGGACGGCACGTGGCGCTTCTGTGTAGACTACCGCCATCTGAACAACATTACTAAGAAGGACGTCTACCCGCTCCCACGTATAGACGATGCCCTTGACTGCCTCCACGGTTCCAGCTATTTCTCTTCTATCGATCTTCGTTCTGGATATTGGAAGATTGTTGTTGACGATATGGACAGAGAAAAAACCGCGTTCATCACACCTGATGGCCTATACCAATTTAAAGTAATGGCGTTTGGATTATGCAACCCCCCTGCCACCTTTGAGCGTATGATGGACTCCTTGCTCCGTGGTTTCAAATGGTCCACATGTCTCTGCTACCTCGACGACGTCATCGTCTTCTCGCCCACGTTCGACACTCGCCTTGAGCGTCTAACAGCTATACTTGATGTATTTCGAAAGGCGAAGCTGCAACTTAACTTGTCCAAATGTCGTTTCGGCCGCCGCCAAATTACTGATCTGGGCCACCTTGTTGATGCTTCCGGAGTACAGCCTGATCCCGACAAAACTCGCGCTGTCCGAGACTTTCCCGTTTCGAAGACAGCTGCAGACGTTCGAAGTTTTGTAGGGCTATGCTCGTACTTTCATCGTTTTATTCAAGATTTCGCGGCAATTGCTAGACCCCTCACTAATCTTTTGAAGAAAGGCGTACAATTCTCGTGGGGTACTGCAGAAGCCACCGCCTTCTCTCGTCTCGTCACTCTTCTCTCCTCACCACCCATTCTCGCCCACTTCGACCCTGATGCCCCTACAGAATTGCGTACAGATGCCAGCGGTCATAGCATAGGTGCCGTCTTAGCCCAGCGTCAGCGTGGCCAGGATCACGTTATTGCTTATGTAAGCCGCCTCCTCACACCATCGGAGCGCAACTATTCCATTA
Organism: Dermacentor andersoni; assembly: GCF_023375885.2. NCBI lineage: Eukaryota > Metazoa > Arthropoda > Arachnida > Ixodida > Ixodidae > Dermacentor > Dermacentor andersoni. The sequence continues at coordinate 198,872,222 of NC_092814.1, forward strand.
CGGAACGAGAATGCCTTGCTGTAGTCTGGGCGGTTGCGAAGTTCCGTCCTTACCTCTACGGTCGCCCTTTTTCTGTAGTCACTGACCATCATGCTCTCTGCTGGCTCTCATCCCTAAAAGATCCTACAGGCCGGCTTGGTCGATGGGCTCTGAGACTACAAGAATTTTCGTATTCTGTGGTCTACAAGTCTGGCCGCCTGCACCAAGACGCTGACAGCCTGTCGCGTTACCCTGTTGACGACCCTGACTCCTCCAATATTACCAGTGCTGCTTGTGTATTCTCTGTGTCGCAGCTGCTTCATTTCACTGACGAGCAACGTCATGACGCCAACATCAGAGGACTCATCGACCGTTTTGAACACTCTCCGGCCGACGCCACTCTACGCCTCTTCGTCCTCCGTGACGGTACTCTGTACCGTCGTAACCTTCATCCGGACGGCTCTGAGTTCCTACTTGTCATACCTAAACACCTCCGCTCAACCGTTCTAGAAGAGCTCCACGATGCACCAACAGCAAAACACCTTGGCGTATCTCGAACCTATGACCGTGTACGTTGCCGTTTTTTCTGGCCGGGCCTTGCCCGTTCCGTACGAGTTACGTCGCCGCTTGTGAACTTTGCCAACGACGCAAGAAGCCTTCCCAGCCCCCGCTGGTTACCTGCAGCCGCTCGACATCCCTGCCGAGCCCTTCCATCGTGTTGGCTTAGACCTTCTCGGCCCATTTCCGGAAACTGCATCAGGAAACAAGTGGGTTGCAGTCCCGGCTGACTACGCGACCTGTTACGCCGTAACCCGCGCTCTTCCGACCAGTTGCGCAACTGACGTTGCGGACTTCCTTCTACATGATATCATTTTGATGCATGGTGCTCCGCGTCAATTGCTAACAGACCGTGGCCGTCCGTTTTTGGCGAAAGTCATTGACGACATCATGCGGGCCTGCTCCATTCAGCATAAATTTACTACCTGCTACCACCCTCAAACGAACGGCCTCACTGAGCGTTTGAACCGCACCCTTACAGACATGCTATCCAAATACGTTTCAGACGACCACCGTGACTGGGACCTGGTTCTACCCTACATTACCTTTGCATACAACTCTTCCCGTCTTGAAACTGCCGGCTTTTCCCCGTTTTACCTCTTGTATGGCCGCGAACCGACGCGACTACTAGACACCGTGCTTCCGTCCACCACAACTTCAACTAGCGCTTATGCCCGTGATGCAATCGCCCGTGCTGACCATGCTCGTCAACTTGCGTGCGTTCGTCTACAAGTCTCTCAAGACAAACAGAAGCGACGCTACGACCTCCGTCACCATGATGTCCATTTTGCGCCCGGCACCCTCGTGTTGCTTTGGTCACCATCGCGTAAAGTTGGCTTTTGTGAGAAACTGCTTTCCTGTTATACCGGCCCATATCGCGTGCTCCGGCAAGTGACCGATGTCACCTATGAAATTGTTCTAGCCACACCCACTACGTCCTCTGGTGTGACAACCAGTGACATTGTCCACGTCACCCGACTCAAGCCCTACAACTCTCCACGTGCCTTGGATATTTAAAAGCACCGTGACGGCGCGTTTACCGCCGGGGGGGTAGTATTACGATATTATCGGTAGATACCCAAGAGACGAGCCGCCGCGAGAACGACGACGAAATGGGCCTGGGCCCTTGGCGCGAGAAAATGTCGGCCTGGCACTCTGGCTCCAGTCTAGTGTAAATAGCTTGTAAATAGCCTCTTCCGTCTGTATCTTTCTACACGTAACAATATAATGCCAAGCACGGGATTACGCGGCGCCTGCAACTGGAAAAATGCCGGAACAACCTGAAGCAGAAGCGGAAAGAGAAAGCTGCGAAAGAAAAGCAAGAGCACCACGAAACTGGAAAGCGCACATGTTCTGCATGACTGGCTCATTTGGGCTACCTTTTGTTATGCTCGTGCACATGTTTTGTATTCGGTGGATGAGTGCGTGACAGTTCGGCATGCTGAGCGTAAATATGCTCGTGAGCGCTAATAACTAGTGATGGCATGTGTAGTCATTGAAGATGAAAAAATAGGCTCGTAATCAATCTTTCCGCGACTGCGGGAAGCGCACCAGCTTCGGGCGCAGGTGCTTCGCGATGAGCAGAGTCGTCTTTCCAACTGCGCAGCACACTGTTGACTGAGGAATGCAGACCAGATCCCTGGTGACTGAAACGTGCCAGCGCCATAAAACATCAGAGCCATCAGCAACTGCAGCATGGGAGGCACACGGGCTGTCCTCCGTTGTCCCCGCTTTCCCGGATAGGCATCACAGCAAGATATTGTTGCATGGCGTTCTTCCTGAATCTGTAGCGACCGAGGAATTATTCGTTGTACAGCTCCATTGGATTCCCTCGCTCACGTAGGGCGGGTTGCGAAATTTTCAGCAAGGGACGCGCCTCTGAAAATGCTGTATCCATGGCATGGAAAGCAAACTCGAAAGCAGCTAACCTTCGTGCAATGTCCGTTCGGGAGGCTTCCATGTTGGAATAATGCACGAAGTCAGTTTCAAGCTATCCTGGGAGCAGACTTGAAACTCGAGCAGACTTCATACCCCGTCAAGTCGTCCACAAGGTTGAGCACGATTTAAGACGTGTGGCGAAGCTGTCTTGAGACTGCCAGAAGTCAACTTTGAACCAAGTTAGATCTCTGAATTCGAGGGAAAGAAGGGCCTGATGAGAAAAATATGAGCGTGCTTTAAGCTATGCAGGAATGTCAAATGCTGCCATCTTTCTAATATGAGCAATATGGTTAACGAACTTAAGGTTAGTGTCGAGGTGAACACCAAGGAAAAATACGCTATCACTGACACAAATGAAATGCGAGTCAATTGTGATGCCTGGTAATGAGGGTAACTTCCATTGAGGTGATTTAAAGACCAGAAATCTAGATTTATTTGTATTAGTAAGTAAATAATTTTCGTGGCAACACTTGGACATGCTACAACGAACAGTATTTAATTTGGTAGTGACAGTGTTAATACATGCATCAGCAAAGAAAATAGTCATATCGTCGGCATATAAAATGCAGTAAGCCATGTTTATACCGTCAGGAAGATCATTGATGTAAAGTAAAAAAAGTAATGGACCAAGTAATGAGCCTTGAGGCGCCCCTTGGTTAATTGTTTTAGTAGTGGAGAAAGAGCGTGAAATGTATACTGTGTGCTTTCTGTTCAGCAGGTAACTTTTTGAGAACTTGAGGGCTGGACCTGAATTACCGTATGCTTAGAGTTTGTTGGACAAGACAAGATGATTAATGGTGTCAAATGCTTTTGTGAAGTCCAAGAAACCGAGCCAACCACGCATCTTGAATCAATAGAGCGTTTGATATAGTCAGGGAAAGCAGGGCAAGGTTAGTGGAACTTCCAGCTCTAAAGCCAAATTGGCATAGCTTCAGTAAATTAAATTTTTGCAGGTATTTGTTAAGGCGAATTATAAAGTAATTTTTCGATAACTTTACTAAAGGAAGAGAGAATGCAGATGGGATGGTAGCTATAAACCGATGGTCTAGTGCCCTTTTTATGTATCGGAAGAACTTTAGCTACTTTTAGAGAATGAGGGAAAATGCCCTCTTTGAACGTAAGATTTATAATTACAGAAGGTGGTTCACAAATGATATCGACTACAAGTTTTAAGTGCCGTGATAAAATTTTATTTATACTGGGGCTGGTCTCTTTAAGATTTTTAATTGCTGTCAACACATCAACCGGGGTCATGGGAAAAAGAAAAAAAAGAGTGGTTAGAACGATTTACGTTACAATGTGAAGTGCTGTGTCTTTGTCTGAATATTTCAAAAAAGTCGCCACTAAAAGCGTCGGCAACACTGGCAGGGCTGTCAAGTGTAATGCCATTATATATTACTTTCTGCAAAGATGAACCCTGTGGTGATCGATTTAAGAAATCGTTTAAGAGCTGCCATTGTCTCTTAGAACTGTTTGAGATATTAGATAATTGATTTTCATATTTTTTTCTTAGCATTTCTTAGCAAACATGAAAGAGTAAGACAGCACGAACGCCGGACTTCAACGGAATTTTATTCATGGCAAACAGGGCTTTGTGTACACAGGGGGAGGGAGGGGGGGGGGGGGGCTGCTAGTGCGCAGGACCACCCAAAAATATTTCCTTGGTCTAGGCAACAGTCATCAGAAGTGTCAAACCAAAAGAAGAAAGGAATAAAAGCTAAAAGTGAAAAAAAGATGAAAAAACCTTTCTCTCTCTTTTTTACATCACTCAGTACAATCTTGCTCATCTCCCGCCCTACCTAGCTGATTCGACGCACCCGTTTGCCCTGAGATAATCAACTTCTTTTTTCCCGAGCACAACAGAAGGAGCACTGACACAGTAATCGGTTTCATCGGAGATACAAAATGCTTCAAAAATTTCCCGGTTTTTCTGATTGCTATATTTGCAACACACGTGTTCGTTCGAAAAATGCCTTGCATGCTGGCTTGTGCGAGCAACGGCGAATGTGGTCGGCTAAATGACCAGCGCCACTTAGTGAAGTAGCATTCCTGCGATGCTCTAGCATGCGTTCATTCAGACAGCACCCGGTTTGGCCAATATATAGCATTTCCCACAGGCGAGGGGAATACTATACACAACACCGACGTCACATTCAACGAGGGATTTGGTGTGCTTTATTTTGCAGGCTGGCTTCTTCTGGGATTCGTTTACTAGGCGACACATTCGTCCCAGCTTTTCCAGTGCTGAAAACACAACACGCACCCCGCACCTGTCGCCAACCTTCTTGAGGCGGTGAGAAACCTGGTGCCAATAGGGCACTACGACAGGGCGCTTTAGCGGGCGTGCGTCTTTTTTCTGCCTGCGCCTCCCACCAACCTTTACCTCGCGAATCTGGCTCTCTACCACCGAGGCCACGATTTCTCCGTGGAACCCAGCCTTCTCCAGATGCCTTAGCTGGGCATCGACGCTGTCACGAACTTGATGTTCGCATGACTTCTCTAGAGCAGAGCGGATGCAGTTTTTTGCTATAGCTCTTTTTACAAGCTTGGAGTGGGCCGATTGATAATTGAGAATTTGTTTTTTCGACCGTGGCTTGTACTGCCAGCACATGCACGCTCCATGAAAAATAAGACACAAGTCGAGGTACTGGATGCAACCATCTTGTGGCAGTTCGTGCGTGAACTTCATTCCAAAGGTGTTACTAGCAAAAATATCGAGAATGTTGCTTATACTATTGCCTCTATCCTGAGCATCAGTCGTATTCATTACCACGAGGTAATCGTCGACATATCTAAAAACAGGTGTGTTGCGCAAATATAGCAATCAGAAAAACCGGGAAATTTTTAAAGCATTTTGTATCTCCAATGAAAACGATTACTGTGTCAGTGCTCCTTCTGTTGTACTTGGTAAAAAAGAACTTGATTATCTCAGGGCAAACGGGTGTGTCAAATCAGCTAGGTAGGGCGGGAGATGAGCAAGATTGTACTGAGTGATGTAAAAAAGAGAGGGAAAGGTTTTTTCACCTCTTTTTCACTTCTAGCTTTTATTCCTTTCTTCTTTTGGTTTGACACTTCTGATGACTGTTGCCTAGACCAAGGAAATATTTTTGGGTGGTCCTGCGCACTAGCAGCCCCCCCCCCCCCCTCCCTCCCCCTGTGTACATAAAGCCCTGTTTTCCATGAATAAAATTCAGTTGAAGTCCGGCGTTCGTGTTGTCTTTCTCTTCTCATCCGTGTTCAATTGTGCACTGGAACGATGTTTCATAATGCTAATCACAGCCAACTTGTAGAATAGACAGTGGTGCATGGATGGAGTGGATTTACCGCCTTACAGAGCCTGCATAGCTTATCTGGCGTGGAAAACACTACTTCCACGCTATCCTCTCGGCCAATCTTTTTTAATCTGTGGGAGATGTTATACAAATATGGTATGACTACCAGTCTCTTTCGTTCATTATTTCTTAGCTGGGCATCTGTGTTACTGTCCTTCTTTATCTGCTTTAATAGCTTTTCAGCTGTAGCTGACAGTAGTGTAACCAGGTACTCCGCACACAAAAGCCGATTAACTTGACCTGCAAAACTGCGATGCATGGCATAATGGCAGGATTTTCCAAAGGCATTAATGAGACAAAGATTATTGATGCTTCGCTTGACCAGCTTAGAATAGGCCTAGTCAAATGATAGAAGAGGTTTCACACTTCTTGGTTCGTATATCCAGCGCGCATGGTCACGTGAAAGAATTAAACTGATGTCTAAAAATCGTAAGCTGTTGTCATTTGGCATCTCATGAGTTAACACAAGCGGATGAAAGCAATCGTTATAAGTTTTCATGATTTCGTCTGATGTCTGCTAAAAATTGGCGTTGCTGCAATCTACAAGGACCAAAAAATCATCTACAAAACCATACTTTGACGACACTTCATTTATCTAGCATGCTCAATAGTAGCCGGTCATGATGAGCAAGGTAGATGTCACTTAGGACAAGGGCCAGGCATGACCCAATGCACACCCCACTGTTTTGAATGTAGTTCTGGTCATTAAAAGACACAAAGGTCGATTTTAGGTAAAACGACAGAAGTTAGATGAGGCTGCTGTTATGAATACCAGTGCGATCCTGGAAAGCTGTAGCACCAAAGGAATCGATGGCGTCATCAACACGCTGCAACAACTTGTGCTGTAAAGAGTAACATAAATCTTGTATGTTGACTGAACAAGCTTGTAAGCCCTTGTTATTCTCTTTAAGGAAGTTTGTCAAAGCATCTGATTTCCTTATTTTTATTCCTTATTCCTTGTTAGTTTTATCGACCATATAAACTTGGAAACATTCACTTACTAAGTGAATTAACAAGTATGGTGCCAGCACACGCAAGCAAACATGAGCTTATTACACTCAATGAACGCGGACACTTGCTGTAACATGGCTGGTGTAAGCAAGTGCGTCAGCAGCAGCGAGCGACGTGATCTTCGTGCTGTCTATCGCTTCAATGCAAACTGAGTGGTGAGAACGCAGCATGCACAAAGGTATGAGCCGTATGCAGATCACTTTCAAGATACAGCACTTGCGACCACACGAAGTACGCAGTTGCTAGCAGAGTACAAGCCTCCCCCATCCCTTCCCTCCTGTGCTGCCTTCCCACTTTCCTCCCATTTGCGCATGAGGTTGAGGCGCAACCGTCAGTTCCCCTAGTGACTGGTCTTGAAATACGCAGTTGCTGCGTGAGCACAATGCCGCCGCCCCCCTCTCTTCCTCCCTACCATCCCCCCACGGGCTTTCGCATCATGGAATGCGGTGCGTTTGCTCTCTGCTTTCCGTCTTTGCGCGCGCCAGATCTAGCTGCAGTCGGCGGGGCTCCCTTCGCGTGCTTTCACTAGCACATAAGGCATGTGGCGACGATGTATCGCCCTTCGACTTCATAAGGAACATCACGGCAACGCTAACGGCAAAAATGTGCTTGGGGTGTCCATATAATTGCCATTGCAATAATAAGTAAAGTAATAAATGTTAGGTCTATAAAATTAAATATTTGTTGCTTGTTCACAATGGAGAAAAGAAAATCACTAGCATAACACAAGCCTATGAACATTGAGTGGGCGCTGTTCATGGGAAGCCCTCGGTTATCTTTTTCTTGGCCGCATTGTGTTGGCACATCTGGTGTGTAATTTAATGATAGTTTCTGAGAAGCCTGTATGGGCTTCCTTTGTAGCTTCATGCTACAGTCAGTTGGATGACAATTTGTCCCGGTCATGAATTTTGCTCGCTTCGCAGGCTTCCACAGAACTGATCTGCCATAACCTAATGGTGTTCTGCAGAGTCAAATAAGGAACACCTTTTCTTCATATGCGTGTATTTAACTCATATTGACCTTTACTAAGCTGCTACAAAACACGTGTTTACTGCTCCAAAACGGACAATTCATGCTCCAAACATGCTCCGAAGTGCAAAATTTGCTGCTTCCAGAGCTGCTCCAAAGCTTCCTTGGTTGCTTCCATCCCTGTAGTTAGGATCAAACAACTCAGGCCAGACCGAAAGGTCTCCAGTACCTCAGCTACATTTTAAGTTTTAAAACCAGTTTAAAGTTTGCGCCTTGTGTCTGTCGTTTCCCAGTCCTCAGTTCAAGTGGTGCACAAATAACATTTATAATGAATTTTTACCAACTAGCCCAAACTAGTACCTTTCGTTATATCCATTGACAGGCCAAATTTACTTCGTTACAACAAGGTTTTAAATACATGGATCTCTACAGTCTAATCTCGATATAACAAATCACGTGAGACCACCGAAAATCGTTCGTTCTTTTGAAATATCATTCTAATGAAAAACTTGCGGTTATAAGCCAGTGGACAAACCTGGGAATGAAAATGATGTACCTAGGCAGTAGACGCGTGTGCAGACAAGCGTACTCTCAAATAAATATGCTTCACTCGCTTCAAAGCTGCTTTATTTGAAGAAATCAGTGATTTTCTTCTGGCACTTGCAGAACGCATGATCGATTAGGAATGCGTCTACATCTTCCACGTTGCGCAATACCTCATCGGGTACGTCATTGCACCGAGCGATGAAAGTGCGGGCTTTGTTCGTGTGCACTTAAACATCAATGTTCGACACGATCTCATCTTCTGTGTTCGGTGACCCACACTCGTCTTCCTTCAGGTCGTCATCGTCACTGGAGACATCACGAACGCAGTTAACAATCTCTTTGGTTGTCAGGCCCGCTGCCTTTAGTGCTGCGCTGTCGCTCTCCACTAAGCTGTAGGAGGAGGAGACGGCGCGTAGTAGTTCCGCAACCTCGGTCTACAGGTCTCCTGGGTTGTTGTCGGTTTCCTCCAGGTCATCTTCAAGCTGCACAGGCGCTTTGACAAGCCCTGCTTTTCGCCAACAGTTGCTAATGGTGGACACCTTCAAGTTCCACCAAGCTCCTGTGAGCATTTCCGCTGCCTGACTAATATTGATTGCAGTCAGCTGCTTTAGGTGGAGGTTGATAATCAACTGCTGCACAAGGCGCTTACAAAATTCTGCTTTCACGCTCTTTATAATGCCCTGGTCTAGGGGTTGCAGCAAGGACATGTTGTTTGGCGGCATAAGCTCCAAGCGAACGTGCGTCTAGCGAACATTCACAATGTGAGCAGAGCAGTTGTCGACAACCTGTAGAATTCTTCGGTCATCCCTTTTCATTTGGTCGTCGAGTTTGATGAGCGACTCGGAAAAGAGTTCTCTGGTCATTCAGACTCGTTTGTTGGCATGGTAGTCGTATAGTACCGACATGACATTTTTCATGCAGCGAGGCTTCGCGTACTTGCCAATGACGAGCGGTTTAATTTTCTTCGTGCCTGTTGCATTGCAGCACAGAGTAGGACTGTCACGCGAAGATGCGACTTCTTCCCTCCTTTGCACTGCTGCCCTTTGAAGTGCATCGTCCAGTCTGGCAGGAGCTGATAAAGACATGCAGTCTCATCCGCGTTGAAAATATCGTCTTCATGGTACAATTCAGCCACCTCTAGAAAACGATCATTGCATCAGGAATCCGTGCCTTCTCTGTCAGCAGCCTTTTCCTCGCCCGAGACTACCTGCCAAGTTATTCCGTTCCTTTGGTGGAAACAAAAAAGCCAACTCGCACTGGCGTCGAACCCAGTTATTTCAAGTGCATTGGCAAAGTCGCGGGCTTTTTCTTGGAGCATTGGGCCAAACACGGGAACATTTTGCAGTCTGGCATCTTTGAGCCACGTGACAACAGCTTGGTCCACATTTTGAAAGTTTCCCACTTGCAGCCATTTCGTCATAAGAGCGAGTTGCAATTCTCGGTGAAGCTTGACAATCTTGTCTTGGTCTTTCAAAATGGTTGTGACAGTCGATGGTGCAATGCCATGCTGTCTGCACAAGTCGATTTGCTTTTATGCGTTGCATATTGCAATCACTCAGTTCAGCCCTTGGGCGCGGCCGGGCAGCCACCATTGACCTTTAGCGCAACCACGTGACGTGACGTCACGACAGCCGGAGGAAAAGCTGGGCCCCAACTCGCGCGGTCGCGCGCGGCCGCAGCCACCACCTGACTCCCGCTCCTCCCGCTAGGGGCACTGCGCCGGCGCGTGACGTCACGGAGGAAAAGCTGGGCCCCAACTCGCACGGTCGCGCGCGGCCACCTGACTCCCGCTCCTCCCAACTCCCAAATATGCAACGCATTCTTGGCTTAACCAAGCTAAGCCTGGCCATTTTTTTCCTGCGTCGATTTCCTGCAATACGTCCAATTTGTCCTGCAGCAAAAACTGCTTTCACTTCTTCTTGGCGCTGTCGCTAGCTGCATTCATCATTGGATCTCACGCGAACATTGTCAAACCTTTGTTGTGAAGTTCTTGGTGAAGTTTGTGGTGAAGCAGTTGGCACTTGACATGCTGATGATGATAGCTACTGCACTTGCGGTTTCTGTTTCACACGAGAGTTCTAGTGCCGTTACTTTTAGCTGAATTGGTAATACTGATGCTCCTCGGTTATAAAGAGGAAAATAAACTATGTGTGTTATTCTTAAATATGCACTGCATTGAAATTCGTAGTTCTGAAATACTTTTACATTGAAAATCTACGCAATCTATCGGGGATTTCTAAAATATTCTTAAATTTGAGAAATTCATTAATTTGGGGTTCATAGTAACGAGATTTGACTGCATAAAGATTTCAAGGGGAATTTGATTTACTTCGTTATATCCTGTTTCATTATGACGAAGTTCAAGTGTATTTGCTGTCATTGTTAAGTACAGTTTCATGCAACATCTCCTTAGAAGCTCCAGGATTTATACTTTGTTACCTGTTGGCCAAAACCATTTCATCTTTATATTTTTTTCTCCTTTATGATGTAGTGGCTCAGTGGCTATGGCTTTGCACTGCTGAGCATGAGGTCACGGGTTCAATTCCTAGCTGTAGCGATCCCATTCCGACACAGGTGGAACGCGAAAATGCCCATGTGCCATGGTTTGAGTGCACATTAAAGAAACCTAGATGGTCCAAATTACTCTTGAGCCCTCCACTATGGCGCATCCCTCATAACACACTGTTCAGTTTTGAGATGTCAAACAATTTATAAGTTCCTTTAGGCCAAGAATGTATGATACAATCTGCTAATTCATTTTATTTTCCATCTCTTTTTTTTGCAGCTATCCCAGTTTAGATTTAGCTTCAAGCCCAAGCAGCGAAAGTCGAATGAAGTTACGCAGAATGGTCCAGACACACCACGCTCTGTTGTTGTTCCCGACTTGGGTCCAGGTGCGTCCAGTATGATAATTTATCTTGCTGATCAGTTTACTGGAAACTTGGCTTTATTGAATGTGATCCGTAGTACTTTGAAATATGTAGAGGTTCTTTTTTCTTTTGCTATAATTGAAATAAATATCCCAACCGGAATTTTTGACTTCACAGTGCTGTACTGGTTTAAGCAATAAGCACTCTTGCTCGTGTAGGTCGCACCCACAGGTCATTACATCTAAATTTGTTCATACTGACCACTTTTGTTACTATATTCGGTGCTTCTCTTAATGTGTACGAATAGTTCAAGGATCACAGCCAAAAGGACCCACTCAAAGTGCTATACTGACACATTACATAAGCTTCAACTTTATTTGACATTTAGTACCTGGCTGCACATCAATACAGAGCAGAGTTGGCACTGAAGGCTGTGCACTTTTCCTTCTATGCTATCCAATTTTCAGCTGTTTGTCTAACTTCTGCCGATTAGTGCCCACACCTACTTCAGGGCTTGTGTAGGTGCACATAGCGATGGCTTCTTTATTATTTTTGTAGCAACTGGTGCTTTTCTTGTGTGTTCTCTGAGTGAGTTCATGCCACACTTTTGACAGAGCAAGCAGGCAGATCTAGCTAATATTTTTTTTTCTTGTTTATATTTTACTGAATCGCCCGCAGCAGAAACTGCCCCGCTCCTCTCTCAACAAAATGTTAATAATGGGCTCGTATTTCCTGTGACCTAAAGTTTTGGCATCAGCTCATCAGCTCATCAGCTGTTCACAAAACCAAGGACAGTACATAGTGCCGCAGTGTCGCTGATTAGGCTCAAGCAGGCGCACTATCATGAGGCTTTCCTCTTTTGTCTTGCAGTCATGTATTCACGCCTCCATTGTTGTTCCAGACTCTGTTGGAAGGCTTCTTTTTTAACTGGCATGCATGACTAGTTACCAGCAAAGTAATGACAAAAAACACACATGAGTTTCACTTGCAACTAGAAAAGATGGGGCAATCTGTTCTTGTTTTTTGACAGTGTGGGAGTGTTATGCCAGTGATTGTTTATCTGACCAAGACCTAAGTGCCTATTTCCTTGCAGATGCAGCTGACATTCTGGAAAAGTACCGAAGTGCAGGCCCAGTAGGGGCCATTGTAGGCACCATAGGAGCAGCAGGCAGCAATGGAGCATCCCCCAGCACACCCTTGGAGCCCCTGCAGCCGCAGCCACCACCATCATCACAGGGAGGAAGCGAGGAGGCTTTGCTGGAGGATGCTCAGAAGAAACTGCGCCTGGTGCTGGCACTAGCTGATCTTCCACAGGGGGGCCCACAGGAGCCTGCGGCACTGCTGCAGGGCCTGCTGGCCCAGGCCACACTGCTGCACAACAAGACGCTGGCCTCACACGTGCATGAGGCTCTTCGCTGCTTGCGCCTCTTGGATGAGTTGCAGTGTTTGCGTGTGCTCAGGTGAGCAGGCCTTTAACCCTTTCGCTGTCGGACCTTTCTGGCCGTGACGCACCCCCAGTGTCGGCTTGGTTTCAGGGAACGAGCATAACAGGGAATGAACATAGCAATTTATTTTTGATTATGATTGGTATACAAATAAGATAGTCAATGCAATATGCACATTTCAGTGTTCTGCAGCTGTTGTTAGTAAACATCATCATCATCATCCTGACTATAAGATCCTTTCAACATCCGAATCTGACGATGCGGAACCCTCTTCCTCGCATGCGATTCTGTCTGAGTCCGAATCCGAGCTCGGCTCGTATTCTGAATCAGAATTCAGCCACCGCTCCAATGAGCAGACGAAGGTACCGCGCGCCGAGCCATCCGAAAGTAACCGTGCGCAGGGAGGATGCGCTTTCAGTCGCCCGCACGACGGAGAGAAATGGGACGTTGCGTGATCAAGAAGACAGAGGGAGATGGAAAAAGGCTAAACAAAGTTCGAAGGGCTTTACGCTTACTGCTGCAAGTCGGAAGCGAGGGTGCGGCGAGAGAGCGAAAGCAGCAATCGAGTCACTCTTTTCGGAGAGGCAACGGCACGTGCGCCTGAACATGACGCGCCATAGCAGACACACCAACAGAAGAAAAATAAAAGCCTTCAAGCCAGCGGAGACGGCAGAACAACCCTTGAACCCATAACCACACGCGCGCGACGCATGATCCAGCGAACGCGGAGCCACCGCGCCACTCAGCAAAGAGAAAGTGGGGAGTGGCAGTCGCACCGTACTCTTCAATACATGGACTAACACAGCTCGGGGCGGATATACGAACTTGTAGAAAGAGTCAACAGATGACGAGGTCAATCTAGGAGCGCCAGCTTTGCGCTCAGACGCGAAGTTTTGAACACACGATAGAGAACGTACCGGTACGTCAGTGACACTGTGGGGGGGAAGCGCGATGACGTACCGGTACGTTCATGACAGCGAAAGGGTTAAGTCTGCGCCGGCTAGTGCAGTGGCTTAGAGGCTGCAGTGTTTTGCTGATGAGTGCAAGGCTGGGGTCTCAACTTGCTGCCACAGCATCCCTATTTCAGGAGGCAAGAGGTAAAATCTGTGGGTGCCAAGAGATTGGCACAGATTAAAAAATTTCGTAACGTCCAAATTAATTTGTAGGCCTACCCACGCCCGCTCCACTAAGACGTCTCTTGTTTCCTTAGTGTAGCTTCGAGATGTAAAGTAACTAACTGTCATGCAACTGCTTGCACATACTTTTTTAGTGAAATGATGCGTCTGCTGGCTTAATATTTAGTTTTCTTCTTGGCCCTTGTGCTTCCTATTTCTGCCTTGCAGGGCTCTCGAAGATGAGCACCGGCGGCGAGCTCCATACATAGCATACCTAGTGCGCTGCCGCCAGGGATTGCTGGCACTGCAGGCACAGCTGGAAACACGCCTGCGCCGCACTCAGCGTGACCGTGATGTTTGCCAGACACACCTTGCCACACTGTGTGTTCGGCACTTTCTTGATCCCCGTGAGCCACGCCTCCAGGCCTTTTCACGCTCTTTCCAAGGACTCACTGCTGCTGATGAAAAGGTGAGGAACCTTGCCTCACTCCCCTCTCCTGATTACTGGACGTTGAAGCACATGGAATTCTTATGTGTCAGTGCATGGCCACAGAACGTGACATTGTGTTTGAAACTGTGGTAGGTCCTAAGTCCAGTTGTTGGCCATATCACTTGTATTCAACTGGAGGCAGAATGCAAAGCACCTACTCTCTGAAATTTTGGTGTGCATTAAGAAACCTGGTTGGCGGCATCTTCTTTGGCTGTGGAAGGTGGTTTGTTGAAAACCCACTGCCAGACGCCCACCAGACTGCAAATTGGGTACAAGTGGCTCTCGGCTAGGCGCCCGGCTTTCTTCAGGTGTGATCGCATGGTGGAAGGTCCACTGTCCCTTCTATGGGTTTAGTTACAAAGGTGGTATCAGTACAGTTGAACCTCGATATATCGAAAAGTGTGGTGATCGCGAAATAGATCGATATAGCCAGAATTCAGTATATAAAATAAGTAAGAAATGCACTGCAAATCACTCAATGAACCAAGGGCACGATCAGGGTCGTTGTTCGGAGCGCGCATTCGGTTGTGTCATGTGCAATTGGCCTAGGTCATGCCGACTTCGTCGGCCGGGAGAGCATGGTCAATTGCGCCGCACACAATTAGCCTACGCCACGCCGACTTCGTCCACCATGCGAAGTCTGCGCGGCCTAGGCCAGTCATGCGCGGTGCAACTGGAATGCGTGCCCCGAACAACTATCCCCGATCGCATCCCAATCGTGGCACAGTAAATACTCACTTGAAGCTTCACACAAAGTATTTATGTATTTATTTGGCGTAAAGTACTGCAGCAGTGTAGCCCGCTTCTTATTGGTAGCTGCATGCTTAAACCCAGAGTCCTCAACATAGTCTAAACAATCCACAAACAATAGGCCGGTGCCCTCTATTGCGCCACAGTACCGGCATAGAAGGGCCAAAGCAACTACAGCCTTGGTTGAAGTCAGGAGCGGGGCAACATCCGTGCTTGGGGTATCAGCCTTGGCAGCGTCTTCATGTGGCTGATACTTCTGCTGATGTCTCCACGTCCGTCAATTGAAGTATTTTTAATCACTGTCAATAGCAAAGCATTAAGTTGGATAGAGAAATGTGTGGAATATAACCAACCCTTATATATAGCTTTCATTGATTACGAGAAAGCGTTTGATTCAGTCGAAACCTCAGCAGTCATGGAGGCATTACGGAATCAGGGTGTAGAAGAGCTGTATGTAAAAATACTGAATGATATCTGTAGTGGCTCCACAGCCACCGTAGTCCTCCATAAAGAAAGCAACAAAGTCCCAATAAAGAAAGGCATCAGGCAGGGAGATACGATCTCTCCAATGCTATTCACAACGTGTTTACAGGAGGTCTTCAGAGGCCTGGATTGGGAAGAATTGGGGATAAGAGTTAATGGAGAATACCTTAGCTAACTTGTGATTCGCTGATGATATTGCCTTGCTTAGTAACTCAGGGGGCCAATTGCAATGCATGCTCACTGACCTGGAGAGGCAAAGCAGAAGGGTGGGTCTAAAAATTAATATGCAGAAAACTAAAGTAATGTTTAACAGTCTCGGAAGAGAACAGCAGTTTACGATAGGTACCGAGGCACTGGAAATAGTAAGGGAATACATCTACTTAGAGCAGGTAGTGACCGCGGATCCGGATCATGAGACTGAAATAATTAGAAGAATAAGAATGGGCTGGGGTGCATTTGGCAGGCATTCTCAGATCATGAACAGCAGGTTGCCATTATCCCTCAAGAGAAAAGTGTATAACAGCTGTGTCTTACCAGTACTCACGTACGGGGCAGAAACCTGGAGGTTTACGAAAAGGGTTCTACTTAAATTGAGGACGACGCAACGAGCTATGGAAAGAAGAATGATGGGTGTAACGTCAAGGGATAAGAAAAGAGCAGATTGGGTGAGGGAACAAACGTGAGTTAGTGACATCTTAGTTGAAATCAAGAAAAAGAAATGGGCATGGACAGGACATGTAATGAGGAGGGAAGATAACCGATGGTCATTAAGGGTTATGGACTAGATTCCAAGGGAAGGGAAGCATAACGGGGCGGCAGAAAGTTAGGTGGGGGGATGAGATTAAGAAGTTTGCAAGGACAACATGGCCACAATTAGCATATGACCGGGGTAGTTGGGGAAGTATGGGAGAGGCCTTTGCCCTTCAGTGGGCGTAACCAGGCTGATGATGATAATGAAGTGGTGTCTTAATAATAAGTAAGGCACGGCAGGTGCAGAGCATGGCACCGAGGAGGAGTCAGTGGGGCAAATGCAATGCGTCGTTGATGTTGTCGAACTAGCCAAGCCGCTGCATGCGTCCGCCGCTACGTTCAAATAGCACCCACGGCGGTATCTATGTGTGCAGCTATAGTGCGCAGCAGTCGGAAACACCCATTGCGCCACCGCTATCTTCGAGGGTGTTGTGAGAAAGCTCACCGCCAGTCAACAGAGTGCATGTGGTCTGGGGTGACGTAGTTCAATATATCCATTTTACGTTTGAGCCCATTCGAAATAAAAAATAAAAAATGCATGCGATTTTCCAGGTGACAGAAAGTGTTCGATATACACAATAATTCGATATATCCGTGTTCAATATATCGAGATTTGACTCTGTGCGTGTGGCTGAGATGGCGCTTCTGCACCAGCACACACCGAGCCAAGCTGCTGTGAATTTAAACAAAAAGCCAGTCCAAGTGCTCACTGAAGCCTTGGGCTCCTCCACATGTCGGCTGATGGAAAGCATCACTCGCTCAAAAAAGGAGGAGGTTTGGGCCGCTCTCATGGCAGCCATTTCCCGTGTGGCGTCCCAATGCACCTATTAAGGTGGGGATGCCCTCAGGTTGGGGACAAACATCCTTTTCTGAGTGTTGAGGTCCCTAATCGCTGAGCACCTACCCAGAAGCGTGCTTTTTCCTGGTAGGTACCTGGTGGCAGCACTAATCTGCCTCCCACAGCCGCAGCGAATGCTCTTAAGCAAGGCCGTCTGTGGTTGGACAAGGGGTCCCAGAGACCATGCACATGATCCCTATAGGCCCTCTTTCAAGACATGATCGCCGACAAGTCGCCGAGCACCAGACCAGGGACAACTTTACACATTAGAGAGTTTTAGAATAGGGGCCCCAATATTTTGGGGCCCCAAAGAGCTTTGCGGGTGTTAGCGTTGGGGCAAGCAGGAGTGAAGAGTTTTAGAATAGGGCTTTGCGTTTGCAAATAGCGTCTTGCGCTGACAGCGCCACTACGGCGTCTAGGAAAAACGATTAAAAATAATTAAATAAAATATACCATCTTATGATATGAATAGTAATTTTGACTTGCATGTATTCGCGTTTAATTACAATTTAGAGGTTATTCTTCAAGCAGCAAACAATTAGTTGTGCTTAGTTTGGAGCAACAAAACTAACTTTACGTGCCTTCACCAGCCAAGCATAGCTGTGTTAGGCCTACGAGCCATAAAATCCACACTCGAATTCGGAATCAGCGGCGTCTAATGAATCAATCTTCATAACACACGCTAGTTGAGAGAAAGCGATAACTGCAGTCACTACTCCTAGCTTGCGAACTTCACGCATTACCGCGAATCGAACCCAGTTTGGTGCTAGGTTAGAGCCGTCGCTTCGATGGGTGCCGCCATGTTTGTTGACGCAAAGCTTTTGGGAACGCTATTTGAGCTCCCGCTAAATCGGTGAAATAGCGTTCCCAACGCAAAACCCAAACGCAGTTTGCGTATCGCGCATGCGCAGTGGCTTCGACGCTATTTCTTTGGGGCCCCAAAGCGTTTGGGGCCCCTATTCTAAAACTCTCTATTATAAAAACAATGGGTTTCTGGCGGAACCAGGATTTGAACCCAGTACCTCCTGCATTCGAGGCAGATGCTCTACCACTAGGCCCTTGCTGCGGTGGCCATCGCAGCAGTAGTGAAATGGTGAAGCGTCTGCCTCATATGCAGGAGGCACTAGGTTCAAAACCTGGAGCTGCCGGAAACACTCCATTTTTTTCTAATAGGTAGAGATTTAACATGACCTGGCGCTTGATTGTTTATATGGGTTCTCTACTCAAAAGGGGGACCTGTAGAAATTTGCGGTGGTATACAGCTGCCCCTTCTCCCACCACAACCTTGGTGAAATAGTTGAGCATCTGCCACTGCTGTGATAGGTGGGAGGCAGACAAGTTCTGCTACTGGGCACCTACCGGTAAAATAGGCACAAGCGCACTCCTGGCCAGGTGCACAGCAAGTATGGGAGTTCCAAACACTTGGAAGGACACCCACCTGTCGGAAAGTTGGTGGCATGGGACCACCAGATTCCTTTTTAAAGAGTCCTGCTGTGCTGTTTGTCTTGGTTTTTGCACAGCAAGCGTAGCATTCTGAACAAACCTTTACCAAGCAACGCACTCCTGGAAATCTGGATACCTGGCCGGGGGGCTACTTGTACTCATCTTATAAACCGATGGGTGTCCGGCGGTGGGGATCGAACCACACATCCCTTGCAGCCGAGGCGGGCGTTGCACCCACTGAGCCATAGCTGTGGTGGTTAGAATCCTGCAGTTGTGGCAACTCTACATTGTCTTTCATAGCCCAGGTTTAGCGTTAAGCAGGGGTGCAACAGCTGTGCCAAAAGTGTTAAATTTGTTGAAATTTCACCACGCTGCATCAAAATGAACCGACTAGCTGCAAAAGTTCTCAGTTGTACTAGTTTTAGCTGAAAATAAAACCCATGTTGGCAACCTGCAGTTTTGCCATCATCATCAGTGATATGTCATATGTTGCCAATTCAATCCAGTCACGCAGCTGCAGCAATAGAATGGCAGGGGTGTGCTTGTGCTTGGTAATGGAAAGGTCAGTCTTGAAGCAGAAAAGAGAGCTTTAGAGGACCAAGTGGTGGCCAGCAAAGCATTGTTTATCGGTACTGAGGAACTTGTCAATGCAGGTGTGAAGCAAAAAGATGAACAAGAAAGAAAGTGGCTATGTGTTCTTAATGAAAAGAAATACAAGCCTCGAGCAGACATTTAAAAAACGAATTCAAAAAGAAAATGTTGAAAAAGGTGAAGCATTGATGTCATGTCAATGACGCCTGCACTAGTCATGTATAACCTGCTAGTTAGCTTATAGTTATATGTAGTAGCAGTTTCGTCTTGTTTTGTACAGTCATCATTATCATCATCAGCTTATTTTATGTCCACTGCAGGACGGAGGTCCCCATTTGCGATCTCCAATTACTCCTGTCCTGCGCCAACTGATTCCCACTAGCGCCCGCGAATTTCCTAATTTCATCGCTCCACCTAGTCTTCTGCCGTTCTCAACTGCGTTTCCCTTCTCTTGGTACCCATTCTGTAACACTAATGCTGAAACGGTTATCTAACCTGCGCATTACATGACCTGCCCAGCTCCATTTTTTTCTCTTGATGTCAATTAGAATATCGTCTATACCTGTTTGCTTTCTGATCCAAACCGCTCTCTTTCTATCTCTTAACGTTATGCCTAGCAATCTTCGTTCCATCGCTCTTTGCACAGTCCTTAACTTGTTCTCAAGCTTCTTTGTCGGTCTCCAAGTCTCTGCTCCATATGTTACCACTGGTAAAATACACTGATTGTACACCTTCCTTTTCAATGATAATGGTAAGCTTCCAGTCAGGAGCTGACAATGTCTGCCGTATGCGATCCAACTCATTTTTATTCTTCTGTGAATTTCCTTCTCATGATCAGGGTTCTCTATGATTAGTTGACCTAGGTAAATGTACTCCTTCACAGACTCTAGAGGCTGACTGGTGATCCTGAACTCGTGTTCTCTTTCCCAGCTATTCATCATTATCTTTGTCTTCTGCATATTAATCTTCAACCCCACTCTTAAACTCTGTCTGTTAAGGTCCTCAATCATTTGTTGTAACTCGTCTGCAGTGTTGCTGAATAGAACAACGTGATCGGCAAACAGAAGGTTGCTGAGATATTTGCTGTCGATCCTTACTCCTAAGCCTTCCTAGTTTAATAGCTTGAATACTTCTTCCAAGCACGCAGTGAATACCATTGGAGAGATTGTGTCTCCTTATCTGACCCCTTTCTTTATAGATATCTTCCTACTTTTCTTGTGTAGAATTAAGGTAGCTGTGGAATCTCTGTAGATATTTTCCAAGGTATTTACATAAGCAGTCTGTACTCCTTGATTATGTAATGCCTCTATGACTGCTGGTATCTTTACTGAATCAAATGCCTTTTCGTAATTTATGAAAGCCATATAGAGAGGCTTATTGTACTCTGCGGATTTCTCGATCACTCTCGATTGTACAGTAAAATGGCGTTAATTCAGATTTCATGGGACCGTAAAATGTGTCCGAATTAACTGAGCGTCGAATTATCGACGGTACCAAGAGAACAATAAAGAAATGCTTACTACATCAACATGCTTTTATTTACTGAATGAATCAGCAAATCCTGTTTTTATTTTGCACAAGAACTGTGTGGAAGCTGCAATTCTCATCATCTTGTGACTGATTAGCACTTGCACTGACCAAGGCCTTGTGACTTCCTTCTCGATGTGGCCACGGTGCAAGACCCACGTCTTCATTCGAGACATGCTTTTCACTACCGTGCATACTTCCTGATTACTTCTAAAGTGAAGCTTTCTTTGCCTTTTCCTTCTACTTCCACCGCTACTCCTGCATGCTGCGCTGTCTTACATGCCACATTGGGAGGTGGTTGAGAGCCCATGGTAGGAGTGCAGGAAAAGAGATAGGCAATTTCAAAAAGCATGCCTCACTTGGAGGGAGCGTGGCCACAATGCCCTCTCCGCACAAAAGCATTGCAGAAGCTTGTGTTTGTGCTGACGTGCAATAGTCCTGAGAGGGAGTAGAGGGAGGAAGCAGAGAATGGGTAGAACTGGATTCCCCACCCATTTAGTCCCTGACGTGGTCGCTAAATGAGTGGACAGCAACTTTACCACTCTTTGCTCATGGCAGCTCACCTATACAGTGAGCTGCCACAATCAGGCCAGAGGGGGACGTGTGCATGTGTTTCCCCTCTAGCCCGCTTCTGACATAGCGCAGGGAGGGGCAATGCGATGTCAGAAAGCAGGCATGGTTTGGGGTCTCTTCAATAAAAGAAAGGCTACTACTACGGCAACAGTTGAAGACTGAGTGGATAAATGTTAATTCAATGTATGGTACAGTATGTTTCTATTTCTGAAAAATAAACATTGTGCAATTTTTTCAAGCAGAGAACTGACGCAGGGCGTGCAGACACAAAGCCAATGTAAAGCACCGCAGTGTCAAGATGGCACTATGCAAGCAGCCACAGAGCAAATCAACACTTCTGCACCCGACACAGTATCTTTGTGGCTGTGGCGTTGCTCGAGGTTGTGGGTTCAATCCCAACTGTGGCAGCCGCATTTCGATGGGGAGGAAATGGAGAGATGCTTGTGTACTTGGATTTAGGTGCACATTATAGAACTCCAGTGTACAAAATAATACGGCGTCCTTCACTACTGCATGCCTGATATCATATTGTGGTTTTTGCACGTAAAGCACAATAATTTAAGTTTAACACTTCTGCCATGAGGCAATGTGCCGTGTGAGGCAATGACAGTTCTAACCTTCTCACTGTCTATGAACATTGGGGCCCACAACACCACGTCAAGCAAACACGTCTCGCTGTGTGTTCTGTGTACACGGTCGTCCACTTCCAATTTGAACACGGCTCCGGGCGGCCACGGAGCGCCGCTCGTGGGCGCCGGGGTAACTAACGCGCCGGCGCACTGGCAGCCACAAGCGTGGCCGCAGCCGCGTCGTCTGCTACAGCGCGCCAGCACTAGTGTGTGCTGGCGGCTGAGGCCACGCCTGTGGCTGCCAGTGCGCCGGCGCGTTAGTTACCCCGGCGCCCACGAGCGGCGCTCCACGGAGCGCCGGCCTCGCCGGCCGCCCGAAGCCGTGTTCAAATTGGAAGTGGACGACCGTGTACCATGTGGACAAACACAAGTGGTGCATGCAAGGGGAACATCACCTCCCCACTCTCTTACTGCACCAAGTGCTCAGTAACAAACATTTGCCATCAATGTCCTCGCCCATTTGCGTCAATTAAGGCAAACACTACAGGGTGCTTTTCTTGCGCCAATTCCCACAGCGCATGGGATCTGCACAATTTTTTTTTTTTTTGGCAGTGAGCTGGTTGGCAACAGATCTTCTGTCCATCACGATATAGCTGTTGGGTTGGATCCCAGCTTATGAGCCACACTAGAATCGCTGTTCATCCTTGACAGCATCCGCCGTGTTTGTGACATCATGCATGCATTTCATTGTGTCAGAAAGAGACCACTCCTCGTCGCAGTCACTGCAGGCAAAACCGTGGCGTCTATCAATGCAATCATGGATGGTGATTACACAGTTCTGAAGGCACACAGTCAACGTAATGTTATATGTGCTGGTAAATGCAAGAATAAAGGCACAAATAGGCTTGAAGCATTTCAGTGTTCCCTCATGCGTGAATGCCTGTATACATGTAGTTCCCGCTGATGACTATGGTGACGTGGACTCCAGCGCTTGGTTTTGGTTGGATGCTAGCACCACTTTTGCTCTTTTGCATTGCATATTTGCAGTGCTCAGCGCTTGGTGCGCCCCAATGGTCATCCCAATTAACAGGTGTGTGGCCAAATCCGTCCGAATTAATAAGAGTTTGATGCCATTAACTTATGCAGACGCTTGCCCAGACCAGACAACAAGTCTGATTTTACGAATTAACGAGGTTTTACTGTATGTATCTAGTGTTGTCAGATGCTACTCAAGTAGAAGAGCTGCTTGGTACGCATATAAGTTTGGGCAAGTCATTTCGATGGGGGCGAAATACGAAAACACCCGTGTACTTAGATTTAGGTGCATGTTAAAGAACCCCAGGTGGTCCAAATTTCTGGAGTCCCCCACTACGGTGTGCCTCATCATCAGATCATGGTTTTGGCACGTAAAACCCCATAATTTAATTGTAATTTTTGGGCTAGTCATGTTCTACACTAGTCAGATGCAACTCCTATATGAGACACTTTGGAGTACAAATAAAACATTTTTTGCAGTTTTTTCCTGTATGTTTTATGCTTCTTTGCTTGATCCAATAAATATTCTAAGCATTTGGATCAACCTTGCGGGTTTCTGCAGAATTCGTTGGTCACATTTGCAGGATCTTGTCCACTGAAGCTAAAGCATGATTGCGCTGAAGTTTAATGGTTTGTAGCTCTCCCACATTGCTAGGGTTAATTAATTTTAAATGCAGTCAAACCTCGATATAAAGTCGAGACCACACGTACACTTGCGGACGCGTGCAAGCTCGCGTCTACGTGCCTTGCGCCTGCCGCGTCTTGCAAGGAGTAGTGGTTTGTATCCACAAATACACGTGACAGCGCGCGCTCACTAGGCTCATTCACAGACGCCTTGGAAAACGTCACTTCGTACTTTATTATTGACAGTGTTTCAAAATTCTTCGATATCTATGAAAGTAACTGTTATATTTTTATAATTGTTAGATCACAAAAAGGAAAGGTTTAGCACTTTCTCGCATGAGATCAATCTGCTTTACTGAGAGCTGAATGTACCGTGCCGAAGTTGCGTAGCTAGGTGCACCAACGCGAGCAGCCCAAGCGCACGATAACAGAGAGGAGCTAGTCACCAAGATCATGCCACGTTTCAACGTGTACGAGCCGTGCCGCACTGTCTGCACATGCGTCGGTGCGCAGATGCGAGCTTGCACGTGTCTGCAAGCTTACATGTGGTGTGGGCTTAACGAACCTCTATTTAACGAAATTCACGATGTAACAAACTATTTTGATTCCTCAAACTTAGTTCCATTGAAAACCGCATATTTCTTTTTCACGATTTAATGGAGTGTTTTCATGACACGGTTCTGATTTAACGAAGTATTCGGCCATTTCGAGCATGTACTTGGAGCCTTGTATGGCTGGTAAATCTAGCAAGAAACTATAAAAATGTCAGCAGAGGAAAAATTTATTTGCAAGCGTCCTTCCGCATGAAAAGTTCGAGCTGCAAATACGCCGTTGAAGTGCGCATGCCAGGATGCAGTATGCAGGAAACAGCACTGCGCCGTTTGTCGCGTAACAACTTGCGGAAGCCGTAGGGTGCCCGGCAGCTCATAGCGCTCAGGGAAACACGAGAGCTGACGATTCCTTCAGCGCAAGGGAGGTAGGGAAGGGACGAGTGCGCAGTAACGTGACCAAGCACACACTAGAGGCAGAGGAGGGTAGTTGGGGCAGGAGACACGCACCTATCCGCCCTTTCTTCCTAGCGCATGTCTCGTCTCCTCTCCTCTACTCATCCTGTAGCTACGCATGGCTGCCCATATGTGGGCCACGTCTTTGAGGTAATCTTCGTCAATTGCAAAGGTGAGCTGTTGGTGCCTTCATGCACACTTTGTTCTCGCGTGTCTAGTGTTAAGATAGCGTAATCTCAAGTTTCCAAGGCACGATGTGAATAGTTTGCTCACGTTGTGACAGCGATAAAACTACGAACCTTGCTTTGTGTAGTTGTCTCTGTTATCGCCATTAATGCCCCGCCTTTCTGGCAAAACTGCGGTATTTCTCTAACGAATTTTTGTATCTTTTTGCTGTTTTGCTTTTAATTTGAGGGCACCATCTGATGATGGTTGTGGGCAGTAAACGGGATTAGTCATGCCATCCATGATTTACGGCACTGCTTGACGCAAAATGCTAATCTCAGGCACCGCAAGGCACACCGATGCAGTGCTCTTGATGCCATCTGCACTGCGTGTACTGGCACTCATAAGCATGCTGTTATGGCCCAACCTTCCTGCGATTTATTTATAAGTGATTACTGACAAGATACTATCCACCAGGAATGTTCTGGGAATTCGTGAAATTATTTGTGCTGCTGAAACTTTGAAACCTCGAATTAATGAAATTCGCAATTTAACTAAGCTTTTCGCTGCAAGCACAGCTTTGTTATATTGAGGTTTGGCTGTAGTTGCTGTAAAAGTTGGCATCTTATGGTTTTCTGTTCCAAAATAAAGATTTCTGTTAAACTGCTCCAAATAATTTGGTGTGCCAAGATTGTATTCCCCCTCTGCCCCCCCATAACCTGCTCTAAATTTGGATTTTCCTGCCCCATAAATGGCTCCAAATCCTAGTTCAGCTGTTGCACCCCTGGCTAGAGCTCATAACCACATTGACTACTGCAAAAAAAAATTTCTATCAGAGTCCATACCAGAAGAACTTATTATCAATTATATGGACACATCAGGCAAATTTTCACAGTTGCCAACGGCGTAATGTTCAATATAAACTCCAAGTGCTCGATAAGAATGAGTGGCGGCTGCGGGTGCTAGGGAAAGCGTGTAAGGGTGACCCGAGAAGGATGGTGGCTTGATGTGCACCTTCTTCCCGCGTACCACATTTTGGATATCTTGTGATTAAGTGCGCATCTCCTCCTCTGGCCTGGCTGTGACTATGCATGGCTGTCTGCGTAGACATTCTTTCTCTCCTCCCGCCTTTCTGTCTGTCTCATTTTGCAATTATGTTTTAACCAGAAATGGGCAGTGAAAGCATATTTACTAGAAAGCTAAGGTAGCAGTCGCCTTGCAGCAGTTGCTTGCCTACATGCACTCTGATCATATGCAGGGAGCCTGTGACGTTGAGGTAATGCTTAAGCTTGCTGCCTAAACAATCTTAGCTTTTTTTTTTTTATTTGTTTCCATTTGTCCTGTGACTGGGACGAAAACAATAAACAGGGAGGGGGGGAGGGGGTTGCACAGAGGTATTGTGGGAGAATTGGCTTGGGTCATTGTGCTCTTTGCACTGTGACGACTGCGACAGAGGAAACTGGGCAAGTTCAGTGATCGTAACCTGCTGTCATGCCTACCAAACTCACCCCTCACCTTATATGCGAGGCGCACGGGGTCAGTAACTGTTTCAATATGGCAGCACTGGCACCGTACTTCTGCAAATCAAGTTGTTAAACGGCAGTGCAAACTGTAGCAACTATTTAACTTCAGGCAAAACAATAATTGCCACAACACCAATACAAAGAGTAGGCCTTTTATCATCGTCGTCAACGAGACATTGACAGAATAAAACGTCGTCTCCAAACGGAAACCCATGCAAAAGATGAGTCCCCTGGTGGAACGACGACTGTAGGCAGGCACGAAAGAATCAAAACAAAGCATGGGGCATTCTTCGTCGATATCCTAATGTGAAAAGCCTTATTGTAGTCAAACAGATAAAATCTCGGGGAAGGAGCACACGAAAACAAGCAAGGAGGGCAAGCTGGGAAAGGTTTCTTTCCGGTATTAATTCATACACACAGGAGGTGAAAGTATGGTGGCAGGCTGAGAAAGCTGAAGGGGCAGCAAATCCATCCGTTGCTCTTGGTAACGGATGGATTGTATAGTAAATGTAGTCCAAATGAACCTTTTAACCAGCCTTTCTGCGTTTCTGAGCTGAAATCTTCCTTAAAGGGTCCCTCACCAGGCCCCATAGCAAATTTTGGTTATATGCTGTTACATGTCCTCTACGGAGTGTTCTGCTGCAGAAATTTTTCGACTCATTAATAGCCAAGATAGAAATATTTCAGTGCTGCGAACCCATGATTTCAGCAGGCGGGCTCCACTGCATAGTGAGACTCCCTCTCCACTCGCCCCCATCTAGGTTTCGGCAGCAAAGTTCCTTCCCTGCATTTTCCTATGCCGGACCTCAAGGATCGTGTGACACATATGTCACAAGCTCCGCCTTCATTTTTTTTTTTTTTCCCCCCGATGTGCATTTCCGCTAGCGGCGTTGCGCGCGAGCTGTTGTGATAGCTCAGCTCGCGCAGTGCACGACTTTGTGCGCCATGCACAAGGACACATGACTAGCGGTATAATTCAGTGCTACACGAATACTGAGGCAGAACAAGCTGATCGCAGAGCATGATCATGCGCCGGAACATGGTAGAAAATGGCGTAGTTTTGGTACCTGCGCACATGACCGCACGACCGTGGGAACAAGCAGACAAAGCGGAAGTACATCTCTCTTGCTTCGGTTGCGAAGTAAAGCAAGAAAGATGCAGACATTCCGTTCATGTGTTTTATATTTCTCTAAACTTCAATTCGTCAATTCAAGCGGCAGATCACACAAATAACGAATGATGCCTTGAATAATTCTCGAAGTCACGTGTCACCACGAGTGACGTCATACTGCGGACTCGAATACGTAGGTGCAGGGACGCGACTACGTCATCCTCCAGCTTGGAGCGCGGCGGCTGTGAGGAGAAGGAAAAACAGCGTTTGGTTTGAAACTTCAGATCTTTTCGTGGTGCATAGCGATGTAATACTTTGCAGACACGATCGTTATCACGCAATGTATGCTCTGCGCTTGTCAGCTCAAAATGACCAGACCTGGTGAGGGGCTCTTTAAATGCATGTCAGAATTCTGCTCTGGGTCCCGACAGAGTTATGTACAACAGGATTAAACACCTTCACAAAG
This sequence comes from Dermacentor andersoni, assembly GCF_023375885.2. Classification (NCBI taxonomy): domain Eukaryota; kingdom Metazoa; phylum Arthropoda; class Arachnida; order Ixodida; family Ixodidae; genus Dermacentor; species Dermacentor andersoni. Next base: position 198,899,927 of record NC_092814.1, read on the forward strand.
ACACACAAATCACCCTACTCAGACTCTTTATTACTCTCAGGGCAGCTGGGCATCTTCCATTCTCATGGAAAGAAGCTATTGTCATACCTGTGTTGAAACAGGGCAAAGATCCCACCTCAGTAATGAGCTATCGTCCAATAGCGCTAACAAGTAGCCTCTGCAAGTTGTTTGAAAAAATGATAAATTGTCACTGTCTACATTACGTTGAATCAAACAAAATGCTTGATCCATACCAATGCGGATTCAGAGAAGGGCAGTCAACAACTGGCCACCTCGTGCATGTTGAGGCCAATATTTGTGATGCTTTTGTCCATAAGCAGTTCTTCTTATCCATTTTTCGTGACATGGAAAAGGCCTAAGATACCATGTGGCTCCGTGGAATCCTCCGAGATCTGTCATGAATGGGCATCAGGGGGAACATGTTGAACGATATTGAGAGTTACTACCTCTCAAAACATACTTTCCGCATAAAAATAGGCAGCACACTTTCTCCTTCATTTACACGGGAAGCTGGGTTACCCCAGGGAGGAGTCCTCAGCTGTACTCTTTTTATTGTGAAGATAAAACACGCTTCGTTATTCACTGCCTCCAGTCATTTTCTATTCTGTTTACGTAGACTACATGCAGATAGCTTTTAAATCCAGTAGCCTTGCAGTCTGCGAGAGGCAAGTCCAGCTTGGGTTAAAGAAAGTATCCAGATGGGCAGATGAAAATGGATTTAAGATCAACCCACATAAAAGCTCCTGTGTCGTTTTTTCAAGAAAGAGAGGGTTGCACCCTGACCCTTTTACGGAACTTCAAGGACAGCACATTCCTGTGAACAAAGAACATGAACATAAATACCTAGGTGTCATACTCGATCCAAAACTAAGTTTTATCCCCCACATAAGATACCTCAAGGCCAAGTGCCTGAAAACAATGAACCTACTGAAGATTCTCTCTCACACCAACTGGGGCAGTGACAGAAAATGTTTATTGAATCTCTACAAGAGTCTTGTACGATCGCATCTTGACTGCGGTGCTATGGGGTATCAATCTGCTACACCGAGTACCCTAAAAATGCTTGACCCTGTTCATCATTTAGGAATACGCCTGGCCACAGGAGCTTTCAGAACTAGACGAGTACAAAGTCTCTATGTAGAGTCCAATGAGTGGTCACTCCATCTGCGAAGGTCATTGTCCAGTTTCATGTATTTTCTGAAAGCACACTCTAACCCTTAACATCCTTGTAACGAAACCGTAAACAATATGACTTGTGCCGCACTTTTCCACAATCGTCCAACAGTGAGAGAGCCTTTTTCGCCGCGTGTGCGAAGCCTCAGCGAAGCAGTGGCTGCCCCACTTTTTGAAAACCTGCTAATGGTTCCAGCCAAGCCATTACTACCGTGTATGTGGCAGCTGATAGATTACAACATGTCTTTTGTCGAAGTTACAAAGAATGCCCTAGCAATACACATAAAAACACACTTCCTAGAACTTCAGGCAAAGTACTCATGCCCAGAATTCTACACAGATGCTTCAAAGTCGCATGCTGGCATTTCTTATGACGCAGTTGGCCCATCCTTCTCAGAATCAGGCTATTTGCACCTCGAAACAAGCATCTACACAATGGAGGCTTATGCACTCTTGTCGGCTGTACAGCACATCAAGGAAACAAAACTAGAAAAGGGAATAATATATACAGATTCATTGAGCGTCGTCAAGTCCTTAATTTTTCTACGAAAGAATAAAAATCCTGTTGTTACTGAACTTTATTCAATCCTCCGCGCTTTGTACGCATCTCATCAGCATGTATTTAATTCTTCCATAGCTGTACCTGTTGTAGATTTAAAGCCCTTCATACACAAGAAACTGAGGGGCCATTGGCAACGTACGTGGGACACTGAAAAGCTTAATAAACTTCACATTATTAAGGCAAATCTGGGGAACTGGCCACCCATAAAAAGGTATGACAGACTGAGGTTATTTTCTGCTGCCTTAGGATAGGTCATACTTTTGGCACTCACTCCTACCTATTAACCGGTGAAGATCCTCCTGTCTGCGATAAATGTGGTGAGACACTTGCTGTCCTTCACGTCTTGTTAGAGTGTTGAGAAATAGAAGCTCAACGAAAAAAAGTACTTTTCCTCGGCATACAGACAATACGTTGCCCTCCACCCTGCAATGTTTCTCGGCATTGAACCACTATTTGACAATAAGTTAGTTCTAATATTTCTATGAGATGTTGGCACATTGCATGTTATCAGACCATCGTATACATAGCACATCCTGTCACTAGAAGCTGCTGCTGCGACAACGTTTTTGTAAAGTACGTACCTCCAAGCCCTCGCGGCCAAGGACTCACGGTCAGGTACTAGTGCTACTGTTACTCACTCATTCAGTACATAATCCCTTGGTAACAGAACCTTTATGTTCATAGTATACACCACTAATCATTGTGATTATTTTAATACCTTTGCATTCTACGCACTTTACAGCGACTAATTTTAGGCCTCTCTACAGCCAAGTTACATGTACCATTCACATCCTGATTCACAAACCTGACATTTGTCATGTTCCACCATCAGCACTTCATTTATTATCTTTTGCTTGGCGCTCTTTGGCCATATCTGGCCCTTGCACCAATAAAATCCATACATCATCATCATCATCACAAAACGTCATCTTGACATATAGTGAAGAGCAGTTGTGGAACATGTCAGAAAGTAATGTTTACCAATACCAAGCTGCACTTATTTTATAAAGGCGTTTCCTTTCTTTTTCTTCCGCCCCCTCCCCCATTAGATTAAGAATGAACAAAGCTTTTTAAGACAGTCGTCGACCAAGTTTTTGGAAATCAAAAACTTGGACATGCTGGATTATTGAGACATCGCATGGTGCTGCCACATGCTATATGTGTGACAATGCCCAAAATTTCAGGCACCCTACAGCACATCATGAAATCTTTCACAACAGAGTGTAAATTTGTTGCTGCTACGAGCACAAAGAGCGAGATATTTTTGGGCCGTCAGCTCCTTAAATCCAAAAGGACACATCTGGCCTACTCAATTTCCCAGTCAATCCAGTAGTTCTTAAGTCAATGACACAAACCAAGTCTAGCTTGGGCGAGCATGATGCAATAAAATAAAATTTTCTCATCTGAATTGTTTTAATTGTCTAATTTTAAGCCATTTTAGTTAGCCCTTCCATGCCTGAAAAACCATTCAGCAACTATGTCAGTATATTGGATTGTAGGTGTAGTTGTGTTGCTTCATTATTATTCTTTTAATATTATCAAGACCTGCTTAATTTTCACACGCAGAGGGATGGACTGCAAGCAGGCAGACACGAGCAGATGATAAGCAGACAACAGAGCACAAAGGGACGCATTCGCAATGTTGTTTGCCTTCCCTATTTGGCCAGAAATGCTCATAGCCCCAGCAGTGCTGTGGTGAACCGTTGAGATAACATATACACAAGTGGTGACCTGTGTTAACGTTTATGACTGCAGGCTTTATTTATTAAATAAGGTGGTCCAAATTTCTGGAGTCCCACACTATGGCGTGCCTCATTATCAGATTGTGGTTTTGGTGCATAAAACCTCATAATTTAATGACTTGTTGTTTTGATAAATCTTGCTGAAAGCCTCAGTGATGGAATTTGATGATATTTGCTGAAACATGAATGTACGTTTTTCTTTGTAGGCTCAGTTGGTGGAGCAGTTTTTGCAATATCTATTTCAACAAATGGAAGTAGACCCAACATGGCAAAGTAAGTATCTTGCTGCTTCTGCTGCTGCTTTTTTTGTGGCCATAGGGATTGACTTTCATGGAAAATAAACTTTACTAAATAAAAGCATTCCAAAGTGTGCATGCAATCTCTGTGCAGTGTAGTCACTGAATGCAGTGTGCATGTAGGACTTTTCATTGTCATAATGGCAGCAACAGCAGAAACTACTGGTTATGCAACTTTTGAATAGTGCTATGCAAAAGCCTTGTTTACTACACAAAGTGATTGTACTGGGGCATTGGCACTGGTTTGAAAGCCAGCTGGGCACAACTACCAACAATACTGGTAATTGAGTGGAAGCCACCATTTTTGTTGTAGTGTGTTGCAATGGGCTTGTAGCATATGGCATGCATGCTGTCATGTTACTTGTTGTGTCATGTCACTTGTCATACCATGCATACAGTCACTTGTTCAACATATGAAAGGTGCTGAAAATAAATGGTGAATGTAAAATGCAGCAACTTACGAGGGTGGCACACCGCCGTTTTTGCAATTGGGCGGCATTGACGAGGTCTCTTTCAGGTTTTCTTTTTATCCCTGGTGGGGATAAAAATTGAAAAACGCTGTACATGTACTTTAACCCAATCCGTATGGCTTTGCATTTGGCACTCTGCATGTTCAGTCTGTCACAAATTAAAATATTTAAAGACTATGCTGTTTGGCATAAAGCTGTGACCTTCGCAGTTCTCACTGCTAAATGTCTTGCTCAATATCTCCCAAAATATGTCACTGCATTTAAATGCAGCATTGGCCTTCAAGCTTGCACCTTTGCAGCGATGCTTTGGGTGTGCCTCTTTGGCTTACATGACTGCACCGTTTGGATCTGTCGTATAATTACTGCCTGAGTTTTAAACCTATATTTTACATAAAGGTGCTCATTCATAATTATCTAAAGAAGTTTTAGGTTGAAAGTACTTCATTAAGAGGAAGCTTTAGCTTAAGCCCAACTTCCTTGTTTCCCTGTTTAAGAATGTAGGAAATAAATAAATGCTCTCTTGGACATTGACTGAATCAGTTTGAATAAAATTTATTTGAGTAAAAGTCCAAAGCTAGTAAGTGATAGCAGCAAAGTTTTGGTTGAGACGTTTAATTATTAGAATTTTCCAAATTGGCAAAATATGAAGACTTGTAGCTACATTGGGACTGGAAGCAGCATTATCATGACCAGAAGTGCAGCAGTCTTTTTTGTATAATAAAATAAATTACGTTTGTGGGACAAGCAATTTCTACAAAAAAAAAAAAAAAAATCTTTGAATGTTTGCAACACGTCAGTGTGAACATGCTGCTTGTGAGAGGGAGTGGGCCTTCACATATGAGATTGAGTTCCGTTTTCTTCCATAGACTTGCTTAACTACTGACTCAACAGCCATTGAAGCCTTCTATGTATATAAGCAGTCAATTAGAAATTGTGTTAAACAGTTGGTTTCAAGCTTTTCAAGAGGCCTGTATGGCATGGTTATTAGCCATGTACAGTGCACAGTGCTTGTGGTTTCTTTCTTTCTTTCTTTCTTTCATTTAGTTCTCATCTTCTCTCACTGTGCCCACCACCTTGTGCAGTCTAGTTTATTAAGTACACATGCCTAGTATTTTTATGTAATGGTCTTGTACAGCAGTTTGCTGCAAAGCTCAGGTGCTTTTTTAACTTTCACAAAGAATTTTCATCCTGACAAATCAGTCTGTGGAATTCCGCAATGTGGAGAAAGGTTTATGAAAGGAAAAATTGACATCTACCTGTATGTAGCATGCAGCTACAAAGGAAACTCACACGGGTTTCTTGGAAACAAAGCTTCATAGTTTAAGAAAAATGCGTCCTGGCCCAGGATTTGAACATGGTACCAACGCCTTTCCGAGCCGGTCGCTCTACCATCTGAGCTAACCAGAAAGCTAGCAGATCACAGTGCAAGGGCAAATTAATTGACAACTCAAAAGCACAAGGACACTGAATCCTGTCATAAAGCCATAGTGCAAACAAGCATGATTGTGTTATTCTTTATTTGTACTTGCGTATGCCTTATTTTTATTCTGATTTTCGTGTTGATGTCTCTACTGTCAGAGTATTACTGTGCTCAGGTGATTTTTTTATATTGTTGTCTTGTGCTTGCAGTGGCCAGTGACATCCAGATAAACCTTGCTCAGCACACAATCGAAAGAGCTATCATGAGTCAAATATATGTTCATGCATTGTACCCCAATGGAGATGGAGATGTCCTCAGAGATCAGTAAGTAACCAGTGGTGCATTGTCCTACTTTATACACATATATATTCAGTGAAACTCGAGAAGCCTCTAGCTTATTAATCTAGCGTATACACTAATTCATTTCATTTCAAAAGAACAGCTAATATCAGGATAAATTGTGCTGATGTTGTTTTATATATGAATAGCGGAAAGCTTCAGATAGCCTATTTAACATTTTTTAATTATTTGAAAAATGTTTTGTTACCTTGCACTTTTAAGTCCACTCTTGTAAAAAAAAGTCACAGTTTCGCCCGAAAGGCGAAGCATCGATTGCAATAGTAATTTAGCAGACAGCTGTACTAAGTAAGGATAGTAGTTTTGTCGGCCGTATAGACTTGTAAACATAGGCATACTAACTAAATTAACAAGCATGGTGTCATGCGCACACAAGCCAACATGAACACATTTCACTCGATGACTGCGGATACTCGCTGTTAAAACACTACAGTGAGGAAATGCGGCAGCAGCAGCGAGCAAATTGAGGTTCGTGCAGCTGCATGCATCAACGCGAAGTAGGCCACATAAAGACAGTGTAGCACGGACTCTGTACCCATCGCAGATGAATTTCAAAATACAGCAGCCCCACCAGGCACGCGCGGTCGCCCTGACCGCTCGGAGTAAAGTGCGCCCCCCTCCCTACCCTCCGCCTGAAGCCTTGCACGTGACGGAAGGCGGCGTGCTTTGCCTCCGCTTTCCGTCGTTGCGTGCGCAAGATTAAGCCATGATCGCCGGCTTATCCTTGCACGCTTTCACTTGCACATACAGCATACAGCACGCGGCAACGATTTTATTACCCGTGGACTTCATGCGGAACCTCACAGCGACGTTCACACCCACGCCGACAGCAGAAATGTGCCTGGAGTGTTCATATAATTGCTATCGCAATAAAAATAAAACTGATGCCTTGCCAGCCCTCCCATCTGCAAACCCAAAAACGCAGTAGTAATGTTATTATGCCATTGAACCTGACTACCGTACAGGTTTAATGAACACTGCATGCCTTAAACAACTTTATCTTGGCATTCTGCATTAATTGATATATATATATATATATATGCCTTGCCCGCTGCCTCATCCTCCATCTTCCCCATTATCAGCAAGATTACGTGCTGCAGGTGCCACAGCTGAAAGCTAATTCCAGTTATGTTTGGAAGCTGTCTGCCACTTCAGCAGTGGTGAGGCAATAATCTGCACTTTCCCAACTTTCATATTGTAGGTATCTATAGAGTAGTCATTTTCATAAAAACAATGAAGCCTGCTGAATTTCCATTTTGGTACTGTAGTTGTACTGTAGTACAGATGACTCTTCTGGCTAAACTTCTATAGCCAGAAAATACAGTGCACATATTCAAAGTTCTTTCTTCCAACATGTGACATTCAATACGCTATCAAGCTTTTCACAGATTCAAACAGCCCTTCGTATCGTTACGTTGCAGAAGTCACATATAGAGATGTATTTACAATATTTACAAGAGAGATGACGGTGCATAAACAAGATGGTTGTCGAGGCTGGTTTCACCTTCACACGTCAAATCGTCGTCTTCTGACTAGTGCCATTCTTGGTTGCGCCATAGCATAACCCCCGCCAGGAAAGGCGCCGTCTTGGCGCGAGCTATAAGGGAGGTGAACTCGCAGCAAAGTAAGGCTTCAGCCGGGACACATGCACAACGTCCGTGGGGCCACGCGAGTCCAGCGGAGCGATCTCGCAGTTCACACCGCCAAGCTGACGCAATATCGTGTAGGGCCCTAGGTAGCATGGCAGCAACTTTTCAGACAAGCTGACATGGTGACATGGTGTCCATAGGAGGACAATGGAGCCAGGATGTCGGCTGTTGCACTGGATCTTCTGCACGGCCTGAGACTCAGTCAGCCGGAAGCTGGCAATCTGGCATGCCGTATGAGCCCAGGGGAAGACGTTTTGAGCTTATTCAGTGGGAGTGTTCGTCGAGGAACGAAGCAGTGTGTCAAAGGGCAAAGAAACGTGGCAGCCGAAAAGAAGGTAAAAGGGTGAAAAGCCAGCAGTCTCATGAGGGGACGAATTATAGGTGAAGGTCACGAAGGGTAACATGCTGTCCCAATCACTGTGGTCGTCAGAAACCTACATAGACAACATTTAGATGTGCAATTGAGCCACTTCATCAGTCCATTTGTCTGCGGGTGGTAGGCGGTGGAAAGATTGTGCTCGGCAGATCAAGAGCAAAGTAAGTCTTCAATTACTAGTCACACAAAGGTGCGGCATCATGTAAAAGAAAATCTGCCACCTCATTTGCACAGCTTGTGCGCAAAGCTCGCGTGATCGCATCCCGGGTCGCGTAATTAGTCGCGACAATGACCCACTATTTCCAGATTTCGACGTCGGAAAAGGGCCGAGAAGATTGAGACCGACGCGAAAGAATGGTTCTTAGGGCACATCGATGGGGTGAAGGCATCCAGCGGGCAGCACAGCAGGTTTCTTGTGGCGCTGACAGAGCGCACAAGCTGCAACCTAGCGGTGCACAGAGCGGTACAGGCGTGGCCAGTAGAAGCGGCGCCGTATGCAGTCATAAGTAGGCGAAACGCCGAGGTGGCCTACAGTAGAAGCATCATGCAGCTGCTCAAGAACTGACGTGCGGAGATGGCATGGTACAAGTAAATATTCTAGTCCTTCAGGGCTTAAGCTGCGACGGTAGAGAATGTTGTGGCGGAGCACGAACATGCGCAGTGTGGGCTCCAAATGTCCAGAATTGACACGATCAATGGGAACACGCAAGCAGTCATCATGCCATTGTTCAGTGTGGCTGTTGTGCAGATCAGAAATGGACAGGACGCAAGAGTCGGGTGTTATGTGCATCATATTCAGGGTCGTCGGCAGGATGACTGGAGAGGTAGTAGGTGTCCCTGTGCAAATGGCCTGAGTTGTATAAAACCGGAAAGGAATATTCTTGGAGCTGTAGCGCCTATATACCCAATCGCCCAGTGGGGTCTTTAAGTGAGGAGAGCCAGCACAAGGCATAGTGATTGGTAACCACGGAAAATGTACGGCCGTACAAGTAGGGGTGGAATTTGGCAACTGCCCAAACTAACGCCAGGCACTCACATTCGGTAATTGAAAAATTCCTCTCGGCGGGTGACAGGATGTGGCTGGTGTATGCAATTATGTGTTCTGCATTACGTTGCCATTGAACAAGTACAGCCCCAATTCCATGGCCACTGGCGTCCGTGTGAAGTTCAGTGGCAGCAGATGGATTGTAATGGGGAGTAGTGAGCAAATGTAAAAGGGCGAAGAAGGCTTTCGTTTGGGCAAGGCCCCATGTGAAAGCAACATCCTTCTTAAGTACCGTATTTTCGCGATTCTAAGCACCCCGCAATTCTAAGCACCCCCCCTCTATTTTCGCGAGAAAATTTTTAGAGCGTGCTCAAAGGCACTGAATGAAGTTGTTTCTATGATGTCATCTTTTACATTGTTCCTTTTTATGGGTCTGAAGAAAGCTTGCAAACTGAAAAAAAAAAAAAAAATACTGTTATAGCACTCTCAATCATGCTTCCAAAGAATGAAGGCCTCACGTCTGTTGTAAAAAACGTCCGACAATTACGATACTCCCTAATGCAAAATTTTAGCGCAGCTTTAGACGTGTTTTTATTCTCCGATATACTGAGGCAAGGAGTAGGAGACTGAAATGACTGCACCGACTGGCAATGGGCCAGTGCCGTTCGCACCTTCCCAGAGGGAGGGCGAGTATGGGATCGCTGGCATGATGAGCAGCATCGGAAGCAGCTGTGGAAGAAGACAACAACGAAGGCATGAACGATATTGAGGCAAATAATTTCCAACCGAAATCACTGCACTGGCTGGCAGTGGGTCAGTGTCGTCTGAGCCTTTGCAAAGGGAGAGGCAGTATGGCAACGCTGACATGATGAGTGGCATCGGAGCCAGCTGTGACAGAAAACGATGACAATGAATGCATGAGTAGTGGCACGAGCGCGCTCGTGCGGTTACACTGAGGGGCGCCAACAAGCCAGCTGTGGTAAAAGATGACAACGAATGCACGAACAGTGGCATGCGCGTGTTTGTGTGGCTATGCCGACACCGACGCTCAACCCAAGAACAGGCACCTAAGAGCTGCACTCTAAAAGAAGTGATCGGCCACAGTGTCCAGGCAGCCATGTCAGCACCATTGTTACGAAGATGGAAATGGGCCACGGTTTAAAATGAGTAATGGCTTGTGCTGAAAGCAGATCAAAACATGCTCATCTGCTTCTTTCACACTGGGCATGCAAGCTTTGTTTCTTGGAAACACAACTGAGAGCATGGAAAATCAGACGTGCAAGTGTGCAGTGTCGTTTTTCATATCTTGTGGACTTTCTTCAGAGTCCAGAAGAAACAACCACGTAAAAGACAACATCATGAAAATAACTTCACTGTGTGTTTCTGAGCACAATCTACAACTTTTAAACTCAAAGTTAAGCCCTAAAACAAATATTGAAAATTTTGCATGATTGAACTTAGCTAATTATCTAATTGCACTTCAAACATTATCTGAGTAACTGAGGGCAGCTAAAAACCATTTGCTGCTGGTCTCCAGAGCCTAATATGTACTACATTTTTTAAAGCTTGTTTCAAGTTATATGAAACACCTGGTACGTGTTCCTGCAGTTGTGTAAACCATGCACATTTCACCAAAGTATAGAATCTGCCAGAGAACGCACATTGCAATTACTATATTTCATTTGTTGCTGACTGCACAAAGAATGGCATAGAGAGGCTAGAGACCAGAAACATTAAGACAAGAAAATTCTCTAGTGCCGCAAAAATAAAACTACTTGTAAAAACTGGCTGTATGGCTCATGGAGATGCTACGCTAGAAATGTCTAGAGCAATTCTATTCTTCTTTATCTCCAGGGTGTTGCACCAACACATACAGAAGCTGTCACGAGTTGTCACCGTGGAGCACCGAGATCTGCGCATCCCACGGGCCTATCATGCTGAGAGCCCCTGGCCCAGTGCTCAAGCTCAGCTAGGGGCCCTGGCAGCCCACAAAAGCCCACAGGACAAAGTGGCCTGTGTGGCGGCTTGCTGTGCCTCACTTGCCAGTCTGCTATCAGCTGCTGCAGGTGCACCAGCAGCAGCTGATGACCTTGTGCCCGTGCTTGTCTTCGTGCTCATTCGTGCAAACCCACCGCACCTGCTCTCTACCGTCCAGTTTGTGGAGACCTTTCAGCGTGCCACTCGGTGCTGCCAGGGCGAGGCTGCGTACTGGTGGACCCAGTTTTGTGCTGCTATTGAGTTCATCAAGACAATGGACTACTGAAGCTCACACTGCTGGATTGAACTTCCTTAGTGCACCTAATTTGGTGGCTTAAGGCAGAGGGGGAAAAGAAGAAAGCAAGGCCCAGCTGTGCCTAACGACTCCTCCTTGTCTTCTTTATAGTAAAGGAGAAATGATTTATGGCATGCACTTTGAGCTTTTCACTGGCAAGACAATTTATAGAGTACAGAGCTCAAAAATAGCTTTGATATGCTGTCATCTGTAGTGGCAGTTAACAGTCATATATGTCAACAGTTTTGTGCATATACATATGACTGCCTTTGTTTGAAAAAGAAAGTTATAAGACCTGTGAGTAAAAGGGGCATTTTCCCAGCAGGTGCAAGATTTTATGGCTACAGCTTTTTCAAGTTTGTAGTTGTGTGTAAAGAGCTGTGAAAGTGTCTTACTTTTGCAGCTTAGTCCAAGTAGCTCAAATGACATTACCTGACAAAAAAAAATGTAAGGTCTACAACTAAAGTTGCACTTTTACAATAACATCAGCTAGAGTGGTTTGCTTGTGTGTCCCCTCAAAGTGTCAAAAATATTAAATGAAGTTGGCTTTGCTTGATGGATCTTATAGCACATTTATATGATGCAACAGTTTTCACATATTCAAAGATGACTCACAGGGAACTGCTTAAACTAAATTTAGCCATGATATAGATGAGGCACATACTCATTCTTGGAGAGCAGGGGGTTAATAAAAGGGCGCATTGAATTGTTATAGGTGGCGGGCATAGTTTACTAGAGTTCAGGAATGGGCTAATATCTCCTTGCGCTTATGTGCAATTTAACACCAAAGAATAACATAATTACATTAAGTGACATGAGTTACTGAAGCAATAGGACATTATCCTGAATCAGACCACACATGTTAGCTCAAGAGCTGTGTACAGTTGACGTAATGCAGGCATGGCACTGTAGTGGCATTGCAAGGCACACCAACGTGGGTAGTGGCTGTGAAAACAAGGTGTTTGAGTTGTGTCCTGCTAAGTGGAAAGGGCTAGCTTATTGCTTTCCTTAGCGAGTAGGTTGCATTTGGCATAGATTGATTTGTGCCATCTCAGTGCTGCATGCTACTAGGTTCGACCACATGTTATGAACCTTAGTGGTGTGGGTTGTGTGCTTCCAAATGGTAAAAAAAAGGCTGCAAGTTGCTGGATGTCCACATTTACACATCTGGACGCGTTGCAGCAAAAAGATAATTTTTCATTGCATCAACTAACACTTTCAACTTCATACTTGTACTGATTGTACTGACTTATCCCACTCTTCTTGTGTGTTTACCCAGAAAATTGTCATGATGAGAACTCTACCACTTGGGCTAGGTTGTGGTGTCATGGCATCTGGGATGATAACAGATTAGTTTGAGTGGCAGAGGTTGCTATGTATGCTTTCTCAGCATGTCAAGTGCAAGAAGGAGTGACCATGGTTCTAGTGACACAAGTTTACATTGTAGCAAATTATAAGCAAATTGTGTTATTTAACATTTTGTGTTCACCTCAATACAGGGCTTGGAGCACGTGGGCAGAGAGTATTCTTTTATGGTGTAAAGTTTGCATTATGCATGTGATATAAATTATCATATGTTGAGAAACGAGGATGCTTATAACTTAAAGTAAGCAAGCTTATGTGCTTATTTTAAGTAAGCAAACATGGAACAATGCAGCTTTCCTAGTATTTAGCACTCTGCAGGAATGGTAAAATGCCAGGATGCAATGCCTCCTTAATTGTCTGGCAGTAGTAAATGAGTGATATGTTGTGTTATTCCTCTACATGTAATTAACACCTTGGCTGCTAAAACCTGAGTAAGTTGTGTATAGCCTATCGAGCAATCTGAATTGTTGAAGCACGCAGCTTGGTCTACTGATAGTAGTACTTTACATTGATGAAAATGCTCGCGGCACAAAAGTGGTGTGTGCATTTCAATCTATGCACCGACCACATTTTCACTTTTGTCTGCAGGGAAGTTACGTGCGTGTTGGTATTCATAGCACATTAAAATGAGCAAAGCCAGTAATCTGCTTTGGTGTCGTCACGTTCATGCTCAAAGCACTCAATACATTTTCCTTGTGGCTGCTGCCAGCTACCAATATTCGATTGGCGTTAAAGGTGGCTTCAGCCGCATGCTTTTAACTTGGGAATAGCTTTTAGGCACTCCATATGATGCACATAATCTTATACTGAATCTGTGTTAATAGTGTGCCTGTGTTATCAACATGCTGGCTTGTGTAATTTTTTTTTTTTCAGTCATGAGATGCTTTCAAAGCTTTTATTGGCTACTACAGCCAGTGCATGGCCTGTAAAGCATTCTCAGGTGTACTGTTCTTCAACCCTGTCTGCAACTACTGCCATGTAGCTCTGAGCATCAGGCTGCTTGCCGAGGCAGATAGAAAATTCTGATGTTTTAAAGCTCCCGCCATCTCTAAACTTATGTCCATGATAGAACTGCTTTTCAGCATAAGACTTGCACACTACAGAAAAGTAACACATGAGAAGTTATTAAATCTGACAGGGTAGGAATTGTAATTTTATGTATAGGGGTGCTTAGGCACCTGCCTCTGAAAAACACCAAGTAGAGCTCTTACTGTGTTGTCATTATACTACAGAGAGCCTGTAATTGTGTCGGAAAAGCAAAAAGCATGTGCTGCAAGATTATGAAATGAAATCGATAATGAAGATCTATTTGAGTGTGTGCAGTGAGATACCTAATCAGAGTTTATGCTGGAAGTGCTATGTTTGAGCGCACATATCTTCAGTCCCATGAAAAAAAAAAAAAAAACTAACATCAACACATATGTTAGCATCAAGCACAAAACTGAGGCTTCACTACCTACATTCATCACCTGCATTAGTCCTGATGGGCCTCATCCACCCTTGCATGGCATGCAACCCCTGGCCCAATCAAATGCAGGTGCAGTGCAAAGCAATGCAGCAGCTGAGACGGGCAGTATCACTGCAGCTTCAGATGCTTGCTGCAGAAGATGGTGTTAGTGAAAACGAAGCACCTTATTGACAATAATTTGTTTCCTGCATGAAGATGCCACAAATGGTTATTATTCAGGCAGCAATACCCGGCATTTATCAATCAATCCACAACTATAGGCTTATTCAAGATAGCCCATCATCGTGTTGCGACAATTGGTTGGTTTAGGCAACCAGTGCTTGGTGAAAGAAGCCCATGAATTTTAATATTCCCATTAAGGTGGTTTTATTTATTTATTTACTATTTTTGCAAAAATTGGGTCAGAAGGTGACATGAGAATGCACGGGCCTGCATTAGCAACTTCACCCATCCAATACCGCCACATGCAATTTGCATGCAGAAACGTATCCTGCAGGCCACTTGGTATGGAATGGTATGCAAGAAAGCTACGCAAGCGTCAGTAGTTGTACAGTACAGAAAGGAATGCCAGGAAGGTCATTTGTTTGAGTATAAGCACTTTATAAGTCAACACATGGATCTTATTGTATGCACCGATACCTGTCGCGTAAAATAGATTCGCGTAATGCTAAAGTCTCTTGTTCATCAAACATTCAGCTCCTTGGCTGATAAACATAATACAGTGTCGCAAAGGCATTTCAAAGGCCCTTGAACCTGTCTATAGACTCAATGACAAAGTGAGTACTGCTACAGAGCTTCAATGGCCATCAAATCAATAGTAAGGAGTAGAGAGAATCGCATGGAAGTCTATTGAGACCTGGGAGGCATTCAAGCAGTATACTCCTACATCCTTGTCTTAACATGTTGACACTACAAGCTTTCAGTTTGTCTATGCTTCCTGAACTAGTTAAGGAGCTGCACTTGTTCATTTGACCTGTTGAATTCTTTGTGCAAAATCAGTTGACAGAATTCCCTGCACTTACAGCAGAGGTAGTGCAGCACTCATGCAGGAGTTGCCGGGCTGATTCTATGTGAACATGAAACATGCGCTTAACAGCCATGAACTAGTCATGAAGTGTAGGACAAATATAATGGATCTTACACTAACATGCTGCAAATGAAGAATTTGGGGAGAATAATAACAAATAACTTATCTATTTTATTTTCTTGCATGAAGAGAGAGAGCGAGAGAGAGACTTTAATGGTACAAAATTGCACTGGGGCACTCCCCGATGGGAGGCCTCAGTCGTGGTTGGAGACCTCAGTCCAGGACCCCAAGAGTGTGGCGTTCACACTGTTATGCAAATACTGCAGTCATGATCATTGTTGCCATAGCCCAATAACAAAACTAAGCCTAATCCATGGAAACTGCACAAGTGCATAAAAGAAGCATAAAAATATGAAAATTAACTTTGGTACTCTGAATATATCTTTAAAAAAGCACTGCACAGCAATAACATACACTTTAAACTTTTTAGATTCATTTTTGTAGCTGGTTGCTTTCAGAGATGCAGAATTGTCGCTGGCAATTATTGTGCTGCAAGAATTTGGTGTCAGATTATTCAAACACTTAAGTGGCATTTAGCTTTCCCATGTAGTGGTAGCACAAATCCTTCCAGTTGATAGTGTTTAAGAACCTTGGAGTACATTGACTCCCATAATGTGCCCATACGGTGCAGCTATGTTTGAGGCCTCTATCAAAAATGATGCGAGGCATTATGTGCATAATTATCCTGTGAATCTCTATAGAAAATTTTGGAGTGCAAGTCAAGAAATATTTCAGCCAAAGTATCTTTTACTCCATCATTAATTCAGCGTCAGTCTTCATTTGAATGATTCATTGGATTCTCCAAGCCAACTGTCCTGCAAGGCTTCATTCCTATCGAGGACATTCCTGAAGCAATGGGCACTTGTGGATAGGAGGCATGCATGAGTACAAAGGCACTGGTTAATGCTGTGAACTGAGAATTGTTTTTTGATCATTTTTTTTTTTTAATTTGGGAAATTTACCATAAGGCATACATAGCAAAAAAAAATTAGCCCTGTATGATACAAGCACTGAAGTCTAGAAAGATCTAGCTCTGCTAAACCTGTCCTTCATCATCCCTCCTCTTCATGGAGTGGTTAAAAAAGACAAGGACTGTTCAAACTCCGAGCTGTAAAGAGGCAGAATCCACTTATGGAGTCCAAATAAATAGCATCTTTCCTTTCATTTTTGAAAAGACACCGGGCCAGGTCTGTGGACAAGAGAAAAGATTTCTTGGCTGGAGAAGGGCCTTGAGGCAGCTGATTTCGGAATCGTTGCCAATTTTCGTTTCATTCATCCAAACAATTATTTATTTATAGCTGTGCATAATGTTATGTAAAATTCACCTAGCAACCTAGAAATGGTTGAAAGAAATAATTGCGTGTTCAATCTTCTAAAAGCAGCCTTGGGTGGCATGTTTTGCAACAAAAATAACAATCAAGCGCACATGTCGGTGAGACAATGGCCTACTGAAAGAGCACTAAAGGGACACTAAAGAGCCACGTCAGTTTAGTCAGGTGAAACACTTTTCAAGACTTGATTTGCATTCATTTGGAGGAAAAGAGGTTGGTTTTCAGTAGATGAAATGAAGAGTAAAGTTTCTCCTTGGGTTTTCCATTCAAATCGCTACGCCAGTACATTAATATGAAGTATTAAAGTATTTCACGTGCTTCAAAGTATTTTCACATGCTTGGGCCATCTTTTTTAACAATTTCTCAAAACTTGGTTTATTTTTTTATTCCTTCAGTATGCAATGTAATCCTTGTTTATTGATGGACACTGTTAAAGTCTCGCAGCATCACAAGCAACTAGCATGGAAACCTAAGCCTTTCTCATATTTTGCATCTTTTCTGGTATACCAAGGCTGTGCTCACAATAAGACTGAAATTAGTGCCATAGGTTTGCAGGCACCAGTAAAGGAATGCAACAAGGTGCGCCCGTGTTGGGTTGAAAGCTTGTTCAGAAGTGTCAGCTATTTTAAATAACCATCATATTGTGTGCAGTATTATCAGTCATTTGTTGTTTATTTGCAAATCATTGTATTTTCCATATCCGTTGGTTAGCTAAAACACAATAGTTGCTGTCCTCACCATACTATTGAACAGTGCATGGTGGTTTTAAGTATGATTAAATGACAAATCAATTGAGGCATCTTAGCAGCCCTAATTGACATCAGTAGCAAATGCACATCAAATAACATTTTTGAAGGGATCAGTGCAAGTCGTGGAGTGTTAAAAGCAAAGCAATATTTACTGGCTGCATCCCCCCCCCCCAGCTTTTCAGGATATGAAATTCACTGAAGTCAAACTAGGTTTACGCTTACCTTGTTTTGTGCGACACCATTGCAGTACATAGGAAAAAGCCGTTGAGCATAGTTTAAAATACCACAAGCGGTAAACAAGACTGTATGAACTGTATACAGAGAAGTAAACACCCGTTTGGGGGGGTGTTTCTTCCAATTCCTCATTTCTTTCCTTCGTTTATGCTCATATTTGGCTTGCTTCAATGTACCCTATCAGTGCCTATTTTTGGCAGCCTGGTTATTAAAGTTAGTATGAATACTTCAGTGCATCGTTTGGCAATGCTTGGTGACTAAGCATGCTAGAAGTCCATATATAACGCAAGTCACTAGTTTATTTCACACAAGTAATTTTTTATTACTTTTGTGTTTTGTGGATGGACACAATGTGACCATGTAATTGCAAGTGCAAAAGTGCCACAAGATTTTGTTTGTGTTCTCGTTCAGAGAGTGTTAATCAAATGCCAGAAGTATTGTGCAAGCACCTATTTTTTCTTTTTTTTCAAGTGTAGATTTATTTGTTGACTTTTGAAATGTATGAAAAATAGTTAAAGGTTATGTGCATAAGCATATACCTATATTCAAGAAAAGGTTTGCTGTGAACACTGTTGATCAGTCTTGCTGTACAATCAAGTCAGCTCCAGGCCCATGTGTGCTGATTTTAATCTATGCGACAGAACGCAATGTTCTTACTTATTAAAAAATAGAAGTAAATATTATCATTGGCAGATTGTTCATGTATATCATTACAACAAGAGTATTTCTTGACACATGCACATATAAATTAGCTTAATACAGTGGTTTATGTAGTACTTTTTTGCTATAGTTAAACTTGAATGTGTTGCTGTTTGTAATCATTTAATGTCAGGATTAACCACCAGCTTTGTTTTAATGCTGGTTAGTTTTGTGAGTGAGATTTTTGTATGTCTGAGATTAATGAAGCAGCTTGGTTGTATTTTGTACCATTGGCTTCTGTTTATTGATACTGGGGTGCTTCTGCTTGGTGAACATCACAGTAGCATTGCAAAAACCTATAAGTCAGTGTCTGGCATTAGCTAACATTCTTACTCTTGTCAAGATGCTTCAGATGCCTCACATTATTTCATGTCCTTCCGAGTGAGAAGCAGTGCCAGTCCTTATCACTGATAAGCACTCGGATAAGGGGCTCGGAGCATTTTCTGGAAATTCAAGTACAGAAGTAGACAAACATCACACAGCCATTGATGTTCGCAACACAAAAAGCACACACTTTAGTGTATCCCTGTACATGCCAGTAGAATTGCTTGCATACTTGGCAAGAGGCACAGAACAATTAGGGGAGGGGGGGGGGGGGGGGGGGGGCACATGAGGTTCATTATCACAGCTGCAAGATCTCTAGGTTGCAAGACCCACTGAGTGATATGCAAAGTAGTGCTAGTGCTCAATTTGCTTGACCTCTCGCTCGTTCTCTCTCACTTTCAAGGGACATCATGCTTCTGAGGGTAATTCCCTTGCTTCCACAGCCAAGTGGCTGCAAGGGCAAAGATAAATGAAATACAGTGGAGTAGAGGAATCTAAAAGCAAATAGTAGGCTGTTTGTTCAGTCTCATGTATAATGTGTGCAACAAAGTACAAGGGCAAATCAGAAAGTCATTGCCCCTATTTTTTATTAGCCAAAATAAGGTACATACAGGTAATTACATATATATACATACTATTCTACGTACCTTACACTCTTTCTCCACCTAGTCCACACACTGGTTCAGATATTTGTCCTATTGCAGCGCTACATTTGAGATGCCCCCGTGGTAGAATTCTTACGCACGTGGCCTCCCCGAAAACTCATTGTCATGCAAGTCTTCACGACCTTTCGCAAACTTACTTTATTGATTTATTGACAACGCTATCACCTCACACTTCACAAAGGGAGACACCTTTCCCCATATGTGGACTGCATTTCCGTATGGATTTGCTTGGGCATTTGTCCCTTGCTCCATAGAAATCGAATCACACTTTGTTGCTCGTACGCCGTGGACATGTGAAGCACAACCGCCATCTTCAACAGCCGACAGCTGCACCGTGCCCCGGAGCTACCGGCAGATAAGGCCGTGCCGGTCCAAGAAAGGTCCACTGCTGGGAATTGATATGTTAAATTCGCATTTACAGCTGTAATTTGGCTAAAAGGAAATAGGGGCAAAACTTTCATTTGCCCTCATATATAGCTCTGGTTTTGCATGTCAGCTAAGTGCACATTGCCAAAAGTATGTTTATGAAGCAGCCTAGCTTTTTGCTGGTGACCTAATAAACATGACACCACTGGACAAGCTTATTTATTTCATGAGTCTTGGTTCTTAACTTCAAGTAGTTTTGTTACTGCTAGTACACTGCTAGAACGGGTGGACTAATTTGTCTTACGCCACTTGCTCCTTAACAGCTGCCACAAGAAAGAAAAGTGCATTGAGAAAAGCTGGTGGGGTTATCAGGGCAGTAACTTAATATACCGCAAGCTCACTAACCACAAGGGTCATGATCACTATACTGGCCTCTCGAATCGCACTTGACGGGATCAAAGCGTCAACTGTCCAGCTAGATAACGGGTCGAACGCAGTTGAACATTTAAAATAAACTTTAATTACACTAAGAATGTCAAAAAAGCAAGTTAAAAATACACAAAACGTTCAATTTTCGACCCGTAAAAATGTGGTCCGGTCTCTAGGGCCGGTGGGGCAAGTCTGCCCATCCCGCGTTTTTCGAACCGCGGTTTCCATCCCCGCTGTTGCCTCCAGGCCCGGGAAACATCACCCGACACCTCGAAGTGTCGTCACTGGGTCACTTCCAGGAACCGAACGGAGGGAGCGGGTCCTTTCTCTCGCGCACAGCTCGGGGTCCGCGGGGGATCAGTGAAACAGAAAGCAATAAAAGTAAGGAAGGCTCGCTTCCCTCTTGAAAGAAAAGTCCGGCTGTGCGTTTGCGATGCGCACAGAACAATCACTATTAGTACGACACAACCTCCTCAAGGGGCACTCATTTTCTGTCTCCCACATTGCTAACTGCCAGGCAGAGCTGCAAGTATATGTTGAGTATGATCCTTGAGCATTTTGTATGTTCCCCTCACTGCAGTACATCTGCTTTTTGCACTTCTGATGGACATTCATAAAAACTGCCTTAGAGCTAAAAGGTACCTTTCCCTTTACTTTGAACCCATGTGATTAGTTGCCAAGATCAAGAAACCAAACTGTTATCTCTATGATTAGTTGTAAAGCATCCCATCATGAGTAAGCTATCTTTTGAAAGGAGCTGAGATTCATCCATTTTGACTGTGATAGCCTGCATTATTGATTGTACAATAAAAGTGATTCTAGGCATGGAAGCTATTACTTTTCGGTAGGATGTCTATGTGGGCAGTTGTTATTTGCAACAAGATGGTGGTGCAATGAAGCATTGTCAAATTGTGAAACACTTAAAATTTATTTTGCCAACGTGAGCTCTGCTTTTGAAACTGTTGATGAAAGAAATTTTAAGGTTTTACAATTTCACAATACTTAATGACCGCCATCTTTTTCCACTGTGTTTCCATGTCTCTTAGGGGAGCCGGGCTGATTGAGTAAGGTAAGTTGTGCTATTAGTATCATGTCGTGTACGGCACTTTCTTTAGAAGTATTTTGTGCAACTCCACGAGGTGTGAGCAGCTGTTTCTCCCTAGGAGGGCTGTATACGTTTCTTATGAATAATTCACATTGTGCCCTGCATTTGTGTTTTGGCATCAGGCAGATTGCTGTGCTATGTAGTGTTTTGCGAGTTATCATGGCAGTGAGGTCTTTTCTGACGAATGTTGTGTGCATTGTGTAAGCACCATACACTGGATAGCCTGTAAGGGGGATATGCTGTCGAGTTCTTAATTGAGCAAGACATCTGGATTCTTTTCTTGTGTGGTAATGTATTGCAGAAGAAGCCTGTGTTTGCAGGCCAGTTCCCTGCAGCTCCGATCCACTGCTGACTCACTGCCACACCGACAGCTCTTTGCCATGGTGTCATTAGATGGTGACCTAATTAAGAAATGACAAGGAATGAAAGTGCCCAACTCAAGAGATAAGATAGGAACTGTCAAAACTGATCAACAAGGAAAAATAAGGGACATTCGAAATTACGTGAAAAAGACTGATGATGCCGCGAAAAATGGACGCAGCATGAAATCAGTGAGAAGGAAACTTTGCATAGGACAAACCAAGATGTATACACTGAAAGATAAGCAGAGTAATATCATCAGCAATTTCGAAGGTAAGTAAAAGCAGCGGAAGAATTCTATACTGACCTATACAGCACTCAGAGGAGCCACGATACCTCCATTCAAAGCAGTAATGAACAGGTTGCAGAGACTCCTTCTATAACTAGCGATGGGGTTAGACGGGCCTTGCAAGACATGAAATGGGGAAAAGTGGCAGGAGAAGATGGACTACCAGTCGATTTAATCAAAGATGGTGGAGACATAATGCTTCAAAAACTGGTGGCTCTCTATACAAAGTGTCTATCGACTTCAAGGGTCTCAGAGAACTGGAAGAATGCAAACATTATACTAATCCACAAAAAGGGAGACGTTAAACAATGGAAAAATTATAGGCCCATTAGCTTACTCCCAGTATTATATAAAATATTTACCAAAATAATCTCCAATAGAATATGGGCAACGCTGGACTTTAGTCAACCAAGGGAACAGGCAGGTTTCAGGAAGGGATACTCTACAATGGATCACATCCATGTCATCAATTAGGTCATCGAGAAATCCGCAGAGTACAATCAGCCTCTCTGAATGAATGAATTAATTAATGTTTATTTGACAAAAAAAAAAAAACGAAATCTCTGTCAAAGAGGCTGACAAAAAGGCTTGAATGCCTAAGTATCAGTCCCCTTCCCCGACCCGTTCCCAGTGCACAACACACTCAAGCACACAGGGTAAGCATGCATGGTTACAAAGTGGATACATACACAAAAAAAATGAGAAGTACGTGAAATACGTAACAGAAATACTGAATGCGATTTGTGTACAAAATAATGAACAGTTATACCTGAAGTGACAGCAAATACATGTTCACTTTTTTTTTTAAGTGCTTGGGGACGGTGATTCATTTATTATAGTGAGTAAGCCCAGGTGATGATTCAGAAAATCTGCAACTATGAATGCCTGCTTTTGTATGCCGTAATTTGTACGGCTCTTGCCCTTGTTGTAAGTTAATTGCCTTGTGTTGTATTTATGTTCATTCGGGAGGTATGCTTTAAAAAAGGCGCTTTCATTGAGTCTTACCACTTTAAATATTACAATGGCTGTTTTTTTGTTAAGAAGGTTTTCTATTGTTAAAATACAATTCTTGAAAAGCGGAGCGGGGAGTGGCTTCTGTAGGGCGCATTCTCAATTACCCGAATCATGCGTTTCTGCAAGGTTAGTAAACTATGGATGTTGGTTTTCGTTGTGGTACACCAGACAAACAATATTGGAGGCGCGAATGCAATAGGCTATAGTATAATTGTTTTTTTAATCTAGAAGGTAATAGATGCTTTAATTTATTAATAACACCAATGGATCTTGCAATGCTGGTTTTAATATTGCCGACATGACCGGACCAGTTTAAATTTTCTTCAAACATAACACCAAGGAACTTCTGGGACGTAGAACGTATAATGACTTCATTACGGAATTGTAATACTAAGCTATCATCAATACCCTTGTTACGAGGCCAAAAAATAATGTGTTTTGTCTTTTTAGTGTTTAATTCTAACTTTCTTGCTCTAAGCCAGTCTGAAAAATTACTGAACCAAATATTTGCTTCTTGCTCGAGAGTAAGCAAGTTTCCACCAGAAAAGAAGATATTAGCGTCATCAGCATACATGATTATGTCAGGTGTTAGAGGCACGTTTGTGATGTCATTAATGTATAATCAAAACAGAAGTGGCCCTAGGATGGGCCCCTACGGAACACCATATTTGATTTCACCCATTGCTGATTTGGAATGACAAATGTATGTGCACTGTAGTCGGTTGGTTAAATAATTTTTAATTAGGTTAAGAGCAGTTCCCCTAATGATGTACTCATTTAACTTTTGTAACAAGATATCGTGTTTAATGGAATCGAATGCATTTTTAAAGTCAAGAAATATTCCTATTGTGTACAGCTTGTCCTCAAAGTTACTTAATATTTTTTCTTGTATCTTTAGCATCGCCATTTCAGTACATTGGTGTTTTCGGAAACCGTATTGCTTTTCTGTTATAATATTATTTTGGCTACAGATATTTAAAATTATTTCGTTAATGACCTGCTCTACTATATTGGAAAAGATTGGGAGAACTGAAATTGGTCTGTAGTTGTTCACGTCATTCTTGTCTCCCCTCTTAAAAACTACCAATACCTGTGCAATCTTGTAATTCATCGGGGAATGTGCCAGTACACAAAATTAAATTGCATATGTGTGACACTGCTTTACAAATATGCAGCGCCACAGCTTTTATTGGTTCTGCCTTTATGCCATCCACACCACATGCAGTGGAATTCTTTTTAGAACTAAGTTACTTATTTCAGCCTCAACTGTTGGTGCAAGAAATAGCGACTTGCTCATACTACATGGAATATAAGACCTGTAAGTTGGCCTATCAGCATCAAATGCGCTACATTGTAAGATATGCTGATTAAACTTATCGGCCAGTGCAGTCCCTGTGAAAGATACGCCTTGATCCGTAACCTCAAAAACAGAATTTCGGTCACTGTTTGGAAGCAGCTCATTCAAAGTTTTCCTAACTTTTTTCGGATCATTAAGAATATGAGTGAACTTATTCTCATAATACCTCTCCCTTGCCAGCTTGCTTTATATCACGGCCTAATTTATTCCTGACCCTTTTTGTATTTCATTAAGTACTCTGGTTGCCTTGTCTTTAAAAAAGTTGCTAAAAGTCTATCGCGTTCCTTTATTCGTTTTAGAAGCGCAGTGTCAACCCACCGGTTTCCTGCATTTCTTGCTTCTTGTAGCTGCTCTTAGAGGGAAAGCTTTGTAATAAAGGTCTTTGATTATGCCGAGAAAGCGATTAAATGCCTTGACAGGATCCGTCAATGCGTATATTTCAGACCATTTCGCTTTGCTGACTGATGCTTCAAAATCAGCAATCGTGTTCTTAGTTATCAATCTGTAGTGTAAGCATGAACACACACTTTTTCGAAGCGGAAGGCGTGAACTAGGCTCGAAATAAGAGGTTGTGAGTAGCCGTGGCCCATACTTCACTAAGCCGCGCGTTCTTTGCCACTTCCTCGAAGTCAGCCCGCCCGATCCTGCGAATCCACACTTCTTTTTGCGTTGCGCCCGCCGGACGGCAAAGCAAAAAGCTTTTTGCCCTCGCTGTGTCTGTTGCGGCAACCGAAGGCGTAGCAGCATGGCATCGCAATTAAGTTCTCGGCCCTACACATTATATTACGCTAATGCACTCCGTCAGTCCGCCTGCCGTACTTTCGTCGCGCAGGCCCAACAATGGAGGTCGGCGCGCGCTGGAAAGAAAAAAATATACAAAAGCGCGGCGCCTGCTTCGCGCTCGAAAGGAAAAAATATACAAAAGCGCGGCGCCTGCTTCCACGTGACAAAGATTGGCCAATGGGGAAGCGGAGGAGGCTGGGGCGACAGGAAGCGTGGAGGAGGACGCGCCAGGGTGAGCGGGGTGGCGGAAAGATCTAAGAATGGCGCTACTTTTGAAAAATTGAGGGGCTTTAGGCGCATTCGGGTTCTGAGTTCTGTTGGTTCTGTCATGGAGCGAGCAAAAGAAAAGCTCACGGAAAATGCCCACGTGCGCAACCTTGTCGTAGTAGCAGGTGGGCTAAATGACGTCCTAAACAGGAAAGGGCCAGGACTAGCCCAGCGCTTGGCGAAGGGGGTGGACGACTTGCGCGAGCTATCCCCTCCGGTGCAGATCGTGGTGTGCAGGGTGCCGGAGGTGCCTGTGAGCCTGACAGTCACGTACAAAGAGCCGTAATGGCTGCCAATGAGGCAATATGGAAAATGAGCCGAGAGAAAGGCTTCGAGGTTGTCGAAGTAAACAGGGAAGTGAGAAGTTGTGGTGGTTTTAAACGAGATGGGATCCACTTCAATTACAGGCTAGCACGAGAAGTGGACTGGCGACTTGGGGGTCGCGCTGTTGCTTTTTTAGGGGGCCCGCGGGCGCTCAGGATGTCAGAGTAGGTAGTAATGAAGAAGGTCCCCTAGGGGAACATCAGCTGAGCGTCGCCGTCGATAAGAACAAGAGCTCGCCATGCAATAGGCTACGTAAACATGCAGGGCGGCAGACGAAAGGAAAAGTGGGCAGAGATTGAGGAGCAGTTACATAGAGAACAAATAGGGGTGTATGCGGTTACAGAAACGCACCTTAGAGACTCAGAAGAGCCGCCAGTTATTGAGAATTATATATGGGAAGGGTGCAACAGAACTAAGTCGGAAAGAAAGGGAGGGGGAGTCGGAATGCTCATCCATCAGGGAGCCAAATGGAAAAGAGTAAATTCACAATGTCAAGAGCATCTTTGGTTATCAGGTACAATGAGTGGGAAAGAAACTTGGCTGGGAGTAACGTATTTGTGGACCGGAAAAAATTGCACAGAGAAGAATAAAGAGTTAGTGGAATGCATAAGCGCTGATATTAAGGGTTTCGGGAATGGTGCTGAGATTGTCCTATTAGGTGACATGAATGCCCACATACAGGATTTAGATGGCTATACCGACAATAACGGGAAGTCAATACTAGACCTTTGCGAGCAACATAACCTCGTGATCGTGAATACAGGGGCTAAGTGTGAAGGACAGATCACGTGGGAAGTGGGAAACCGGCAATCGACCATTGATTACTGTCTGATGACAGAAGGAATTCATGATAAGTTGAGAGAAATGGTCATCGATGAGGAAGGGTTTAACAGCATAGGGAGTGACCATAAACTCATCATTTTGAAAATGGGATATGTAGTTGGGAAAGAGAGCAAGGAAAGCACAATGGCCAGTCCAAATTCGAACGCTGAACAAATAGCAAATATAGTCACTAGAGTTGAGGAAGAACTTGGCAAGTGGCCAAGTAAGGAGTGGGAATATGGTGAGCTTCTAAGTGTAATAACGACAGAAATACGGAAAGAGAAACAACATGTTCGTTGGAAAGGAAAAAAGAAACCGAAAAGCTGGTGGAACAAGGAGATACGAGAAGCGATCGCCGAACGACAGAAAGCATCTCGAGAGCACAGGCAGGCAAAGAAGGCGCAGTTGCCACAGGATGAAGTAACCAGTAAATGGGAAATATACCAGGAGAAAAAGTCTGTGGTTCAAATACTGGTGCAAGCAAAATTAAAAGGTGAAAGTGAACGTTGGTTGTCAGAAATACGTGAGAAAAAGAAGGCCGCACCTAGAATAGCTTGGAATCACATAAAATTATTAGGCAGAAACTCAACAACAATACAACAACATATCCTAGACGAAGATGAAAACAGACTGGAAGGTGAAGCGGCAATAAATTACATCGAAAAAGTAACAGCCGAATCTTTCCAAGGCAAGGACGAGGTTGTATTTGAAGAAAAAAAGAGCATGAAAGAGACCCAAGTGGAAAAGGAGCTGGTGCTGACACATTTAGACTGGAAGAAAGCGGAAGAGAAAATTCCTAAGCGCACAGCCACAGGGCTGTGAATTGGGACCAAAAAGTAAGGAAGCTCTGGTGAAAGCAGTGGAAAAAACTTTAAAATATAGACGAATACCAGACAGTTGGCGACAATGTAGAATGAATTTAATTTATAAAGGTAAGGGGGAGAAAGACAGAATTCACTCGTATACCATTACATCGGTAATATACAGGCTAGCAATGCAGGCAATCAAATTAAAGCTTCAAGCATGGGCAGAGAATAATGGCATTTTGGGAGAGCTTCAGAATGGCTTTAGAATAGGTAGGCGTTTGGATGATAACTTGTTTGTTCTTATTCAGTGTATTGAAATATCAAAAGCAGATCGAAAGCAGACCGTTGTATGTGGCCTTTTTGGACATTACAGGAGCCTATGACAACGTAGACCGCAACATTTTGTAGGATATTCTGGAAGGGGAAGGCTTAGGTAACGATTGTCTACAGCTTTTGAGAGAGATTTACCTAGAAAATACCGTTTGCGTTGAATGGGAAGGGATGAGGAGCGCGGAGAAAGTTCATATCAACAAGGGACTGTGGCAGGGGTGCCCTTTATCCCCGCTGCTGTTTATGATGTACATGGTGAGGATGGAGAGGGCGCTAGAAGGAAGTAATATCGGGTTTAATCTCTCATACAAACAGGCAGGTACAGTAATAGAGCAGCAACTCCCAGGTTTATTTTATGCAGACGACATTCTGTTGCTAGCTAAAAGCAAAGTGATTTGCAACGTCTGGCTAATATCTGTCGACAAGAAGGCAAGAATTTAGGTTTGAAATTTAGTGTTAGAAAATCAGGTGTTATGGTATTCAATGAAAACAGTGAACAGACAGTGGAGATACAGGGCCAAGAAATACCTCGGGTAACAGAATATGAATACCTTGGTATATGGATAAACGAAGGCAATGGATATATGGAAACACAGGAAAAAACCATAACAGTCAAGGGGAAGAGAAATGCAGCCATAATGAAGCACAGAGCGCTATGGGGATACAATAGGTACGAGGTCCTCCGAGGTATGTGGAAAGGGTAATGGTTCCAGGACTTACTTTTGGAAATGCGTATGTTTGCTTTAAATCAGGGGTACAATCAGGACTCGACGGGAACCAAAGGTCAATGGGTCGCCTCGCATTGGGCGCTCACGGGAAGACTACATATGAAGCTGTGCAGGGGGATATGGGCTGGACTAGTTTTGAAGTGAGGGAAGCTCGCAGTAAAATTGAGTATGAAGAACGGCTGAGGAATATGGAAGAAAGTAAATGGGCTGGGAGAGTGTTCAGGTATCTGTACAGGCAAAACATTGATTCACAGTGGAGGAAGAGAACTAGGAAGCTTACCAGCAAGTATGCGGCCTGTGGGGTGGGCAACACAGCAACAAAGAAGGTCAAGCGGAAAGTCAGAGAGGCTGAATTAATCTCACGGGTGGCGGCAATGGAAAAGAAACCTGCCATGAGTAACTACTTAAGAGGAAAAAACGATATCAGGAAAGAAACCATTTATGATAACTCAAAGGGAAGCTCATTACTTTTCGAAGCGAGATCGGGATGCCTTAGAACACGCACCTATAAAGCGAGATATAAGAAGGAAGAAGAAGCATGTGCTTGCTGCGGTAAAGCTAGGGAAACGACGGAGCATATTTTATTAGAATGTCAAGACGTCTACCCAGCGGTCGATTTAGGCACCACTGGCCTCCTTGAAGCCCTTGTGTTCAGCGGGAGCAGTGGTAAAGCAAACAGGTCCGCAATAGACATTAGTAAGAGGCGATTGGAGGATTGGTGGAAGAAAAGTATGGAAACGACAAAAGACGGAGACGTACAAAAGCACAGTTCGCAATAGAGGATCAGAAAGTTGGGACGTGGTAGTTCATAGAGTTTTTTTTTTCTTTTTTAATTGGTTAACCTAGGTAGGATATTAGGCAGCATAGTAGCAAGAGCTTGGTGGCGCAACCCACCGCCCCGTTCCAAAGGGGACGCTCATAACATCCATCCACCCATCCATTCGGGCGCAGAGAGCGCGCTGTCACGTGGAACCTCTAGGGCGCCGCTACAGTGTTAGGGAAGTTAGTCTTTATTCTATGGTTAGGGTGGCTAACACTGTAGCTGAACCTAACAGTGTTCTAGAACACTGTAGGCGCCACCCTGTTGCTACTGGTCAATGTGGCCAGCGCAATTACTAATGAAAGAGCTGAAAACAAGTACAGGTCACCTTATGCTTTGTCATCTGAAAACGCATACCTGATGGCTTTATGAAGGTGGTGCGTTAATATTAAGTTTACAGAAAGCGATCGCTAAGTCCGTGACTTATGTAAATCACGATGTACGCATTCATGCAATAAAGGATGACGCGAATTTCGGTTTCGAATCTGTTTTTTGGATGTGTAGTAGCTTCGTACAGTTTAAGTTTTACATGCGATCGCGCATCGACATCGGACGCTATGACACACTCGTGCCTTATGTGCCACCGAAGCCCCGAAGTGCTCTGGCATATACCTTCACATGTAAGTAAACGAATGTATCTCTTTGTTGAGAATATCACGCGAGTAGGCAGCTTTTGTGGTGCATCACAATCGTTTGAGAAGCGTCACAGTAGAGCATTTTTCTACATGCGGAGCGGTGTTTTTATTTGCAGGTTTCCCTTCAGTAGGAAATTGCTGGACAGGCGGACCAGCGCACTGGAATTGTACTGGCGAAGCCACAAGCAACTCAAAGAATCTGTTTAATTGTTGCAATTTGAACAATCATGCTTCTACAAAGGCCACAGCAGAAAAACAGCCTGATGCCGAGTATTTCTGTGCCACGAAGTAATCAAGAGGTGAGTGCCAAATGCGGACGAAATCAAGTGCATCGAGAATTAGAACGACAGAAAGCTGAGCTAGTTGGTAGGGGTTCATTATGCAAAACAGAGGTGAGGCGAGCAGACAGGAGTAGAGAAGTGGGCGGCGCTCGTGTTATTTGCTTGTAAATACTCTACTCTACTCTGCTCTACTCTGATGCATAACGAGTGCATCAACCCACATATTAATAGCGTAGGTGTTTTATTAACTGTGCAATATTTTCAACACTCCCTTGCATGCCATTTCATGTGGAATATCTTTTCTGGTCACAAATTTGTGCAGCGAATCTATTTGCATGATCGACTCCGGGCCTGTGGGACCGTTCACTCTCACTTGATGCTGAGTCTTTTACATGTATCCACAAACTGCAGATATGCACATCAGATCCCTGCGAGCGTTTTCAAAATTCAATTATTTTAGACAACAGGCACATATGCAATACTGACAAAATCTCAATTACCACTAAGCAGCTGGGACACATTTTTGTTGACCATACTCGCAGGTAAAATAAGATCATGTGGACAGCTCCAGCTCATTTTCCTTAAATCAGTGTGTACAAGGGGTATGCAAAAATAATTTTTTCTCGCGCACCAATGATTTTGCTGTATAAGCAAGAGAACCCACCACGTTAGTGTAACGTATCTTGTACATCACACTAATATGTGCTTTAATTTACCATGTGAGATGAGTTACTTTTATGGCTCATTCAGTCATATCACACTGCAAGCTGCATTCATCAATCTTCAATTGGATTTTGCAAATGCTTAATGAAACATGTTTCTCTTTTATGCAGATATGCAATGGCAAGCCCTTCCGTGTGTTCCAAAGGTAAAATTTAAGCTCTAAATTAAAGAAGACATTTCTAGTCAGAAACAAGCAAAAATGGTGAATGCAGAGTATCAGAAGCCCAAGGTACAGAAATTATGAGAAGTGTCGAATGATTTTAAGGAAAGAGTCGTATTTGAAAATGCAAGGCTCTTTAGTGGAGGTCAAGCAAGTCAATATAGGTAGAATTCTCTGCAAAATTATGCGAGTGAGGGGATGTCAAACAATGGGTGAGGAAATGCATTGTTTTTCTGCAAAACAAAGGCTCATTGCCATTGCATAAGTCACTTTAGCATCATGAGACTGCTGCTTGATAAATTCAGAAATAAACCAAAAAACAAGACACGCAAAAATAAAAAAAAAACAATTAAATGATGCTCTCTCCACACTGGGATAAATAAAAACAAACACATAATATCTAATGTGGACATATCAGATGCCTTGTGAAACACTAAAGAAAAAATTCAGTTTCGAGCTATGGCACTTGCCGCATAGATGTGGGGGGCCTTGCACTAATAGTGATAGTTGCCACTGCATTTAGATATTGAAAGCATTCATGCAGACAAGGATTATTCTTTATATTTTTGGCTACCATTTCAAATGCCTCCACCAAGTGTTACAATGCTGCACGCAGCCATACTAAGGATCTCGCAGCAACACCTGCAGGTAAAAAGCAGAAGCAGTCAAAGTGCTGGTGTGTACTGGACACTATGTTTGAAAACATTTAGGCAAGAAGAGTGCAAGAAGCAGACATAACAACTGCATTTATTTCCATAATTCCCCATTTGAATGGCCTTTTCTTTTTGCTTAGACAATGCCTACGCCTAGCCACAGCAGCTCCCTCATACAGACTCCGCAAGCCAAGAGGCCGTGGAGGCAAATACAGGTAAGAGGCAAGAAGCAATAGCACTGGTATCGACATTCATCTTTCTTTCTTTTTCTTTCGTTTAGGCAGCCAGCACACCTCGAACAGCCACCTTGACTGCTGGTGTGTCACCCTAGTCGCCAAGGAAACATTTGAGGGAAAGCGACAGGCAATGTGAACAGCCACTTCCCCATGTAAACGATACTCTTTCTCTTGGATGACTCCTACGCCACGCCACGCCAGCACACTTGTGCACCAAGATGCCGCGGAGGCACGTACAGGTCAGAGGCAAGAAGCAGTGGCACTGATGTCGACATTCACCCAATTTCTTTTTCTTACACTGGGGCAGCCAGCACACCTCGAACTGCCACCTTGACTGCGGGTGTGTCAGTAGATTCCTGTTGTACATATGCTCATAATAAACTTCAGTAAACTTGAACTTGATGATAAACTTGAAGGCAAATGGGACATTGATGCATTGTTCTTTTGAACATTTATTGTACACATACAATATATGTTATACTTTGCAGTGCTACAGAGCGTATTTTGAATTTCCCCCTATATTTTGCACCTTTAATTACGTATGTGTTGTGTGTCCCCCAATGCAGTTCATGTTGTAGCAGCTGCTTTGTCTGTGTATCGCACATTGGCTTAAGCTCGTGATATCCACATACTTCTCTCACATATACAAAATAAAGTTCTATGCAGTCCTCAGTGTTACAACAAAAAATGAAAGTAAACAATCCGATCGTGGAATTGTGTTTATTATAGTGATTCCTGACAGTTACTGACAAGTTGACAACTAGAACTGGTCAATCCGTCCATAGCCTCCTCTATTTTTCAAAAATAAAGGAGGCTATGATCCGTCATGGCAAGGAATTGTATGTATACATAAAAAAAAAGGGGGGGGGGTATGTGTGTGTGTTTGTAGTGGGGGGTATAGGATTAGGGCGATACGAAAAAATGTACCAACACCGTCCTCTAGACCCATTCCGTTAAGGTACCGTAACAAAGCGTATTATGCATAAAGTTCATACAACCAACTCTGATACTACATACGCCAGGCGACGCGAGCTACATTTGCCATGACGCATTCGCGACTGCACCGGATGCCCTCCATATTATTCTCGTTAATCGTGCTCACTGCACCGAGGCAAAAGAAAGATCATGGGCGCAGGTGCCTTTAAAGTATCTCGACCTTGCGAGGCACTGCTGCGCGTGCCAGGGGAGCTGACCGTGCGAACACTCCCTGGCACACACCTGCCTCGGCGGCCCCAACTAACGTACCGTTCTGCTTCGAGCTTTGACCCCCCCCCACTGTCCCTTCGGTGCCCTGCAGTTCCTGCGCCGCCTGCTTTATTATAATCTCAGGTGCTCTCCTGAGACTTCCGTTTGTCGGTTACATGTGCCCTACAGCTGGATCAGTACTTATAATAATAATAAAAAAAAACGATCTATCGTCGCGACGATAGATCGCGAAAGCGGCTTTTGCAACATACCGCGCCCGTGCGAAGAGAATTACGGAACGCCAACGAGGAATCTGATCACAGCTTCGAGCTCGTAACCTTGTCGAGTGACTCTCCTGCAACAGGCGTGACCGCTGAAAACCGCATACCGCCGGAAACTTCAACTGGATCATCCCTCGGTTGCATAACTGCCACCTGTACGGCCAACATGGACCACACCCACACCGTCCCGCAACATAGAATACAGAACCAACTTATAAAGCCCAAACACACGGCTGCACGCACACATCACGACACTACAAGCGAGACGCCATGCCATAGAATAAAGAACAAACTGGCCATGCTGCATGGCTGCTACGGTTGCCGGATTAAAACTGACTACTGTCACCAAGTCTAGGAAGCGTCTCAGGAGCAGGCAACCTCGGCGCGTAGCAACATGGCGGCGCTCTTGCAGTTCCCGATTTCAATTAAAATTAAATTGTGGGGTTTTACGTGCCAAAACCACTTTCTGATTATGAGGCACACCGTAGTGGGGGACTCCGGAAATTTCGACCACCAGGGGTTCTTTAACGTGCACCTAAATCTAAGTACACGGGTGTTTTCGCATTTCGCCCCCATCGAAATGCGGCCGCCGTGGCCGGGATTCGATCCCGCGACCTCGTGCTCAGCAGCCTAACACCATAGCCACTGAGCAACCACGGCGGGTCCCGATTTCAATGCATGGGCCCTATGAGTAGCTTGTCCTCTAGAGTCAGTATAGTAACTCTATGCCTGGGTGACGCGCTCGCTCCACTTTCGCTCCTGCCGGAAGTTATCGCCTTAGGTTCAAGGATGCCGACGCCGCGAAGAAGATTCTCAACATCGGCGAGTTGAAAGTGAAGAATGCGAGATGTCTCGTGATCGACCCTGCAAACCAGGATGTTCGAATGAAGCTGCACTGGCTCCTTCACAGCGTACCAGACGAGGACGTGCGTCTTGCCTTCTCGCCATTTGGGAAGGTGACGGACGTCTCAAGAGAGCTGTGGCGCGCTCACGGCGTGTCTGATAAGGGGTCAACTACGAGGATGGTGACCGACGTTGAACGAAGTTGAAGTTGAACGCTGGCGTGAAGCTCGACGACCTGCCGCACCAGGTGAACGTTGCTGGAGAGCTGGTGCTTGTTGTCGTATCGGGCAGGCCACCCCTGTGCCTTCGCTGCCGTGGCACAGGTCATATTCGGCGTGACTGTCAAATTCCACGGTGTGGTTCGTGCCGTCGCTTTGGACACGACGAGGGCCACTGCGCACGGACGTACGCCAGCGTCGCCGGGCCAGTGAGCAGTGATGAGACGTCAGCACTTCTCATGGATGAGGCCGACGCGGAGGAGGCATCGAAAGAAGCTAGCGGATCAGCGGTGCAGGAGACCACGTCGGCTGCTCCTAGGGCGCATCAGCTGGATGCGCAACCCAAGGATCGCGCATCTCCTGGACAGACGCCTCTACCTCCGGCACAGGACGCCGTGGCGGCGTCAAAGAACGCAGCGGAAACGCCTGACGCGTCTTCGGAGAACGCCACCCAACCGGTGGCGGAGCCCATGGACTTTTCCCCTGAAGGGTCCAGCCACATGGCCGGAAAGCGGTCGCACGAGGAGGCCGTGAGCAAGGCGTCGCAACCGGATGAAATAGGCGGTGATGAGCCTCCTTTTAAAGCAGCAGGTATGAGGCGAGCGTCCTGGAAACTGCGGCCGAACATTCCGGCCGAATCACGGCAGGCGGGGAAACCGCCTCCGTAGTAACGTGCTGTAGATCCCGAAATGGGGTATGGGGGCGTGCGATGTTGTCGTGAGGGTAGACACCATAAGATAGGGTTTCTTTTCTCTCGATATGGCGATCCACCTTCCTGAAGCACTACGTGTAGCGACTCTGAATGTACGAGGTCTTGGAGCAAGAAGGCGACAGTGTCAACTTAGTCGCCTTCTCTTAGAAAATAATCTACACGTGGTGGCAATCCAAGAAACCAAAATTGATAGCCAGGAAGCGACTGATCGAATGGTGTCCACTTTCCGTCAGCATTACGATGTTTGTGTGTGTCATTCTGTCGGTGCCTCTGGTGGTTGTGCCCTTTTCATCCGCAATAGTGTCGGTATAACTGTGCAATTGCTCTTTTCGTGCCAAAGTGGACGCCTGCTGGTTGCCGATTTTTTGCAATATGGTCTGCATTTCCGTGTCATTTGTGCTTACGCTCCAAATGTAGAGGCGGAGAGAAAAGAGTTTTTTGAGCGTTTTCAGATGTATCTTGATTGTAAAAAAGTACTAGTTTTGTTGGGTGACTTCAATTGTGTTTGTCGTTCGGTAGACCGTGTCAAAGGTTTGCCAGTGCGAGATAAGAGTGCGGAGGTCTTGAATGTTGTAGTTCACGACCACAACTTAGAAGATATCGGAAGTGTTGTCACAAATGGTGCGCGTCCGCAATTCACACATTTTCAAGGCAATAGCCATGCACGATTGGACAGGCTGTATGTGTCGCTTGAACTTGTGCCACTATGCACATCGTACGAGGTTAAGCCAGTGTCTTTCAGTGACCATTGTCTAGTTATTGCAACCTTTGGTAAAAAAGAAAACGAAAAGTACTTCAAGTGGGAACTTTGGAAACTTAATGCGAAATTAATGGAGGATCAGGTTTTCGTTAAGGATGTAGATGAGAAGCTAAAGAAGCTACTCACAGTGCAATCTTTAAGTATTGGTGTAGAGTGGGAGGAGTTTAAGCAATTAGTAAAAATGAAAGCCATCGAAAGAAGTAGCACATTGCGTTATGAAGACAAACGAAACGAAACACTGCTTCGTGAGCAACTTGAATTTCTTACGGGTATAGAATGCTCCCAACCAGGTACTTACACCAACGAATTAAGAAACATAAAAATTCAGTTAGAGAGAATTGATACAGAAAAGTACAGAGCGGCGGTTATCCGTGCACGCGCCGAGAAGCTGTGGGCCGGTGAAACGCCCACAAAATGTGCGTTATCGGACGAAAAACAATACGCCTGTAATAAGGAAATACGGCAAATAAGAAACGGTAATGACGTTTCGGAGGACCGCAATGTAATCAAACGCGTCGTCGCTGATCATTTCAAAGAATTGCTCGGTCAACCGCGCACCATTATAGGGGGCTTTAAAGCGGAATTTCTGTCGTTACTGCCAAAGCTGGAAGAAGAAGAAAGAACGCGTTTGGAACAGCCAATTTCCATGAAAGAAATAGAGGATGCAATAGATGCACTACCTGTCGGCAAGGCACCCGGCCCTGATGGCCTAGGAGTAGCATTTTATAAAACATTCAAAACAATTGTAGCCCAGATTCTACTCAAAGTTATCGCCGAATCGTATCAGCAAAAACATATACCACTGTCCTTCACAACTTCACACATCGTTCTCATCACAAAAACTGAGACACCTGAAAAACGTCAGTTGGTGGGGTCTTATCGCCCGATAAGCCTTACCAACGTCGACTACAAGATATTTATGAAGGTATTGGCGAAACGATTGCAGGGTGTGATAACGAGGCTGGTTGGCACGCATCAGACCTATGGTATAAAGGGTAGAAGCATCGCCACGAACATACACGTAGCTCGAAGTGTGCTAGAATGTTGCGATGTATTTGGCGATCGAGTGGCTATGATGCAACTAGATCTCGCTAAAGCCTTCGACCGTGTTTCCCACGATGTTCTCTTCGCCATATTAGAGCATTCCAACGTGGGAAGCGTAATAACAGACGGTGTCAGGATGGCGTATGCTAACTGCTCAACTCGGGTCATTGTAAACGGGGACCTGACAGACAGCGTGCAAGTGCTGTCTTCTGTGAGGCAGGGATGTCCGCTGTCGCCCCTGCTATTCGCGGCTTACCTTGAGCCTTTGTGCAAGGCCATCCAAAGCAATGAACGGATAACTGGCTTCAGGTTACAGTCCACACAGGTGAAAATATTGGCGTATGCCGATGACATCGCCATATTCTGTTCAAATAGAAATAGTATTTGTGAGGCAGTGGCGGTAGTTGAATCCTTCTGCAAGTGCACCGGGGCGCAAATAAACTGGGAGAAGAGTTATGGGTTTTGGCATGGTGAATGGGAAGAAACGCCAGACTGCTTCGCTCGACTTCGGTGGTCAACCACTGCAACAACCTACCTAGGCGTGCCTCTCGACTCTTATCGCGATCCTGAGCCGTACTGGAATGAACAAGTGGCGAGAGCAAAGGAAAAGACTAACGCGTGGCAGGGGCGACAGCTGTCAATTTTCTCGCGCGCCACGGTCTGTAACCTATTTCTTACGTCCAAGATATGGTATGTCATGAATGTGCTGTGTGCTTCGCGGATCAACATCCAAAAAATCCACCGTATCTTCGCCGTTTTCATATGGGCATCGACTTGGGAAAGGACCAGCCGCACAAACTTGTTCTTGCCAGTAAAGAAAGGGGGCCTTGGGTTGGCACATTTATTTGTGCGACAAGTTGTGTCGCGCTTTATGTACCTTCGTGATCAGAATGATGTGTTCCTTCGCACAGTCATGCAAGTGCTTTTATGTCGTCACCTTCCAGGATTTGTTGTATGCTCGTGTGAAGCAATGCATGGTTCCGTTAAAGGTTACCTGCGAGAAGTCGTGCTTGCGTACAGAATGTTGCATGTGCGGTTTTCTGTGCAATATCTCGCCAATATTACTAGGAAAAAACTGTATAAGGACCTAATTGACACTATGCTCCCTGTACCGATTTACCGTATGTCAAACCGTGGAGGCCCAGGAGATGTCCTCAAAAGGGTTAAAAGAATGCCAGTACACCCTTCGGTAAAAACTTTTTTCTTTAAACTACACACTAACACATTATCAGTTAAAACATGGATGCATAACAGGGGTATTTTTGTCCCGTGGTCCATTAACTGCTTCTTATGCAAGAAACCTGAAACGATAGAGCATGCTTTTCTAGATTGCTGGGATCCCATCTTTTTCTGGGATGTGCTACAAAGGACTTTAAAGAAAGAGTTACCGTTAGATCCACATAGAATAAGATTCTTACCGGTAGAAACGGAGGCTTTTCCGTACGACGCTATAATGCTCCTGGGCCTCCACAGTTTGTAGAAAGCTAGAACTCAATTCAACAATGCTGATGTCAATTCGCGACCTACCCGTGATCACTTCATTGAATCTGTAGTACGGTTCAGGGATGTCCATCGGGCACTCCCTGAACAACCAACATGGATTGACATGCTAGATAAACTTGCAGCATTGAAAAAATTTTGATATGTCGTGCCAGCAAAATTCTTGTTGACATGTTTTTTCCTTTTTCTGTATTGTTTGTGTATGTCAAAGCCGGCAATAAAGAAAAAAAAAAAAACTGGAACACCCTGTATATTCTATGCAAAGCATTTTGCAAATTTTTAGCATCACCTGAACACCTGCTGTGGTTGCTTAGTGGTTATGGTGTTTGCCTGCTGAACACGAGGTCGCGGGATCGAATCCCGGCCATGGAGGCCGCATTTCGATGGGGGCGAAATGCGAAAACACCCGTGTACTTATATTTAGGTGCGCGTTAAAGAACCTCAGGTGGTCAAAATTTGCGGAGTCCTACGGTGTGCCTCATAATGAGAAAGTGGTTTTGGCATGTAAAATCCCATAATTTTCTTTTTTAAGCATCATCTGAACAGGTTATTTTGTGGTACACAACACAATCGTCAGCGAATAATCTCACTGATTTGTAGACATTTGTAGACACATCATTTATAAAGATTAAAACATTTGTAGACACATCATTTATAAAGATTAAAAATAACAAAGGGCCTAGTAATGACTCCTGAGGTGTGCCGGAGGTTACATAAATAAAACCTGATGTCGCTCCATTCACCAGTACGTATTTCCATTGCAGCGTGAGGTACTTCTTTATCCAAGTGATTACTTGCAGATTAATGTTAAAACAATGCAGTTCGTAAAATAATAAATCATGATCCACAACATCAAAGGCTTTTTTGAAGTTGATAAACTCAGAATCTACACAATTCTCTCAATCCAGCACTTCTCACACACCGTGAACAAATTCAGTTAATTGCGTGACACAAGATACACCATGCCTAAAACCATGTTTAGGGTCAATCAGCGAAATAATGTTAATATGCTTCATAATGCTAGTGTATAAAATGTGTTCAAGGGTTTTATATGATATCCTTGTTAGCGATATGGGTCTATAATTACATAAGTGTTGCCGGGGCCCCGATTTATGAATGGGCATAAGACAGGCCTATTTTCATTAATTTAGAAGGCAGCCTGTGAGTAGTGATTTCGCATACAGCACTCTTAAATATGGAGAAATGAACTGCGTACACGACTTCAGTACGCCGCATGACAATCCATCTGGGCTGGCTGCTTTGGAGGGTTCCAACCATTCCAGCAGCGCTCTAATACCACTTTCATCAATCACTATGTCTTCAATATCTTGTATGTTTATATATTTAGGTTAAAGTGGTAGCTCATTTGATACTTTTAAGAAAATAACTGAGGTGAAGAAGTTATTAAGGGAATTGGCTTTATTAAGGTTATCTTCTAATATTTCACCATTTAGCTCAAGTGGTAGAATAGAGACCCTATCTTTCCCATTATCTTTTACATACTTCCAGAATTCCTTCGAGTTGATTTGCAACTGCGTGTTAAAAGACTAAAAAAATATCCGCTTTCCGTCTATCGTTTTCTTTTGTAATCCCTTAGCAATAGTGTGCAGTCTTTCTTTCAATAAGGAAGTTTCTTTTTTCCTGAACTTAGCATATACTCTTTGCCTTTTATTTACAAGAGAACGTAATGTTGCAATGAAGCAGGGTTTGCTTCTAGAATGCCGGGCCGTCTGAACCCATGACGGTACATAGTATTGGTCCCTTAGTTCCAATATTTTTGTTTTAAATGATACCCATAAATCGTTCACACTGGAAGTTTTTGAAAGCATTTTAAACTGTGTTAAATATTCTTCTAGCGCTGAACCTATACTTGTTACATTGGCTTGAGCATAATTGTACATCTTTCGGTCGGTGTTGAATTTTTCTTTGACATAGGTTATGCTGATTTCACACCGTACCACTTCATGGTCACTTAGATTGGGCATCATGTACGATACTAGACTTATGACACCTTCTTGAGACATGAAGACATCGTCAATAGAAAGAAGTTAGTCACTGTGTACAGTGGTAGAAGGAATTTTGTAATTGTCTACAGTAATTACTGACTTGTGTGACTAGAGTAATTACATAGTTGTTTAATACATCAGCAATAACCTGTGGTGGCTGGTTCTAGTTCTGTTTAAAAGAAGTGTGTTACTGATAAGATTATTCAAAAATTGAACTCCAAAATTTTCTTAGGGTCATAATTCAATTAAATTCAGGGTGCCGAACTTGCAACCGAGTTTATTTAGAATGTGAAATCTATTATAA
Organism: Dermacentor andersoni; assembly: GCF_023375885.2. NCBI lineage: Eukaryota > Metazoa > Arthropoda > Arachnida > Ixodida > Ixodidae > Dermacentor > Dermacentor andersoni. The sequence continues at coordinate 198,940,492 of NC_092814.1, forward strand.
CCACAGCTAAGTCACATGATCACAGTGAATGTACCACAACATAATAGCCAGTACAAGAACGAATGCTCAGTGATCGGCTGCGCACACTAATTTAAACAAACGACATGCACAGAGAGTTGCCCAGAGAAAGCAGTTCCATATCAAGAAGGGATAGAGCTAGCTTGATGACCCTATGTTTGATGTACAAGTCTCTATAACCTCCCTTTCTGTTTTATCTCTAGCTCTGCCTATAAACTTCGTTTCAGTAAACTCTGGATAGCATCTGCATTCCTTGCAATGTGTAGCCATGAGTCTGCCATAACCCTTCTGTGATCACATGGCTTGGCTGTAGTTATGAAATATTTGATGGTCTTGATAAACTCAGTTGCAAGTTTGGAGCCAGTCCTGTCGTTGTGTTCTTTGTCCTCGTCTAGTTTGCACCATGAATTTCTTTGAATTATGACACGCCAGCGAGCTCAAACCAAGATTATGTTTCTAAGAGTACTTTTAACCAAGTTAATGTGATCTGGAAGTTCTTCACTGCAGTTGTTTTTCTACAAAATTACTTGACCAAGTTAAACTTTGCTCTCTTCAGTGGGTCAACATTACGACTTCCGAATTCTAGACTGTAATCTGGCAATATGATGCTTCAAGTAATTTCCCATGTAATAGAGGGAAGCTTAACACATTTCTTTTTGTTTTTAGGGGAACAAATTTTTCAACACATGCTTAAACAATGTTATTGAAATACAACAGTAAATTATTCCATCACCAGTAGAACTAATTAGTATGTACAAACATGCCAGACGGGGGAATTAGGGTATCAATGATAGACACATTGTGAGCAAGAAACCCTGAAAACTGGTGTGTACTTGTAGATTAACTGATTGAAGATGCAATTCTTTTCTTATTGCTTTATTGTAGGATTGGAGAATTCATCTGTAGGATTAATATTAGCTCATTCTTTGCTTTCCACCTAGTCACTAACCTTTGGAATACCAGACATCTCAGGTGGTCGCATCGTCAAACATGGTGCCTACGTCCAACCAAGCTGGTGTGTGGAGCCTGGAAAAGACAGTGTTTGGGGTCCACCTGCATTCCCAAACAGCTCCAGATGGGGAGGCTGACATCCACCTGGTCCGCTGGGGCTGAGCAATATGGGCATGTTTCGGGAATCTGGTTGTGCTCCCTCCTCCAGGTTCCAAGGACTGCCGAAGTGACAGTGCACTAACTCCCGTATTCAGAAATGCAACTTAAGTCGAAGCCCATGCTTGACTTGAGCTAAGTGATGCCTATTGTGAACGCGCCGAAGGAAACGCAGTGAGCGTCTTTGGGCACGTTAATGCCAGGCATCATTTAAATCAAGTCAAGCATGGGCTTCGACTTAAGTTGCATTTCTGAATACAGGGGTAAATGTGCTGCAGCAGCACTTCCTGAAACCGGGACAAGTAAAGGGGAACCCGGACTCGCATGTTTACCTGGATCCTAGTCATCACGGCCAGGAGTGTTGCTAGAGGGACCATGGGGAAAGCATGGATTTGCAAATACTTAGACTGGACTGCATGCTGAGCCACCTGATGGACAACTATGTTGACATTGTGCAGGGCCATGACCCTGAATCCAGTCGATTATGAGTGTGCCTGGGAAATGGTTACACAGTGCGTTAATTGATCTGGTGAATAATATTGATACCGTGTTTTATCTGTTTAGTGACGTCAGATACGTGTGCATCTTTAGACACTGATGGCTTGGGTGGGAAGGAGGGGGGGGGGGGGGGTATTCTTGAAGTGTCCACCTAGTGGACATGCCCACTAGTGGACACTTAAAAAATACCCCCCCACGAGCTATGAGCGTCTAAAGATGCCAGCGTATCTAACATCACCAAACAGACGAAACACTGCATCAACATTATTTTCCATATCGGTTCACGCACTGCGAAACCATTTCCCGGGCACACTCACCGTGTGAACCCTCCGTGAGGCCTGGCGGTGAAGCGCAGCAAAAAGATCATGCCAGCAGTTGCCTCCAAAAATTCTGCTTGTAGACAAGTCACGTTATCGCGGGCAGCCAATGGGAAGGAAAAGTCGGCAGCTTTTCGCCCGGCCTACTCTTCCGACAATATAGCCAATACAACTACTGCCATGACTGCCATAAAGGCAATAGATCAGTGAATAGATCACATTTCTCGTGGGTATATGCACACAGACCTAGCGCCTTGTTTCTCTTATGTGGCTGTCGCACGGCGCGCGTTCGCTTGCGATCGAATTTCTCGGTCACGATTGGCGCCTTCGCGCAAGCTGCAGAAGGCAGCAAACGCGTTGGATAAATTTGATACGAATTGGCCTCGACCACAAGTGGGCGTGCTACACTAGTACTGAGTTTCTTGGCCAATTCTTCATAATGGGCATGGCACAACGAGTACAGAATCCTTAAAAGTATTTACATGTAACTTCTCTTTACATACACCATTCATCACCATTCTTTCAGTCTTCCATGCAGTCTTCCCTCGACAAACATCAGACATAGACCTCAGACTCTGCCCAGGCGGCGCTGCGGAAAAACCCGCCACCAGCGCCCCCATCGCAGCCTTGGCGCTAACTGAGTAGTGCAAGGAGAGCTCTTATGGTGAGCTGTCCGCAAGCGAAGGTGCATAGGCCACAATGGACCCTTCTCTTTCGTTTGTGTTGAGGCCCGGTTTCCTAAAAATCAAGGACCTGGAAAGCTTCTTCTGCCCATCCACGCTTCGGAAAGGAAGCTCAGCAGGGCGAAGTGCGTGTACAATATAAAATAAAGTCTCAAGTGTTATTTCGGCGTGCTGCAACTCGCAAATACAGAGAGCATCAGGTTTGTCTGTATATCAGCATAAAAATCTAAGCATTTCAAATTGGTTCACATTGAATATTTGAAAAACACAGTCGAGCAGGCTCAGCACATTGCGAAGCGTGCTTGCTGTATCGGCGCAGGACTTACAAAATACCGAAAGTGGAAATGAGCTCGCGATACAACGATGCTCTAGAACAGGATTTTGAATTCATAAACGAACCAAAATGCTTGGTTAAGCTGACCTGCCAATTCTCTCCGTTGCACTTGTTGAGTCAAGCGGAGGCGGACGTCTGTTAAAAGGTGGAGATATCGATGGCACATAAGCAGGATGGTTCACAACGTTGTTGTTTCTGTTACTAACGAAGTGGCGGCTGCAGATTCTTGAGTTTTCGCTTGGCTACCATTGTCCTCCGTCAGGGCTACGCAACACAATTACAGAAGAAAAAAATTGTCGCACTTTCTCATGCGAGCCGCTGTGTTGTGGGGAATGCAAGTAATCCGATTACCCAACAGGTTGAACGGCCCGTATCCAGCGCTCTCGCCATTCCCCTTAATACGATCGCGATAGAAATCGGTAAAACTGAACGTTGTTATTCTGTCCTTCACGTTCATGGCAATTTACAACACAACAGTAACGTATATTGCGGCCTTTCTTCGTAGCGCGCGGAGCTATCGCGGTTGCCTTCGTTTCCGCCATCAGTCTGAAGAGTGAGCCAACAAGCGCCTTATGGCAGTTCAGCGGCGCGTCCGACTAGCGTAGAAATTCATAGCTGTCTGTTTGGGTGTTAAATGCGCAAAACACTCGCAATATGGACCAAAATCTAGTTAAATCGTTGTTTCGCAGTCGCTAGCTGCATAGGCAACTTAGCAAGGGAGTCGGGCTTCGCACTACCACGGCCGCCTCGATCACGCGCGCACGGCGGGGCTTGCTCCGGCCGTCCCATTCAGCGCGCACCCCATTGGAGAGGTGTAATTGGAGAAGTTTCCTCTCGCGCCACGGAGCGGCGCTGTTCTCCCACCCCTGCCGACGGCGCGGCGGCATGGCACATGCTTGGAGAAGCGAATACATCGGAGAGTGCACGTGTACAGCCTGGCGTCAGCTTCGCTCTCCAGGGGAAACCGCAAGGAAATCAAGGTACGTCTCTGTATATCCTCAAATCAGGTTTGCACAGTGCACGTTGTTTCTTGTAGCATAATACGATCGAGACGCAGCTAAGGCTGCGTTGATGCATGACCGTTTTGTTTTCTAGCATTTGTGAACCACCGAGTTTTGTGGATGATGTCAACAGTATGCTGGCGCCCTTGAAAGTGATGCCCTGTAAGTAGGCAGACTTAATGTATTGTGCATGCAGTTATAATAGCCTTTCGCGCTTATTACTTTTTCAAGCCGGGATTGGAGCTCCATATTCCTTAATTAGTCCTGATATGAGCACTTTGTTCTTACCTTTTCTTTTTCAGTGCAGCGGCCACCTTCAACAGTGGAAACCGCTGCAGTAGCATACGTCGCCGGTTTTGTCGTGAAAACGATAGAAGAACAAAGGATGTGCAGCGCCTGCCCAAGACTGAATGATTCGGGACCATCAATATCACCAGTGATGGGACTTATTAACCACCGAACTAGAGGGGGTTTGGTGTTCCCAAAGCCCGAGTTTGTAGCTTTTCTTGTAAAAGTAAAGAAGGCCATCGACATGGCAGTGCCACGTATTGGCACAGACGATGTGTGCAAGAAGATCACGGCAATGATTTTGCTGCATCTGGATCGAGAGCTGCCCTCTATTTATATGCGAGGCAAGAGAGGACCATGCCTCGGTCACATCCTCAATAGTGGTAAAGAAATTAATAAAGCCCCTCCTGTCAAACATTGCTGCTCTTGTTACGGACAGAGTGGCCTATCGCAAAAGATTAATCACTATATAAGCCGCTCAGTCGAAAGGTCTTGCGCGTTTAAACAGCTCGAGCGCGCGCGAGCTGACAACTTTTTATTGTAAATAAATTCCTGCATACAATGACTTTGTTATGCTGGTAATTTTTACCACGAATATAGCCATGATATTCAAGTATACAGACTAATCAGAGCCACAGGACGTTTCTCTCCGCGGCTGTCGACTCTGGTGAGCAGATTCTCTCGTACAGGAGGAACAGTGATGAGCTCGCCTAAGGAATATAAAATTGACAGCTCAGCGTGCAACATCGCCTGCCCATTTTCTTCACAGTACAATTGCCATTTTCCTTCCAGGCTGTTTTTTGGACCGGTAAAGACATTCTTACCGAGCTAGTACGTCATGCACAAACGTTCATGAATTTACAGGGGAAAAAAATTACTACTGCGTTGCCTCGTGAGACGTGGCACTTCTTTTATAAAGAAGTATACGCCTTTCCATACTTCCATGCTTTCATTGGCCTGCTGCGCCCAAACCCGCAGATATAATTGTTTTCCGGGGAGCACTCGTTTCGCATGGCATCATGACTGCCCGCTTCGGGCAACATGCGGCCGCAGCGTCTGGAGCAAATAAATCGCAGGAGGCATTGGTGTTCTTGTGTGACTTTGTATTCAACGCGGTTTTCTGCCACTCTTCATCACGCAATACGTCCAAGGCGCCGCAAATCGCCTCGTGCGAAGCCATAGCAGGGGAGGCGAGGGGTCGGGCACGCGCGCCGCGGTGCGGCGAAAGGAGCGGGCACGCCACTCTCCGCAATTACGCCCTCTCCGTCCGAATGGAACGGCCGGAGCAAGCCCCGCCGTGCGCGCGTGATCGAGGCGGCCGTGGCACTACTCAATTACTGCCTCTTCGCAACGGCAGGTGGCGCTACGCGTCTTGCAAAGTCTGACGTCCATCCCGTGTCATCGCTGTGTCGACATCTCAATGTGCATAATTCATTTCGGCATAGCTTGCTTGTGCCAAATGTTATATTAGGCAATTTAGACGATGCAATGCGATCTTGCTGCAAAATTAGAGTAAGAACAGAGCAGCGGTAAGCGCAAAATATTTCTTTTTTTTAGAGATTTAATACAAGAAGACAGGTCATCGTTACATGGTATACACTGCCGCCATACAACTACAGTAATAACTAATTTGTAGATATTCGGTAAATTAAAATGATTGATTGTAATTACTTTTGCATATTGCTCGCCGATGCCGCGACCCAGTCGACGGAGTGATTAAGGCCTTTATTAGAGTGTAGTTTTATGCGACACTACTACCAGTCACGCTACGGTAGCTACGGCTAAAACTGTCTGCGAAGCACATGTCCGCATTCGGCGCCTCTGTCAATTGCGTTTGAAATCGAAACAGTGCCCCGTAAGTTGCTGTGTCGCTGTCAAGCTGTCACGGGTTTTCAAAGCGCGAAGTGCTCGCGCGTTTTTCTACTGACATCTTCTAATTTTTCAGTTTTTTTGTAGCACTGTTTTATTTATTGTTCCCATAAAATAGTTCGCGCTGACCACTTCCCCAAAACACAGCCATTCCAAGCGCAGCGCTTGGATAAAAGAAGAAGAAAATCGGCAATAATGGAACGTCATCGTCGATGATGGTCCAGGTGGTGCCACCGTGTTGGCACGTGCGGCACGGACCATTCAGTGACATTCGAAAGTGGGACGTGTGGGAGCAAGGACGTTATTTTGCCTGTTCCTTCTGGACTTCATTTTCTGGCTAGTAGTGTTTTTTATAGTCAGGCACCACTGATCTGGACGTTAGATGCGCGGTCTTGGCGCCCTGTAGTACGGCCAGCATGTCTGAACGAGGAGATGAACTGGACACAACAAAGGCCATCATCCGCGCTCTGCTTATTGCAGATAAGCGACCGGTGACGGTGAGAAGCTTCCTGTTTGCATTTAAGGATAGCGAGGGCCAAGAACTGCCATACGCAAAGTTTGGCTTTAAAGACCCCTTAAGCTTTCTCCGTAGCATCCCGGACACTGTACAGTTGTCACAAGTGGGCAGTGACTTCTACGTAAAAGCGACGGTGACGGAAGAGGTCGAGCATGTCCAGAGGCTGGTCAAAGGTCAAAGGGATTCGCATTACAGGTCTTCACGCTCACCGCCGGCGTACAAAAGGCCGAGTCTCTTTCAACCTGCCCAAACTACGCTGTTCACTTCACCACCGCGGCGTCTCCCGCCGAGCCCCAGATACTATGACACGCTGGATCAGGTGAAAAACAACTTGCGCTTGCTCCTGGCCGACCACATGACGAATGGAATCAACGTGCGCCAGCTTCAGGATTGCTACGCCAAGAGATTTGGCAGCCACATCAACTATGCATCCTTCGGCTACAGCACGTTCGAAGACTTCCTCATCAGCATGTCTGACGTTATGTGTGCCATACGCAACTCGACCGGAGCTATGAAGGTGTTTCTCAGCAAGAGAAGCAGTAAGTGTTCATAATATTTTGTTTCCGTGATAGTCATAGTGGAGCTCCTCGTTGGTGTCCTTTGGGCAAGCTCAGGCTCGCGGTACCGCGTTGCCTTGCGTTCTATAGTTACCTAGGCAGCAGAAGCTTTCGGACCACGTGAGCGCGTGCAGAACTGCTAACATTTGCGGGGCATTAGCTGCCGTCGAGAGCAGCGCTAGGATGGAAAGGCAAGGTTCTGAATGGTGGTGTATAAGTCGCGGGCCGATTTTTTCGTTGCGACGATAGATCGGATTTTTTACAGGTACGTACTGTTCCAGGAGGGCACATGTAAGCGGCAAACGGCAGCAGGCGCGTGCCGCCGAGCTGGGCGCTTTGCACGAGAATGAGGCAGAGCGTCCCACAAGGACACATTAATGATGATGATAATAATAGTTTCTGGCCAGTGAAACTTGTAACTGGTATTAGTGTCCCAGCCAAAGAAAACAATCTAAAAACAAACATTTCCGGCCGAGCGCTGCGTCACCTACCAGGATAACGTAAACCCAAGCCATTTTGACCTATCACAGAGGGCTAATGGCGGACTTGAAATAGTCTTCTATACAGATCGGCCATTAGACCTCCGTGATAGGCCAAAATGGTTTGGGTTTGACCCATCACGGAGAGCTGGTTTGGAATAAAAACAGATTGGAATAGTTTTATTCTGGCTAAAGTGCGTAGAATATGCTGGCTAATGTACCGAAGGCGCACGCTCGCGTGGTCGCCGCGGTGATGCCTTATCCCAGCCGCTACGCGGCGGCGCTGCCAATCCCTAAGGTGCATAAAATCGGATATATTGTCGGGATTGAAAGTTAACCCTGTAATTAGCAAAGAAAATTTGAAGAAATTGTTTAATTCATTATTTTATGGGGGCGAAATGCGAAAACACTCGTGTATTTAGATTTAGGTGCATGTTAAGGAACCCCAGGTGATCCAAATTTCTGGAGTCCCCCACAATGGCATGCCCCACAACCAATCAGAAAGTGGTTTTGGCATGTTAAACCCCATAATTAGGTTAATTAGTAATTCCTTTTTTTTAACTAACCACAGCCGAAATTCACTCAAGTAAATCGAAGATGCAACTATGGGCTTTGCATTAAATTTCCCTTACTCAAATCGGCATGTTGAGTTTGAGGCATCTGACTTGGTGTAGTGTATATGATATGTTAGGCATTGATCGGTGGGCCAGTTGGCTCTGCAGTCTTAAAAAAAATTTACACCCGATGGGGCTTACCTTGTCCCACAACAATAATCGTCATCTGTCTTGCCCGCATTTTCTTTGTTTTAAGGGACCGACAACCAACCTTCAAGGTACCCATTTTTTTTTTTTTTAATGCACTGGAAAGCTTACCGGCCACAGTGTCTAATCTTGAAGTGCCAACGTGGAAAACACTGTGGAACATTTTTTATCGGAATTTTCTATCTGCAGTGAGGATATAGTCGTTCACTGGAAACATACTGAAAACGGTGATATGTGAGCATGATAGCGATTATACGTCGGCATTAGTGGGAGACCTGAATCTCAGTACATGAACACTCTTTGCATTTCGCCCCTATTGAAATGGGGTTGCTGTGGCTGGGAGGCAGATAAGTGTGGACGAGCTGTAACAAAGTGTAAATTTGCTTGTCAAGTCGATGTTCCTGTGATTCATGTTTTCCGAATTGTTGAATTTATTTCTGCGATAATAGCTACGTGTTTTCGTGATTTCCTGTCCAACTGCTTTGGTATTTAACCAGGCAAAATGAAACCAATCGGATCGAAAACGAAACTATGCCTTTACACGTGATGTAGAGTTCAGTGTGTTGCTATAGCCACACGTGCGTTTTTGATTTCCAAAGCATAAAATAATGTGTGAGTGTCTAATAATATACCAACTACAATTTTAAGCAATAGCTATGCTGTATTTAATAACAGACTACTTATGTACAGTAATCTCATAGAATACATCCAAAGAACCAAGATTCCACTGCCAGGTCTCACCACTTACTGGTTTTTGAGACTTTCTTTGCCAGTTTAAAATTATAATTCCTACCTAAACCACGATCAATGTGCTGAAATATATCGCTGTAAATCATGGTCATTTATTTTCCATCAACGTCTCGCAACACATTCTGGCCAGTTGTCAGTCCCTTTAACGCTGTTAGCCCGGTACTTCCAAGTCGCGAATGGCTTGTGCATTATCAGCGTGACACAGCATTCTTGACAGGAAAGTAGCGGCGCTGAGCTCTTAAGAAAAGAAATGCAATCAAGGCAGAGGACGATTATTGTTGTGGGACAAGATAACCCCCAAAGGGTGAAAAATTTAAGTGTGTGAGAGCCCACGGCACAACCACAAATGAAGTAGTGCAAAGGGACATAGGTTGGGCCTCATTTGAAGTCTGAGAAGTGAAGAGCAAAATTAGTTTTGAAGAAAGACTCAGGAACATGGATCAAAATAAGTGGGCGACTAAAGTGCACAAGTGTCTGTACCTAAAAATCGTGGACACAGAATGGAGGAAGAGGTCAAGAAAGTTGGAAGAGGAGTACAGGGTAATTGAAAGTGTAGATAGACAACCAGGAGTAATCAGAAAAAAAAGTGAGAGAAACAGAGGCAGTGAATCGGATGCAAAGAATGGAAACGAAAAATGCCATGGAGATTTACATGAATGAGAAAAAAGAAATTAAAAGAGAAAATCTGTACGATAACACAAAGGGATGTGCCTTGCTACTTGAGGCTCGAGCTGGTTGCCTAAGGACAAAAACATACCGGTCAAAATACTCAATTAGGTAAGGCATGTGTATTCTGCAGCAAAAATCCGGAGACCACTCAGCACATCCTAATGGAATGTGAGGAGCACCCAGCTAGACCAGTAACATACAATTTCCAGAAGTGCTTGGATTTAAAGTAGATGGAAGTATCAATGGGTTAGCAGTTGAGATAAGCAAGAGACATTTAGAGTATTGGTGGAAAAAAAAAAAAGGCAGGGAAGAGATTTACACGACCGGATCCATTGGACATAGACAGGGGTACAAGGTTGATAGAGAAGATTAAATAGATTTATACAAGAATGCTAGCAGGAAAAGTATTGATAACGTACTCGAGTAACTCAAGCAGGCTAGGTGACGGATTTGACCCCGCCCCGTTTCAAAGCGGAGGCCAATAAATCATTGTCATGCAACTGCATGCACTCGTGGCATAGACATGTGTTGGTACTGAATGAATGAGGTTTTTATTATTAATAGACAAGATACATTGCAAGGAAATGTTATACAGGAGGAGGTCCCGAGGTCAGAGACTGTAATTGGACCTCCTGTACAGCATACAAGTAAAAGTATAAACAACAGTTGCAACAAATAATGTAAAAATAAAGAAATAGCAAACATAGTATTGGTTTAGGTTTAGCAGTACTAATACAAATCAGCTACAGACATGCTAGTAAAAAAGTACAATTATTATTACATTTGACTAATCACAGAAGCAGAAACGCCATTAGAAAGTAAATGGATAATGAGACATAAGCAACTGAACTCTTACTTCTTAAAAAAAAAAAAGGGGGGGGGTGTTTACATGTCAAAACCACTTTCTGATTATGAGGCATGCCATAGTGGAGGACTCCGGAAATGTCGACCACCTGGGCTTCTTTAACGTGCACCTAAATCTAACTACACGGGTGTTTTTGCATTTCGCCTCCATCGAAATGTGGCCTCCGTGGCCGGGATTCGATCCCGCAACCTCGTGCTCAGCGGCCCAACATCATAGCCACTGAGCAACCACGGCGGGTAACTTTTATTTCTGTAGCGTATTAACAAAGTGTACATGTGGAAGGGAGAAAAGGAAAAAAAAGACATAAGTGGTTCTAGTTGATAAAATATGGTCTTTTAGTTCTCTTTTAAATTTAAATGATATACATGACTTTATAGTAGGAGGTAGTCTGTTCCAGAAGGAAACGTACGAAAAATGTATACTCTGCTTACCATAATTGGTGCGTACCTTGGTGGTGGTGGTGGTAACAACTTTATTAACAATCCGGCAAATTCGTGGCCTGGGCCTAGGCCGCCCCCGAGGAGGTCCGGATATCCTGTCTCCTCGCCACCTCACGGGCTTGCTGGATGGCCCATAGTTGTTTTTCGAGGTTTGAGCTGCGCAACGCGGCCGTCCATCGCGCCGCAGCTTTATCTGGGGAAACTGCATTTTCTTTGCTTATAATTTCACATTCCCAGAGAATGTGTCTAAGAAATGCGTGAGCCCTGCTGCATAATTTGCAGTTATCATCTGAGTAGATGTCCGGATATATCCTTCTGAGATGGACGGGGTTGGGGAAGGTCTTTGTTTGTAGCTGCCTCCAGTCTACCGCTTGGGCCCTGTCGAGTTTGGGGTTATGGGGCGGATAAACCCGCCTTGAGTTTCGATAAAATTTTGTAATGTCGCAGTATCTGGTCATTCTGTCCCTCTCTGTCCATGCCTCCGTTGGATTTCCAACCCCAAGAGAGGATCCTTCTTCGCGGGCGCGGAACGTGAGACCTCGCGCTACGCGGTAGACCTCCTCGTTGAGGTTGGGTACGGGGGTGTCGGGGGACGTCTGAGCCGGGAACCATATAATGTGTCGTTCCTCCGTCTCCTCGGAGGTGACATAGTTCGCGTTGGCTTTGAGTATAGCCTCAGCCTTCGGCGAAATTCTGCCTTGTGCAGTTTCTGACCGCCGTCTGCGAGTCACTGAGTACGTATCTACAACTGGGGTTAACGATGGCTAGGGCTATCGCCACCTCTTCCGCTACCTCGGGGTTTTTTACACGTATGCTACAAGAACTGACCAATTGTTTTTCGGTATTGAGGACGGCCACTGCAAAAGCACGTCGATCCTCGTATTCTGCCGCGTCTACGTACAGCGCTTCCTTGTCCCTACCGAAGGCTTTGAGTAAAGCCTTGGCTCTACTCTCTCTTTGACCCTGATTGAATTCGGGGCTCATGTTCTTGGGTATATTAGCCACCTGCAGCTTGGGAAGAATAAAATTATTGTTTTAATGAGAATCGCGTAAGATTAGTCTTCGTTAGACAAGATAGAGGTACATATCAGATTTTTGTAGTGAGCGTTATCTAGTTGTCGGTATATATACGTACAAAGATTAAAGTTAATTATAAGTTTGTCTACAGTAAGAATGCTATAGTTACGTAATAACTGTTTGGCATTGAAATGGTTAGTACTAAAAGTACTTGCTTTAACAGCCTGGTTTTGTAATACTTGTAATGATTGCAAATGGGTAGTGTACATATTGCCCCGCATGCAATGCAATGGTTTATATGCGAATGGATAAATGAGTAGTATAAAGAAAGTAGCGTTTTATGGTTAAATACATACCGAGCTTTTAGAACTATCCTTATTCCGTAGGTTGCCTTCTGCCTAATGCTGGTTGTGTTAAAATTTAAGGTTATAATCAGTTTGTATAATGTATACAAGAATTATTGACGTCTGATGTCGAATGAGAAGAGATGTAAAGGTTGCAGAGCATGTACGACTTCATATAAGGATATTTGACTTACATGCACATTGCCTTATACGTTTGTATATCAATTGTTATTCCCCCCCCCCCCCCCTGTAATGCCCAAGCTGGGCCTTTAGGGTAAATAAATGATAAAAAAAAAAGTTCTACACCCAAATAGTTACAGGAAGCACTGTGGGCAATAAGATTATTACCAGGGTAGAGCGGAGGAATGAATGCCAGTGAGCGTTGGTGGGACGTGAATAAAACAAATTTAGTTTTAGATGAGCTTATATCGAGCTGGTTAATATTGCACCACTTTAACTCGTTGTTTAAGTCAGTGTTAAGTTTTGAAACTAGGTTTCTTGCACAGTTGTCAGAGTTAAAGATAGTTGTGTCTGCACAAAGAATGTAGTTAGAAGAAAGCAGGCAATTAGGTAGGTCATTAACATATATTAAAAACAAGAGTGGGCCAAGTATGGATCCCTGTGGTAGGCTTATGTTTTTTATCATTGATTTAGAAAGAACACTGTTAATTCTTACTGTTTGTGTTCTAACTTTTAAGCAATTTTGTATTAAAGCAGGACATGTTATTTCGATTGATTCAAGTTTAAAAGATGCGGTGGTTAATTTTTTGAAAGTCTATAGTTAGATTCATGAACACTGATCCAGGGGCCCTATAACGTAAAACTATTCCAATCTGTTTGTATTCCAAATCGGCCATTACCCCTGCCTGGTGGGTCAAAATGGTTCGGGTGCAACCCATATGGGTGGGTGCCACACCCATATGGGCAGAGCCTGTGCCATTCTGACCTATCACGGGAGGGCTAATGGCCGATTTGATATAAAAGCAGATTGGAATAATTTGCGTTATACCGGCCTAGCATACATGCCCTTATTGATTGCCATCTTTACCACAGGCGCTACAGGTACACTGCGCTTTTTGCCACGAAACCTATCCTTCTCCTTGTCTTGACAGCCCTTTGAGTAAAAGCTTTATTGGCGGGAGACAAACTTACTGGCAAAGCCCTATCCAAAAAAAAAATCCTGAACCCAATAGTGCAGTTAGGCCAACAAAATTTTGCACACCTACTGCAACTGGGCTAGCCGCCTGATTTTCATTATGTTGTCTATCGTTACATGAGATTGAATTTGGAGCATCCAACGAAAGACATTCAATGAAAGACACCACTCGAAACAAACACTAATGGTTTGCTTACACGTTGGTCACAATAAGTCGTCGTGGATGAGCGTGCCTCACGGCAGTTTGGATCACCATCCATTCAACTACGATCGTGCTGCTTAATCCTGCTGAGTGAACTCAATTGACTCTATCTTGGCGACCTTTCTTAACTAATTGGAGAACACCTTTAAATGGTAGGGATTGAGTTTGATTAGGGCATGGTATTTGGTCTTTGCAGCACAACATCTCCTGGTGGCAGTGTAGATGTGAGGCACTGACATGCATATCTGCTGCTGACTTGCATGTCTTCAAGGCATTTTGAATTATTCTGCCTCACATGTGCTATAGAATTGTTTAACAGAGCACCTTTTTCTAATAAAATGCATTGAGCAGACAACTGCTCACCATCAAGATTGTTTCAGGGTCCCACAGTTGATAAGCTAGCATGCATGCTAAGTTTGAGAGTATGAAAGACATGCAGTAGGTGGTTTGCTTTCTCTTTGGCTATGTATGCAATCAATGAATGAGTGCTTTTGCTTGCTTTCTGCAGTTGGTGTGCCACTTCTGCCTTCAGGGAAGCCATTACCAACTTTCACAGTGCACCATTCAGCTGGCAAGCAACCTCTGCCATTTCAATTCCCTGGCCAGAGAGTCCTGAAGCCCTTGCAGCAACTTGTCAGGACAGCCAACACTTGTATGTTGCACATAATACTTATTACTTAACCTTAACATCATACTGTTCATAGATCCATGGTTCTCAGGGCAGTTTGCAGGGCTAAAGGGTGAACTTTTGAACCATTTAACTGATTTTATGGAACTATTGTGGGATGATTCCCGTTCTCAATATTAAAATATTGTTTAACTTCCATTACCCTGACTCAAACATCAAAAAAATATTATGGCCATCATATTGAGCCATTGAGTATGTTATTGGGAAAACTATGATTTTAAATAATATGGAGGATACATTAATTGTTCATGAATAGGTATCTTCTAGGTAGTCTATAGTGCAGGATAAGGGCAGCCACTTGTGTTTTTTATGCTATTTGCATAAAATTTTGTATGTTGGTTTGATGTTATCACCAGATATTCGATTTATATTGTTTTATAAAAATATTTAGAAACTTGAAAAGTGCCTTATCTTGTTTCTGACAAAATTTCACTACAAAACACCTTGAAAGCAGGTTATGGCAAAGCAGTTTGGAAGTGATAGTTTTCCTAAAGGTGGTGTTTGGTCAAAAAGTGCAAACTGAGAAAAATCAAAGATTGCAGGACATGCTTCTTTAATTTATGCTGAATAGTGATTTGTCAGAAACCCTCTGCTTCCTAGGTTGTGCCTTCTTCAATGCGACACTGCACGATGGCGATCGGTTGAAGTCTTCTCTTTCTTTCTTTTTTTGATCTTCAGATCTGTCGAGTGCCCTTGTCTGTGCTCGTGAAATGTGTGTTCCAGTTACTTGGTGGACATGCTTCCTTGTCTGGACTCCTTAACCCAGCTCCAGCTTTTCGAGTAATCTCTTGATATGCCACATGCACTCGCATTGAACTCTAGTACAGCCAAGGCTGCTGCAGTCACTACTGTTAGGGATGCGAGCTATGACTATGCCACACAAATGTGCTGAATGATTCATTTGCATCCTCCAATATTATTTGAGGAGCTCTGGCTTGCTACAATTGTTGCATAGGGACACTAGCTCATTTGGAAACTGGTTTTAAAGTGTTATCCAGCATCCTTGAATTACCGTCCCCTGTGGCAACTTTTCTACAGATGTTCGGCTGATCTGCTGAGTGATATTAACGCTACTAATCTACCAATCTCTGATTGGAGCACACTGTTAGCGTGCCTGATCTGCCACTGAAACACTCTTGCTCCGAAAGAACTGGTAATGATTTGGAGGTGCTTTGAACTGGCCATTGGAATTTTCCATTAAGGTGGTTGTACTACGGCAGCCATCTTGCGAGTAGTTCATATTCCCCCACCAGGCAACGCCACTCAGTCATGACTGAAGGAATGCTCTTTGTCGATGCAGCACAGCGTTATCGCTCGGCGCAGGACACGCCTGCATGTATCGGAAGTTTCTCGAACGTTATCGATGCTTCTATCTGTTGTCTGTTGTCACCGACTCTTATGAAATCTGATTGTATGAGCGACGCGAATATGATATGATATGATTTGCGCATATTTCACAATGTGTGCTTCCTTTGTCATGTCACCCAGGGTTCACAATGCTTCAAACAAGGGTAATTTTGCAGATTGCAGAAAATGTGGCCAGTATGGCCTGGTGTCGAACCCGTGACCTTGATTTCAGGAGCGGAATTTTTCCCCGTATGAGTACTGTCATTTATTTTCCATGTTTTCAGATGAAAAGCGCCACATGAGTCGATAATATTTTTCTAAAAAAATATGGTGAAGAAATTATGTTGGGAAAATGTTCAAATATCAAACACATCTAAGCTACATGCATGGTGCCTTTTCCTCTCTATTCGGAGGAAAAACCCATTTTCTACTATGCTATGAGAATGAATACGTTTGCACTCGGCGCACAAAGCTGCAAAGGGGAAAAAAAAAATAGAGAGAGAACACTGCCTGTGCAGGTCAACGTTCACGCTTTTTCTATCACCAATCAGGCCTTCTGTTGAAGAAGATTAGCGGATAACTGCATGAGCACAGTTGTTGAATCTGAAGGCAAGGTTACAGCGGCTACCCGCCTGATCAGACGCATTACAAACAAGCACACGGGCATGAAGGAGGACAGTGTCATGCGCCTCATACACTCTTTCGCAATCAGTCACATCACTTATGTGGCTGCCTTCCACAACTGGAATGTCACTGAAAGGGAGAAAATCAACACCCTTATACGCAAGACTTACAAGATTGCCCTTGGCCTACCAGAGTCCACAAGCACTGCTCGTCTGCTACAGCTGGGGGTATACAACACGCTTGAGGAAATCGTGGATGCGCAAAGAACCTCTCAACTCGAATGCATGTCTCTGACAGCCACGGGCCGGTACATCCTGCAGAAACTCGGCTTCAACTACCACGTCCAACACGGTCAGAAACAGGTCATTCCACCCGACCTCAGCGACACGCTGATTGTCGCCCCTATACCTCGAAACATGCACCCCGAATTTAATCGGGGCCGACGCCAGGCCCGTGCCAAGACACTGCTGCGCTCCTTGGGTGCAAAGAGGACTACGCGCTTTGTAGACGCTGCAGAATACACACGAGAACACCGGTTCACGGCGGTAGTCGTAGACGTTAGCTCCCGGCTTACGCACGCGTGTAGTGTCGCAACGGAATACCCCGAAACAGCGGAAGAGGTAGTGATTGCGCTTGCGCTTACCGACCCTCTCTGCGAGGTAGTTTTTAGCTACTCACAATCCGCAGTTCGCAACTATGCGCGGGAACGCATTTCCTCCGAAGCTCTCCAGATTCTAAGGAAAGCTGGTCGACAGCACTTCGATAACACCGCGATCATATGGTTTCCAGCGCACGTCGCCACCCCCACCGATGAAGGCCTCATTAACTTGGAACTAGGTAGCACACCGCTCTGCGCGAGAACTGACCTGCCGCGCAGAATCGGAGACCACCTCTTCGAGTTCGGAACTCCTGGTTCAAAACCCGCGAGAATGCGTGGTCAGGTACAATGACATCACCAAGCACTACCAGCTAGGCAAGCGGTTGCTGCCCCCACCTCACCCTATGCTGAAACGTCACCAGGCAGTCATCTGGCGACAATTGCAAACACAAACATTCCCCAGTCCGGTGCGATTGCAGCACATTTTCCCCGCGCAATACCCGACTGCTCTTTGCAAATTATGTCAGGAAAATAGAGTGACGCTGTCACACATGTTGTGGGAGTGTCGGGTTACATCAGCTACAATGGCAGTAGCTCCGGAGGCTCTTGCGTCGAAGTGGGCCGGCGCTCTGCGCAGCTCCAACCTCAAGACACAAGAGTGGGCTGTCCAGCAAGCCCGAGAGGCGGCGACGAGGCAAGGCCTCGAAGTCCCCTCATGGGAGACCTGAGCCCGGGTCGTCAAATTTGCCGGATTCAAAATAAAGTTGTTTCCATCCATTGAATCTGAAATAACGGGTCAGGTTGCGCGTTATTTATACACGTATCGGGACCGGTACATTCGAGTAATCGATTGAGCTCGCTTGCATAGAAGAATGTGCAATAACATTGTCATCGCGCACGTAATCTGATTTGACAAGACTTTTGCTATCAAAATAGGTGACAACATTCAAAACTTTTAAACACGGTAGGCACGTCTCCCTACGAACTTCACTAAATTGTCCCTGAATAACAGTGACAATCTCATGAAAAATGGTCACCGACAAAAAAGCTAAAGTAAGCGTGACAACATTTCGCAGGGCAAAGGCCAATGCAGTCACATCTACTAATCAACATTGCAAGGGCCATGACCACGTGTAAACAACTGTACACCCTGTGAAGGAATAACCCCGAGCTCATTTCCCGTGAGGCATCTTTAAAGAAACTTTAACTAAATAGCTTTTCAATCACATAAGCTGTTACTACAGACAGCTCGCGCGGTGGTGCCTTGGGCCGGTATTTTGTAGCGATGCGTTATGCTTTATTCTATACTAGTCTTATCATTCACCGCTCACGGCCAGCTGATCCTGTTGATAATGTGAGCGGACCATCGCTCTGACTACTGACCTAGCGCAAAAAGTGCGAAAAGGCATTAGCATAGGAAAGGCATTGCTACAAAATACCGGCCTTGGTTTATTTTCTATTCTTCAAAAGACTAGTCACCACAGAGAGCATTACAAGTCGTCTGTTCACAAACACTGATAAAAGTGCGCGCTATGCTAGGGATAGCTCCTCAACACAGAGCTGATGCACCGGCAAGCCTACGAGTCGAGGTCGCGGCGAGTGTCAGAGAGGCCACTGTGCTTTGTCACCTTGCTCTTCATTGCAGCTTCTTTGATTTTTCGCTGTGCTTCAATCTCTCGCTCATTCCACTGTGGCCTGCGGATGGGCATGCTGCGCATAATGTGGGGATCTGCAATTTCGTGAAACAGGCAGTCTCTGTAAAATCTGATGAGGAAAGGAAGCGTTTTCAATTTCCAAAAGCTTTCTTCCCTTTCAACCCACTGTACATGAATTCCTTTTGATGTGCAGACAACAAAATGACAAACTTCTTTTGGTGATATTTAGCTGACCTTGCACCTGATAGTAGTACCTATGAGAATTGCTTAGTGCGGGTGGTTCGAGGATTGGGTTCCTCTGGTTGAATTTCTTAGCAGCCTCACATGGTTCCTTTTCTTTCACTGTAAATGGATACTTGACCTCCAAGATACCGTCGCTCCCAACTAATCCATCGGGAGATGCTGCCAAGAAACCATACTCTTGATCAACAAATAACCCACATGGTTGCACGTGAGTTCCCGTCTCTTCATACAACCACACTGCGACTTGTTTTTGCTGCTTACCATGCTCAAGAGTGGCACTAGTGAAACTATTTTTGTAAAGTAGGCTTTTCATGAGTGCGTCACACGGCGTCGACTCTTTTCTACACACTGCGTAAAAATTGGATGCAGTTAGACACATTTGTCTTTCTACATGCCACGTGCAGTTGTCTGCTTGACCTCTAGTGTCTTCCTCAATCTCAATCTCCCGTTTTTTGTCAGCCTGCAAGCTTTTCAACATATTTGCTTCTTTTTGTGGGAATTGTTCAAGTGGCATATCAGGTTTCTGACAGTTCGGGCCGTATTGGCACCTTGAGTCTTTCATCAGGGACTCCTTGCGCCGACGCTGCCGGTGGCCATTTTCCTCAAATAGTTTTCACCTCAGAGACTCTTTTCTAGCTTTCCGACATATTTTCTTGTTTGCATAGCGCTTCAAGATGACTGGAGGGCTCTTGCAGGTGACCGCCTTAGTTGTAGCGCAATGCCAGTGGGGCCTCAGCTGAAAGCTGAGCCCAGCTCCATAACACCGGTGTTCATGCGAACCTTTCTGACACCTGTTTATCTGCTTTCCTCGGGACAATGCGGCTATCAGTGACATTACTGCCTCGGCAAGGTTACTGGTGTCATTCGTGACAAGACAGCCAGCTTTCTCCACAATTATGTTGGCGGCGGTCACTATATTCAGCTGAACCACTAGGCATATTCTCATAAACGTTGTCGCCTTCGGTGCCACCACAAAAATAGCTCTTACATTTGTCGTGGCACCCAAACACATGTTTTGAACCATTTATGAGGTCGGCAGCTGGCTATAAAATGAGTTCTGCTTTCTGTGCATCTTTCTCTTCTGCAGTGCCTTGTACATCCTGCAGAATGTTGGCATAATGCTTGATGGCCTTCCATGAACCATTCTTTATGTGCTTAATTCTGCGACCACTTAGGTAGGCTGAACTTCCTTTAGTTTCTTTAGCAATAGCATAGAGGCGAGTGGTGTAGCATTTCACGACATGGTTCGCGCACTCCCTCTTCTTTACAAAACGGCCATATTCCACTTTTGTAAGGATCTGATGCAAGACTGAAGAATCGCCGCCCCCTATGAACGTCTGATATTCGACACCATGCATTTCAACGCTCTTCTGGAAGCCTTCAATGATAATATCGGACTCTATTGCACCTGAGCTTTCGTTCCAATTCTTATAGCACAGATGCTCTTTTTTCTCCTTGCCCGTCCTGGCGTAGTGTTCACACGTGCTGCACAGTTTGTTTCTCACTCCTAAGTGTAGGAGCATTTTAGTAAGCTTTCCTATAATAACAGCCACACCAGGATTGACGGAATATCGGTGTCTGTGACTGTGATCTGACCAACCACCATCGACAATCACTGTGATGTGGGGGGTTACGCCATTTTCACAAAAGGCCCGGCTTCTTCTGCAAGTGTTTTCTCTTCCTTGCTGGCTTTTATCATCTGATCCAAAAGGACGGCTTTCCAGCACTGCAACAAAATAAAATGACACCAGACTACAAGTTCAAAACATTTCACAATGCCGGCGTTACACTTTGTAACGTGCCCCGTGCATGCATGGATGAGCATATCAACTGCAGGTTTGCTGCCATAGTGGCAATCCTGTAATTGCGCCAGAAGCACTTAGATTCAACGATGAAAGATTGAATAGGGGGATATGCACTATGCCGTATTAGAAATCGCATGCTTCATGAATGGTTTTGCTGTTGTTCCCGTGGGCTTGCATGGAGAGGCCGAGTACCTGGTTGGTGTTCACCTCCTGAGTCGGGCCTCCTCCGGCTTGCACAGTGATCTCTGGGGATGGTCCTGTGTTGCATTTGCAGTTAGTAGGCACTCTGAGGAGGGAGAATTCTGATTTTTGCTGGGAGCAGGTAAGCCTTTGTTGGTCGCATACTGTTCCACCATACCTACAGGTTGTTACTGCATGGTTTTTATATCTACATCGCTACCTTTAACCAGACTGTGTTGTAGATCTGGAAAATTATTGAGTTGTTCCGGCAGTTGGATCATTGCTACATTGAAGAAGGGGGCAGAACAAATCCCTGTGGTGTGCCATGACTTCTGAGAGGGATCTTGTCTTATTGACGTTCCCCTATTCTTAGTTCCTCTGTGCGGTGATTGAAGAACTCTGATTGAGTTGTAGGTTCTCTGGCCTACCCCTAGGTAATGGAGATTCTCCAGTATGGCATGATGTCCTACTTAGTCGAAGGCCTTTGTAAAATCAAGGCCCTGGATAGCCTGGATATGTGGTGTAGGACTTGGTTTAAAGGGCCCCTCACCAGGTCTGGCCATGTTGAGCTGACAAACGCAGAGCGTACAATGCGCCGCAGAAATATCTGAAATTCTTCCCTTCTCCTCGCGACCACCGCGCTCCAAGCTGGAGGATGACGTACATGTGCTAGTGCGCCTACGTACACGTGTTCACGCTGTGACGTTGCTCATGGTGACATGCGACTTCAAGGATTATTCAAGGCAACATGTGTAATATGTTGCTAGAATAGACTAATTAAAGCTTAGAAGCTTAGAG
The DNA here is from genome assembly GCF_023375885.2 of Dermacentor andersoni. Lineage (NCBI taxonomy): Eukaryota > Metazoa > Arthropoda > Arachnida > Ixodida > Ixodidae > Dermacentor > Dermacentor andersoni. The sequence goes on from NC_092814.1 coordinate 198,962,302, forward strand.
AAATAATAAAACACTCAAACCGAATGTCTGCATGTTTTTGTTTTACTTCACACCGCAGCGCGAGAGAGAGAGAGAGAGAGAGAGAGAGAGAGAAAAAGCATTTATTTGTAATGAGATTGGGTGACTGCCTCATAGGGTGGAGCCCTTAGTTCAGGGCCCCATTGGCTCGCGCCACTCCGCGTGCCCGCCGGATCAGCTGTCGCTGCTCTTGCGGGTCTGAGCTGGTCAGCGCAGACTCCCAGGAGGATGGTGAAGTCTGCTTGTCTGTTTCGTCTGCTTGTTCCCACATCGTGCAGTCATGCGTGCACGCACTGAAATTGTCATTTTCTGCCGTGTTCCAGTGTGGGATTAGAGTTTACCGAATTGAGCGAGTGGGTCCAACGAGGGCTCTGCGCTGAGGCATTTTTTAATTGAAAATCCAGATGGCACCACCGTTGCCTTCTCCTGAATGCGCCGGAAGCGCTGGCCGGCAACGTCGGAGCGTGTAGAACAGAAGCATGGCCGCGCTCGAACGCAGCGTTGCAGTTGCGTTCGAGCATGACTGCAATCAGATGGATCACGTTTGTAGTTTGCTTTCCTTTTTAAACCTTATGTGTGTGTTTTCACTGTGTCGTGAGGGAATGAAACTCAGAGCTCATATTGCGAAAAAATGGGGTTCATGTACAGGAATGTGATAAGGTACAGGAATAAAGGAACTGTGTGGCTTAATTAGGTGCTAAATAAAAATGGGCAAACCATCGTTTACTGCCTTTCTGAAGGCGATATATTCAATGCTATCAAAATTTCCCTGATGCCCTAATAACGGCAGCAATTTGACATTTAGGGAGAATGTAGGCCACGTTATTCGTTATGTACAGCACATTCCTTTTGCGAATTAATTGTGTGTTTTGAAAATATTCACGAAATAGCCATTTTTTCCCCTATTTTTATGCATCATGCGCCTGAGACGTAGTTGATTTTCCAAGTCCCCTGGGTGAATAAAGTAAAACACATTGTTTATTGAAAGAGCGTAAGTTTTGGCATGTTGGTATTCCATAACTTTTACGTTTTTAGCACGTGAAAAGGGACGAGAGACAGAAGTATGACGCAGACACAGTGCTATGCGTTTATATTTGCTGGAATTAGGAAGCATGTTATAGGTTGTTTGTCTTCGAGCTCGCGCAGGTTTCCACTGTCACATGCCTCCAATATCAATGACGGTTGAACTGATCGCGGGTGCATTCTCTTTGATGACCGGCTTTCATCTGTTGCTTGTGTCTTTTGCGTGGGCTGCTTGTAGACATACTCCAGAAGATGTGGCGAGATTGTGGGTACCGTATCAGACCAAAGCGCAGGCTTTCCATGCTGTGTAGATACTTTCTGGCCTTCAATGATATGCACATAATGCCTCAGTATGTACTTTGCCTCAAAGTGCAGCTCACGAATGGAGTCGGTGGCTTCCAAAGGGCCAATCGGTGCAGTCAAGATTACGCTCCCACACTGGGGGCCTTTCTTCATCTTTAGGGACTCCGAAGAGCGAGAGCTTGGCCTGACCTTTCAATCTCCTGTATACGGTTTTGCAACCCACTATGCAACAGTGGGGGTATTCTGTAAGAGTTTACCTAGTGGACTGTCCATTTTGGCCATTGCTGATTGGTTGCAGCTGTACAAGCGAGGAGGAGACCTGTGGCCCTAGTCAATCAGGAATGGCTGAAATGGACAGTCCACTAGGTGGACTCTTGCAGAATACCTCCCCAGATTTGAGTTTCATGGATTATAACTACTATGGCAGAGTGAGCTCTCTCAAATGTGATGACTCTCACTTGGATCGACGAATGTTCTGCTAAGCATGCTATCCCTCCCGGAATGCCGAGCAAGAGGATAAATTTAGCTTCGATTGCGTCATATGTGGCAAGACAATGTGCCATCTGTGCATGTGACACGTACATGATAGAGTAGTGGCTTGATACCAGAGTAAAGAATGTGGGTGCATCAATTGCAAAGGTATAAAGTATAATACAATAACATGTTTTCATTATATGCAATTTTAGCAAGCAATCTCTCTGATTTTAACGGTATTCCATGTCAAAAAGAATTATTGTTATAGGATAAGTAGAAGCAGAGATATTGTCCCTCCAAAACTATAGCACCATCAGAAATGCTGTTTTGAGGAAATGATGAAAAGCATATTGCAACATGTTCATGGTGATTATGGCAAAGCCTTATTTGACCAAGGATGATACAGGGGTGCAGTCAAGCAAAAATAAATGCCCTGCACCAGCCTGGAGCTTACAAATGCGAAAAGATTTTTGGCTGATTTTTGGCTACAGAGCAGTGTCTTTCCTTAAGTATTTTATATCTGAGAGACATGCCCATTCTGGAGATATGGCTAAGAATGAGCCCATCCCTAGTGGCAGGTACCCAAAGAGCCAGGAATTGATAAATCAAATAAGAAGTGTAAGGAAGTCAAATAAGCTGGTAAAGTTATTAAGAAGGGGGTGTTTTTTGTCTTGTCTGCCCCAGAAAGGCCTGGTGCTGGGCAAAGATACTTTCCAATTGCCATCATGATACGACACAAGATACTCGGGTAACAAGTATTTGAGATACACATACAAGGTACTACCGCAATTATTGTATTTGATATGATAATTTCCATTCGAAACATTCGAAAATTTCTTATTATAGATCTATATAATGTAGCAGCAAACGCATATACACAAAAATGTTTGCTTGGAAATTTCTTAACATTGACCAACCTATCAAAACCACCAACCAACCAATCGATCAGCTTAACATTGATCCTATAGTATTAGCTTGGATTAAGGACTTTCTTTGTAATCGAACCCAGTATGTGACTGCTAATAATGTTTCCTCTGCTTTTTCATCAGTTATATCAGGGGTCTCGCAGGGATCCGTCCTCGGGCCTTTGCTCTTCTTAATTTATATTAACGACCTCCCTGACTGCGTGAAAGGGTCTTCAATTAATTGCTGATGACTGCGTAATATATCATAAGATTAGTGACCTCGTTGATTCCACTAAACTGCAAGAAGACCTTAACAATTCATCCATATGGTGCATTTCATGCCGCACTAACAATACTGGAAGTAGTAAAGGCAAGGCGCAGAAGACCAGGACTCAAGAAGAAGAACACAAACGACAAGACCGGTGCCACTCGCAACTAAGTTTATTACCGCAGCAAGCCTGCCTTATGTAGGTTATTCACGCCGAGTCGCACACGAAACTTTAGAAGTAAAAAACAGCAATCTATCGACCACTCGGGAATCATATCTGGCACATAATATTGAATGAGCAAACAAGAACCACACGTGGATCAGCACGGGAGGCAGTTGATCTAGTATAGTCTTTTCCAAGCCAACGAGGACAAAAAACGAGACATAAAAAGTACCGTCTATGCATCACTATCAAACTATCCACAGCGTAACACACTTCAAACGCCTAAGGCCCAGTCAGTGATAAAACCCGCACGACTATGGGAATAATGACCAACGAATAACATGGAAAAAACATGAAAAAGGCATCTAAGTACAGCGTCTGTGTCAAAACTAAAATCTCTAATAGTCACTCACCTAAAAAATTGATAATACATGTGACCGCGCGAAAAATGAACCACGTGACAAACAATGAAATGGACAGAAGAGTTGAACGATAAAGGTCTAAAGAACAGCGTCTGCGTCAAAAAAAGCTACAAAAGCTTAAGAGCCACTAGAAAATCGTCAACAAAATAAAAACTAGTTAAATAAAAGGAAGACCGACGGAAAAACCAAATGACATCACTCTAACATGAGGCCTAAATGAAACCTTCTAAAAAAGTAGTCTCCTTGTCGCTAAGCACAATGGGCAGCCTGCTGACGCATGTGTTTCCCTCTTTCTTGATGAAATAGGCTTCCACAATTTCCCGCTCGAACCTGTCTTTTCCAAACTTCAAAAATTTAGTTTTGTCAAACTGAAACCGGTCCTGTCGTTTGTGTTCTTCTTCTTGAGTCCTGGTCTTCTGCGCCTTGCCTTTACTACTTCAAGCATGAACCAACTAGCCCAAGCAAGAGTTTTACTTTAACAATACTGACACACGCATGTATTTTCTGAATAGCGTCCTCCTCTGTCAAGTTAATTTCTACAAGTATCTTGGCCTTCATATCACTCTCGATCTATCATGGCATAAGCATGTTGAATATATAACCTCTAACGCTAGTCGCACGCTAGGCTATCTGTGCAGAAACCTTTATGCTGTTCCTTTATCTTTAAAGCTGACGCTCTACAATACACTTGTTCGCTCAAAATTAGAATATGTCTCGGCCATCTGGGATCCCCCTCAAGCATCACTAACCCTCTCTCTCGAAGCCATTCAGAATTGCGCGTCCTGCTTTATTATATCTAATCACTCGTCATGCTAGTGTAACACTCATGAAGCAAACCCTTAACATACTGGATCTTTCAGTACATTGTTCATACAGTCGCCTCTGCCTTTTCCACAAGATTTACCACAACCCGGTATTAAAAGAGAAACCTTTAACACCTCCTTCTTACTTTTCATCCCGCAGTGATCACCTTCATAAAGTTTTTATGCCATCTTGTCGTACGAATGCATACTACTACTCATTTTTTCCTCGTACGCGCAATGACTGGAACCACCTTCCCGCATCAGTTGCCACTATTATAGATGCATCGAGGTTCAAGACTGCTGTTCTCCATGCCATCTAACAAATAATTTATTCATTGTTCTGCATTCTTTGTGTGTGTGTGTACCACTCCTTTCTGTAGCACCCATGGGCCTTGAAGGTATGTAAAGTAAATAAATAAATAAACTGCCATTTTGAGGGTGGTGCGACTTACAGAGCAGAATATATGGCACTTTGCTACCTCTTCATGTTGTAATGAGCTCACAGAGCTCGCAGTGCCATGGTAAAATGTCATGGCCAGCAAAACATGTCATGGCAAGCCACTGGTATGGCTGTACTGGAATACGTATGTGTGCCAAGCACATATTACAGTCTGGCCATGCTGCTGGTTTGGCCTTGCTGCTTCTGCGGTGCCTCATCAGTGTCCAGGCATGGCTGCTGATGTAACGTGACTGTCTGACATATCTTGCCTATGCTTGCTTTAAAGTCGGATCGGTCTGGAGCACTCAGAGTGGGAGCCTGATGCTCTTAGAGAATGATCTTGAACATTTGCTGTGCTCTATTTTGACCACCCTAACGTGCTGCCACTCTTGAAAGTGCATCTGAGCACTCAGAAGTGACCAGCTGAATATGCCATAACTAAAGAGGATGCATTATTTGTCTTCCTGTTGGTCATTTGTTCATCAATTATGAAAGGCTACACAAATGTGCAAGCTGAACCAGCTGCAGTGAATGGCATAAGATATATAAATCAGCTGCCAAAAATCGCCATATGTGCCGAGGTGGAATAGATGTTTTTGGGGAAGCAGTATGTCAAATATTTTGATAATAATATATAGTCACTAAGGCTCATCTGCTTAAACAGTAAGCTACAAGTATTTGTTTGATTTGTGTTCCAGGGCCTTTTTTTTAATGTAGATAAACTTGTGCTTAGTATGTGAAACCAGTTGCATTTTTTGTTTTGGATTTTGTCACCATGGTGAGATTAAGAATCAGTTGTGCTCGGTAATTTGCACTGTCCCTTTTATTGTTTACAGGATGTTATGCAGCCCCCATGTATGTCCCTTCGATTTTCAATGCCTTGATGTGAAATATTTTGAGGAACCCCTTTTTATTGTAATAACTTTTTCTGCAGGGCTGCCACTTCATGCAGATATGGAGCCACGAATGCTGGATTCATACCAAAGCAAGTCTACAAAGCAATCATTCCATCAAGATATTCAGCCTGCAGGTATGGCATCACAAACGCTAAATTCGCACCAAAGCAGGTCTACATTTCATCAAGGTACCAGGCCTGAAACTATGGCACCACAAATGCTGGAGTCATACCAAAGCAGGTCTGCAGGCCAATCACTCTGCTCAGACATGCAGCCTACAGGCATGGAGCAACAACAACTGGAATCTTTCCAAAGCAGGCCTACAGAGCGCTCACTTCACCGAGATATACAGCCTGCAGGCATCCCACCACAAATACTGGAATCATGCCGCAGCAGGCTTACAGGACACTCATTCCACCCAGACATTAAGCCCGCAGTCGGGAAGCCACCAATGCCAGAATCGTGCCAAACTGGGCATACAAAGTCATCACCCCGTCCAGGGAGTCTGCAAGCTAGGGGACACCGACGAACGCACAAATCATCCCGAGGCAGGTGAGGAGTCTCTCGTGAATAAGCACTGTTGTGTTTGTGCAGGGCCCATTATTGCTCATTACAATGATATCTAGAGGTACACTACAAAATAAAGAATTACAGTAGCATCGCAAAACAATAATTGAAACTAACAAAAAGTGCTCTTTTAATAGACCTGCAAGCCTGTATCCACATTCCTGAAAGATTTGTTATGATATTACATTTAAACTGTGCTGATAAAAGTGTTAAAGTAGTGTTAAGTAATATAAATTTGGCATAGTGCATTGGCTGTGTGAAACAATGTGGCCTTCTTCGATGAACATTTAGAGCACAGCTCTTAGGTGGTCGTTCCTGCGGCAAGCATCATCGTTGGCGTAATCGAGTGAACGAGCGCAGCGAAAGATGAAAGAGCGAACATGGAACGTGAGATTAAAGACGTGAGCTTTGAACTGTGGAGAACAATGAGAGCGGCCCCTTTAGGAATGTGCGCGTGGGAAACTGGTGTCATGTGTACCCGCCCGAATGCTCAGTGCATACCCGTATCTGGTCTCAGCTGGACCGCTCGTTTCGTACTATCATCTGCTTACGTCAGCTCTCGCTCGCGCTTGTATGGTTAGCTTGGTTTGGTCTTGTTCGTGCTTGTTTCAATTGTCATCGCTTGTGATTGTTTTGTAATCTGATTGTATGTGTGACGCGAATTGTGTAGTACTTTCTGGAAGCCATGTGGCACCAGCGATTACACTGCTACCTTCAACGAGTCATGTATGAAAGTCGATGCGCTTGACCCGCAGATCAAATTTTCGACCATCGCTGACTCTGCTACATGTCTCTCTCAAATTCTTTGCTTCAATATATCGCGAAATGAAAACTCGTACGAGCTGTACTCGAATTTCTCATTAGGGGGTATCGTAATTATTGGGTAATTTTTTTCTCAATAAATTCCAAGAAACTTCTTTTTTTCGTGGTTTCTCTGCAAGTCATGCCAGCCTGTTTGATGACGTTGTCAGTTCATTGCTATTCTGGCTCATCCGACAAGTCTAGTGATGTAAAATCAAGACCTGGCCTATGTTAAAGTCAATGGTCTACTCAACTGCTTGCACAGGGAAATGGGTTGCTAAATCATGCAATGTAAATATTCCTTTACAAAATTAATTCAGAATACATATATACAGTCGACTTACGTTCATGCACTCCAGTTAATTCGGTCTTTTTTTGTTAGATTCTGACTGAAGGTCCCAGCCGACGCCCATACGTTTCTATGGGCCCAAACTTTTGCTATTTCAATCCTAAAATTTACCTTTACCAAATAATCTGAATTTGGCCAGTCAGCATGCATGTGCCTGACCACTGTGGTGACAACTATTGGCTGCGAGATCAAGGAGAGTCGCCACCTGGAGGGCACTGACTGAACCACGGATAGTGTACGTTTCTCCGCGTATAGTCTGCTACGCCCTACGTGTTCACATGGTCACATTTGGCATGCACATCTTTAAGGAACATTTTCTCCAGGGCTGTAGCATGGCCGTAAAAACTGGTCTGCATTTTTCGAGAATGTACCGAAGCATTTAGCCTCGCGCTGTAGTAAGATCAGTGACTGCCCATGCTTAGTGCACGACGTGTGATCATTGCCCCATGCTCTGTTCGCCACAGTCATACTAATTCTCTTGTCACTTTGTGTTTCGAGCGAACCACACGAAGCATTTTTCCTTGTTTTCAAGGAAAAATCCTGAAGTCAAGAAATCAAGAAGTCACAGTAATATGTGAGTGCTGCATTTTAGTGGCTTGCTGCAGTGTATTGATTGCTCTGCAATCTGTGATACCACACAGCATGAGCGAGGTGGCATAACTATCACTTGGGAGTAAAAAATAAGAATCATTAACAAGCACTCATTATCGTATCATACATTTTATATTACGGTAACTGCATCATGATAATTGCATAACTCTCGCTAAGTGGTTACACGGCTGCCTGAGGTTCTGATGCAACGAGGGTGAGTTTATTTTGCTTTGCAAGTAAATTGTGGGCTTTTGTGTTCTGACTTGCTGTTACAAAAGGAAAGCTAAAAAAATATCCCGTCCAAAACATCTATTTTAGGCTTGCCCTAGGAAGATTTTCAAGAAATTACTGTAGCTCATGATGGTTACGGTATTTACCCGATGCAATGCAATCAATGCAGTGAAATCAAATACAAAAGCGGCATTTATGTGCTTTACCATGCGGTGAAGTTGACTTAGAAAAACTAGCCACAATTGTGCAACACATATTAGACCCTTGCCCATTTGTCTTGCTAAAAAAGTCAGGTGCTTGTTTGTTTAGTTTTATTTTGTTTAGGAGGTTTAATGTCATTCATATGTTAGTTTTCTACTTTGGATACAGAAAGTGGGGATGCACTTGATTCGTGGGCATGGTGGAATCGGTGCAAGTGCTGCCTAATGTTTTGCTGTTTTTTCTGCATCTTGTTTAATTCAACCTCCTGAATAATTTGATAAATTTTGGCGGTCCCATCAGGGTCGAAATAATGGAAGTCAACTGTATATAACTAGGCGGCATAAAGTCACCTTTATTTTTTTGATGTTGAATAATTAAAACATCTTGTGTTGCTTTTGCTAAAAACTGCATGTTGCGTAGTTCTCCAGACTGAATACAACCATGAGCAAAATAATGACCACTGTGATTGTGGGCCGAGCTGCATTATCATTTCACCTAGTGTTGCAGCACTGGGGTGTGCCTTTCATTTTAGACCTGCACAGTGCTGGTGTCCTAAAACCACTGGTTGGTATGATTTTCTACTTTGATGCTTTGTGGTTTTACTTTAAGAGCACACATCCATGAAAGGCATGTGCTCAAGGCAAAGTGTAACCCTTTAAAAAGGCTGAAAGAAAGAAAAGAATAACTTCCAAGAAGAATTTTTTAAATTTTACATGCGAACGATTCTATTATCATGTAAAGCAAGACCATCTGAAAGGTATGTCTGGAAGGTGATCTTTATTAGGGGAAAAATATTTATGCAAATAAAGGTAGGCCTCACTGCACACAGGTGGGTTTCACTTCTTGTTTTACTCGTTTATTTTTTCATATTACCTTAGAGGCCCCGATGGAGCATTGAGTAGAGAGGGGAGGGGAGTTTTAAAAAAAGCAATGAAGTCCACTCCCCCCCCCCCCATAAAAGGAATGATCAACATATAAAAATACAGGAAGTGCTAAATCGTTCACACAAGAGCAAAGAAACAAATTTTACATAGGAAGAAAAAGAACAGTATATGCATGTGCGAATACAAAGAAAACAGAAAAAAACATTGTTATGCGAAATCAAACAGACATATGAAGCTGCAATTGTTTTTGCAATTCAAACAGGATCACTTATCTACATAATATTGTTGGGAAGATTCCATAGTGCTAGCACGTGTGGCAATGCTGAATTTACTGTATGGCTAAAAATGCGCTTGAAACTGAGATGATTATGATGTAATAGTTCTGCAGAAACCTGCAAGGTGGAGGGAAGTAATAAATAAAGGGAAAATGAGACAATCCTATCCTTTCAAGGAACCCGTATGGGTTTCCTTTGTAGCAATTGCTAATGTCTCATTTTCCCTTTATGAGATGATGATAAAGTTGAACAGATTTGTGCAAGGGAATTTCAAGTGAGAGATGACTAAGACCACGAATTGTACTAGTACTTAGGAAAAAGGCATAGAATAGCAATACAACAGCGATAATACGAGTTAATAAGCATAATATTACATTAAATATGACTAACGCTGGATTTACAATTGTAATTGCGTGTTATAGAACAGGCAGCACTATTTTGGATGGATTTCAACTTATGTATGAAATACTTATGACGAGGAGACCAGATCGATGAAGTGTGAATACGCTTCATCGATCTGGTTGTGGCTAGACAAAGATTTGGTAGGCCATTTGTTGAATGGCAGGTGGTAGTGATTCCGATGCCAACGCAGAAATCCTAGAGTTTTATTAGCTTTAGCGCATATCGTTTTGACTTTTCTTGTTTGCACATTTCAACGCAACACAATGTATTGCAGTATTGCTCGAATTGATGAACTAAATTCTGAATCTAATGCTTTATTTTATTTTTTGACATGAAGCGGTCACTTGTACCATGGAGGATGCCCCCCCGCAGGGGCATCCGCGTCGGCAGGCTTTTGGTGTGTTGCGACACCACAGACCCGAGCACAGCGGGGTCGGACTCTCCGGCGTTTAATTGTGCATGGCTTAGCTGTGTCCAGGGAAAAGGGGATCCTGGAGGTTGAGCTGATGCCGGGTGTTGGAATCTAAAGCCCCTTGGGTGGATGCAATATGCCTCTTTTGTTTCCACTTCATGTAGACAGCACTTTCGGGCTGACCCATCCAAGTGAAATTGCTAGTTGCATTTCCCTATCCTCCTCTTCAATATTCGACTTTCTAAGGTTTCCCTGTCCTCTCTCTATTTGCTTTTACTCCCGGGCAGCAAGGGTTAACCTTGTGTGGGTAGCCAGCCTTGGGTATACCATATTTGGTTATAGCGGTGTCGTACAGCTGGTGTATGCAGGACCTGTCCTTTCAAAGTCCTGCAACGTCCCCTCATTGGGCTCCATGGTGGATGGCTGTCGCTGCTGCCGAAAATTCTCTGCACCTATGGCAAGTTCTTTCCCCGCACTCCCTGATCGCCCTCAGAAACGAAGGCGTACTGAAGAAGTTTGGCTGTCATATTGAGAATTTTCCTTGATTTCATGTTATACATTCTGCGAAAACAGAAAAGGATGAGATAATGACCTCTCCTTTTCTGGTTTCCAGATAAATAACTGAAGCTCTTGGCCTAGGTTTTCAGTTTGCAAGTTGGCAAGCGGAGATCTCCTTTTGGAACTCCCTGATAAGAAGCAACATATAAGGTTGCCTAATCTTGTGCTTTTGGTTACATTCCAATGAGTGTGACCCCGCATAGTACCTTGAACACCACTCGTGGTGTCGTGTCCGATAGTGATTTGATTGCTCTGACAGAGGATGTACTGTTAGAGGGCTGGAGTGAGCAGAACTTGACCAGCGTAAGATGAATCCGAATGAGGTACAATGGTAAAGAAATACAAACCAAGCATCTTATTCTTACATTCGGTTCAAGTGTGCTGCCCGTGACAATCGAATATGGAGGACAAGTTTAGACGTGATATTTGGCACTAAGCTATCCTTTTTTCCCAACATTATCCCAAAGTTAAATGCCTGAAAGCAACGAATATTCTCAAAATACTATCATGCACAACATGGGGCAGGGACATGAAGTGTTTATTGTGCCTGTATAAAAGCCTCATATGATCATGCTTAGATTATGGTGCTGTGGTGTATCACTCTTGTGCACCAAACGCATTTAAGATGCTGGATTCGATTCACCATTTTAGGCATCCGACTGGCCACAGGCGCCTTCAGACAAGTCCTGTACAAAGTCTCTGTGTAGAATCAAATGAATGGTCACTTAATTTGCAAAGGTCATACTCTAGTTTTACTTATTTTCTGAAAGTGCATTCGTGTATTTCCTGAAAGTGCATATATGACCTTTAGCACCCCTGTTACACTACCGTAAACAATACCACATCTGCCACACTGTTTCGCAATTGCCCTACAGCAAGAGAGCCCTTCTCACAGTGTCAGAAACCTAAGTGAGGAAATGGGTGAGCCTGTTGGTGCAGCCTGTTGGCGACCTGATGAGTTGCCAAATAGGTCGCGAAGCCGCTCTGAAAATGTCCCAGCTGGAGAGCTTGTCCTCATGGGTGCGAAACCAGACATGCGGTGTCCCGTCCAGATAAAATATCACATTGGCAAGCATGATGGTAGGGACCCAGTGGTGGCTTTGGTAACATGCTCATACATGCTGAGCCCGTCGTCGATGTCAACGTCATTTTGGGCGGAGAATGTCCCAGGATCACGGAGACTAGGAACTGTAAAGTACGTTGTAGTAGGCGCCGCAGGTGTAGCTGGTGACGGGGTGGTTCATTTGGAAGCCATGGCTGAGAAGACGATGGGTGCGGCCTCTTCGGAGCTTCATGACGAGGATGGAGAACGTTTCACCTCCACCACAATGTTACGCGAAGGACAAGTCAGTAAGACGAGCAACTATTTACAGGTTATATTTACAAAGCGGTTATAGCGCTGACCGGTTAGATTCACAGCGCGAGCCCAGTTTGTTCTTCCTCCTCTTTTCTCGAGTGATGGCGCCCACGCGCCTCGTTCAAACAAGCAAATATCACACGCATGTCGCAATATTTTATATAATACTGGGAGTAAGCTAATGGGCCTATAATCTTTAAATTCTTTAACGTCTCCCGTTTTGTGGATTATTATAATGTGTGCATTGTTCCAGTTTTCTAGGACCTTTGCAGTCGCTAGACACTTCGTATAAAGAGCCACCAGTTTTCCAAGCAGTTTCTCTCCTCCATCTTTGATTAAATCGACTGTTATTTCATCTTCTCCTGCTGCTCTTCCTCGTTTCATATATTGCAAGGCCTTCCTGACCTCATCGCTAGTTATAGGAGGAGTTTCTGTATCCTGTTCATTATTGTTTTCAAATAGAGTACTCCTGAGTCGTCTGGGTACTGTGCAGGGCAGTGTAGAATTCTTCCGCTGCTCTTATTATACCTTCGAGATTGCTGATATTACCCTGCTTATGTTTCAGTGCATACATCTTGGTTTGTCCTATGCCAAGTTTCCTTCTCTCTGATTTCAGGCTGCATCCATTTTTACAGCTTCTTCAGTCTTTCTCACGTTATAGTTTCGAATATCACTTATTTTCGCCTTGTTGATCAGTTTTGACAGTTCTGCAAATTCTATCTTATCTCTTGAGTTGGACGCTTTCATCATTTGTTTTTCTTTATTAGGACCTTTCTTACATGGGCGAGCTTGCCTACTGGTTGCCTTGGTGCCTTGCCTCCCACTTCAGTTTCTGCCTCTGAAGTCAGCCTAGTTACGGTTTCATTCATTACCTCTATGTCATCATCATCTCTCTGTTCTATAGGGCTGCATAGTTGTTTGAAGTACCAGCCTGAATTTGTCTGCTTTTACCCTTACTGCCTTTAGGTTGACCTGCTTCTTCTTGACCAATTTTTCTCTTTCTATCTTCAAATTGAGGTCAATCCTAGCCCTCGATCACTAACCTATGATCACTGCACTTTACCCTACCTATCACTTCTACATCCTGCACTACACTGGGGCCTAGGCACTACGGAGGAGGTTTCTTAGCGCGTGTTGTAAGCGTTTGTCCTTAGGCATGCCGGCATTGCGGAGTGGGGTCGAGTTTGTTTACCCTCGGACGCTGGCTGCCGGCGCGGTAAAATAGGTGAAGCAGCGGGCACTGACGCCCGGCAAATATATGACTCCGCCTAGGCACTACGGAGGAGGTTTCTGAGCGCGGGTTGTAGCATTTGTCCACTAGACATGGCGGAATTGCGGAGTGCGGTCGAGTTTGTTTACGCTCCGCCTCTGTCTGCCCGTGCGTTGAGGCAGTGGGCCCCGGCCGGACGCCCCATTTGGTGATCGCTGTGTGTGAAAGGGCAAGGTTCTGACTGGCGTTGTATAAGTCGCAGGTCGCTTTTTTCGTCGCGACGATAGATTGCATTCTTTACAAGCACTGCTCCAGGAGGGCACATTTAAGCGGCAAACGGAGGCCTCAGGAGAGCACCTGAGGTTAAATAAAGCAGGCGGCGCAGGATCTCCAGGGCACACAAGGGGTAGCGGGGGGTCAAAGCTGGAAGCAGGGCGGCCCGTGGGTTGGGGCCGCGGAGGCCGAAGCCTGCAGGAGGTGTTTGCATAAAAAAAAATTGGAGGACGCTTAAGCTTCGCCTTCAAGAGTGGAACGCGATAGCGTTATCGCACCCCGTTCGCACCGCCTACTCAAACGCGCCACGCCAGCCAAACGTCGCGATCGGCAGATAGCCGGGCCCCGACACGCCATGAAGGCGGACGCGATCATGGGGCGAGTGGCGCGCCACGTGTCGGAGCAGCGCCGTACATTGCGAGGAGGGGGTCTTCTGTGTGTGCCGCAAGATGGCTCTGCGTGTACGCAGAGCGCAGAAAAAAATGTGGCGGAAACGTACTTCGCTACTCGTGAAACTGCGACTTCTGCAAGTTACATGGTCACAATTACCGATATACACCGCAGTATAACTTTCTACGGCATGTTTCTAAGGGAACACCGCATTCACTAGAGGCGATTTTGTCCCGTGTTGAAGGAACGAACTCGTGGCTGAGTGGTAGCGTCTCCGCCTCACACTCCGGACACCCTGGCTCGATTCCCACCAGCCCATCTTGCAAGATGTTTTTTATTTATGAAGTGCCCTCTGAGATTTATCGCTCACGGCCGACGCCGACGACACCGGCTTTTCTGCGACACGAGCTACTTAACGCTGTCGCGTTAAAAATTGGCTGTCCGCGACATTTTATATACCCCTGGCACGCGCAGGCCTCGGCTAAAGCCCCTCCATACACGTTTCCGCCATACACGTAGCCTCGGCGAGCCAACGCCGACAGAATAGTCCGGGTTCTAGCTTTGGTGCCCTGGAGGCGCCGCCAATAATACGAAATAATGACACGTTGTTACAATAGAAAAAAAAAAAAACGATTGAATAAATATCACGTCCAGCCGCCAACTTGTGCCGCTAAGTTCAGCACTACCGCGCCCCGCATCTTCTGCAACAACAGTCAGAACTTTGCCTGAAAACTGTGAAGGTACGTCGGACAGGCTTTCTCGCGCCTGCGGCGCCGGTGCTGAGTCAGTCATCGTCACGGCGTCGTTTCAGCCACTTGCGTTCAAACGCGGTTGTGAAGGCGCTCTGCCTATGTTCAATATATGCGGCCTGGGCTCTACTACAGTTGCTACTGCTCCCACCCAAACATCTGTGATGTTATATACAAGGTACTTCGCCGTAAGGTACGAGAAAGCTATGATCCGCCACGAGCGACTTAGCACAAGCGCCGCAGGTGCGAGACAGTCTGTCCGACACAGCGGTCGCCAAATCGGGCGTCCCAGTGCCTGCTGCTTCACCTATTTTACCGCGCCAGCAGCCAGCGTGCGAGCGTAAACAAACTCGAATTCACTCCGCAATGCCGGCATGCCTAGGGACAAACGCCTACAACACGCGCTAAGAAAGCTCCTCCGTGGTGCCTAGGCTGATAGCGTCCTCGATCACCCGCACCGGGGCGCTTTGGTGCGCACTTTCATCCTCGATCAACCGCACCGGTGCGCACCGACCATCCTCGATCACCGGAAGCGCACCTTGTTGGAGCGGTTTTCTGTTGCCCCGTCTCGCACCGAGAAAATCGGCGGTGCGCCGGGGTGCAATCCCAGCAAGCACTGCGGGACGCGCACTGCCGCAGACGCTCTGGCCCGATAGCTGCGGTTGCAACGGAGTTGACGGAGTTAGCTAGTGAAGATGTCGGCAATGAGAAAGGAAGCGCTGCTAGCTGGCGCAATCGATGAGCTTTTGTCAAGTTCGTCTGAGAGCGAAGACGACATGCTGATCGACCTCGTCCAATAACAATGTGGTGAATAGCAACCGAAAGTGGACAGGTTCGTTGAACGGGTCGTCAGGATTAATTATAAAATCCATTGGTGTTTGCTTGCAACCAGGTATGTCGGAGCACGTAGTTTAGACAAGGTTCGAGCGCTTGCCGCGGATGCTCAGCACCTGTAAGCAATAAAATGTGCGCGCGCGCGTGTTCGCGCACGTCTTGTGCGCTAGGGGCAAAGTAGCGCTGCCTGCAAGCAACCTGCCCGGGGTGCAGTTTTGTCCTCGAATTTCTTACAAAGTACCGTTGAATGGGAAGGGATGAGAAGCCAGGAGAAAGTTGATACCACGACCGTTCATACAAATCATATCAGCAAGGGACTGAGACAGGGGTGCCCTTTATCCCCGCTGCTGTTTATGATGTACATGGTGAGGATGGAGAGGGCGCTAGAAGGAAGTAATATCGGGTTTAATCTCTCATACAAACAGGCAGGTACAGCAATAGAGCAGCAACTCCCAGGTTTATTTTATGCGGACGACATTGTGTTGCTCGCTAACAAGCAAAGTGATTTGCAACGTCTGGCTAATATCTGTGGACAGGAAGGCAACAATTTAGGTTTGAAATTTAGTGTTAGAAAATCAGGTGTTATGGTATTCAATGAAAACAGTGAACAGACAGTGAAGATACAGGACCAAGAAATACCTCGGGTAACAGAATATAAATACCTTGGTATATGGATAAACGAAGGCAATGGATATATGGAAACACAGAAAAAAACCATAACAGTCAAGGGGAAGAGAAATGCAGCCATAATGAAGCACAGAGCGCTATGGGGATACAATAGGTACGAGGTCCTCCGAGGTATGTGGAAAGGGGTAATGGTTCCAGGACTTACTTTTGGAAATGCGTATGTTTGCTTTAAATCAGGGGTACAATCAGGACTCGACGGGAACCAAAGGTCAATGGGTCGCCTCGCATTGGGCGCTCACGGGAAGACTACATATGAAGCTGTGCAGGGGGATATGGGCTGGACTAGTTTTGAAGTGAGGGAAGCTCGCAGTAAAATTGAGTATGAAGAACGGCTGAGGAATATGGAAGAAAGTAAATGGGCTGGGAGAGTGTTCAGGTATCTGTACAGGCAAAACATTGATTCACAGTGGAGGAAGAGAACTAGGAAGCTTACCAGCAAGTATGCGGCCTGTGGGGTGGGCAACACAGCAACAAAGAAGGTCAAGCGGAAAGTCAGAGAGGCTGAATTAATCTCATGGGTGGCGGCAATGGAAAAGAAACCTGCCATGAGTAACTACTTAAGAGGAAAAAACGAAATCAGGAAAGAAACCATTTATGATAACTCAAAGGGAAGCTCATTACTTTTCGAAGCGAGATCGGGATGCCTTAGAACACGCACCTATAAAGCGAGATATAAGAAGGAAGAAGAAGCATGTGATTGCTGCGGTAAAGCTAGGGAAACGACGGAGCATATTTTATTAGAATGTGAAGACGTCTACCCAGCGGTCGATTCAGACACCACTGGCCTCCTTGAAGCCCTTGGGTTCAGCGGGAGCAGTGGTAAAGCAAACAGGTCCGCAATAGACATTAGTAAGAGGCGATTGGAGGATTGGTGGAAGAAAAGTAGGGAAACGACAAAAGACGGAGACGTACAAAAGCACAGTTCGCAATAGAGGATCAGAAAGTTTGGACGTGATAGTTCAGTGTTTTTTTTTTCTTTTTTAATTGGTTAACCTAGGTAGGATATTAGGCAGCATAGTAGTAAGAGTTTGGTGGCGCAACCCACCGCCCCGTTCCAAAGGGGACGCTCATAACTTCCATCCATCCATTCAATGTTAAAAAAAAATTAATTTCGTTCGTATTCCTCCATGTTATAGTTCACTCTTTCTTGCATTACATAGCAACGGAAGCAGGTATTAAGTAGCAGGTAAAGTATAAAGAATCTAAACATCAACACATAAAGTATTAAAAAAAAAAGATAGGAACGTTACCACTAGCTGAGATTCGAACCGCGGTCTTTTGCGTGGAAGGCAGACAGTCTACCTCTGCACCACGCCTTGTGAGCGCTACCGATCGCAGCGCCCCCAGCGGCGTTACGGTCGTTTGGCTTCACTTTGAATGCATTGAAAGAGCGGCCGTTCCGGATACTCTCCATGTTATAGTACACTCTACCCCGACAGAAGAGCGGACACTCCCATAGGCGCCTGCGGCCGACTTTAGAGATACCTTTGGTAGCATATACAGTAACTCTAGCCGGATGGATGGAAGGTAGGAGCGTCCTCTTTGAAAAGGGGCGATGGCGGTTGCCACCATGCTCAGATTTTTATTTTGCCTTTTTTTATCTGTGTTGTGTGTTATTGAATTTCTCGATTTTCTTTAAATACGTCTTCCTATGTTATGTCACCTCTCTGCTTTTGAGCCACCAATCCTCCAATCGCCTTTTGCTAAGCCGACTTTAGCTTTCAGCGCACCTAGCGGAATCGGCGAAACGCACCAGCCTTCAAAATGGTCGCGCACGCTGCCGAATCTCGGAGGCTCCGATTTCAGTTTCGTTTCTTGTATTTGTTTTTTTGTGCGACCCATACCTTTGTTTAAACCGCTTGATTTCATGCAGCTGGTTGTGCCGCTGTTTATATGTTGTGACCACGAGCGCGCAAAGGTGTTTCACTCATGTTAGTTTCATTTAAATTCATATTTGCTGTTTCAAGCTGTAACTCAGCACAACAATCATGCCAACTGTTGAGGAAGTAGAACTTTTATCTCTGATGATATTGTACGTCTAGTAACTCACGCCAAAAGGTGTATTGTAAATAAATGTGCCGTGTTCCTTAAATATAAATGAACTTGCTGTACAGTCAAGAACACGAAAATAGCAGACAATTTATTGGAGCAAGATTGTAAGAGGCAGATACATGAAAACGGGAAGAAACAGCGAAATGCAAGTAATACGAGTGTCACACGGCGCACTTTTAAACGCGATCAAGCCCAATCCGATTTGAATTTTTCAGTTACGATTGGTTATTCTGCGCGATGGCGCCAATATCAGTCGTCAATTTCAATCCGGATCGGACTTGTTCGCGATCGAAAGTGGTCGTGTGACACCGGTATAATGGAGAATAGTCGGAAATGAATGGCGCGGTGGCAATAACTTTGCACAAGCAAAACACATAGAAGACGTGTTGCAACTATCCAGATAATGAAAAAGGAAACTGCAAATACACGACAGCATTTAATTTGCTTAAAATGGGATTGTTTTAGAAGGAAAAAAAAAAACTTTTTCTTGTACTTCCGCGAAGGAGGGTGAATTAGGGCAGCAAAATTATGTGAATGGTAGAGTGCCGAAATAAAATGGCTGCAAAAATAATTGAGCACGCACCAACATCTTCATCTCGAATGTGTAAGCCAGTGTGTACATCCTTAATGGGCTGCAATTAAGCAGTGTTGGGGGTCTTCACCTGCTGTCTTCGAATCCTTGCAATCGTCTTCTGATACTTGGAATTTTGCCCTTGAGTATGCGTGAAGTCCTTTGGCTGTACAGTGTATTTTGAGGAAATGGTGGAGATTCCTGCAATACGTAGAATGACAGACAGAAGGTACAATACTGGAGGCTTCAAAGCTATTGAATGTAGACGCTACGTTCCTTCGTATAAGCAATACTGGAGCCTGCAAAGCTTTAAATGGAGATGCTGCGTTCGTTCATGCAATGCGTGTTTTATTTTATTTATTTTTTGGTTAAGAAAGCACTGTTACAAAGGCTAAGAAACAAGGAACGGTCTACGGTAACGACTTCATACATAATTAAAACATGAAAACACGTATTTTCAGCCCAATGCAGAACAGCTAACAACGCTCGAGCGCACACAGCCTGCTACAGAGCTTGGGAGAAAGCGCGTTATTACCATACTGCAAATATTGCATGTGTACCGCTTTAGAAATAACTCCATTTCTTTTGCAGAAGTAGAGCACCATACTTTTTCAGCAGTCGCCGCGTGTATCATAAAGCTCTCTGCCCCGAACGGCATGTGTTCATACGCCACATTTCTTAACGAACCATTATTTAATTTTCTGACTCCGTCATTGTATCGAACGTGCATCGCAGCTCGGACGCTGCCGCATCGCTGTTTTCGCTAGCATCACCGCTCATTGCTGCGCATAAAAAAGAATACGAAATGAAAGTCAGCGTAGCAAATGGGCAGCAGCTGTTCATGGCTGCAAGGCCGCCGTCACTCGTTCATGCGGCTAACAGTGACATAACGAAATGCGTAGAGAATCTCCCTCCTCCAGCACGCCTGGTCTAGTTCCCCCCTTTCGCCGCTAGGGAAAGAACGTACGAGCAGAGTGGCGCTAGTTATAACCTGTTCGCTGTCGTCTGCTTCTGCGATCTGTTCAGCGCTTGTCTTGCGATTTCGGCAGGCACAAAGCGCTTGTATTGGCGGTAAATGAATAAATTCACAAATAAACAAAAGAAAACATCTGTGCGAATGCTTTGCGTTTGATTAGTGAAACTAGAAGAGGAGGAGGGGTGCAAGAAATGTAAACAACGAGGATAGGTGGCAGCTGCAATGCTAGATCGACGGCATAAATTTCTCTTTTCTAGCCTCCGTAAGAGAATGGAAAAATTGTTAAAAAAGATTCATAGGATAATCTAGCTTTTTTAGTTGATTACAGATAGCCTAATGTCGTAGATGACGTTAGGATTTACCGCTGTGTGCCGTAGTGAAAGGCAGATGACCTGATAAAAGTATAGTAAAAGTATTCACGACTAAGTCCTCCGCCCGATATGTGCAATAGACTGATCGTATCTGTTTCAAGGGAAGGTGAGCATATCTTGTTTTTAATGTCGTTGGATGTCTAGCTCAGTAGAAAGCTTGCAAAAAATTAAGCGATCCCAGTGTTTTAAAACGTGCTGCACTGCAGGCCTTAAATCGTGTCACGGAACTGTTTTCAAACTGTAAAGCTAGCTTTTCTGCGTGGTACGGCGGCAGCATAACGGTGGTGCTTAAGATACGTACGTAGTGAAGCTGTGTGTGTAATTCACTTTTTGAACTCGCGACACATTCACGGACAACTTTTAAGAGTTAAAATGAGTGGTAATCGTTCTGTCGTCGGACATTACGGTGGTTTCAAGTTTTTAAAGAGCGCAGAAGCGAATTTTACAACGTGTACAATGAAACTGTTGTGTACGTTGCTAACTCTATACACAATGTGATTTATAATAATCTGCTTGAAAAAGGCAATAGGAGCGGCTATTTAACGCTATTTTAGAAAGCAGCGGGCTACACGCTCCGACATGTTTTACGTTCGGGCAGTCAACTTTTGGAGCCAAGTGACCGATCAATGCATTGTGACATCACTGTCACTGTGTTAGCAAAAATCATCAAATAGACGAGCAGTTCGTCACAACATAACAGCTGCCGTACTAGTTACAACGCCGCACAGCCGCCCACCGCGTAGCAGACGAACAGGTTATAAAAGCGCCACCTACGGCCGTCGGTTGAACGAAAGTGGGCGCAAGCTGCTCCCATAGAAACCGAATATCTGTGCAGGTCTGGAGTTCCAGTAGGTCGTGGTGCCGCCTGTCAAGCTGCTAGAATGCTACTAGCAACGTTACTAGATTATTTAGTAGCGGTGGCTACTAGCATGTACAGTAACTCTACTTGATGGATGTTATAAGCGTCCCCTTTGGAACGGGGCGGTGGGTTGCGCCACCAAGCTCTACTGTGGAGGCTAGCGCCGTAGAGTTTCCTACACAAACTCTATGGCTAGCGCAACGCCTCCTGCTGGAGAGACGCAGTGGCTTCGTGCGCACTTGGATATAGTTCGACGTTGTTTGACCGCAATTGTGTAGAAAATGAATAATTAGAAACACTATAAAAATAAAATTATGGCGTGTATGTCATTTGTACGCGCACCATTGTCCTAACCAATATGACCAAAAATATTTCCTCGGAGCTCGGATGCTCCTCCATGACAGCGCGTTGCATCGCCATCACCAACGCGGCATGGCGGCTATTTGCTTTGTTTACGTTGCGTCATAGCCCGAGCAGCTCCAGTTTTTTTGTTTTTTTGTGCTATCAAGGTCCATGGTGTTTCAAGGCATGAAAAAACAGTTTTAGGGGTTTCGATGAGCTACAGTTTAAATAATTTTGCTCACGTCTGCTCCGTAAAACTTCGTTAAAGTAAAAATGTGACCGCTAAGTACGTTTTGGAGGGACTTTCGTTGCATTATGTTCTATGGAACATTGACGGGGGAATAAAAAAAAAAAAATCTTCGTTGTGGCGAAAATTTCGTTGAAATGGATTTCATTGTGCCCGGATTCGACTGTAGAAGTAATGTAAACGTTTCCCACTCACTGAGCTATGCAGGTAGGAATTTAGCAGGCTCAGGCTCATAAAGGTTTTCAGGTACCAAGTATTTAATTACCGAGGTACCAAAAGAGAGGGTGCAGCGTTAAGTTCAGAATTTTCTTTATATTTGGTGGTGTATATGTCTGGTATAAACAGATCTCAAATGTGTTAACTTGAGAGAAATATTTGTGGTCGGAGGGCTTCAAAATGAAATTGACTTACCGCCTGCAGGCTAAGCCCCGTTCCAGAACTGCCTTTGGAGCATGACGAGTCGACAACATCCCCGACTGTTCTTGACGTAGATATGCTGGCGCGGCAAACCATGATTTCTCGAGCTAGTTCAGAACGTTGGGAGGCAGTATGCATCATGAATCCTCGACTTGAGACAAATATTAAGAAGGTGAGCAGTGTACTTCTGTTTGACCGAATGTATGTGCTATAATATTACGTGTCCCGTTGTAATGCAAGGAATTTTGCTAAAGGGATGCACTTTATTGCATATCGGTCTTCTCTGCGGAAATTATGAAATGATTTTGCTGAACCTCTAAAGCATGTATGAGCATATTTATGTACTCAATATTTACCCTGACCTGGTCCCATGACTTCCAACACTACATCTTGCTTTTGGACGTATGGTACTGGAGGATTTTCGCATTCAGTATAAGTGGGCAAAAGGGCACCTGTTTCTTGTTAGTCAGTGCTATAAAATGAGAAGGCATCTCTTTTTATCTGTTTGTGCTCTTTTTTTGTGTGTGTGCCTATCACATCATTTGCAGGTGTGACTTGTCTGAATGCTTTTAAAGAAAACTTGTGTAGTGTATTGGCATCTAAGCTGTTTTGACTTGTGCCAGAAAAAATTGCATGCTGTCAAAATGTTTAGCATGTTTGTTGATCCTTCCATGTACAGAAAAAAATGCTGAATGGTCTCTGAAATGTGTTCATTGCTTGTAGTGTAATGTCACGCATGAATAAAACAATTTTTATTTATAAGAACATATGCTCTCCCACGAAACAAGCTTATTTTGCAGCCTGGTACCATTCAGGTTTAGATGTTAAAGGCTATGTGTAATGTACCTGCAGCAGTTGCTTGGCAGCTGTGGTGTTCTGCAATTTGGCAAAATATTATAGAGGTTCAATTCCTGTCTGTGGCAATAATACTCTGAGGAGAGTACAGTGAAAGCACTCGGTCTGCTTGGTGGAAGTGCACTACAGCGGCACATTACAGGGATCCTTGCCAGGTCTGGGCATTATGAACAGGCAAGTGTAATATGTAGATCACAGAGTGATGATTGTGACTGCATTGTATTGTACTTATGTGTCTTCAAAAACAAAAGCTGATGCCTCTCTTTTAGGATGACCCACTCTCTTCACCAGCAGGGACAATGCAATTGGCTGCTTCATATCACATATACTGCATCCGCTCGCACAGTGAAAGCACTTTTTTTTTTCTTAGAAAAATCTGAGGTTTTACGTGCCAAACCAAAGTGAAGTTGAGAAGTGCATTTAATATGTGGAGGAAATCTTATGGGAACTTTTTCGAAAGAGTAAAAATTTGCCACACGGGAAGATATCGAATGGCATTCCATGCATCGAATGCGATTCGGTTTCTTGCGGTGCTACACAGTGAAATATAATGGCATTCGCAAATGATACCAATGACGATTTAGAACAAAATTTTTGAAATTCAAAGAAATTTGGTGCCTATTAAACGCGTTTAAGAACTTTTGCGAGTACTTTTAAAACGGACGAAAACATTTTGATGCCAATTATTCACAACTAAAAGCACTCAACACACCCAAAATGGCCGACCGCCGCAACAGACTCTGATGCAAAGAGTAATAGCGCTTGAGCACAACCCGTGATGAAAATATCATCACTGCAAAAATAATTATTCCTTTTTATAAGTCTAAAAAAATATTTTCTGACTTTGCTGATGCACTCATTATTTTTTCACGTTGCATGTCGCTGCTGTCTATCTGGAGTCAAGAGTACACATTCCGTTCGAAATGAAATGTGAATGGGTTCCCCTAACCCATACGATGGCACATGTCATTCCATTCGAATGACATTAAATTTTCCCGTGTAGATCCCGATTAGTGGGATTACATGCGAATGCCATTCGATTCGAATGGCATTAAATCTTCCCATGTGACAGGGGTATAAGACAGTAATAGCTAAAAAAGTGTTAGGTAACATATTTGCAGTAAATACTGTATAAAGTAAAATATAGGTTGAGTTCTTACCTTGAAGTAACCCCCCCCCCCCCAAAAAACCTTATACCCCTGTCACGGCAAATCTAATGTAATTTCCAACAAATGACATGTTTTGCGATTAATGTCATTATCACAGCGCGCTGTCACACGGCGAAAACTAATGTCATTTGAAAATGATGACAATGACGATAGTAAAAAAAAAAGGCACGGCTCAAACCCACTTTTGTCCAAAAATTATTTTCCAATATGCTAAGTTCCACTAGAATATGTGATCGTTGCTTTCAAACCATAGCGTTCGATCACCAACTTGTTGACATTGCCAACGAAGTCGAGTCAAGCCAAGCCCAAGCTAAGGCAAGCAACAGGGCGAAGAGAACAATAGGCGCGTCCGCTACATCTGCTAAAGTGGTACGAGAAGGGCAGTTGCATGTCATCGCCGTTCTGCGTTCTGATGTGCATGCGGGCTTCTAATATCCTCATTCTTGGCGCGTGCAACAGGGAAACACACGCATGTTTTTACGCCAAGTCAATTGAAGCAGCCGCGGCAGATGCTCCGGTGTGAACCAACACGACTGCTACATCGAAAGCTAAAGACTGCTGTCTGGTCACTGGACTGAGAGTAGTTTTCTGTATTTACGCACGTGGTGGACTTCAATGTCGCCAAAGCAACAATTAGGTAATAAAATTGATAGAATAATAGTGATTTTTTGTTAAAACAAAAAAGAAGCATGTACTGTTTGCGAAACACTGGTACACTCGTGGTGTCGAGGATGCACATTCGATTCCAAACGAATGCGAATGAGTTTGGTGAACTCATTCGTTTGTAAATGTCATTTTCGACGAATGTCATTACGTTTTACCGTGTGACAGCAAACAAATGGCATTATCAGCGAATGTCATTCGTTGTAAATGACATTAGATTTGCTGTGTGACAGGGGTATAATATGTGTTCATTTACACAAGCACTGTCATGAGCAGCGAGCGCACACAAAGCTCCCGCACAAGGTGCACAAATGCGTCCTCAAGCTGTGGCTGCACTGCACAATGCCTACTAAATTATTTACGTATTGTACATCAATAGCTTTCTTTTTTGTGCCCACCAATATTGCACGCTTTTCTTTTTTCAGAAACGCCAAACTGGTGTTTAGTGACCATGTTGCTATTCACTTTGGTAAAGTCTATAACTTGAATTGGGAAGGAGCAGCGCCAACTAAGATGACCATGAGAGAGAGAATGACACAGGACAAGCACCAACTTCATCTATCTTTATTCATAGGAAAATCGGCAAATATAAGGAAAATCACATACATGCGCACAAGGACCATAATGCACCATCTGCCAAACCGTTCAAGATATGACATTTCGCTTTTAAAGAGGGTCACGGAAGTATCACTGACACAGTTTTTCCCCCCTCTTATTTATATGGAATGCCTCCAAAACCTCACCTGCCTTTGTATCTCTGCTTCTGCCAAGGATCTTTATCTCTCGGAACCGTGGTTCACACTTCTTGTAGTAAAGGCATTGTTTCTGTGGAGAATGTTCTGCCGCCCGGTCACACGTAGTGCAAGTTGCGTAATGTTGAAAAAAAAAAAAAAAGGGCGCACCACTTTCTTTCAGCGACTGCACATGTTCAGCTACACGGTCATTGGCACATCTACCCATTTGGCCCACATAGGTTTACCCGCAGGTCAGAGGTATTTCATATGGCACATCGATGCAGCACTTTAAAAACTGCTTGCCATGATTTTTGGTGCAGCTGCTCCTCGTACCCTCACTCGTCATGCGGGCGCAGAGCTGTGCTTGTTTCCGAGGAGCCAAAAACACGACTGGGACGCCGTGTCTATTTGCCACCTTTATCACATTGTGGCCGATCCTATGTACATACGGGACCACTTCCACCTTCTCAGCTTGTTTTTTTTGTGTGCACGGTTTCTTGACCATGGCACCTTTGATTTTCTGCAAAATCGCTTCAGCCACTGCTGTGATAACCGTGCATGGGAACCCCGCCGAAACCAACCTATCAACTTGCTTGCCATAGCTCACATGCATCGCATGGTGGCACGATTTTACGAGAGCAGACTCAAGACAAAGTTTAGCAATGGAACGTTTGACAGATTTTTTTAAATGCGCCGGCGCATAAGGTAGAAGTTCCTTTTGTGCTTGAGGCGCGTACTGCCAACATACATGCTCTTCATCTAAGGTAATGTTAATGTCTAAAAACTGCAGTTGCCCCTGCAAGGGTAGTTCATGCATGAATACCAACCCCCCGCCCCTTCGCTTTAAAACTGTCTAAGACAGTGCTTACACCATCTGTGTAAGTCAAAACGTTCAGTTTTTTCAAAACCATTAAAACATCATCAACATACCTGCATACTTTTAGTACACCCTTTCCTGTTAAAATTGGCTCCAAGATGCTGTGAATAGAGGTTAAGAAAATGTTAGTAAGCACCGAGACTATTAACATTTTTTTGGCTCCTCGGAAACAAGCACAGCGCTGTGCCCGCGTCGCAAGTGAGGGTATGAGGAGCTGCTGCACCAAAAAACATTGCAAGCAGTTTGTAAAGCACTGCACCGGTGTGCTATATGAAATGCCTCTGACCTGCAGAAAAACCTATGTGGGCCAAACGGATAGGTGTGCTATATGAAGTGCCTCTGACCTGCAGAAAAACCTATGTGGACCAAACGGGTAGATGCGTGAATGACCGTTCAGCTGAACATGTGCGATTGCTGAAAGAAGGAGGTGCGCATCTTTCGCAGCATTGCGCAACTTGCACTGCGTGTGACCGGGCGGCAGAACATTCGCCACGGAAACTATGCCTGTACTGCAAGAAAAGTGAACCACGGTTCCGAGAGATAAAGGTTCTTGGCAGAAGCAGAGATACAAAGGCATGTGAGGTTTTGGAGGCATTCCATATAAAGAAGAAGGAATAAAACTGTGTTAGTGATACTTCCATGATCCTCTTTAAAACAGAAATGTCATATCTTGAATGGTTTGGCAGATGATGCATTATGGTCCTTGTGCGCATGTACTATGTGATTCTCCTTGTATTTGCCGATTTTTCGATGAGAAAAGATAGATAAAGTTGGCGTTTGTCCTGTGTCGTTCTCCCTCTCGTGGTCGTCTTAGTTGGCGCTGTTCCTTCCTAATTTAACTATGTACCACCTAACCCAAATGTATGTTGTTCAGAAGTCTATTATCTTGATTGTCGCTGAAAACTGTCCCTACATAACTCATCGCCCACCAGACAAAAATAAATCACGCATGAAGTTGATCAGAAGAGCATGCACAAGTAGACACAGTAACAACAAAAAGAAAATGCCAGGAATAACATTCGGACGTGGATACGGCTTTGACTATGCTTTCGCGAACATGCATGCCATAGGTTACTGGATGACACACATTCTGCTAAGGACCGCTATATAAGACGAAGGGTGACATTAGCCTACTTTTTTTTTCATTAAAATATCTTGACTAATATTCCTGTTTACATGGTACACACGTCCACTATTTGCAAAAAGTGGTAGCTTTATTGGTATATGGCTGCCAGAAGGTGTGACCCGATATGTAGCAAGCAGCTTGTTGTGCTACTTCCACCAGCAGCACTTGCAGCCTGTCAATGGCAAAATGCCTCACGGTAGCGCAATCCGCATGCTCCACAGCCTTTGAATTAAAACCAGCTGTATAACTGGTATTACTGCCCATTGCCCACAGCAATCCGCATGCTCCACAGCCTTTGAATTAAAACCAGCTGTATAACTGGTATTACTGCCCATTGCCCACAGCAAACATAAGACCGGCAGAAAAGCAAGCAATAAACAATGCTGTCATGGAAGGGTCACATATATGTGCAGTGCTTTCTTGCGTATAGTGCACAAGGGATTAATTGCAATAATCTGAGCCCTTGCCCATTGACACAGCTTTGGCACTGTAAAGTGTAGGCATATGTGCTGCATCTGGCCCGATGCTGCAGCTAATGAGGGCAGCATTCTAACCTACCTTCTTCATTTGATCTCTTTTCTTAGTTCCATTGTCTTGTTGCCCTTGATGGTTCACAATGCTCAGCATGCATAAAACATGAACTGGGCAAGCTGAGCACACAGCACAAGCTACTGCTTGTGTGTGAAATGTTTAGAACATTCAGGCTCTTGCAGGTCTCATTGTGCATGCTCAGATTTTTTTCTCTGGGATCTTTCAGCTCAAAATGCACAATTACTTGCTATAAAGAGCAGATAATGGTACCCTGTCTAGTGAGACTTCCTGTAGGTTTCAACCTGCATTTTTTTTAATAAGTTTTGGTGACCAGGTTTAACGAAATTTCAAATAAACCTCACTCCAGGTAAAACAGTGCTGCCTTCATTCACATTTGGGGTTTCAGGCTTTTAACCTTCACCAGCTCTTCCATTCTCTGTGCAATGCCATAAAAATATATCAATTAGATCTACTGTCTAAGGACTTCTAAATTGAAATGAAGTGGTCATACTGCATTCAAAAGAGCAATTTTCCATTATTTTTTTTGGCTGTAGGGTACATATTTAGAAGTCATGTTCTGCGAAAACTTATTTAGAGCAGGATGCTGTCAGATAGTCTGATACGAGTGCTAGGAGCCATTACATCACTTTATGTTGTCTATGGTATACATTTGCTGTTCCATATAGACAGTAAATTAAAACTTGCACTTCATGCACTGTTCATCCCATGACAACTGTCCCAACTTTAGCACTCGGCCATTTCCTATATCATCAAAAAAGTATGATATTTTAATCTTCCAAAATATATTCGACCTTAAAATTTTTTGTAACCTGACAACCATTTAAGATTTGTCGTGAATCGCGAAGCTAAGTACGATAAAAGCATTGCCTAAACTGCACATTCGGACGAACTACAAAAATTGCTTTGCTGTAGTTTAGTCACCACTCACGTCACGAATTCTTGTTCCTGTATTATTTATCCATTAATGAAAATTCCTTAAAGCCCCTCCACCCACGACCGGCGGTGGTGCGTTTTCTAGATTGTCGTGTGGTGGTCCTGGTATAAATATGCCTAATAGTGCTTCTGATGAAGCAGCGATGCATCCTCCTTGCACCCAACAGTTTCGCACTTATAAGGCGTTTGCTTGCAGAGCTGTGATCATGCACTCCTGTGGATGTTCCAGTAGATCCATTTTATGGGTGGGTGGGTTTAACTAGTTGTGTGGGCAATACCTTTGATTCTATCTGGTAGCCTCTGCTTTGATACTTTTGGTGATATATTTCATACATCTCAAACTGCTCTCAGAAGTCAACCTATCTGCCACCACTGTTTGTGGTTCTCCTGACAGGTGCTGGGACAACATCCCGAGGGTGTTTGGCTATCAAGCTTTGCAAAGTTGTACAAGGTGAGGAGTTATTTACATTATTCATAGTGCATGCTGAAACTTAAACTTGCATTGCATTGCCGTCATTTGTTAAAGTTGGCTGGCTTATGCAGGCTCTACATATTACACAATCAAATTTTGATCTGATTGCCATTCTCAGATTTTTATTTTATGTGTACTTGCTTCTATACTACTGACCTGAGTTTCAGGTAATACGCAGAAGTGGGTTGGAGTACAGAGAGAAAAAGCAACTAGCAAGCAGTGCATATTGGAAAAGCACATTCAATAAAAATAATGCTCAGTGAAAACTCGAGTGTCCATTGCAATGGAGAATAAAAATAAAGGATAAAATCAATACTGGACAGTACAAATACGGTATAGACTCAATAACTCAGATTTTTACGCCATAAAGAGAAGCATGAACCAAGACAATATTGAACATTCAACATAGTGGATGGAGTAAAACCTCGATATAACAAAGTCAGTAAAATCGGCAATTATTTTCGTTATATTGAAATTTCAATGTAATGAAATATGACCTTTTATGTGAATAAGTACAGTTGCCGATTTTTCTTACATGGAAAGGGGCCGCAGAATTTTCCGAATTATCGGGCAATCAAAAAAACCAAGCTTGAATGAGAAAATTCATTTTGATAAATTTGGGAGTCGGTGACGAATGATACGGTATCATGCCACGCATGTCGATATCTTCTCGGCGGTATGAATTCAGCGAAGCCAGCCACGCTTTCGCATACCGCCAACACCGCCCCCGCAGCTGATAGCGTCTTCATAGTGTGGGCGATGCTATCGAGGAAAGCGCCTGCAGTGGGAGCGAATGCTTCGTCCGCCTCGCTCTAACGGGTCACCGAAACTCCAAAGTACGCATCCTCTGATACTAAATGCGTGGTAAGACAGCTTATATGATGCCACACTGTCTCGGCACGCCCACTCTTTGCACACGCAACAGATTATGCATACGCGGCTGCCTATGTGCTCAGCCGCACTTGTACGCCTAGTGCACCGCCTATAGAGGCGCTGCTGATAGTCACCTAGCGGGCGCTTCCAACAGTACACGCGGGAGCAGTAGCAGACGACAATCCTTTGTAGCAAGGATGGCTGAAGTTTGTGGCTGCGATTTCTCCTTTGTTCGGGTGCCAGACTGCTTCTTCTGTAATGACAGCTGTAGGAAAGATGCTGACCTCTGTGGGAGTGGGTATGAACAGGATGTTAACAGTGTTTGGGACAACACGGTCCACATACGTGCCAGGTGCATCCCGCAGACAAACACCATGAACCCCATTTACATGAAGTGGAGCTCATGTTAACTAGCCCATAAATTTTGTTGACGAATGCGATGTCTCGATCATTTAAAAAAAAAATTCTACCCTTGCCGTAATGCTGCTTCTGTACCTCAGTAATAAGCACCCATTGTTAGTTCAGACTTATATCGAACAAATCTGCACGGTGCGATGTCTGCATATGCTGGTGTGATTTTTCTGCCGATGAATAGATGTGCCATCGCTGAATAAGTGCAGTCAAAGTCGCCTCAAGAAGAGTAATTGCGAATTTACTGATGGAAACGCGTACGCTAGTCAACGAAGTCACCAAGCACACGGGTTAATAAAAATGTATTTTATCGCTGTACCGCTGATGCAATTCTGCTGCATACGCAAATGAACTGCCATTCCCGCTGCAGTTTTTGCAATTCTAAATTCCCCAAGGGAGCTGCTTGGAAACGTACAAAGCTAAAGTCGAACTTTTCACTACTTTTCTGAAAATTTTATTAGAGAGAGGTGCCACATGATATATTTAAAGGCAGAGCAGTGCCAGTTAAAGTAGATGAGCGCTGGTGAAAAGGCCGGGTTTAGTCCTCTGCAGCGTAAACATAGTAAGAAAGAATTAAGTTGAGTACAAAATTCACATGCAAGATGGGACTACGTTGTGAAACAAACAAATCACTTGGCGTGTTAAGTCTGCTCAGACAGCATCGAGGTGTGATGAGTTCCCAAACGTGACACGAATTTTCAGGGAAAAATGGAACAAAAATACCATTTGCAGCAACGATTAGCAATTCTCGGCCTGAACTACCTATTTTCTAAACACATTTCCCAAAAACCACAATATCTAAGATGCCTCCGGGCGAAAAGAAGAAAGCTGTTAAAGAAGCGCTTGCTTGGTGTCATTCCGATAAGACACAGCGTGATTTATACCCTTCAAAAATGAGGCAGTGTGAAAACCTCGCAGTTCAAAAGAATCAACAAGAGATACATGAAGCAACTAGCAACAGTTAAACATGTGCGAAGCCACGCATAAAATAGATGTAGAAACAAGTGCGCGACAGCTGGTGTGAGGATTTACCGGGCCACATAACACCAACAACTTCAGTAGCTTTAACATACAACACAATGCGCTCGTGCAGTCTTGCTGCCTAGCTAGCGCAGCGCGGTAAAGAAGCGGAAAACAATATAAGCGGCAAACGGCATTCCGAACTTTAGCGAAATGCCTTTAAATCGCATGCTGTACTGCAGACTAACTTTGTCGCTTACACGTCCAACTATGATTGAGTGGGGAAAAACGATGCAACAAAGGAAAGGATGAGAACAAGAAATTTCCCGCCGAAGCGACGATCCATTGCTACTGTTGCTCCCGCTGATGAGGCTTTGCGGGGAATGATTAGAACCGTATCGCCGGCACGATTTTGCTGGTATTTGAGCCCTCCACCCTGCATCAATTCTTCTTCGACATTTCTTGAAGCTTTGGCCACTCTACACATGTGAAGGGTGTTGCCTATTTCGCTCTGAAAATGTGAATAAGACAGAGAAGCACTATCAACGACACAACAAGCTACGGCGCGCGGCTGGCTCCTCTCCCGTGTGTTCTGTGCAAGGCCGCCACAAGTCCATCGGCGCGCACTACGCGTATAGCCATGCACAGCGACGACCTCAAACTACGCCCCCCCTCAGTTTGTTCCCCCCCCCCCCTCGCGTGGGCTTGATAGCATTACCGCAAGCTTGCACCCCTCCCCCTCTTTCCCTTCGCTTGTGCGGGAAGGCAGCATTTGTGAAGCCACCATCTTTCCTGTCTCACCCTCGCATACTTTCACTCGCACCTAAAGCACACAGTGCGATGGGCGCAATAGGATCGTGTCACAATTGTACTTTATACAGAACATGATGTGTCTACACTTCAGTGGTCGCTCTTGTTGCGCAGCCTGTGATTTGAGAAGTGTGTTTGCAAGCAGCCGCTTTTAATTTAAGCAGTTGACCATCTGCGTCCATGGAAGTTTCCATTTATTGTCTTGGCATTCCTTTACGGCGGAAGTGAAATTTCATTATCTTGAAATGGCGTACAAACACTGCATTATATTGAGGTTCTAGATACATGGTGTTCTATGGACAAGAGTTTATGACAAGTTAAATGTTTCGTTATATTGAGAATTTCATTATATTGAAGTTCGTTATATTCAGGTTCAACTATTTCGTTTAGTTATGGCTTGTGGCTTTAGTGTGAAACAAGACTCCAATGATTTTCTTATAATTCTATTCTCTTGGGCGTCGGGATTTATTTATTACAAATTTTCAATGGTAAAATGAATATAAAAGCTTTAGTCTGTATCTTTTTATCTGCAGGCTTTCTTTATTTGCTGCTTTTAAGATAGCTGTGCGTGATGTCAGCCCGTTACGGTTGGATACACAGTCATTACAGGATATACAGTCTAATCATGATGTAGTGAAAATGGCTACAATGAATTATCAGATGTAGCAAAGAAATCTAAAATGAACTTGAAAAAGGGGGGTACCAGCGAAACACAAAAGACGCGCACACAAGGAAAAGCTGTTAGACACGGACGGACGCTGGACTTTCAACTGTACTTTATTGAAATTTACATTGTCACACATAATAAATTTTGTGTTTCGCTGGTACCCCCCCCCCCTTTTTCAAATTCATCATGAACCAACTGGCCCAAGAGCTTGCGCTAATGCACTTCAAATCTAAAATGTTTCTCGCCAATATCAGCATGTAACAAATACAGTTAAACCTCGTTATAACAGTTGCATCGGATGTACTTTCATTATATCCAATATTTGTTATAAATCATATGCTCGGATATTGGCAAAAAAGGAAATCATGATCAGGTCTATATGAAAGAGTTGCAAGAGGGTTGCCTCCGACAGGCCAGCAAAGACTCTCCTGCGGATTTGGATGACCTGTCGACATCTTGCTGTGCTGATATGAGGCACGAGAACAATAAATTATACTCACGCTCTGCAAATTCCTGAACATGGAACAGTGTGAACAATGTTATCGCGTAGGATAGGAACGTTGGCTTCCAGACTGTGGACGAGCCACACCAAGCTGCTCGCCAAAATGTGCGCGCTGCCAACAGACTTTTCGGACTCGGAAGGGACTGATTTGTACTCCGCTGCTTTGGCTGTCACTCTAGTCCTTGCATCTGTTCTCGCACTTGATTGCCGATAAGGTCTACAAGTGCGAACATACCTATTGGCAGCGAGATTCCCGTGGCGGCTTGTGACCAGCCATCATGCTGGCTGCACTGCTTAGGCTGCTTCGTCGTGAGTCGGCTATAATAGTTGCGGTCGACATGGTGGCAGCTTTGTTCATGGTCACCATGTATGCGACATCTCGGCACGGTTCATGCCTGAAACACTGTGCGGCATGAAAATTTCCTTTATTGCTGTGATTCATTAGTGCTAAGGGTTGGTTGCGGTGCCGCAGAAATTGTGCAGGTCTGAAAAATCAATCGGTGACTGTATTATACATTTTTGCTTCTAGAATATGTATCTTGAGGCTAGTGCAAATCAGAATTTACTTCGCTATAGCCAATACCGTATCTGATTCCACATTTTTGATTTCATCATTGCAGGAGAATGCTCCATTGAAATAAAAGTGACCAGCCAAATTTTATATATCTTGGATATAACGAACTAATTCATTATATTGGTAATCATTACATCAAGGTTCAACTATATATGTTTATAGTGTATATCATATATAATAGCAAAGCTATCTTGGTGTTGAATGTGACTTCTTTAAAATGAGGTTCGACTGTACATGAACCCGATTTCCTTTGTACA
Organism: Dermacentor andersoni; assembly: GCF_023375885.2. Taxonomy (NCBI): domain Eukaryota; kingdom Metazoa; phylum Arthropoda; class Arachnida; order Ixodida; family Ixodidae; genus Dermacentor; species Dermacentor andersoni. The sequence goes on from NC_092814.1 coordinate 198,997,057, forward strand.
GCAACGAAGGGGGCTAGTTGAACGACAGTGGCATATTCCAATATAGGGGCTTAATATTTTAAAAGCAAGAATTTTATTTTTTGTGTTGGCTTGCATAGACAACTGGCTCAAGTACCCCAACTTTCTCAATAGCGGCTTCAGTATGTTTAAGGTGGCCATTCCATCTAAGGTTAAAGAAACTAACACCTACATATTCAACTGGTTGTTATGCAGAGAAGTTCATTCTTGTAGTATGAAAATGAGAAAAGCTTTTTCCAGGAGACAGTCATCACAACATATTTCTTATTGTAAAGGTTCATTTGCCACATGAAGGACCGTGCATCAATTCATGCTCAAAAGGAGTTTAGTAAAGTCTGGTCGCTAGAAGTAAGAATTCCTTGGTATAAAATGCAATGTTTGGCAACGAGCGTATTTTTACCAGTATGTCGCAAACGATGTTGTTATTCTTATAATGGTGGTGCAGGAAATGACAGGTGTCGAGCTGTGCCCTACAGAGTATGGCTATGACAACATGATGAACCTGATAGCAGACTTCAGGCACGTGGTTTCTGTGTCACGGCCATTTTCTGATGGAGACTTCATGATCTGTCTTCATGCCTCACCCAAAGAGCCGACTCTGGATATCAAGATGGTGAACATCATGCAGGTATTAATAAGGTAATGTGTACTAAGTACAAATTCCTGAAAACAATCCGGGGTGTCAGATAAATGACGGATATTTGCCACTCACCTGAAAGCAGCAGGATGTTGCATAGGTAACTCAACAATTTTTGTAAATGGCATACATTGCAATTAGAAAAAAATTCTCGTAGCTCCTTCTCTTTGAATAGTGAGACACCTTGAATGTTTCTGCAGAACTTGTGTGGCTAATCATCATCTAGAGGCAAGTATTAAGCCAATGTGGACGGCTAAATACTATTCCAGAAGCTTTGCAGCACTTGCTTTGTGTCTAGAAAAACATAGTTCCCGATAAAGTAGTAACTGAAGGGGCTGCATTCCTCTAGCACATTTCAAATCGGCTGCATCGGGTGAGGTGGTGTGACACTGCATACAGCATCGCCGCCCTTTATGGCCATCAGTGAGTAAAGCGGCGGTGCCTTTGATCCGGCGCTGCAATTTTTTGCATAAAATGCAAGGTTGTGGCCAGAAACCAAACCCAGATGGAGCCAAAACTGCGGTTAATTGTCAAAAGAAAGCATGTGTCGATCGTAAGTGCAGGACGTACTAATCTTGAAAGGCTGCACACTACCAGAACTGCCAAAATGTCACAATGTGGGCAGCGCAAGGTCTAGCAAGAATGAAAATGTGCCGTTGTCAACGGTATCATCAATCAGTTTTTTTTTTTTCTAAGAATCTAATAGTGTAAAAACTGGAATATAGGTTGATGCTGTATATAGGTCGATCCCTGACTTTGAGGTAAATAAAATTGAAAAAATAAAATTCTTTAATGCAATGAACTACAGCACACACTCTATTCTACCAATACGCTGATTCATTGCCTGTGATGAAAGCCGCACGTCAACTGTGGCAATTCTCGTCCGAGAATGACTGCTAAGTCACTAATGACATCCCACAGCACATCACCAGTGATGTCCAAAGCATTTGTTATGCAGGACTAGGCACGCGCAACGCTCTCGGTGATCATTGAACAGCATGCACTGGGTACCTGAGTTGTACGCTGGTGATCACTGCAGCTGACTGCAGGCGTCCTCGAGTGACTGCAGGCGTCCACGAGTGACTGCAGGCGTCGACGAGTGACTACTGGCGTCCTCGTGTGACTACTGGCCATTAATTTGGTTGCATGGTCTAGCTCCAGTCAATTGCAACTTCAGGTTTTTTATGTCATGTTCGCACCCTACAGTGGCCGACGAGAGTTCTCCTACGCGCCGCCAATTTGTCCCAGCTGATAGTCGTTCTTGCACATGATGCGCCTGAATAAATTCCACTATAGTGCCTGAAGTTGAGCATGAACAGCGTAGCAGCCGTAGTGAAAGTCAACACTTGCACTCACTGTGGTTGCACTGTTTTGCAACCAGAGGGGGCAGCATTGCCATGCTCTTGTTTGTGTTCACAAATTCTATCGCATTATTTTTGAATGCAGCACTAAGGTCAAGCAGAGGCCTGCTAATTTTGCATCCCAAGAATTTTTTAGGGGGGGGGGGGGGGGGAAGAAAAAAACCTCTACCTGTATTTCAGTTTTTACAGCAGAGTAGACAAGTAGCATTCCATCTTACAATGCAATGTAATGATATTTTTTTTTGTTATCAGTGGTGGAACATTAATGACACAGTTTATAATGAGGTGTCGCAGCGTAATCTGGCTATTGCTAGAATGTCCCAGTAGAGGGTCAAAGTGTCTTACATTTACCTCGATTTCTCGCATCTAAAGCTCTGTTCTTGATAATATTGACGGTTTGGAAATTTCTGAGCAATAATCTATCATTGTAAAATGTTTTACTGAATAATTGCGTTTTGTGTACATTTAAGACGGACTTTTTACCTAAAAAGTTTTTTATCACCATAGAGTGTTTCAAAATTTGGAGCTGTGACTAAGCTTAATTGCTCCACAGCCAAAGCATGTTGCCGCTAATCAAGGGGCTCTTGTGATTGCAACCTGCTCTGTGCATCTTCCTTTTCCATGCTGAATGTGCAAGTTGCAAAAAAACGTTTTCTTAATCGCTTCCATGTTTCGGAGCACGTTAAAGAACCCCAGGCGGTTGAAATTGGAGTCCTTCTCTACAGCGTGCCTCAAAATCGGATTGTGGTTTTGGCATGTAAAACCCCAGAATAAAAACTTTTTTTCATCATGCAACACTGTACAACTTGCCTCTGCTCCAATGATGTTTGTTTCAGGGAAACACATGGTGGCAGTTTGCTTTAAACTAGTGCATGAGGGGCGAATCTTGAATTACGGCACAAAGTAGTGGTGTGAACAAGAGCTTACAAAGGCATGAATTTATTCCGTCTTGCCTGATTTTCCCATTCTATTGCATTAATACTAATGAAGGTACACAAATGAATGAAGACTTGGCTGAATGAAATTCAGCTTCAGTTCATTATGGGAATGCAGTCGGTTTGTGGGTGCATTAGCCATTTGGGATGAAGTGGAGCTGGAATCACTACCTCTAATTAGCATACTTGTGTATACTGCTATGATTGTAAAATATTACATGTGATTAGGTGTAAAACAGCTTGGCTCTAAAATATTTTTGTGTGTTAATGTGGCAGAGGTTTTTGCGTGTTAATGTGGCAGAGGTTTTTGCAATCAGTCACTGCTTTCTGAAAGCAGGAAGAAAAGGAATTGAAGTTTCCAAAAACTACATTTCTATTTTTTTGGGTAGCCACCATGAAATTATGTGCAGACTTTTAGGCCCTGTACTGCACGACTAGATATAGCTCCGCTTTTCTTGAGTACCATTTTCCTTTCCACGCTACCAAATGCTTATGCATATTGCTAAGAACAGAGCTGCATGACACAATATCGGCTATAGTACAGCTACTTGAAATCTCTCCAGATCCGCCATAGTAGCTTAGTGGCTATGGCGTTGCGCTTCAAAGCATCAGATCACGATTTTGATTCCCGGCCGCCACGGCCGCATTTTGGTGGGGGTGAAATGCAAAATCGGCCGTGTACTATACATTGGGTGCGTGTTAAAGAGCACCAAGGGGTCGAAGTTAATCCAGAGTCCCCCCACTACCGTGTGCTTCATAATCAATCAGATTGTGGTTTTAGTGTGTAAAATCCCACATTTAAATAATTATATTATTATTTAATGTTTATTCAGGCAGATTATGGCATGAGGACATTTTTCATTTTTATGTTCTTATGCAATCCCACACGCTCCTCTACCTATTGCGAAAATAATAATTTTTACCTTGTGCCGTTAAAAAGTTGCAGGGCAAATTGTAAGGTGCACCGTGCTTGGTAGATTGGGTTTCACATTTTTTTTTACTTCCTTGTTTTACAATAATATGTCAATTTAGTATTATTCTTTGCTCACATCAATAATATAAAATCAGGGTTTGGTGGAATCTCGTCTAGTGGAGAAGAGGCACGAGGAAAAAGAGAACACTGACAAAAAAAAACATTGAGAAATTAAGACGTTTCAGCTTGCGCAACGGTGCTGAAATATTGTGAACATTTATTGTGAACAAGGCTCCCATTTGCGAGCCATAACATCTTAATTTTTTTCACTATTAATTTTTTTTCTTGATCGGCATTCTTTTTTCATCATCAATAATGTGTCATATTTTTCAATATTTTGCTAATTTCTTGCTTAAAGCTTTCAAAAGGGAGTGTTTTAATGGCCTGAATTGGGCAAAGGATTCCAAAGGACGTGTACTTGAACCTGGAAATCCACTCTCAAGTTTGATCTCGTTTCTTGAGAGCAAACTGCTTTCCGAAAAGAGTCAATACTGACCACAATGCTCAGCTTAAAAGCTTGCGTCGAACAGCATGCACCTACAGTGGTTTGCAGTGGTGCTCATCATGCATTTTTATTTTTGATAAGGTAGAAACTTGTGCAACACGATGGTGAGCCAGCTGGTATTAAAACTGCCCTGTGCTGACACTAACTTGCCTTTAGTGCAAATTGCATGTGAATGCACCCTGCATGTGTGCTACCATGTGCCATTTATATAACCAATATCGCCATCTGTTGCTAACAAAAGAGTTGACCAGACAGACCGCTAAATTTGGAAGTGGACCTAAGCTTGCAGAACTTCTGAAGTGATTCCCGCTCATGTGCTGCAAATGCCCTTATTAGCAGGAATGAAAAAAGCTTGGGGAAGACACTGTGGGCCCAAAAAATAAATAGTGATGAGTCTTGTACGCAGCTGCCACCAGGGCCTCCTGCAAAGACTACTAAGTGCGGATTTGGCGTGTGGTGGTTTCGTTAAATCTGAAATGCAATGGAAGATTAATTTTAGTCAAGAAATTGCTTAAATGAATGAAGGCAAAATGGGTTTTCGTTTTTCCCTAATGCCATTCGCAGTGCCCAGTTTGAGAACCCCTGATTGAGAGGAAAAAGAGAACAAATTATGAACAAATGAAGCACAAACTTATGTACATGAGTTTTTGTACATGTGCATGTACAGGTGTCTTTCTGGGGGGGAAAATGGGTGGCATAGTTCTCAGAGCCAAATTCCAATGGAACTGTCACTCCCTGTACTATGTTCTACAGCTGAAATTCAGAATGAAATTTGTCTCCTTTTCTGTTAAGGCCAAGGAAGTACTTTTATTATCATGTATTTCATATCACATTTTGTTCCTAACTATGAATCAGTAGCACCCATAATTCAGTTTCTGAAAGTGAAGAATTAAGCAAAAAAAGAAAAGTGACATGTTACTCTAGCACTAATGAATGAGCTTTGTTACATTGAATGTGCATGCTTAATCATTGCAATATTCTATTACAGGATGAGCGGGCCACAGGGCCTGACCTTGGATGAACTTCTGCAGTTCTATCAGGAAGTGACAGGGGAAAGCATGAACCCTGCAGAGCATGGCTTTACACGCCAGGCATTTGTTCTCTTCCTCACAGCGCAGTTGAACTTGACATACGAGTCCCTGGGCAGAGGTGTGTACAAACTTTGTTTAACAGTTGAGCATGTTATTCTGATTTCAGGTAAAAATAATGCACAAAATTGAACCTGCACTGTGAGTGCCTCTCCCTATGCACACCATAGCTTGAATAGTGGCATCAGTGAGCATTACCTTTTCAAGTTAGTTTTCCACTTTCACATTTTTTGAGAACCCCTTTGTAATTGTTCTGCACTCTCTATATGAAGACTGCCTGCTGTCTTGATTCTTATAAAGAAATAGGGGTAGGTGCAAGCTGACAGTGCAAGCATTTGAGCTCTCAATGCATCTCCAAGCTCTGCCATGACTTTCTCAAGTTGCTCTTGGAAGTATGATCAGGTATATACTCATGACAGTGCACCATGTACTACATGAATCGAGAAAAAGTTCGGCACAAGTAAGAGGAACAGTGCCCTAGCTAAGTCTATTTGCTGCCGTGAATTCTCAAGTGCACCTTGAGGACGAGAGCAAGAATCAAGGGGGTTCTAAGCAATGCAGGAGTGGCAGTCATTAAGCTTCATCTGTGAGACCAATTGCTGCCACTATCAGACCTAGGAGCATGCTCTGATGGGCTCATATATGCCGCTCATACCAAATGGGCGAGTGTACATTCTTACTATGCCCTACCGTGTAAGTATAGCCAAGGGGAGACAAGAATAAACTAACGGCTTGAGTAGACATGGAACTACCACCCTTATAGACATTGACAATCATTGATCTGTAAGTACTGAGCAAGCTGTACTGATGTACCAAGCGAGTTTTGGGGATGGTGGTCTGTTCATCCATGACTACATTTATAGTCATCTCCAATTTTGAATTGTAGCCGCATAATAATACCTAAGCCTTGGACCATGTATCAACAGGGGCCATATGTTATGGAAATACTGTGTGTAGCTGTGTACCAACTATGGGTTTATTTGTTTTGTATACAGTACATATTTGAAGCTGAACATTATGGGACATCACTGTTCTACTTGTACTCATATACTAAAAGGTTCATGCACTCCTAAAGCTAATGTAGTGTATATATAAAATCTCTGCTTAACTGATAATTTTCTGCAGTCCTGATAGACTAGTTACAACATTATTGCACCTTAGACTGGCAAATTAAAATAAGCAGGTGTCACATTTACACGATTATAATGTGCCCTTAATTGTAACATGTGCCCCGTTTTTCATACTTTAAGAAATGATAAATGCAGTGCCCTTGATATTCCTATCACCAGTTTTTCATAGTAAGAGAGAGAATAGTGGCAATCTATCCTTACTTGGAAAAATAATTTATTGCATTCGAGCTACAGTAGACTGGGTGTCACTCTTCACTGTTGGATGTTGGATTTTTAACTTTTAACAGCCCCAGGGCATATTGCCTTCAATGCCTTGTATGACATCTCAGATACCACATTTTTTAAATGGTTTGCAGCCTAATGAATTTCCGGAGCAGGCACTAAGCTACTGGAACTTCTACAGCTAAGGTGCCATTCTAAGCACAGTCAATTTTCATCATGTTGACCTTCATAAGGTTGGCATTTTGAGCTGATCATAAGAGCCACAGTCACCCTTTTGAGTCAGTCAGGAATAAAAAAGATGGTGAATTCCACACTGTGGTAGTATTTTGCAGTCTCTAAAATATTTTCACCCCAATAGTGTGTTGATTGGATTGGATTACAGTGATTTTTAATGCCAATGATGAATTGCTTGTCACTATTGCAGTTTTGATTGCATGCTCTAATCTAACATGCATGTCACTAAAAAAGAGAGAAAAAAAAAAAAACTGGTGGTATAAATTGGTAGATATGAGATATTGAGCAGTGAATCTTTGTACACACACACATCCATTTCTGGCCCTGTAATGCTCACTGCCATTAAATGTTCAATCCACCGTGTGCTTGATTAGGTGGGCACACATAATCCTTTATGCAACCTTTGCATGGTAATGGCTGCAATTGCAAAGACCACTTTCTGTACAAGATGTGCACCATGCACACAATGCACCAATTGCATGCAACAGCATAAAGTGTATAATTGATGCTTGTCTAGCTTGTGGCAATCACATGGATATCATTGGTCACCACTCAACAAGATTGTACCTATGTATGCCACTGACCAAACAGATGACAAAGGAAAAAATTATGGCTCTCCCGTAATAGAGAGTAGATGTAAGCATGAAATGGCTACCTGTAAAGCAGATTGGTTGGAGATGATACTAGCCACAATCTTAAAATGGATATAGTACATGTTCGTAATGGCACACTCCACCACACCACAGCACACGAACTTGTTTTGAACTGAACCTCATTGCAAGTGTCGTCTCAGTCAAACAGACATCTGCAGCCCATCAGATGCTTGCCGGCTTGATCACGCAGCATGGTGCCATCTCTTGAGCCAGCGCAAAACCCACACCGCTGAACTTAAGGACCGCTGGCATTGAACAGGCAACCCTGTCTCAGCGCCAAAAGATGACAATCAAGTGTATAGTGTCCTGTATCTGCTGTTTAAGTTTTGACTGGTTGCCCGGATGTTTTCGTTTGAGTGCTCGGATAACTGCTCTGGCTTTTGGCTAAAGGTCACTTTGAGGTTGCCGACAATGGGAGCTAATAGCATTTTATGCTTAAAAAAGCACCATTATGATGAAACCGAGAACAGGGAACAAAGGCAACATTCTTAATCTGCCCATACCCGAAAAGGTTGTTGTAGGTTAGGTAAAGTATAGCAGGAAAGCAATCAGACAGTTCCCAGTGGTGGAACAATTGTGCCAAACTGTGCCGAGAGCGAACCTTTGCACCATCCTGAGCCAAAACAGCATTTTAGTGGAAAATAGCGCCGAGCCTGTGGAAAAGCATGCATAAGAGCGAAGCCCTCCTTCCATTGATACTTCGCAGCCAGCAAAATTGAAATCAAAACCAACAGCACTCTATCATTATCAACATCATAAAAGGAAGCAGAGGCCCATCGGAGTCATTCGGTTTGTCATTTGCGCATTTTTTCTCTGATGAATGTACCATGTAGTGCCGCTGTACCATCTTACTGGCGCTTTATTTCGGTGTTCATCGAACCCGCGTGGTACTGCGGAGTTTGCCAAAGGAGGATGTCGCATTATAGGAATAAAGGGAGGCTTTTTCTATGCTTGTGTGTGATAGCGGGGCTTTGGGAAAGAGCCGCTGCAATCACAATCGCACGTGGTGCATATCATATAGTTAAGAATGATATTAGCAAATGAGGTCGAATGTGGTACATGGCGAGAGCCGCCACTTCGATGGGTGCGGCCATGTTCATTGATGCACGTTGACGCAAAAATTTTGTGTCGAGTTTTGGTCGCTGCATTGTTTCAGTGAAATAGCATCGCCGACGCAAACGCAAAACCCTGTTTGCATCTCACGCATGCACAGTGGTGCTGACGCTCTTTTTTTTTTTTTTTCCGGCAGCAATATCTTAGCGGCCCCTATTCGAAAACTCCCTAATGTACATGGCATGACAAGAGTGTAATGCATGATGTCGTATTCAGTGCAGGCACATGTAACTCCATCGGTCTTGCCTTGCCCACAACCTATGACTGTCGCACTGCGTTGCACCCTGACTTAATAAACCCGCATTTGTTGACGATCTGTGTGGTGTCTTCTCTGCACCGTATCGACGAACCCGGCCGTAGTGCCCTTTGTGCGTCACGGTGTGGAGGAGCGTCACATCCTTTCTTGACCGTGCTTGCAGGGTAAACGTGGTGCAAACCCTACTCCGCAACATATAGACTATAGCAGAAGATTTGCATGATATATGGTAAGCACATGTGCATTGGAGTCTGCACCAAATGTACTTGCTGCTGCTCCAGATCAGTGTTTTGCCTGCACTAGGACCTGTGGCAATAAGTGAAAGGGCTGTTCCACCACTAAGTTCCTCTCGCACAAGTATTTGGTAGAGAGACAGCTGTGGCCTATGGCACACAGGTGCTTCAGGGTTCAAATGTTCAAAATGTTGTTTTTCTGTGTTTGAACAAAAATTTTTGATCAATTTCATCATTAGTATAATTTTAGGAAATGCTGCTCTGCTAACTTTCATAAGCAAATACAGTCGAACCTCGATATATCGAATAGCGTGGTGATCGCGAAATAGTTCGATATAGCCAGAATTAGATATTAAAATCGTGTAAAAAGCACATCAGAAACTTCTGCTAATCAGTGAACCAAGGGTGCGACTGGGGATCGTCGTTTGGAGCGCGCGATTTGCACTGTGCGCAATTGGCCTAGGCCGTGCCGACTGCGTCTGCTGGGAACGCGTGGTTGATTGCGCCGCACGAAATTAGCAATAGGCTGCGCCGACTTAGTCAGCCGCGCGAAGTTGGCGCGGTCTAGGCCAATCGCGTGCCTCGAACACCAATCGTTGTGCAGTAAATACTCGAAGCTTCACACAAAGTATTTAATTACCGTATTTACTAGCATAATAATCGGACCTTTTGTCAAGAAAATTGACGCAAATTCAGGTGTGCGATCATTATGCGGGTGAAATTTCCCGTGAAAAGAAAACAATTTTTTTTTCATCCCGCGTTTGCTGCGGGATGACAACAGGTCAACAAATAGGCGGCTGCTGCTGTATTTAGTGTCGGATGCCAAAACAAAAATGGCAACCGGTGGAGCAAGCCGAATGCGCCGAATGCGATTTTTTTTTCTTCTTGTGAGTACATTACGTGCATTGAAACAGTTTCTTCCGTATCAGTAATGAATAATATAGTTAATATTGGCAAGTTTGCGGCAATAATGTAGCCATGTCCACTTTGAGGCGACAGAAACAGATGGGCGCGCTTAGCTGCCAGTGACATAGAAACACATGGCGGGCATGCTGCAGAAACTGCGGCATTTGTCTTCACTACTATCTTAATACGGCACGTTTCCGCTAAGGGTGGGCAAATATTTTAGCTGTGTTACAAGCGTCGGCGTATGAGTAGGGTACACTATTAACGTATCAGTGTAAACGTGGCTACTCTCGATTTGTTGCGTGCCCACGAGTGCAGATGAGAAGAATCGAAAGGCACCTTTTTTGTTGTTGTTGACCACAACCATTATAAAGCCTACACATAATAAAGGCGAGTTTGGTTGTACCTCTTTTTGTCATGGAAGTGCGGAAAGTGATAAAAGGAATGAAATGGGGCATCTACTTAAGAATGTTTGGTGTGTGCAGACCGCTTGGTTTGTCTTGAAGAGTCGTTCGCATAGCATTCGACAGATGGTAAGCATGATCATTATTAGCTAGACTTGGCACATGACATATCGCTGCGGCAAGTTCGGGGTGCGATCATTACACGGGAAATTTAAAAAAAATTGAATTTTGATGACAAAATTCAGGGGTGTAATCATTATGCGAGTAAATATGGTATTTATTTGGCTGAAAGTACTGCATCAGTGTAGCCTGCTTCTTATTGGCAGCTGCGTGCTTAAACACGCAGTCCTCAGCATATTCTAAACGATCCACATGCGATAGGCCGGTGCCCTTTATTGCGTCACAGTAGCGGTGTAGAAGGGCCAAAGCAACTGCAGGACTACAGCCTCAGTTGAAGTCGGGAGTGGGGCAACATCAGCGCTTGTGGGATCAACCTCGGCAGCGTCTTCATTTGGCCGCTACTTCTGCTGTGATCTCTACGTCCGTCAATCAAAGCATTTTGAAACACTGTCAATAACAAAGTATTAAGTGGCGTCTGCCAAGGCGTCTATGAGCTAGCCCAGTGAGCGCGCTGTCGTGTGTCTTTGCGGATGCAAATCGCCAGTTCTCGTGAGGCGTGGCGGGCCCAGGGCGTGGCACCGAGGAGGAGTCAGTATGGCAAATGCAATGCGCCGTTGATGTCGTCGAACTAGCCAAGCCGCCGCGTGTGTATGCCACTACGTTCAAATAGCGCCCTTGGCGCGATCGATGTGTGCAGCTATAGTGCACAGCAGTCTGGAACGCCAATCGCACCACCGCTAATTTCGAGGGTCTTGCGGAAAAGCTCACTGCCTGTCCACAGAGCGCACGTAGTCTGGGATGGCGAAGTTCGATATATCCATTTTTCGTCCGACCCCATTCGAAGTAAAAAATTAAAATGCGTGCGATTTTCCAGGTGATACAGAAAGTGTTCGATATACACAATAATTTGATATATCCGTGTTCGATATATCAAGGTTTGACTGTACAAAACATCAGCCTTGGACCATACAGTTACCTTTAACTGACAGATTAACAAAATTGTTGACAGAGGTTTTTTAAGAAACATTTTTATGTTGCATTTAATATGTATTTATGCATCACATCATAAAGAAGTTATGAAGCAATAGAAAAATCCTAGGCTGAATCATTCATATTTTGCCTATTAAACAGTTAATCTCAAAGGAAGGAAGGAGAGGTCAGTGCAGTTCATGTTAACCTCTTCTCACATCGTGTATCATATATTATGGAACAATTTTAAGCATAATAAAACTGAAAGCAAGGAAGAAAGTCTGAACCAGAATGTCTCGGATGGCACAAATTTTGTCTGGGTCCGGTTGTACTCCGAAAGCGTCTACAAGATGGCCCGAAACCGTAATTTGGCAGCGGCCAAAACGGCGTTTCAATGAGTTGAGTTGAGCCTGGCCTTACAAAAAACATCAAGTATGGTAGAGAAACTTTCAGTGTGAATGTCAAATGTTGGTGAAAAGACAGTAACGTTGTCAGAGTATTACAGGCATGTGGACCATTTGAAATCCTGAAGCAAGGATTCTATCATAGGCTTAAATTTGGCCGGCACATTACATAATCCAAAGGGCGTAACTTTGAACTATAAAAGACCATTGGGTGTTATAAATGCAGTCTTTTCTTTGTCTATGCCATCGACAGCAATTTGCCAGTATCGAGATCGAAGGCCAATAAAGGAGTAGTAGCTGGCACCGTAGAGGCAGTGAAGGGTGTCTTTGATTTGGCAGCGGGTACATCTTTCTTAGTCGCGTTGTTCAGATGGTGGTAATCCACTCGGAAGCGTCATGCCCTGTCCTTCTTCATAGCTAACACTACCGGTGACACCCATGGACTCCAAAAGATGGCTAAATGATATTTTTATCAAGCATCTTGTTAACATGAGTTTGAATTACCTGGCATTCGGATGGAGGTACTCGATATGGTCTACAGTGAATAGAAGCAGCATCACCAGTATTAATACAATGCTTGGCAGCAAGCGTTTGGCCTAAGGGGCTATTGTGAAAGTCGAAAACATCCCTGTAGGAAGACAAAACACAGTAGAGGTCTTTGGCTTGTGTAGGTAAAAGATCCGTCACGGTAATTTTCTGAATCTTGGGATCAGCACAAAAAGCAGACTTTGGAAACCTGGTAGGCTCAGACGAAGCATCGGGTGAGAAAGCCACCACGTGATGGTCATACAAAGGCTGAAGTTAGGCGAGGTAAATTCCTTGAGGCACAGTTAGCCTGATTCGACGGAAGTTGACGACAGGAATGCAAGTCTGGTTGGCCGGGATAGTCAGAAATTGTGAGGTACAGTGAGATTATACTGCAGTGGAATGTTGGGCAGCTGAGTGATGAAATACTCTCCATCAGGAACGGGCAGGGAAGACAATTCAATATATGATAATTATTTGCGCGGCAGTCGAACGAAGCTGGTGGGACTTAAGCAGCTGAGGTTTCTATCGCAAGTATCGAGGCCTAGAATGAGGTTGCGCAGGCAATGGGCAATTGTGGTAAAAAGGACAGCGGTATGGCAGTTGTTGATGCTTACACGTGCTGTAGTACATATATCGATGACGGTAACAATATAGAGGTTTAGCTTGTCCGGCATTCGGGTAAATGCAGGCAGACAGGGGAAAAGGGGCAGAGGGGGCGGAGGCGTAAACGTGAGCAGCCTGCATGGTGCAGCAACCTGGTGGCACAGAGCTCAAAGAGACAAAGCGAGCTAACATTGTGTAACCAAGTGTATTCTACTTATCTGCTGGTGTAAATTTTTGGCAGTGGCGTAATTGTGTTGCTTCTGAAAATTTACGCCCTCAGCAAAGTAAAATAAACTTGGTTACTGCGATATTAGCTGTTTTTTTTTTGCTGTTTGAGCTCAGTGTCACCAGGCGGCTGCACCATGCAGGCTGCTCATGTTAACGCCGCCTCCACCCCAATGCCCCTTCCACCTGCGTTTACCCGACTGTTGCACAAGCTAAACCTCTTAATACTGCCATCCGTAATGTGGACGGTGCATGTAGTTGCAGGAGTAAGGAGCTTTTTCATTGGTTGTCTGAAGGCAGCGGTCATAATGGAGAGGTGTGCACCTGTGTCGATCAGTGCAGTGACAGCAGTGCCTTTGTCAACTTCAAAAAGGTTCTAGCTCGTGGGCAAAGCAAGCAGAGGATTTGAGGGCAAGGTCAACATTGCAGCTTCGCCTCCAGAAGCTGCAGTTACTAGTTTTTCGGCCATGTGTAGAGGGGCATGGACGGCAACGAGAAGCAATGGGCTGGGGCGAAGGAGACTGATGACGTCGGGATGACAGCGATTGCCCGTAGCGAAGATTCGCTGGTGCCCCGTCAGAGGCAGGACGATCATGGCGAGAAGCATAAGCAGTACTAGTCGGTGCAGAGGTGTGGAAATGGGCACTGTTGTATGTTGGAGGCGGTGTTCGCCATCGGTTGCGGCAATGATGAGCAATGTGGCCAATGTGGCACCAATGGAAATAGATGGGCTTGTCATCGGAGGTGCCCCATTCAGACAGGTTGCACGCTGCACGCTGGGTTCGTGGGTCGACGAGCACACGGAGTTGTGACCTATGTTTTCAAGTTCTTGTTGGATGGCAGCAATCGTGGCTGGTGATAGATCGGTGGGTGTCGCTGATTAGGATGGTGAATAAGTGGCCTCGAGCTTGCAGCAAACAACGCAAGTTACGTTGTCACATGGCATTGGCTGGCAGGGACGGTTCTCACAAGTCAACGTAGCAGCGGTGTTGGGCAGGCACACAATGTGGGGCGTGATACGATGGTTGTTAGCTTTTTTGAAGTGGTGACATTCTTTGATAGCGGTGTCAATAGTTGAAACGTTGCCGAAAACCAGCAAGTTGAAGGCATCATCTAGGATACCCTTTAATATATGGGCCACTTTGTCTGTGTCAAACATCTTGTCAGCTTTGTGGCAAAGAGCGAAAATGTCTTGTATGTATGAGACGTAGGGCTCTGTGGGATTCTGAGCACGCATTGCAAGTGCCTTTTTTTGCTGCGACTGTGTGCCCAAAAGGGTTGTCGAACAGGTCACTTAGTTTTTCTTTGGAAATGTCCCAGCTTTTTAATTCATCTTCGTGGGTTCGGTACCACAAGTCAAGGGTGCCAGCCAGGTAAAAAACGACATTAGCGAGCATGATGTTGGATCCCACTTGTTCTTAATGCTGACAAGTTCATAGAGGTTGACCCACTCTTCGACGTCGGTGCTGTCCAAGCCAGAGAACAGACCAGGGTCACAAGCGTGGGTAAACATTACGACTGGAGCAGTCCGATGAGTCGCAGCTGATGATGGTGGGGTCTCATCTCTGGGTGACGTTGTAGCGAGATCGATGTAGCGACTGCTGTGGAGTTCTGTGGTGAGGACAGGGATTACAAACCTCCACTAAAATGTTACGTGCAGAAAAGCACACACAAAAGAGACTATTTACACTGTATTTACAAGAGCAGCGCACCCAGAGACCACGATGGTAACCAGCTCATGCAAAGCCCAGATGCTCGTCTCCGTCTTCCTTCGCGACATGTCTCATAACCGCTTGTAGCGCAACAATATTAATTCGGAATCTGCCTTCTCTAGCAGTGAATTGCAGTCAAATGCCTCTACAGAGAATTGACCTGTATAACAAATGATTCATTAGGTCCCAGCCGAATTCCTACCTTTCATACATATTGTGAACACCTCTAGAAGGAAGACCAGTACAACAAATTTGCCTTTACAGCGAAGAAATATGGTGTCCCTGGCGGCTTATTCGTTGCTTTACAATAGATGATGCATAGCGAAGCTGCCACTAATCGGCGCTAGTGCTAATGGCAGTGCTTGACAAATGTGCCAATGCCAGAAATATCTGCTGCAGAAGTATAGACTATCAGATTTATTTGCTGCAGTGCCAAAGGAATCGCTCGACTTGTACGCTGCTTGCTGTAGCGCATCAGCGGGAGCAACGGCTGATGAATACATTGCAGTTGATGACAATGTGATGTTGTAATCATAATGGACGCCTTCAAAGCCATCTCTAGGGCGACAAGGATGCGAACATCAAAAGAATGCAGCAGTAATCAGTATCTTGTAAATGAACACAGAGTTTTGATGGCAAGGGAGGAGATGGCTGCCTTTGACAGAGAAATTGGTGACTTTCTTCACTAATTCTGTTTTGAATTCATGTTAAATAAAAGTTTTCTTTCATTGAACGGGCTTAGTATGCTCTATTGTGAGTGTACGGTGCACATCCTTTACAGCAAAGGGATTTGTGTCATGAAAAATTTGGAGCTCCTGAGAGCTTTGTTATACAGGTGTATGAATGTACAGTTTTTATTTTTATTTTTAACAGAATTTTAGGAAACACCTGTGGCATCTACGAGAAGAATGGGGTTAACCGAGAGGCCCTTTTCTTCTTGTTTATTACATAGCGAGAGTCTCGAATCCGGCTACATTGATGCCTTCAGGTAGCATGTGTGGGTTTATTGATCGGTTGCCTTCACCTAAAAAGATCACGTTCTCGTGACGCCTGCGACAGAAAGGATGTTCCACATCCGCCGCCAAGGTCTGTCAGTGATGGCGCTGGCTAACACTCCCAGGGTTCTACTAGGAAATATAACTACCCCAGAAAGTGGATGGGGAAATGGTGCCACAGTAGCTCAATTGGTGGAGCATCGTACGTGAAATGCGAAGGTTGTGGGATGGTTCCTCACCTGCGGCAAGTTTTTTCATCCACTTTCATCTCCATTAATTTATCGTTTCTTTATTCCATTTATTAAGCAGGAGTAATTTCCCCTATGTCGTCCTTGGTGTCAGTGTTTGTTGGCTTCTTATGCTGTGGCACCTATCAATTCTACTTCTAGGGCTGCGTTACTCACAGAGGCGGACTTTATTTACATAAGAAATTGAAATGATTTGGCTAAGTAAAAAAGTTTTGCTAATTAACTTTTAGACTAATAACATTATGGCACATGTAGCAATTATTGTCGCTGCTCACTCCGAAAGTCATACCCACTTGGAGCAAATTCTGAGGATGGCACCAGTTTCAAGACGTATTCCAAAAGTTAGCGACCAAACGCCTTGGTAATTTTTGAGGCTAAATGCATAAAAGCATTTTGCTAAGAAGAGGCAAGTGGAAGAGCAGTGCATTTTTACCTCTAGTTTGGCAACGCACTGGTGCTAGTTTCGAAAGATTCGTTCCAAGTAGATGTGCTTTGTGAAATCATTGGCTTCCATACGTATGCAGTAGGTAATTAACCATTAATGCAATTTTTCGGTCTATTCAATCTGCAACAAAGGTTCTGCCTTGCGCCCATGTATTTTATGGGTCCCAACTTCCATCATTAACATCTCAAAATTGGCCTTTGCCGGGTGATTCGAACTTGATTGGTCAGCTTCGCCCCAATACAGTGGTGTTATGCGGTGAAGCATATCATGAATGGAAAGAGGCTGCTGTCACGGAACATAGTACGCGTTTCTTAATTATACAGGCGCGCATGTGCCATCTCTATCCACAGTAAGAGCACCTAGATGCCTAATATGCATACTGGCAGACATTCAAAGCTGTTTCTGACGTTGCTGTGGCGATACGAGCCCTTGTTTCGCCCGCCATGCGTGTCTCGTATATGAGACCGTTAACGGGGCCTAGTACGCGTTTCCTAATTTTACGTGTGTGCATGCGCCACGCACCGAAAAGCAGGGAAAAACTGTCTGTGTTTTTGGAAAGTCAGTGAAAAGGAAGGTGGTATGATCAAAAAGCTTGGAAAGTCTACAGGACAATTAAAGCCAACGATAGAGTGGGGGTCTAAAAATTTGAAAGCTTGCCAGCAAACTTATTAGGCGTCTCTGTGCTCGTACTGTGACTGGAGACTGCGCATGTACGTGTGTAAATTAAGGAACATGTGCTATGTCCCGTAACAGTAACAGCTTTCCCATTTAGTATGCTTCGATGCATATCTGTATTGTGGCAAAGCTACCTTTAAAGGTAAATACTGCCAAGTGAATCAACGTGTTTTGGTGTTTTTTCTGCTTGTTGTTTGATTTGACTGCTGGATAATTTGACCAGTTTCACCTGTCCAGTCAGGATCTTATTAACAGAAGTTATCTGTATTGCAATATTTGCGCTAAAGTAATTACTTAAAATGTTGGTCAGTAAAATTTTGTCATTTGTCAATTACGCACTTTGTTTTCTAGTGTAAGTAATGTCCGCCTCTTGGAATAACGCAACACAATGAAACGCAATCTTTTGCAGAACACAGGGCAGCGCTCATCCTGTGTTCTTTCACCCCGTCTGTCGTTTTGGTTGTGCTGTTACCATTATGAATGCAGTGGGTAGATTTGTGCTATATGCCACAGGGGATTTTTAAAAATTGTATTCACATGAAAGAAAACCTGGTATATAGTGACTTTAACACCAGAAATAAATTGTTTTTTCTTTAGCTCTTTCATGCGCAGAAGCTTAGTTTGTAATTGTAAACATTTGGTAAGAAAATGCTGTTCTCACAACAAAAAGTTCATTTTCACTTTACGTTCAGACAAAGTGACGTGGTCACATGCACTAAGGGTCTAGCAGTCACTTTTGGTGGAGGCTAGCAAAACAGGACCTGTTTCCTAGCAGGCACAAGAGGACATTGGATGTCTTGCACATCCATGTTGTCCTGGAAGGTTGGGGTTTTGTACTGCAGACAATACACCTCCTTAACCCTTTCAGACGCTATGTACACAATCGTGTGCACCAAGATAGTGCAACAGCAAAAGCACTGATGAAAACAATCATGTTTAAAATGTGTCGCATATATCTTGAAACTCTTTAAGATTGCAATTGTGCTTCAATTTTGAATGTGTGCAAAATGTTTTAGCAAGATGAGTGAGAAGGTAGACTGTTTGGTGTTTTTTACTCGGTGTCAGTACGTTTTATGTTGCGGGTTCTCTTTTCATTGCTTTTCACAATGTCATGCACCAGGTATAATTTTCGAGTGGCTGCATAAGAACTTTTCAAGCTTTTTAAAACACGACTAGTTGATGTTCTCATATTTAATGTTGCTATAGTGAGGTTTCGTGCGGAGTCCACAATCTGTAAACTTGACCAAACTCGCTAAAGAATTAAAAATTCTTAATCTTTTCTGCAGCTTTACGCTTTCTATGATTCTGAAGCCCCCCCCCCTTCAGAAAAATAAGTGGTGAAAGTAAGTTTTCGAACAACAGGATAAAGTGGCATTTGAAAGGGTTAAAAAGGATATTTTCAGCTGATGCTGTTGCGAGGTTGAGGTATACATATTGTACTGTTTACATGGGGCTTTGATTTTATTAACTTGGCCACCACGCAGAGGGAGCTCCTGGAAAGAGCACAGCTCACTGATGTGATGTAGTTGGCGCATACAATTTGCACCACTGCGGAGTGTAGGCATTTTTCTCAGACCATCTGTCACGAGGACAGCTTCAAGAAAAGGCCACCACCTTTATTAACATGACAAACTGTAATAATGAAGTCTAGCACTTCATTACATGCACAATATGAACTTCCCATATATAAGATATGTTATCCCATGCTCTCAACCTAGTAAGGACAAAACTTAATTTTATTTCCATGGAAGAGTTTTGGTTCAGTGTCTATTACATCATGGAGGTCATTGCGGTCGGGAAGAAATATTGCCACACGTGACATTGGAATCCGAAGGCACTGTGCTACCCCTCTTGAAGTAGTGCAAGCTTGAAAGAGCATGCCATTTCAAAGTCAACAGGCTATGCTGTTTTTATTTAGAAAGACCTTCGGGTAGTTCTGTGAGGCAAGCATTAATTGCTGTATGTGTGGTACAGCATGCAGTTTATGGTTGTTTTGTGAAAGAGAGCCAAGGTTTGTGTTCTCACACAAGAACAAATTTGTTGGCGAAATATATAATGTTTTTCTGATCTTTACTCATTCTTAGCACTATGTGTAGTGATAAATAGGTCAGAAAAAAAATGCCAGCAATGTTTGGGATGAAGATAGCATGGCCTGTCATGTTCCAAGAGCTAATAACAACAAATGACTTTTGGAGGAAGAGGAACAAGATTTTCTTTCAGCTTGCGTGATGCTCCTAAGCAAGATGCAAAGCAAAAATTTGTTAAGCACGAGGTTCCAGGATCAAATACCAGCTGCGGTGGCCATATTTCGATGGGGATGAAATGCCGATCCGCCCCTGGCCCATAAATTGGGGGCATGTTAAAGGTACCCTGTTGGTCAAAATTAATATGGAGTCCCCCACTAGGGCATGTTTCATAATCGAATCATGGTTGCGGCACGTAAAACCCCAGAAGTTCAATTGATTTCAAAGCAGAAATTTACATAAAAACTAAGTGATGTGGTTTAAATTTTGAGTCTGTCGGTTGGTCAGTCAATGATGACCTCATCAGGTTTTAGATATACTTGTAGCACCAGCTGGAGGTGTAAAGAATACATTCCATTAAAAGCAGTGTTTCAAGTGTTGTGAATGGTGCTGATATTTTTTGGTAATTTTCTGCAATAGAAATGTTATTGTTCATGGTCATAAAATTGTAACTGCATGGTGCATATATGGTACGTGACCAATATGGCTCATAAGATCGCAACCAAGTGTTTCTTTCAAAAAGTCAGGTTTGTTTCGACATATCTGACCTAAACAAAGGCCTGTGTAAATTTTTCACAAGCAAATAAGACATTCGTGCAGTTAAGGGTTAACATCATCTTTGAACAACTTCTGAGATCCATTGTGGACCTCAAAAGGCCATAATGCCAGGCTTAGCTACTTGGTGGCTTAGATTATGGTAGAATCTCATTGATACGATTCTGCATATGTTTTTGGGAATAAGTTTTTTTTTTTTGCTTTTCCCAGCCAGCATCTCATAGGCTCGAGCAGTGTATTTTCATACGGTTATTGTGATTGCGTTTTCACCTGAAATTAGATAATATTGTCATAGTCGGTAATGTGGGAAGAAGAGGATGCTGATGGTGGCCTTGGAGACGACGAAGAAGAGTTTAGTTTTGTCGCTGCTCTACGCTTGTTGGCTCAGCCATTAACCCTTTCGCTGTCACGGACGTACCGGTACGTCATCGCGCTTCCCCCCCACAGTGTCACTGACGTACCGGTACGTTCTCTATCGTGCGTTCAAAATTTCCCGCCTGAGCGCAAAGCTGGCGCTCCTAAACTGGCCACGCCATCTGTTGACTCTTTCTACAAGTTCGTATATTCGCCTCGACCTATGTTAATCCCTGTATTGAAGAGTACGGTGCGACTGCCACTCCCCACTTTCTCTTTGCTGAGTGGCGCGGTGGCTCCGCGTTCGCTGGATCATGCGTCGCGCGCGTGTGGTTATGGGTTCAAGGGTTGTTCTGCCCTCTCCGCTGGTTTGAAGGTTTTTGTTTTTCTTCTGTTGGTGTGCCTGCTACGGCGCGTCAAGTTCAGGCGCACGTGCCGTTGCCTCTCCGAAAAGAGTGACTCGATTGCTGCTTTCGCTCTCTCGCCGCACCCTCGCTTCCAACTTGCAGCAGTAAACGTAAAGCCCTTCGAACTTTGTTTAGCCTTTTTCCATCTCCCTCTGTCTTCTTGATCACGCAACGTCCCATTTATCTCCGTTGTGCGGGCGACTGAAAGCGCATCCTCCCTGCGCGCGGTTACTTCGTCTGCTCATTGGAGCGGTGGCTAAATTCCGATTCAGAATACGAGCCGAGCTCGGATTCGGACTCGGACAGAATCGTATGCGAGGAAGAGGGTTCCGCATCGTCAGATTCGGATGTTGAACAAATTTTATAGTCAGGCTGATGATGATGATGATGTTGACTAACAACAGCTGCAGAACACTTAAATGTGCATATTGCATTGACTATCTTATTTGTATACCAATCATAATCAAAAATAAATTGCTATGTTCATTCCCTGTTATGCCCGTTCCCTGAAACCAAGCCGACACTGGGGGTGCGTCACGGCCAGAAAGGTCCGACAGCGAAAGGGTTAAAAGCCATCTGTGAATAGACGCACGCTTCTTCCTTCCCGTAACATCATTGGTGGATGTGCTGGGTAATCACTTGCGCAAGACGGAGCTCCGCAGTGGACATAACCTGGCCGCTATGTCATCCGAAGGAGAAAGTTCAACCACGACCCCGTCGTCGCCACTGACGGTCATCCTGGCCCAGCCTCGCACCCCTGGCATGTTTTCCGGGATTGACAATGTTAACGTCGATGACTGGTTGCGGAACTACAAACAGGTCAGCGCACACAACAGGTGGGATAACACGCTTATGCTGGCTAATATAATATTCTACCTCAAGAAAACCGCGCGAGTCCGGTTCGAAACACACGAAGAAGAGATTACAAGTTGGGACCAGTGCAAACAGAAGCTTAGAGATTTGTTCGGCAAGCCTGTCGGCTGCCAACGTGCTGCGAAGGACCACCTTGGGACCCGTGCACAGACGTCCACTGAATCTTACGTGGCGTATATCCAGGATGTCCTCGCTCTTTGCCGCAAAGTGGATAACAATATGGCAGAGGCAGACAAGGTCAGCCACGTTTTAAAAGGCATCGTGGACGATGTGTTTAACCTGCTTGTTTACAAGAACATAACAACGGTCAATGAGATCATTAACGAATGTCGCCGCTTTTAAGACGCGAAGAGTCGCCACATAGTTCAACAGTTTGCCCAATACCGCAGCTTCATCGACGTGTGAAGACATTTGTCCATCGCATGAGCCCATTTCCTGCGAGAACGTTGTACGTATCTTTCGGCGAGAAATGGAAGCAGCGCCTCCTGCCACGCCAGTGACGCAGTGCTTTGACAATTCCCGGCTGCTTGTGTGTGTTATCCAGTCGGTCATTCGCCGAGAACTTGCCAATGTGGGTCTTCCGTCCATCTGCTTCACCAGCCGTCCTGACTTTGCTATGTCTGCTGCGTCTGCCCCTGTTCACCGGAGCCAATACGGTCCATATCCGAGCTATTGCAACCCGGCTGTGTGGCACACACATGACGATAGACCCATCTGCTTTTAGTGTGGACGTGTGGGCCACATCTCTCGCCGCTGTCGAAGTTCCTGGCCAGCCCACTCTCGACCAAGCTTTCCCGCCTACCGCCGCTCCCCACTGAATCCTCGCCCGCCATCACTCTCCACTGAGGTTGAAGACGCACCTGACAACGCTCGAGCCACCGCGGCTAGTTGCTCGCCATCACTACATAGTCGCCGCTCCCATTCGCCTTAGCTGCGTCGCCCTCCATCCCCAGCTTACCGTCGCTGCTCTCCGACAGGAAACTGGGGCAGCTCCTGGAGGTGATGCTGCTCTAGAACCCCGGCCTGAAATTCCTCTGCTGACCCTGCCTACTGATCGGAACCTTCTGGACGTGGACGTGGATGGTTTGCCCGTTACAGCACTCATCGACACTGGAGCCCAAATTTCCATCATGAGTGCGGAGCTTCGAACGCGCTTGAAGGAAGTACTTACTCCTGCTCCGACTTGACTGCTCCAGGTCGCCGACGGTGGAACTCTGGCTGTGCTTGGAATGTGTGCTGCTCGTGTCAGTGTTGCTGGTCGCCACACGTCCGTTTTGTTTAGTGTGCTCGAACATTGCCCTCCCAATGTGATCCTCGGGCTCGACATTTTGGCCGCCCATTCTGCTCTGATTGACTGTTCAGCCAGTGTTGTACAACTTGACCTACCCCTACCTGTTCCCATTGACTTTCCTGCTCAAGCTCCAACTCAGCTTTGTGTGCGGATTTTATTTGCCTGCCATCTCTAGCAGCAACCGGCATCCCTGTTTTAGCCTGCCCACCTGTACCTGATGGAGACTATGTCCTTACTCCCGCGACTTCGGTCCTGCTTTCCCACAATGTCTCCTTCCCAGACACCATTGTTTCTATTGCCAACTATCAGACATGTCTTCCCATCCTAAATTTTGGACAGTGCCCACAAGTACTTCCTTGAGGCATGTCTCTTGCCACGTTGTCACTGTTGCATGAGTGCCACATTTCCGCTCTATCTGTTGCGTCGCCTTCGACCAATGCCCATTCTGCGCCTTCTGCATCTGCCCCGACTGACGATTTTACAAAGATGATTGCACCGGACCTCGCAACCCAACAAGCCGTAGAGCTCCATGGCCTCTTCGAGTCCTACTCCAACATTTTTTACCTGAACAATCGCCCTTTGTATCAAACTATGGTCGTGAAGCATCGTATAAATACTGGCCATGCAGCACCTGTTCGCCGACACCCATACTGGGTGTTGCCCTCTCAGCGACAAGTTATCCAGGGTGAGGTTGACAAGATGCTTGCCAAAGGGATTATTGAACACTCTTTCAGCCTGTGGGCTTCCCCTGGTGTTCTCGTCAAAAAGGATAACAGCTGGCGATTCTGCATTGACTATTGTCATCTAAACACGGTCATCAAGAAAGATGTATATCCACTTCCCCGCATTGATGATGCTCTGGATTGTCTCCATGGTGCCACTCATTTTTCATCTATAGACCTTCGCTCTAGATATTGGCAAATTGCCGTGGATGGAATGGACCGGGAAAAGACCGCATTTGTCACACCAGACGGCCTATATCAGTTCCGGGTAATGCCTCTTGGCTTGTGTAATGCCCCGGCGACCTTTGAACAGATGATGGACATGCTCTTGCGTGGTTTGAAGTGGTTCATCTGTTTGTGCTACTTGGATGACGTCATCGTATTCTCTTCAACTTTTGCGACTCATCTTAAAAGACTTTCATCTGTTCTTTGTTTTTCGCACCGCTGGCTTGCAGCTCAACTCGTCCAAGTGCCACTTCGGTCACTGCCAAATAACCATGCTCGGACATCTCGTCGATTCGTCAGGCATTCGCCCCGACCCCGCTAAAGTTCATGCTGTGCAGAATTTCCCCGTACCAACTTGTGCCAAAGATGTTCGCAGCTTTATTGGCCTTTGCTCTTACTCCCGCAGGTTTGTGGAAAATTTCGCCCATGTTGCCCGTCCCCTGACTGACCTTCTGAAGAAAGACGTTCCTTTCTGTTGGGGCTCTGAACAAGCGTCTGCTTTCTCGCAGCTCATCTTGCTGCTCACCACACCTCCTGTTCTCGCCCATTTTGACGCCTCTGCTCCGACAGAAATCCACACTGACGCCAGTGGCTACGGCATCGGCGCAGTTTTAGCTCAATGCCAATGTGGGCACAATCGCGTAATTGCCTACGCCAGCCGCCTCCCCTCTCCCGCTGAGCGCAATTACTCGATTACTGAGCATGAGTGTCTCGCCCTCATTTGGGTGGTGGGCAAGTTCTGACCCTACATATATGGTCGACCATTTACAGTTACAGCCGATCACCATGCCCTTTGTTGGCTTTCCTCTCTCAAGGATCCCGCAGGACGCCTCGGTCGCTGGGCCCTACGGCTGCAGGAAAAGACATACACTGTGGTCTATAAGTCGGGTCGTCTACATCAGGACGCCGACTGCCTGTCTTGTCATCCCGTCGATGTACCAGACGGTTTAGTGGATGTCGCAGCGATCTGCGTTCTTTCACTCTCTGGCTTGCAAGACATTGGCGCTGAACAACGACGCGATGAATCGTTACGGCCCATTATCGAACGCCTGCTCTCTGATCCGTCTGACCCATCCCATCACATGTTTGTGCTACAAAATGGCATCCTGTATCGCCGCAACATGCACTTCGACGGGCCCGAGCTCCTAACCGTCATTCCGTCTCATCTTCGACAGATTGTAGTGCAACTGCACGATGTTCCCACCGCTGGACACCTTGGCGTCAGGCTGACCTATGACCGAATTCGGCGACGGTTTTTCTGGTCCCGTCTCAACCGCTCCGTCCGGCACTATGTTGCTGCGTGCGAGTTGTGTCAACGCCGGAAAAGATCAGCTGTGCCTCCTGCTGGTCTGCTGCAGCCTTTGGATATACCGACCGACCCTTTTTTTCCCGTTGGCGTTGATCTTCCCGAACCATTCCCTATATCAAATGACGGAAATAGGTGGATTGCCGTCGCTACGGATTATACAACTCCCTATGCCATTACTAGGGCCCTACCGACCAGCTGCACTGCAGACGTCGCTGATTTCTTGCTTCACAACGTTATCTTACACCACGGTGCACCTCATCAACTTCTCACCGATCGCGGAAAATACTTTCATGCCAAAGTCGACCTCCTTCGATCATGTGCTACTAAACACAAACTTACTACCGCTTACCATCCTCAAACTAACGGTCTTACTGAACGCCTGAGCCTCACATTAACTGACATGCTAGCAATGTATGTTTCCTCCGATCATCGTGACTGGGACACTGCTCTACCATTTGTTACGTACGTCTACAATTCCTCGCGCCACGACACAGTTGGCTATTCACCCTTCTATCTCCTCTTTGGCCGTGAGCCGACTTTGCCTTTTGAGACTCTCCTTTCGACTACACTCGGCTTGCCAACAGAGTACACTCGGGATGTCATAGCCATAGTGACCCAAGCATGCCAGATTGCCCGCATTCGTCTTTCTGCTTCACAGACACACCAGAAGTGCCGTTACGACCAGCGCCATCACGACGTAGACTACGAACCAGGTGCTCTTGTGCTAGTTTGGTATCCAACTCGGCGGGTTGGTCTTTCGGAGAAATTCCTCTCGCGATACTGTGGCCCTTACCGCATCCTTCGCCAGGTGACTCCTGTCACATATGAAGTGTCTCTGCTGGATGCCACAGTGCCTTCACCTCTCTCTGGCATCATCCACGTCAGCCGTCTCAAACCTTACCCTTCTCAGACCGATGAGCCGCACCAATAAGGTGATTTTTCCGACGGGGGTGATGTCACAGTCGGTAATGTGGGAAGAAGAGGATGCTGATGGTGGTCTTGGAGATGAAGAAGAGTTTAGTTTTGTCGCTGCTCTATGCTTGTTGGCTCAGCCATTAAAAGCCATCTATGAATAGACGCACGCTTCTTCCTTCCCATAACAATATGACTGCAGAAGTGGGCTTTTACTGGTTTTTCTAAAGCTCATAGCTTTATATTCTAGTGTACTAGCTTAAATAACATTCCAATGACCCAAGAATAATTTAAGTCCAAGTCACACTGGAGTAAAAACTCATGCGGTGCACTACTGGTGGTATAATGCTGTTATGGCAGTCCGGCCACACCAACTGGTGGTGCGCCACTGCTCAGTTGAGGGTGGAAACAGCAGCTTCAGCAGCAGAATAATTTTTTGAGGTCTATAAGAAGAAGAAAGTTCAGTGCAAGCTGACAAGCTATTTCAACGTTGCTGAATAAAATTGTGTTGGGTGTGGTTCACGTCGGGTTGAGTGATGCTGCTTCGCATAACATGTTATGCGGAGCATTATCACTTAACACCACATGAACCTACGCTATTGAGTTTGTCACCGAGTACATCTATTTTCATACTTAGCAGGATCTCGCAGGTGCTCTTGGGTCAAAGAAACGACAACACAGTAGTGCAAACAATCAAAAGGGCATTTATTGCACCTTTTATTAGTGTAATGCCTGTTAGCTGAATTGCTACGTTCAGAACATGCCAATGGACGCACAACAGATTCAGGACGTCAGACTCCACGTGACTGAATAGCAAGTGAACATGTTCGCCCCCATTCTGGACACCAACACCTAATCGTTTGCATGTACGGTCGCACAAATGGTGGCGGGTTCGAACGATCGTGTTCGTCCATTCCAATATTGTGCTCCTAAGCCTCTCACAGGGCAATCCCGCGAACTGTGGGCGAACGCGCGAAAGATCTACGTAGCTCACAGACCCCAAGCCAAAGAGAAAAAGCCTACTCACTTTTTTGCCCGAGTAATCTCGCCGTTAGGTGGTGTTAGCAGTGCAACACTCGCGCTGTCTCTTGTAATATGGTGCAACCACACCGACCGCCGCCAGTGCTTAGCTACACGGAGAAGCTGGATTATCGAAGACGTGAGAGCCATGCTAGGAAAATAACACCAGGGGGTGCGTGATAGTCGAGTATCCCCACAACTTTTTGAAGCTTGCTTCGGATAATCCGAGTTTCACATGATATATTTTATTTTCCGGTTCCTGTCAAGATCGTATCAGTGAGATTCTACTGTATTTTGAATTTATATACGAAGTATTAAAAAGGTAAATGAAGGTGTTTGTCCAATTATTATTCAATTTATAACTTGAAATTTGAAAATTTTTACATTGCTAATTTTTTGGCAATACTGCAGCGTCATGAAATCAATTGGCAAAATGAGACTAAAGATTTCTAAAAGTATATGTAGAGAATTAAGAACCCTCCCTGCAATGCACAGAAAGTACTGTCTTTGAGGTTGGGGAATTGTAATGCGTACATAATTTGATGTTTTTATCACAGAATGTTGAGAAAAGATGGAGTCCTCACTAAGAAGGAACACAAGCCTCCCACAATTGGGTGGTTGCTTTATGTTACCGAATAATACCAAAGCTAATGCTAGTGTCATAGAACTTGATACGATATGGTCTAACATTGATCCAAATAGTCTGTGTGCTGTTTCACTACTATTGGCAACTGCATTATAAAATCATGTTGTTCAATGCATTGCCCTTGTTGAACCTTGTCTACTGACAGTTTATCTCGCAGCGTTCTTGTACTAAAAAATTTATTTGTTCACATTCTCTATTGAGATTCTGCCAGTCCTCGTATGATAATGAAATAACTTGCCTTTAGTTTTTTAGTTTTTAGGCAAGCTGCCAACACCATTGCAGGGCAATTTGTGGAAAGTATTACTATTTCTATGCTTTTTCACAGGGCAGTTTTTGCTACAGTCTGCATGGTCCAGTGAGCAAGTGGCATCTTTTAAGGCTGAAGCAGCTGGATCAATCAAAACTGCTGGAGCTACCAGAACTGCAGAAGTATCTGAAGATACTCCTGCTCGGCTAACTGAAGCCACCCAAGCTACTGAAACTGCCCGAACTACGGAAACGGCCCGAGTGACTGACACAGTCC
Organism: Dermacentor andersoni; assembly: GCF_023375885.2. Lineage (NCBI taxonomy): Eukaryota > Metazoa > Arthropoda > Arachnida > Ixodida > Ixodidae > Dermacentor > Dermacentor andersoni. The sequence goes on from NC_092814.1 coordinate 199,025,729, forward strand.
AAGCAACCGATGCAGCCCGGGCAACCGACACAGCTCGGGAAACTGAAGCCACCCTAGCAACCGGCACAGCCTGGGCGACCGACACAGCCTGGGCGACCGACACAGCCTGGGCGACCAACACAGCCCAAGCAACCGATGCAGCCCAAGCAACCGATGCAGCCCAAGCAACCGATGCAGCCCAAGCAACTGGCACAGCCTGGGCAACTGGCACAGCCTGGGCAACTGACACAGCCCAAGCGACCAACACAGCCCAAGTGACTGAAACAGCCCAGGAGACAAGAAGGGTTCCACTAACCAGTACTCTCTGGGAAATGTATGGTATTGATGTATATAAAAATTCGGAAATGGCCAAATATGCAGAAACAGCTGAAAGCACCGATTCTGATGAACTGGATAAAATAATTGTGGAAGCATTGACTTCTTCAAAGCCTACAATTGGACGGGTAACAAGCCCCCCACTTATTATGTCCAACAACCCATATCCCCAACCAGACAAACTGGAAGTGAACAAACACTATGTTGTATATGTGTCGCAAATATATAATGCACACCACTTCTACATCCAAAGGAAAGGCACGGATGCCTCTGTTCGTTTGGAAGTACTCATGAACAAGCTGGAGTGGGTGAGTTTAAAATTTTTGTGCTTTTAACGGAGGAGGCTCCTAGCTTTATACATGGGGATGGAGAAATTATTTTTCTTGGCAACCACTGCATTGATTCTGATGAGGCTTGTTGCACTCTAAAGGAAACAAGAATCTTGTGACTCTGAGAAGCAGATTTTCATTTAGACCGTCCATATTTTAATAAAAATAGTTGAAAATTGCAAGATAGCGAAAGAAACTTGGTATCAAGTTTACAACTGTGTAAACGGCACCTAAAGTGGGCAAGATTGATGTGTTATATACTTCTTTCGATAGTACAATTTGAGACGTATTCCTCTAGAGTGGTCAAGCAGCCAGCTACAGACCGCGCAAGCATCACCTTGCAATAGCCGCTGGGTTCAAGATATGTTTGATACGTGAGCCAAGAGTGTGCATGCGGCATGGCCTCTCGTGACCTTTTCTTGTGGCTTGGACTCTACCTTCTTTGAGAACTTTATATCTGAAAAAGGAGCCTATAAGCACTCGTTGCAGTGAACTGCCAAGTGGCCATCATACCCAATTTTCACATTGTTTTGGTAGCGCATGACTCTGTCACTGAAACGTTGTCCTGTCTCTCTTATGAAAACCTTAATTCTACAACTTAGCAAAATTTTGTATACTGATTGTGATATGCAGCTGGTGATTTTTGTGGTTGATGAAACATGTCAGCCATTTTTCATTACACATTCTGGAGATGGATTTGCACAAGGCTCACCCTACGAGCAACGGTCAGGAAGGTCACGACGCTCCTCCACTCTGCAATGCACAAAGGCGCTACGGCAGGGTTCGTCGACTTTCCGACACGGCGCAGAGAAGGCTCCAGAGTCAGATAGCCAACAAACGCGGGTTTATTCGCCCAAGATACAGCACAGAGCTACAGTCACAGCGCTTACGGGCAAAGGCACCGCAAGGCCGATCGAGTACACGCCCACACAGCGCTTGGGCTAACTGGTAAGCGGTCCACGAAGCGTGAGAACGAGGAGTTACGGGAGCAAAGGCCCCATGTAGCGAACATGTTGTGGGCCTGTGAGCATCTGTCGTGGCGATAAAGTGCTCATTGGAAGAGAGCTCGGGTGGAGAGGGCGCCCGGGGACGGCCACTTAGGAGGCCAATCAGGGCGCGTCCCGGTGACACTTGCTCGCATGGAGATTCGAACTGGGGAGAGAGAAGCACAGTTTGTGTGGGGAAATTAGCTTCGGCATGCTAGCCGTGTCCACCATGTTGCTGTTACGGCGGCGGTTCCCGGAGATCAAGCTAAGCATAACACGCGAGCGGGGGGACGAGGTACGAGAAGGCACCTTGATGCCCACAACATTGCATACATTAAGGACACTAAAGTGAAAAATGATTTCTTCTGCATCAGTAAATTACCGTTCTACAACACCAAAAACACCACTCTTACAACGATAAGACGTTTGGTAAGCCAGAAAAAGTGCAAGAACGAAATACGGGTGGCGACGCCTACTTAAGTTCCTGCACCTGGGGGCTGTGACGTCTTGGATTTTGATGGCACCTTCTAGGGCCTACTAAATATATATAGTGGTACAGATAGACTGCATTGTGTTCTAAAGGAACCAAATATTAAACATGGCAAGTTTCAGGATTCTTTATTCAGCCAATGCGGCTCAAATGCGAAAACATACTTTGGAATCCCTGACCTCACGCTGACATACCGGTGCTGGGGTTTTGGCGTGAAATTCAAATACTGATACTTGAACCTTCATTTTCTCATCTAATAATCAAACAATTTTTTTTAAATGACTGCCTGCAGGGTTCTCAAACAATGCTTCATTAGTCTAAACTGATTTATTGTTTCGCTTTAGTGTCCCTTTAAATGGCTTGCAGAAAGCTGAGAACACTAGATTTAAGTTTAAATAAATAAAAGAGCACATAACGAAACATGGACATGACAGGAAACAGCACAAGCACTCGCGAACAACTGATGTATGTTGGGAAGTAAAAGGACAGTTCATGGTCTGCACATGTGTGAAGACAAAAGCCAGCACGGGTGATCAAAAGAAGACTTAGCTGGTTCTTTATCAGAACTAAGGCCCTTGTCAATTTAACCTTTCCAGCAACCTGTTTTTACCCTTTCTCAAGGTGACAGATGTGTCAGACGTGCAATTGCCACTCCTCAATGTGATGAAAAAAAAGCTTAGAAAAGTTCATGTACCATCAGTGTCCCTATTTCTGCCTTTATCTTTAATTGATCAAATAACGGCATGCACTTGCAGCTTTTCCAGTGCATGGACAGATGCACGTATCCCTTGTTTACTTAGTGAGGTGGTGTGTTATTGGGCCAGGTCATTGATGCACCTACCAGTCTGCCCTACGTAATAACTTCCACAAGACAGAGGTATAGTTAAACCTCAATATAACGAAGTATTTAACTTTTCTTAACTTGTCTGTAGGACATCGTTTTTAATATAGAATTTCAATATAACGAAATTTCACTGCTGCCGTAAAGTAATGCCGAGATGATAGTTTTACTACTGCGCCATGACGATATGTATGCAGCACGCACACGATTTTCAGAATGTGCTTTGCAGACTTTGTGTAGGTCCCGACGGGATTTTAGTACCTGCTGCACCATCTGGAAGATAAAAATTAAAAGTGCGTCTTCTCTACAGTCAAGCCAAGCTAACATGCTAACCGGATCAGGGTGGCCAGCTGGATTATAGTGCACTAGAATACTGAAAGGTGTTCCGTGCGTGAGCGGAACTCCGCGATGATGCCATGAAGCGGCATTGTCTGCGGCAGGCGTGCTCGAAATACATAGTCAGGGACACACAACTTGCGTGTTAGCACACTTTGTGCATTATTTAAAGACCATATAAAGGAACATTTGCCTGGTGGATGCAGATGTGTTCTTCCGAGCTTATTCTACTATATATGGATTTGCTTGGTACTTCGTAAATAAGGTGTCTTGCAAAATTTTGTTTATTTGCAGCTCTTGCTTCGCGCACGTAGCAAGATACACTAGCCAGATGGGAAAATATGGGTTGTAAAGTATGCTTGAAATATTTTATGTAAAAATGCATGGCAGTGCCTCAATAATTGAAAATTTTGAAAATTAGCAACACGAACAGCGTTTGTACAGATATATTCGCGAAACTTGCGGCAAAGGTCAAGCAATGAGTATCTGCAGCAGCCAATTAGAAAAAAAAACTGGAGCATTGTTAAAGTTAGCATAAGAAACATAGCTCAACCTAATGAAGTTAGTGCTAAACTAGAATTTGTAGAAAACTAGCTTCAAACAGAAAGATGTATTGGAATACCTGTTAACAACTTGGTTTTAATCTCCTTATTGCATTTGCCCTCATTGTAAATAAGCTCCATGTCATACTAGAACACATGCGACTAGAAACGAATGTGATACTTGGCATGTTATGTGGAGCTGTGCAATTTGTGCAGCATATGTACATTTCAATTGTGCCTGACAGATTTATAGATGCTTTCATGAAAATATTTGTGCTAAAAAAACATTGCAAAATTATATAGTTTGAAACCAATGAAGGATTTCCAAGTAATTTTGTATTGAATGAAGCATGGTTGTCAACTTAAGGCTCTACAGCCTTTCCAGGGCACAGAACAGCCTGCTCATACTGTCGATTAGTATATCCACAACACCCTGTGTTGTCACCTTTCCACCCTCGAACATACTTTTGCAGTTGCAGAACTCTTGTTCCTCCTTTTTACTTCAATCACACTTCATTACTGACGGGATTGCACACTGCTAATTGCATACGCAAATGTGCATTCAATGTCCAGGATAGCAATTTCTGACCAAGATAAGGGAACTTTGAGTCTCCAAAATGCGTTCTGCATTATTTGGTTCCACATTCTCGTTGGTGAGGCTGTCCACGTCAACGCTACACTTATTAGGTGCTTCGTTTTGAACAGAACTTGGTCACTTTCATTTCGACATGGAAAGTACCTGGTCGCAAATTGTTTTTTTTCCCTTCTTTGTCAGCAAGTACTTCAGAGCATCCGGACCAGTTGAATTGGCGTCATACGTGAAAATCGGCTGAGGACAGGTATTCTCGACAACCTCATTGTCGATCTTTGTCTAGAATGCACGCTGTACAAATCCAGCCTCAAACTGGCATTCACAGATGACGATTCCTTTGCAACAATCGCACTCTTCTGCAGCATGAAATATTTAGAGGGCTTCTTCACCTGAACACCTCGGGGCAGCCACAGTTGCAACCCCAGTGCAAAGCAGGTCATGAATTACCTTTCCCACCACCTTTTTGTTATTTTATTGGCATTCTGCTGTACTACAGTATTTTCTTTTATTTCATGAGAAGCCAACAAACAGACACCAAGGAAAACATAGGGAAAATTCCTTGTACTTACTAATTGAATTGAAGAAATTATAAATAAAAGGCAATGAAAGTGGATGAAAAAACAACTTGCCGCAGGTGGGGAACGATCCCATGTCTTCGCATTACATGTGCTCTAACCAATTGAGCTACCGCGGTGCGGTTTCCTAATCCGTTTTCTTGGGTATTTATCTGTTGCTGTTAGAAATAACCTTGGGAGGGTTAGCCAGCACCACCACTCGCACCTTGGCGGCGCATGTGGAACATCCTTTCTGCCGCAGGCGTCATGAGTGCGTGACCTTACTTGGTGAAGGCAGCTAGCCAATAAACCCGCACATGCTACCTGAAGACATCAATGTTGCCGGATTTCCCCTATGTTTTCCTTGGTGTCTTCATTTGTTGGCTTCTCATGATATGCTTAATAAAAATCGGGCCCTTCGGTTAACCTCCTTTCTTCTCATTCTTACATAATGAGGGTTTCGAATCCGGCAACATTGTTGCCTTCATGTGCAGGTTTATTGACCAGTTGCCTTCATCTAGTAAGGTCTGTAGGAGTTGGAGGCGATCACACCGCTAGCGCCAGTTGTAGGAGTTGAGGGAGGAAATCCCACCGCTGCCGCCTGTTGTAGGAGTTGAGGAGGACTTCGCGATGAAAACTTGGGAGGTTTATTTTACTTTATATACAGTGAGACGTCAATGAACAGTCGTACAGTCATTACGGGCCGGCAGCAACTCGGACGCTGCGGCCTGTCGCAAGAAGTTCGAGAGAGATGAATCTGGGAATGCTCTGGAATCTCGGTCTGCGTCTTTTGCGCCCTTCAATCTCTGGAAGGCGTGTCATGTTCGGCCAATGGGAGAGCCCGCTCAGATGACGCCACCTTCGGCCAATGGTAGGCACCCGTGCGGTGGTGTCACACCCGGCGGCTCCCCGCGGTCTTGCCTTGCTGTGGTGCAATGCTCTCTTTAATGGCGGCCGGTGAGACGCTGCCAGGCCTTCCCGGTACATCACAGCCGTCTTGTTGTCACGGTGCATTACAGCCGTCTTGTCACGGTGCATTACAGCCGTCTGGCTTCGGGACCCAATTTACTTGCAACAATGCCGGACTATCCCCTCGCTTTCTGGAAGAGTCAAGCATTGAATAGCCCAACCGGCGGCGTACGAAGTGGGGGCCCTCAACTTGTTCGCCCGTGCGCGTCTCTGCGCTTCTCAATTAGCTGTGGTGCGATTTGATGTGGTCTGGGGAACTCGAAGGGGGCTCACGAAACAGCCCCATATCTAACAGGTCATATACTCGTGACGCCTGCGGCAGAAAGGATGTTCCACATCCGCCACCAAGGTTTGTGAGTGGTGGTGTTCGCTAACACTCCCAAGGTTAGTTCTAGTAGTAATGCATAAATGCCCTAGAAAGTGGATGGGGAAACCGCACCGCGGTAGCTGAATTGGTTAGAGCATCATACGCATAATGCAAAGACGTGGTATCGTTCCCCACCTGCAGCAAGTTGTTTTTTCATCCACTTTCATTGCCTTTAATTTATAATTTATTTAATCCAATTAGTAAGTACAAGTAATTTCCCCCATGTTTTCCTTGGTATCTTTGTTTGTTGGCTTCTCATGATATGCTTAATAAAAATCGGGCCCTTTGGTTAACCTCCTTTCTTCTAGTACTTTCTCTTAGTGACACGAGAACTGACAATAAAACAAAATACTGCCAAGCGAGACTGGACTAGCTCACACAACACAAAAAGGCTCGTATGGGAGAGTGAATGTGACGAAGCATGCTCACTGAGGACAGGCGCCACGTCATCGCGACAGAGGCCCCCCTCACCTTTTGTTCATTGATGCTGCAGATGGCGCACTCCCCAATATTTTAGTTCACTAATAGCTGATCATATAGCTGCTTGCTTTGTAGCCGCCATTTAGCCATGCACAAACAAGAACTATGAGAGCAGCACACTGAGGCCTCCCACGTATGCGCACAAGAATCTCAATCAAGCACATACCTTTCGACCTATGCTTGTGGCAATGAAAATTGCTGCCAGAAGCAAGTGAAAATTGCTACTGGTTGCTACTGTGCGACAGTGCTGACGTGGTAGGAGCCTCTTCAGAAGCTTTCATTGTTAAGGACACAACTGGGTTCCTTGACCTTGAAACTTTCCTTGCTTCTTCTAAAGCCAGGTTTTAAATCTAGTTTGCCATCGAAGCATCCTGGTGGTACTCAACTAATTTAGAACGAGGGTCTAAAAAACAGTGCCAAGCTCATTGCTGGTCCAATTTTTAGTTTAGAAACTGCATTTTTAGACACTTAGCCAGGGTCACCTGGTGGCTGGTGTTCTCCAGATGCAAGAAGGGGCAGCACTGTGTTGTTACTGTAACTCATATTATCGGTACCTGCCGTGGTTGCTCAGTGGCTATGGTGTTGGGCTGCTGAGCACGAGGTCGCGGGATCGAATACCGGCCACGGCGGCTGCATTTCGATGGGGGCGAAATGCTAGGTGCACGTTAAAGAACCCCGGGTGGTCGAAATTTCCGGAGTCCTCCACTATGGCGTGCCTCATAATCAGAAAGTGGTTTTGGCACGTAAAACCCCATAATTAAATTTTTAAATATTTTTGATAGTATCGGATAGCCATAAGCACCACCAAGGGCCCCTTTACAGTGCTCCTTATTACTTATGATGAACTTCACTGTAGAGCAAGTATGCTTCACTGCAGTAGTTAAGATATGCTTCGCATATTTCGAATAGTAAAAGTGTCTTCCGAATATTTTAAGTTTTGAATATTTGCACACCACTACTAATAACCTACTAATTTGCAAGACTGACAAGCTTTCTCTCCAAAAGCAGGGAGGCTATTGGTGACCAAATGGTGCACCACATAGGGTTAAAATTGTTGTTAAATAAAATATCTATTGTTACGTTACAGAAGTCACATATAAAGATGTGCTTACAATATTTAAAAGAGAGACAATGATGCATAAACAAGATGGCTGTCAAGACTGATTCCATTTCTAAATGTGAAGTCCCCTTCCTACTGGCACCACTCCTGATTACGCCGTAACATAACCCCCGCCCCTAAAGGCGCTGTCTCTTCACTAACTATAAGGGATGTGAACTTGCGGCAAAGTAAAGCTTCAGCCGGGACACATGCACGACGTCTGTGGGGACATGCTAGTCCAGCGGAGTGATCTCGTAGTTGACATCGCCAAGCTGACGCAGTATCGTGTAGGGCCCTATGTAGCACGGCAGCAGCTTTTCAGACATGCTGACGTGGCGACATGGTGTCCATAGCAGGACAACAAATCCAGGAGGAAATTGAATGCCCTGATGTCAGCTGTCGTACTGGATCTTCTCCGTGGCCTGAGACTCAGTCAGCCGAGAGCTGGCAATCTGGCATGCCGTGTGAGCCCAGGTGATGACGTTTTGAGCCTATTCAGTTGGAGTGTTCGTTGAGGAAGGAAGCAGTGTGGCAAAGGACAAAGAAGCGTGGCAGCTGAACAGAAAGTAAAAGGGTGAAAAGCCAGTAGTCGTGATGGGATGAATTGTAGGTTAAGGTCACGAAGGGTAACGTGCTGTCCCAATCACTGTGGTCAACATAAACGTACATAGACAGCATTTCGACGTGCGATTGAGCCAGTCCGTTTGTCTGTGGGTGGTAGGCGGTGGAAAATTTGTGCTCGGCAGATCAAGAGTGAAATAGGTCTTCAATTTACTATGGACAAGAAGGTGCGGCTGCTATCAATGAGGAGCTGCCATGTTGCGCCGTGATGGAGGATGACATGTAAAAGGAAATCTGCCACGTTATTTGCACAGCTTGTGTGCAAAGCTTGTGTGATTGCATATTGGGTCACGTAATCAGTCGCAACAGCGACCCACTAATTGCCAGATTTCGGCGTATGAAAAGGGCCGAGAAAATCGAGACCAATGCTAAAGAATGGTTCTGAGGGCACATTGATGGGGGTGAAGGTACCCAGTGGCAGCACGTCAGGCTTTCTGTGGCGCTGACAGAGCACACAGGCTGCAACGTAGCGATGCACAGAGCGGTACCGGCCTGGCCAGTAGAAGTGGTACCATACACCGTCGTAAGTACGTGAAACGCCGAGGTGGCCTGCAGTAGGGGCGTCATGCAACTGCTCAAGAACTCATGTCTGGAGATGGCGTGGTACAACGAGTAAAAATTCTGGTCCTTCATTGCGTAAGCTTCGACGGTAGAGGGCGTCGTTGTGGAGCACAGACATATGCAGCATGGGCTCTAAATGTATAGAATTGAGATTATCGATGAGAACACGTCATGTAAGGAGTCATCACACCATTGTTCAGTGTGGATGTTGTGCAGATCGGAAATGGACAGGACGCAAGAGTCGGTGTTATGTGCATCATATTCAGGCTGGTTGACAGGATGACGGGAGAGGTAGTCGGTGTCCATGTGCAAATGACCTGAGTTGTATAAAACAGGAAAGGAATATTCTTGGAGCTGTAGCACCTACATACCCAATCGTCCAGTGGGGTCTTTAAGTGAGGAGAGCCAGCACAAGGCATGGTGATTGGTAACCACGGAAAATGTATGGCCGTACAAGTAGCGGTGGAATTCGGCAACTGCCCAAACTAACGCGAGGCACTCACGTTCGGTAATTGAAAAATTCCTCTCGGCAGGTGACAGGAGGCGGCTGGCGTAGGCAATTATGTGCTCTGCATTATGCTGCCATTGAACAAGTACAGCCCCAGTTCCATGGCCACTGGCGTCCGTGGGAAGTTCAGTGGCAGCAGATGGATCGTAATGGGGAGTAGTGAGCAAGTGTAAAAGGCCGAAGAAGGCTTTTATTTAGAGGCAAGGCCCCATGTGAAAGCAACATCCTTGTTAAGTAAGTTTGAGAGTGGGCGAATGGTTTTGGCGAAATTCTTGATAAAATGACGGAAATACGAGCATAGCCCAACAAAGCTTCTTACGTCTGTGGCAGAAGATGGAACAGGAAAGTCCTGGACAGCGTGAATCTTCTCAGGGTCGGGTTGAATGCCAGCGGCACTGATGAGATGGCCAAAAACGGTAATTTGATGACATCCAGAGGGGCACTTGGACGAGTTCAATTGCAGGCCGGCGCGTCGGAAGACAGCAAGAATAACCGATAGACGCGTTACATGACGCATGAACGTTGGTGAAAAGACTATGACATTGTCTAGATAACACAGACGTGTGGACCAGTTATAGCCGCGAAATAAGGAGTCCATCATTCTTTCGAAGGTTGCCGGGGTACTACAAAGGCCGAACGGCATAACCTTGAATTGGTAGAGGCCATCTGGTGCTACGAAGGCAGTTTTCTCATGGTCCATGTCATCTACCGAGTTTGCCAATAGCCTGATCGGAGTTCTATAAATGAAAAGTACTTGGCTGATCGGAGTTCTATAAATGAAGAGTACTTGGCTCCGTGCAAGCAGTCTAAGCATCGTCAATACGCGGCTAGGGGTAGACATCCTTGCGTGTGATTTTGTTGAGGTGCCTGTAATCCGTACAAAAGCACCAACTGCCATCCTTTTTCTTGGAACGCCCACGGACTGGGGAACGCCCACGGACTGGGAGATGGATTGATAAGGCCTTTAGTTAACATCTTATCGACTTCTCATGGTATCACTTGTTGTTCAGCATGTGAAACACGCTATGGTAAGCGGCGTATTGGATTGGCGTCTGCGGTGTAAATACGATGGGTGACCACCGATGTCTGGCCTAAAGGGTGGCCGTCAAGGTAAAAAATGTCGCAGTAAGTTTGCAGGAGACGGCATAGGTCAGCAGCTTGTGCCGGAAGAAAATCAAGTGCAATCATCTTGCCAAGTTCATCTGTGAGAGTCAGTGAATTGGAGGTTCCTGTAGAGGGCGACAGAATTTCGGCGTCAAGAGCCAATATCTTGCAATCGTTCACAGGCGAGATATCGCCCAAGGAAATGACTGGGAAGAATTTGAGTTGAGAAGTTAAAATTATGGAGAGAAGTCTGATTGCCAATAACACTGAGTAAAGCATGGGAACAGCCAAGTTTCTTTGAAGCAGCCTGTCAGTGGTGGCACATAGTACATAGATGCCGTCAGTAACGGATGGGAACGACAGTAGAGTGACATACGTAGTGGAAAGCATATTTAGCGCCAGCGAACAAATACAGAAGGGAGACAACACCACAATGTGCTATTGTGGTGTCGTCACCCTTCTGTCCTTGTTCGCTGGTGCTAAATAAGTTTTCCAAGTCAGTTTACCAACATGCCCAACAAATGGCAAGTACGTAGTGGCTTGAGGTGCCGGGCGGACGTCTTCAAGAGAGCATAACCATGGTTGTGTGACTGGTGGACTATAGCAGCCATGGGGCAGTTCAAGCTAAATGACACTTGACATGCAATCAAAGAGGGCTGAATGGGACGATAAAAAGTCTAAGCCAAGTATAACATCATAAGGGCATTGTTCCAAAATGGCAAACAAAACAGTCATTAGGCGCCCCACTATGCCAATGTGAGTGGTGCACATACCAAGCACGGTAGGCGTTCCTCCGTCGGCCACGCGGAGGATGCGTTAGGATGCCACGCGGAGGATGCGAACTTTGTTCAGGTGCTGGCGCTATTGGACACTCATAATAGATACATGCACGCCAGTGTCAGTGAGTGCTGGGACACTGACGCCATCGACTAAGCCGTCCATCAAATTCTGTGTGGTCGGCAAAGTGATCAGAGGGTTTTGTGGTCGAGTCGTCAATGCACCATCACCTCCGGGGGCTGCATCCTTAGTTTTCCGAAAACAGGCGTCGGGGATGGTGGGCGACGAGCCTGGGGCGAAAGGAACTATGGTCGACGAGCTGGTGGCAAACGGGACTAGTGACATATGAATGACGAGGGACTGTTCCAAGGAGCACGAGCGTCATTGTTTGGCTGTTGCAGTGCCAATGAGAGCTGGTAATGACGCTCGCTCTGTTCGGGGCGATAACTGATGAATGGTGGTTGCAGTGGGGAGGGTACAGTATGGTTGCTAAAATGGCGAGCAACGTGACCAATACGCCGGCTGGCAAAACAGATTGGCCGATCATCTGCGGTTCACCACTCGGCTGGATTTTGGTAGCATGCAGGATACTACGAACCAGTTGATGGACCTGGAGCATGAGACAGCTGTGAAGCGGCAACGGCGCATACAGAATAAACTCCAAGATTAGCTAGTTCTTCGTGGACTATTGCCTGCACAAATGGTGCTGTAGGCAAGTTGTTCGGCTCACTGGGGCGGGAAAAAGGGCTGCAAGAGCCATGGCTCCACGTTCTTGCCGCACTATCTATGTCAGGTCATCTGATGATGATGGTCGTGGCACTGCTAGACTGTCGTCGCAAGAGCATGTTGCAGCCGTGTTCGGTAGATGTGCAAACGCCGGTGCAATGTGGGCACTCTTGGCCTGCTTAAAGCATTAACACTCTTTTGTGATGTACTGTACTGTTTCACAATTTTCGCACAGGAGCAGGTTGACAGCATCATCAGTAATTCCCTCCAGTACATGTCCAACCTTGTCTTACTCAGCCATATCGCTGTCGGCCTTACGGCACAGAGCCAGCGTGTCCTGGATGTAAGAGACGTATGATTCTGTGGACATCTAGGCGCGGGTCGCTAGTTCTTTCTTAGTGGTGCTCTTCCGCCCAGGGGGATGGCCGAATGAGTCCCTCAGCTTCTGTTTGCTTATGTCCCAGTCATTAGGCTCTTCCTCGTAGTTGTCATGCCACACCTTCGCAGTACCTTGTAGGTAGAAGACGAAGTTAGCCACCATAATCGTCGGATCCCATTTGTTGTGGGCACTTATATGCTCATACGTGGCGATCCAGTCTTCCACGTTGAGGAGGTCTGTGCTGCAGAACGTTCCTGGATCCCGCCGCTGAGCCAGCGCAACCATCTGGCTTGTAGGTGTTGATGTGGGCCGCGCCATGTCGGGTCCTGTTTCGTCCGTCATATCGTCCAGTCCGAGGGGATGACCACTGTGGAGCTCCATTGTTTCTTATGGGTACCCAGCACCTCCACCAATTTGTTACGTTGCAGAAGTCGCATATAAAGATGTATTTATAATATTTACAACATTTGTATTACAAGAGAGACAGCGCCGCATAAACAAGATGGCTGTCAAGACCGATTCCACTTCTACACGTCAGATCGTATTCTTCTGACTGGTGCCACTGTTGTTTGGGCTGTAATAATATTATGATTATTGTAAGAATCTCAATTTTAGCCTCTGATGTTTATTTAACAATGAACTATTGTAGAATTGCAAAATGCCTAGAGAGCTACTTTCCATTATGGTAACATGAAGGATATAAAAATTTGAGTTAAATGGTCGGGGTGTTTATAAAGTTGGTTCACTAAATTATGCTGTATTTGGAGTAGTAAAGTGGCTTGTGTAAATTCACCCACCATAGTGGCTTTGGCATTGTGCTGCTAAGCCTGAGAGTGCGGGATAAAGCCTCGGCCATGGCATCGACATTTCGATAGGGGCTAAATACAAAAATGTTTGTGTACCGTGCATCGGGTGCATGTTAACCCCAGGTGGTCAAAATTAATCTGGAGTCCCCTACTACAGTGTCTCATAATGATGTGGTTTTGGCTTCAAGTGCAGCGCCAGTTTTATGTGGTTGAGGACTCCGAACTCTGAAAAGCATGTAGCACATTTGCCAAGCAAGAACTGTGAGAATTGATTGGGCGCAGTTCGGTAGCTTCTATGGCACCCTCCCACTTGAACCAGTCCACATCCTGATCACACAGTATCCTTGGTCCTTGCTCGGCTGGTTAATGTGGCATGGGGAGTCTTGACTGTGCCGTGCCAGCACACCTTGCAGATTGTGGAGGGCTGGATGGGGCTTTCACCTCGTGACGTACGGGGGGGCGTTGCCTTTTGTCAGAGTCTTGGCATGTGTTGGTATCCAGGTGTCATAAACGCTGGTACCATCCATGGTGCAAGAATGGACATGTGGTACATGAGCAGTCTATTCAGGCCGAACAGGGACGTCTCCTGGATGTAGGGCATGCTCATGCTCATGTAAGGCATTGGGTGCACATTAAAAGAACCTCATTTGCTTAAAATAATCCAGAGTCCCCACTAGGGCATGCCTCATAATGATGTGGTTTTGGCTGCTAAAGCCCCAGAATTTAAATTTAAGGGGGGACGTGGGTCCTAAAAATTTTTTTCTTATTTTTGGGTGAATCCTTAATAAACTCCACTGTCTGGGGTAATTTTTCGTGCTGATTTCAGATCTGTAATTAGATTTTTGATAGCTGTAGCAGTTCAAAAAATATTGAGGTATGAAGTAAAATTAATTTCAAACTCGTTACGGGGCTTTTTGATAATTCTGTCTTGCTAAACGAAAAACTAAATGCATGACACCATTGCTAAAGACCTACTGTAGGGGGTGATGCTATTTTTATTCATTTGGAAGCATTTTGCGGACAAGAAAACAATCTTGCATTTATTACGAACATTTTTTTCTAATTAGCAGTGATTACTATACCTGAATGTAATTTTCATGACGGTGCAAGAGTAATAAAAATAGCATCACCCCCCAGATCATTTCAATACGAATAAAATGATACCACCCTTGTCATTTTTGGCCAAAAACAACCCAGAAAAAACACCCGTGTGCAAGAACATCGAACTGAAATAAACGCATTTGGAGTTTCAAACAAATGTAGCTTTTGCTGAAGTGAATCTACAGCAACACAAATGGCACCATTTTGAAGCTCTGTTTTGTAAGAATGGCTATACTAAATGTGTGACTGCACACTCTCAAAATAATAGCACACTGGCCACTGAACTAGCACAAGAAACTTTAGGCACCATGCTCTACAAAGAGCATGGTGCCTGGGTTTCAAACCGAAGTGTAGAACTCTGTGTGGGCATGAATATAGTTCCAGTGTTGTACATGCAGGCTGCCTGATTGATAGCAGTCTACAATCAGTGAGGCATTTTTTCATTTGATAGAATTGACCATGTTACTGAATGAAGGCTCTGGAGCCTTCAAGTCATCTTACCTGACAGTGGCTGTGGAACTAGGATCGGAGAGCCAGTGATAGATATGCAGCTGCTAGGTGCTTTCCAGAATTTTACTTTTGTATGATGCCTCGATCACTTCTGCAGCCAGGTGTGTGCCAGCCCAAGGGGCCTAGTGAACAGAGCTCATGATGAGGTTCTCTTTATGAAGGGGTGATATGATAGATATTGTTACGAGCTATCGTGACAATATGATAATAGAGTGAACGCGCAATGTGCTTGGTTGCGAGTCCGAAGTGCCGATGTGCGAAATGCATAGCTGTAGATACAAGGAGCCGACCCTCGATGCGCTTATTCGCGCAGTCCGAGGTGCCGACGCGCGAAATGCCTAGTCGCGGGCTCGAGGAGTCGACACTCGACGCGTTCATTCGCGCAGTCCTACGTGCCGACGCGCGAAATTCCTAGCCGCGGGCTCGAGGAGTCGACACTCGATGCGCTTGTTCGCGCAGTCGGAGGCGCCGATGCACAAAATGATTAGGTGACGGTCCGAGAAGTCCGCGCGCGATGTGCATGATCGCCGAGTCGGAGAATCTCTATGCGCGAAATGTTTAGTCGCGTTTCCGAGGATTGCGTGCGCGATACGAATTTGTCACGAATTCGAAACACCGAGTGCTGAAAGGCTTAGCCGCATGTCCGAGGATTCCGCGCGTGAATCTTGGTCGCGAAGGCCGCGTCGCCGATGCTCGGAATGCTTAGCCGCGAGTCTGAAACGTCCACAAGCGTAGGGATCGGCCACGCTACTGCGATGTCCGCGTAGCGCCCGTTTTGACACGTCGAGATTACGGCGAGTGGAGACATCAAACTCGCGAGGTGCAAAGAGCCGAGCAGACGACGCGAGCGCCGGACCAATGGCGAACCGCGCTGGAGTCACGTGGCGGGCGCGGCCAATCGCAGACTCCGACACGACTTTCAATCATTTGCTTTGTGTGCGCCTGTTTCTGTATGGAGGAGATCGCTGAAGCGGCAAATTTGAAGACGGAGAAATGCGCTTTCCAACGAGACCAAAATGGCGGCGCTCGGTCGCGCCGTTCCGGAGATATTGTGGCGTGAAAAACGCTGTTCTTTCTTGATTTCCGCGAGATTTTTCGCCACCTTGGCTAATAGAACGAATTTTTTAGAGCACTTCTAGGTGGTTTACAGGGATGATATTTGGGTATCAGATAGAAAAAGGGTTATAGAAACTGAAAATGCGATTTTCAAAAAATCGATTTTTTGGCCATTTTTCACGATGTAAAACCCGCGTCCCCCCTTAAAATTTATAGAATCAACATTTAGACCTTTGCATTCATGGGTCTTCACGAAGCCGTTCGGGGACAGCTATGGACTAAATGGTGCTGTGGCCCAAGCCATTTGGACTGCTCTTCCATTTTGTTCCCACTGTCATCCAAGCTTTGAAGTGATTCTTGGCTGAGTTCTATCCCAGGGGCATTCAGAGTTTTCTGGACCATCCATCCAAAAGTGTTTTTACTGCCATAACCTGTGGCATTAACCGAGTGATCTGTCCTGTAGCGACATCCCAGTATATGTTGGAGCCATGCAGTATAATTGTACCAGAACCAGACCGTGGTGCACTATCGTGAATGTGATCTCGCTGTCCACCGGCTGGCTAATCATGGCACTTATTTCAGGGACCTCAAGGGAACATTTATAGTATAGTTATCATTGGGCTTTCTAAGAAGAGGGATCAAGACATCGTTACAGTTGATGGTCACTGGGTGCCATGTTTCTCTGAAGGTGAAGAGGTTAAGGTGCTTAGTGGCTCGTACGGAACACTTGCTCGTGCAACATTCTGCTGAATGAATGTGCATTGGCTGCCCATGTATTGGAGGAACTGATGCAGCAGTGTTCTAGCTAAGGTGACAACTTATGCCCTGTTGGCCTTGCCTGCTTTAGATGCTCGAACAGATGCAGTTTACAGAACTGCAATATCTTTTAAGGTGCAGAGTTGTGGGTTTGTAAACCTCATGCTTTCATTTTTTTTCAAACTTGTAGATTCTGGCAATTCTTGTAAAAATTATGAGATTCTAAACCACAATTCTGCTTCCTAAATTTTTTTCAAACTCACAGATTTTTGGCAATTCTTGTAAAAATTATGGGATGCTAAATCTAAAGTCTGCTTCCTACAGTTGCTAGAATCAGTCTCAAATGCAACAAATTTTATTTAAATAAGTCCAGTGGTCGCTTAATAAAAGCATTTCTGCCTTTTACATGTATTTGAATATAGAAATCTGAGTTGGTCCTGAGCTAAAGCTTTGTCTCAAGTCTTCATCAATGATGCGGTCTTGCACCTATCAATCAAGGTGCTTCAGAATTGCCGATTGACATGGGAGCACATTTGTGATGAAGTGGCTTTGCAGGAAAACTAGGTCTATGACTGGGAAAAACGTCTATTGCACTATCAGTTTCCTTAATATGCATCCTTGCTGTTCTGGTCTTTTTTGACAGCATGCTTTTTAACTCAACTGTTTAGTCCAATTTGTAATTACAGAATTTGGCAACTGATATTACCTATGTTACTCAGCACCACCATGATTAATACCCCAGTCAGATAGGCAAATTTAGTGACACTTTGGGCGATTGCACTTTGCCTTGCTGAGTGTCACTTTGTCGGTGTGGTGCTAGACAGCAAAACACTGTCATTCAAGATTCATGTCAATGACAATCCATGAAACCATAGGGCTTATGATATTTTGCATTTTGAGATTTTGGAACGGTTATTTTCTCTTGCAAAAATTGCTTATTTGCAATAATCTTTGCAATAAAAATAGAAATACTATAATGTCATAATATGCCTATTCGTTTTGAACCAATACAGGCAAGGAATGTATCCAAAATACTGACAGTCAAAATGGCGAACTCTGTGTCGGACGGTTTGACAGGTGCTGAAAATAGGTGTTTCATGCTTGCTTTGACTTTACTGATGTCATGGGGACATTCATAACATTCTAAATAATAAAAATGTGGTGTTATAATTAGTGTCGACTCTGCATTGAGTATATGTTCATATATCGTTGGAAGAACTGCTATTGAGGCTGCACATTTTAACGCAATGAAGTTAGTGTGTCAAACACACTTGTTAGCAAGTGCATTACACAGCAAGTGTCACTAAGCGTTTTCTTCTGGTGGCCTGCGAATGACACTAACGGTGAGGTACATTCACTTGAAGTGACACTAAATTTTCCGTCTGACTGAGGTATGAGACATACGGCTGTTATAAACATGTATGAAAACAACGCAGACGTACTAAAATTTGCCTTGCGGTGACACCTGGATGCTATGACTCATACATGACATGGTCATCCAACTATATTCAATTTAATATTGTAACTGAGAGTGGCCAATATCATTAAGCACACCCACAAAAAAAAACTAGGCTCTCAGTGCACTCAGCAAGAACAAGTCATCTGTCCTTGCCATCGACATGAAGGGCACATTCGACAATGTAAGCCACAGAGCAATACTACGGAACCTCAAAGAGACCGCCTGGAGTTCCAAGACCTACTGCTACGTCCGCAACTTCCTCACCGGCTGGACAGCCATGGTGGGGATATCCAACCTGCGTAGTAAGGAATTCAAGCTAGCGAACAGGGGCACGCCGCAAGGCTCTGTCATGTCACCCCTCCTATTCAACGTGGTGCTCCTCAAGCTCTCCGGGCTTACCGAAAACATACTGAGCCTATGTCAAGCCTTCTACACAGACATCACGCTGTGAATGCGAGGCACGAGCACTGGAGAGCAAGAATGTTGCCTCCATGCCTCCAGGAAGAGCTTCATGTCATCGTGAACTGCATCGACAGCTGCAGCCTCCACTGTACACCTGAGAAATCGGAGAGATAAATTGGGGGCTGCCACGCCCCATCCGCTCCAACACTCGATCTCCCAACTCGCACACAACACGAGGAGGGTAGCCAACCAATGCAGTGGCCTCAAGAAACAAGACACCCTCAGGCTGTCTACCAACCGGGAAAACCGGGAATTCTCAGGGATTTTGAGTAGTCTGGGAAAAGTCAGGGAAAACTCAGGGAATTTGTGCCTCTATCAGGGAAAATTAGCGGTGATTTTATTGAAGAGGTCGCAAGTCACGCTAATGCTAGCTTGAATAACAGACAGGAATCGTATTGAATCGTCTTTGACGGCCTGTCGTCTTCTGGAGGAGTTGCCAGTGCACGGTCGACGACCGACTTTCCGGTTTCCCAATAATTTGGACGGCTTCGCGGCACCGCCACGTACACCATAGAGCCAATGTATCAGAACGTCTGAAATTTCGGACGCAAGAACTCTTCGCCGTCCCACTTTCTGGACGTTTTGCCGTGACCGCAGGTCCGAAACAGCCTTAATCAAAGCCACCACCGCTGCCATTTGGATTACCTCGCTGCCTCGAATCGGCATTCTCGCACGCAGATCCGCTGGCAGCCGTAGCCACCACTGCGCAACGCTAGGCCTAGCTGCTTTGACGTTCGCTATGAAGCTTCTTGCCGTTGGGTGCCTTGTTTTTAATTGAAAAAATTCGTTGCTGTCAGCAATGGCACGGACTCCGCTTTTTTGGTCCTCGCAATTGGCTTAGAAGTTTGGAAAGCATAGTGCATTACATAATGCCGGTTCCCGAAAGTCAGCTTCGCCTCCGTACATATATGTTACTTGAAGCATACGCACGAGTATTGCAGTGAAGCATAACAAGCGTGGGAAGGGGCTATTGCCACGGAACACAGTATGTATTCCTTAATTATACACGCGTGCACCCGGTATTTCCTGTCACAGTACGAGCACCAATATGCCTAATATGTGTACCGACAGGCCTTCAGAGCGTTTTCGAACGTGCCTGTGGCGGTTTGAGCCCCTAAAGGCACTAAATGACACGCATTTAGTTTTTTTTCCAACTGGCCGATTTTTCGGATGTTTTCGTGGCCCCTGGGAGTTCGAAAAATCGGCCGTTGACTGTGCAACTCACCAACATACTTCAAATGGTCTTTGGGGCGAACGAGTGGCGGAAGGAAAACAAGAACAGAAATGACCTACGCATTGAGGAATAAACAGGAAAGGAAGCTTGCTGCCGCCGTTTTGAAGGAGCCAGCGCTCAAAAAATTAAGTTTTGGCTAATGCCGAGCTGCTAGTGTCTCTCATCCAAACCAAAATAAACTCGTTAAAGCAGTGAAACACAACACTCAAGAGTCGTGCGCGGGCTGAGAGTATGTCAGGACAGCTGAGGTTGACTTACGAGCTGTTGAGAGAGAATCTCAATTGTGACAGAGTTTGGGCCTAATACCACTGAACTTGCTATCAGTTGATAGAAATAGCTCATATTCGAGAATACTTGCTTCTATATCCATCTACTTTTTATTCGTATTTGAGAATGTCCGACTCCATTTGCAATTTTTTTTTGAAGACATTTTATTTGCTGTGCATTTTACTAACCCCCCCCCCCTTCTATTCTCTTTTTGAATAACATGAACACTACTCCTTAGTATTCAAATTAGATTGAGTCGTATATTTTAAAAATTTTTTTCTATAGCTTACTAGAGAGTGACAGCATCGGGCGATATGGTTTCAGCCCGTCTTGACATAAAACACAGTTCTGCATCACTCAGGGAATTTTGCGAAGGCACTCAGGGAAAACCTGGAAAACTCAGGGAATTTGGAAATGTCAACTTGGTAGACACCCTGGATGAGCAACCAACTCGAGAGGCTGAAGCTCATGCCAACGGGCAGATTGGCCCTTGCACGCCTGGGCTACGGGGAATGCTACAGCTCCGACGCAGACCGCCAGGTCAAGATACTGCCATACCTAAGAGAATCCCTGAGCATCACCAAACTAACAAGCAGCATGCGTCCTGAGCATCATTGGGGGCGCCGGCTCGCTCGAGTTGACGCCATCAGAAGAAGACACAAGCATGATTCAGATGCTCGCTATGTCGACACAGCAAAATGCCCACATAAAACAGCCTATGCCCTGAGCATGGTTGACTTGAGAACCAAAGAACTGGCATCCGCCACCATCAAGGTACTGAACTCTGAGACATTGGAAGAGGCAGTGATCGCTCTCACCACAGCCACGAGCACAGACATGGTCACAGTCTTCACGGACTCCCAATCTGCAGTATACAACTACTCCAGCAGCAGCCTTCTCATGGGAGTGCGCAACAGCTTCTATATTCTTTACATGGCGCATTCTTCCCAGAATTCTTTCACTTGCAAGACAAAAACAGCACAAACTATTGAACACCTGCAGAAACTATCTTGGTCTGACTGCCAAGGCACACATGCAACAACAAAACCACACACGGTGACCGTGATGTATTTCCGCCTTTTGCAATAGCTTCTGTCTCTAGGTGTGCGATTCCATTTCATCACCCGTTATTTTTTCCATACTGTTGTACAGCTTATTGCAGTAAAAAACAAACAACTCTGTTACTCTGAGTATGCTCAAATTTTGCCAATTTGCTGTGTG
Source organism: Dermacentor andersoni (assembly GCF_023375885.2). Taxonomy (NCBI): domain Eukaryota; kingdom Metazoa; phylum Arthropoda; class Arachnida; order Ixodida; family Ixodidae; genus Dermacentor; species Dermacentor andersoni. Next base: position 199,047,177 of record NC_092814.1, read on the forward strand.
ATGCATACCATTTGGTATAAGATTCATAATTGAAGCTCAGAAATTCGGTGTTGTGGCCTATTTATATTCTCTGCCAGAAGGCTGACATAGCTGAGTAATTGAGTATGTTTAAAAGGGTTCTGTACCACCCTTCAGGCTTGGTGAAAAAAAATTGTCTGCAGATTAGCATACATTGCTGTGAACATCTCAGCTAATTTTTCGAGTCGTGCGTGGCATCTGGAGCTCGCAAGCGGGGCATGAAGTCACCTTTCTCTCAAATGTTTTTTTGAACAGAAGCCTGCTCCCACTCTTCTGGATGCTTTAGTTCATAATAATCAGATTCCCATATGCGGCTGCTATTGGCCAATAGCCGACATCAATCAAGAAGGATGTTTGGATCAGCGCACTTTTTCCTACTGTTACTGTGTATATTTACTGACAAAGTTTAATAAACAGGCTTAAGTAAGCAAAAATCTGCTATTGAATTTCAATAATTATCATGTGTTTCCGGAAGAAGCCAACTATCGTGTGCGAACGCTTTGCCGCGGCCACCCACGTAGGACTTCAGCTTTGGCCACCTTGCTTACCTAGGTTGTAGCCATCGGGTCTCGCTAATTTTGATTATTGAATGCTCAACTAGCCTCGAACCATGTGAAACTTAAGATTGGACTCGCTGCTTAAGGTTACACTCACTGCTGGCCGCTCCTGTTTAGACATCTTGGTAGATTATCGATAGCAAAATGTGCAAATTGGATATGGCTACTATCCGTCAGTCAAGCTGACGAAGGACAAAGCCGGCCCGCACTATATAGTGTGCACTCAAGCCCCGTCGGGCACAAAGCAAACGTTGTGCATACGCATTGCAGTTGTATCTAGTAGCGGTCTGCTACGTAACGTAGATACTGTGGCTGCTGCGAGATGCTGCAACGAGTCCATTGGCTGAGAGCACTGCGACTCATTGATAACAACCGTGCTTTGCTTACGTTTGACATGTTGTAAGCGCCAAAATCAGAAGTAGTAACATCTATGTGAACATGCAAAATTAAACTTGAACTGCATGCCACAGTGATGTTCAGTAGGTGAAGTGTTGTGGGCACATGCCACTCTGCCGTAGCCTTCGCAGTGCAAGGTATCGAAGAAGGAACAGAATCACTGCAAAGGGCGTGTTTGATTGCTAATAACTCCGCTTCTGCTGAATGCATTGAAGTACTTCTGCAGCAAAGTATTTCTGAAAATAGCCTATTTTAACTTCAAACGATTTCTCCACTTTGGTAAAAATTGGTTCAGGGCCCCTTTAATACTGCACTGTAGCATATAGCTCAAGCTGCAATAATGTAGGCATCATTTATTGAGCTGTTAATAGCAACACTGAGTGTCCAATCTTTAAAGTTTTTTTTTCCTCGAAAGTTGTAACTGCCTGTGTGTTTTTGCATCCTGTTAAGAGTTTATTTGCCAGCCTACTTGATGTTGCAAGGTCCTGTGAATACGATTTAGTTTCCTCTTTTGTTTCCTGGCCAGGTGTACAATGGACTCGAATCCATTGATTACCTCATTGAGGACAAGCTGGTGCATGTGGGTATGCCCTGTGCAGCGTCGTATACGTACAACGAAGGCAACTCAGATTGGCACCGAGCATTGGTGGTTGCCCTAGACCCTGACCCCAGCACTTGCCAGGTAAGGGCTCTTCATTTAGTAGCCTTAAAGAAAAAGTCAGGACGCTTAGGTATAAAGCTAAAATTTCTCTTCTATGGGATCTAGTGTGGATTTAGGACATCATTAAAAAATCCAAACTCCATGGAGTGTTTATACTGTACTATGTAGGTAGGCTTTTCATCTTTTTGCACACTGTAGTCGGGTACAACTTTGGAAAGAAGGGGAGGCATCACCCAGATGACCGAAGTGCGACAGCCGATTTTCTCCGTGACTAAAATAGTCCTGCTCAAAAAATCGTGCTCCTGAAGCGCGTAATTCTCGGTATAAAGACTTTCGTATTTTGATGACTGGTTTAGTAGAGCTCTCATGTGCTACAGCACATGCCGGATAGCAACAGAAAAATAACCCCATGCCTTCTACGACGCTGCCCGTCGTCTGCGCTTTAGCTTCATTGCAAGTGACAAAAGTAGAAAGAGCAGCTCTGCAAAGCTTTTGCGCTTGTTCACATGTACACGGCGTATCTACTACTCATTTTCCAAGCTTAAAATGAATCAGTTGCTATTGAAAAAGTACTTGTATAAAACAATGCATTTATCACAATCATTACAAACCTGGGGCGAGAATACGGTTGAGGCAGGAAGGTACAAAAATGCTTCATTCATCGTTTTAAATAAATACTTGTGGTTTTAAATAGCATAAAATTTATATTTTTTGGTTTTGCTTTCACAATTTTTTTTCCTTTTCATTATTATTTTTTTTTTTGCAAGCCTGCAATCTCGCCAGTTCGCGCAAGGCATTGCGTGCTAGTTTTCCGCCGGGGAGCCCAGCCAGCTGACATCGGACTTTGTTGCCGAACGAGCCTTGTGTCGCCTCAATGTCCACACCACCAAGGAGCCTCGACAAGAAGAACAAGAGTGGCCATATCCTGAATAGCGATTCATGCAACATGATCCTCCACTGCTACACGTATTGGCATAACAGGGAGCCTGAATGCAGCGTGGAGGCCACGACCAAATTTGTCGCCGAGATGCTCGGGTCAGTGAAAGCACAGTGTTCAAGGTGAGGAGGGAGGTCAAAGCGTCGCATATTTTGGGTGGCAAACTGTCGACGCCCTCGTGAAAGCACCCACGAAATGCGGAGAAAATAAGACGCAGGACGAAGTATGACAGCTTCACGTGCGCGCTGAGGTCAGGTGTGCACGATTTCTTTCACCGCAACGAGATACTGACGGTCGAGAAGATAACTAACGAGTTCTCGAAGCGTATGGATCTCCCATCACTGAAGCGGTGTACTGTGCGTCGCCTGCTTGTCGAGATCGGATTCAAGCACGAGAAGAGGAGCCGCAATTCGCTGCTTATCCCCCGCAGGGGCGTCTGCGCAAGCAGGCGTTTGGTGTGTTGCGACACCACGGACCCGAGCACACGAGGGTTGGACCCTCCCGCGTGTAGCCGTGCGCGGCTTAGCCGTGTCCGGGGAAAAGAGGATCCTGGGGGTTGAGCCAATGCCGGGTGTTTGGACCTTTACGGCCCCTCGGCGGCGGCAACACACCCCTTTGGCCTCGGCTTCACGTAGACGGCACCCCCGGACTGACCCACCCGGGGGAAATCGGTAGTTGCCTTTTCCTGTCTCTCTCTTCCTCTAATCTTCGTCTTTCTCTCACTTTTTATCTTTCCTGTCTTCTCCTAGCTTCCACTTACTTCCAATTTTTCCAGGCAGCAAGGGTTAACCTTGTGTGAATAGCCAACCTAGGTTATTTCGTATTTGGTTATAGTGGTAACGTACTGCTGGCGTTTGCAGGCCGTGTTTTACGGATCCTGCAGCGTCCCCTTGTAGGACTCCACGGTGGGTGGCTGGCGTTACTGCCGAAATTACAATCTCTTATGGCTTCTTCTTTCCCCACATTACCTGATCGCTCCCTCAAGAGGGGGCGCACCGATGATGTCTTTGAATTTTTTGCCCGCCAAAAAGAAACCTTTCCTCGTTTCCATGTAGTGCACTCTGAAACACCAGGCAAACCCGTGCGAACAATCTCTCCATTCCTCGTGTCCAAGTCTCTTACCCAAGTTTTTGGTACAGGTTATAAAGCATCCAGGATGGCAAGCGGCGATCTCCTCTTGGAGCTCCGCAACCAGAAACAATATGAAAATCTACCCAATCTAGTTTCATTTGGTCACGCCAAAGTAACAGTAACTCCTCATCGTACCATGAATACCACGCGTGGCGTAGTCTCCGATGATGATTTATTGGAGCTGACTGAGGCTGAGCTCTTGGAGGGCTTCAGCGAACAGAATGTCATAAATGTCAGAAGAATCAAGATGAGGCGAGACGGAAAAGAAATTGCGACTAAACACCTAATACTCACCTTCAACTCCAGTGTCCTGCCCGAGTCAATCGAGGCCGGGTACATCAAGCTTCGTATAAGGCCGTATGTGCCGAATCCCTTGAGATGTTTCAAATGCCAACGTTTTGGCCACAGCTCGCAGAGCTGCCGAGGCCGCCAAACATGCGCCAAATGCAGTGCCCTTGAACACGCCACTGAAGCATGTAAGAACTCTCTACACTGTGTAAACTGTGACGGGGACCACGCCGCGTACTCGCGGTCGTGCCCCTCCTGGAAGAAGGAAAAAGAAATTGTGACTATAAAAGTAAAAGAGAATATATCGTTCAAAGAGGCACGAAGGCGGGTAGTATACCTGCCAAAGAAAACCTTTGCCGATGTGGCGCGTCAGGGGGCAGCGTCACAACGGCCTCCGGCGGCTGTCCGACCCACAGTCAGTGAGTCGGCAGTCACGCCATCTGCCCCCACGGTGGTTGCAGCTAGCGCTGCTCCGCCAACCGAGCAGGTGGAGCCATCGACCCCGAAGGTGGGCGCAGCCGAGGCTGCCCCAACCTCCGAGGCCCCCTCCAGCGCTGGCAACGGCCAGCGCAGCCAAATCCCTCTGGGAGCCCCATCGACCTCCGGGCTGGTGGGCGCAGGGGTCTTGCCCTCCAAGGCGGGAGTCCCCCTGAAAACCGCTCGCTCGCAAGAGCACGTGTCCGGCGCCTCACAAGAGGCAATGGACACTACACCCATCCTCAAGGCGCACCAAGCGCCTAAGGAGCGGCGAGGCTCCCTCGAACGCTCCAGAAAGAACAAAACCCCTATTACAGGGCCTCGGAAGGGCTCTGTAATCTAAGGCATCCCTTCCGTTTCCGTAAACACAGCACTAATTTACATTAAATATGGACACACAAATCATACAATGGAACGTCAGAGGTCTACTTAGAAACCTCGATGATGTACAAGAACTGATCCACCAACACAATCCAAAAGTGCTGTGTTTACAAGAAACACATTTAAAATCCAAACACACAAACTTTCTCCGACAGCATGTTACTTTTCGCAAAGATCGCGATGATGCCATCGCATCATCGGGAGGTGTTGCAATAGTAATCCAAAAGAGCATAGCATGTCAACATTTACAGCTACGAACGGCCCTTGAAGCAGTGGCGGTTCGAATTGTTTTGCTAAACAAACTTATCACTATTTGTTCGATTTATATACCCCCACAGTACAAACTAAGCAAACATGAATTTCAGTCCTTCATAGATGAATTGCCAGAACCTTACGTTGTACTTGGAGATTTCAATGCGCACAACAGCCTGTGGGGCGACTCTCGTATAGATGCGCGAGGTCGTCTTGTTGAACAATTCCTCTTCTCTTCTGGTGCATGCCTGCTGAATAAGAAGGCACCCACATATTATTCTCTCGCCAACAGAACATTTTCATCAATTGACCTCAGCCTAGTTTCCCCGTGTATACTGCCCGAACTCGAATGGACAGTTACAAACAATCCTTACGGGAGCGACCACTTCCCGGTACTAATAAAAACATCTAAAGAAAACGAATATCCTCCACAAGCTCCTAGGTGGAACATAGACACAGCCGACTGGGAGAAATTTCGAACTCTCACCAGCATCTCATGGGCTGACATCTCTTGTTTAGAAATTGATGCTGCGGTGGAGTATCTTACAACATTTATAATAGATGCCGCGTCAAAATGCATATCTGAAGTAAGTGGTTTGGCATGCAAACCACGTGTACCGTGGTGGAACAGCGAATGTAGGATCGCGCGTAGGAATCAGAACAAGGCGTGGGGGCTGCTACGTGCTTCTCCCACTGCAGAAAATCTTATCAACTTTAAAAAAGTAAAGTCACAAGGCAGGCGAACCCGCCGACAGGCCAGAAGAGAAAGCTGGCACAAGTTTTTATCAAGTATTAACTCGTTTAGGGATGAGGCCAAAGCCTGGAACAGAGTAAATAGGATTAGAGGGCGGCAAACATACTCACTCCCTCTAGTAAACACACAGGGTGATACACTACAAGACCAGGCAGACTCACTTGGGGAGCATTTTGAGAACGTGTCAAGCCCAACAAATTATACACAATCCTTTCTCAAATACAAACAAACAGAAGAACGTAAGCCATTAACAAGAAAAGGTCGAGAGAATGAGCCTTACAACCGTCCCTTTAGCATTGCCGAGCTAAGAGCTGCCTTGATCACATGCAAGAGCTCTGCACCAGGACCTGACAGAATTATGTACGACATAATTAAGAACGTACACACTGATACACAACTGACTTTACTTGCACTTTTTAACACTATTTGGGCTGCTGGATATCTTCCACTTGCATGGAGAGAAGCGATTGTGATTCCCATTCTGAAGCAAGGTAAAGATCCTTCGTTAGCGTCAAGTTACCGCCCGATAGCCCTCACAAGTTGCATTTGTAAGCTGTTTGAGAAAATGATCAATCGGCGACTCATACATTTCCTGGAATTAAACCAAATGCTTGATCCCTTTCAGTGTGGCTTCAGGGAAGGGCGGTCCACAATTGATCACCTCGTGCGCATTGAGGGAAACATTCGCGACGCCTTTCTACATAAGCAATATTTCCTATCCGTGTTCCTCGATATGGAGAAGGCGTACGACACAACGTGGCGCTACGGAATCTTGAGAGACTTGTCGGGCATGGGCATCCGTGGCAATATGCTCGCCCTAATAGAAAGTTATTTGTCCAACCGCACCTTCCGAGTAAAAGTCGGTAATGCACTGTCACGTCCTTTTACGCAGGAAACCGGTGTACCCCAGGGAGGTGTGCTCAGCTGCACTCTTTTTATTGTTAAGATGAACACACTACGTGCTTCACTGCCACCGGCCATTTTTTATTCCGTATACGTCGACGATTTACAAATAGGCTTTAAATCCTGCAACCTCGCAGTGTGCGAGAGACAGGTACAGCAGGGCCTGAACAAGGTTTCCAAGTGGGCTGACGAAAACGGATTTAAGATCAACCCCCACAAAAGCTCTTGTGTTCTTTTTACTAGAAAGAGAGGCCTGGTTCCCGATCCTTGTGTTCAACTGTGTGGACATCAAATACCCATAAACAAAGAACACAAATTTTTAGGTATTATACTAGACTGCAAGCTTACTTTTATACAGCACATTAAATATCTTAAAGAAAAATGTCTAAGGACAATGAACTTACTTAAAATTCTATCCCACTCAACATGGGGTAGCGACAGGAAGTGTCTGATGAATGTTTATAAGAGCCTAATTCGATCACGATTGGACTATGGTGCCGTCGTATACAACTCTGCCGCTCCGAGCGCACTAAAGATCCTAGATCCTATCCACCATCTAGGTATCCGCTTAGCCACTGGTGCTTTCAGAACAAGCCCGATTGAAAGCTTATACGCGGAATCAAATGAATGGTCGCTCCATCTACAGAGAACTTACATCAGCCTTACATATTTCCTAAAGATACACTCCAATCGTCAACATCCATGTTTTAACACTGTTAACGATATGACCTGCTCTACACTATTCCATAATCGTCCTTCTGTAAGAAAGCCTTTCTCACTTCGAGTGAAGGAGCTTAGTGATCAGATACATGTCCCACTCCTCGAGCTTCGCCTAATGCATCCAACCAAGGTGTTACCGCCTTGGGAGTGGCAGGTCGTAGAATGTGACATATCCTTTTTAGAAATAACAAAACACGCACCAGAGATCGAAATACGAACTCATTTCCTAGAACTCCAGCACAAGCACTCCTGCGCAGAGTTCTACACAGACGCTTCGAAGTCTAATGCCGGGGTGTCGTATGCTGCTGTCGGCCCATCCTTCTCAGAATCCGATGTACTACACCCGGAAACAAGTATATTTACTGCCGAGGCTTACGCATTACTGTCTGCCATGAAACATATAAGAAAATCAAAACTCCAAAAGTCAGCGATATACACAGACTCCCTAAGTGTCGTGAAGGGCCTGATGTCACTTTATACACACAAAAATCCAGTACTTAATGAACTATATTCCGTCTTGTGTAAAGCGTACAGATCTAACCAGCATATCATTATATGCTGGGTGCCTGGCCATAGGAGCATCGAGGGTAACGTTCTGGCGGACGAGATGGCCACGTCAATCGCATCGCAAGCTGTTAACCCTACCGCTGCGGTGCCTGTCACAGATCTGAGATCTTTCTTGCGAAGGAGATTGCGAGACCACTGGCAACGCATGTGGGACGCGGAAACGGATAATAAGCTCCACCTGATAAAACCGCAGTTAGGATTCTGGCCCCCTACTACAAAATCGCGCCGAACAGATGTCCTATTCTGTCGTCTCAGAATAGGACACACGTTTGGCACCCATAATTTTCTACTCACCGGAAGTGAGCCTCCAACCTGTGGTAGATGCGGGCAGAGGCTGACCGTACTCCACGTCCTCCTGGAGTGTCGGGAAGCCGAATCTGAGAGGAAGAGACATTTTTCATTAGCATACCGACAGCACATTCCTCTTCATCCTGCAATGCTCCTTGGTCCAGAACCGCTTTTTAATACAGACACAGTGCTACATTATATTAGAGATGTGGTCTTACATGTTATTAGTCCCATGAATTCGTAGCGCCTCCTCTCTCGAGAGGATGCCACTGCGATAACTGTTTTGAATAGCACATGCCTCCAGGCCCTTGTGCTTCAAGGGCTCTAAGGAGGTAGTAGTGCTCTGGCATTTCTTATTATCTGATATATTTTACCTATCGCATCATTCTTTTTATATGCATCTATATGTTCATAGTACAAGTCATACGTCATCGCCATAATTTTATTACACATATTTTACGCACTTTAGAGCGTATATTTTAAGGCCCCTTTACAGCCACGTCACACCAATTTCATAGCAATCATAGTTACACTGCACACCCACTACCACAGACATGGCGCTCTTTGGCCATACCTGGCCCTTGCGCCATAAAACATCAAATATCATCATCATCATCAATTCGCTGCTTATCGACCGGGATGACATCGCTGAATGGCGGAATCACTTCCTTTGTGATGTGGAGCGCTACCGGGCGGAAGGCCGAAAGATCTTTTTCCTGGACGAGACATGGGTGATGGCGGGACACACTCGGTCGATCGTGTGGACAGGCAGCGTGGTGCAGAAGCGCAGACGCCTGTACGCTCAAGCAAATGGCCTGTCGACGGGTCTGAAACAACCTTCTGGAAAAGGCCAGCGCCTGATTGTGACGCACATCGGCAGCGAGGATGGCTTCGTCGACGGCTGCTTAGATGTATTCCGAGGCCAAAAAACAGGGACTACCACGAAGAAATGGACGGCAATCGCTACGAGGGATGGTTTAATGACGTTCTGCAGAAGTTGCCAGCTGCTAGCATCGTTATGTACCTTACCATACCCGGCGAGAAGAGAAATTGCTGACAACGGCTTGGAAGAAGGAAAAAATACAGGAGTGGATCAAAAGCAAAAGCATCACCTACAGCGAAAGGATGGTGAAAAATCTGTTTGAGTTGGTATCATCTGTAAAGCCACACTTTCTGAGCTATATCGTAGACAATGCAGCTGAAAGTGGGGGGCTTGCATTGTACTCGGGCTCCCACTGTACCACTGAGAATTTAATCCTATCGAGCTCGTGTGGGCAAAGGTGAAAACGGCATCGCTTGAGGGAAAAAGGTCAAACACTTAATGGCGGAAGACTGGAGGAAGAACATTCACCGCGTGATGGACCTGGAGGCAGAGTTCAGGCTTGACATGTCTGGGAGTGACCACACCCAACCCATTGTCATCCAAGTGGGTGAAGATGACACTGAAGAAAGCGACTCCGACTGCGAGCTGTACGGCATTGAGCCACGCGACGAAGCATAACAGCTTCTTATTAATGAAATATCAGCCCTTATTAGGGCTACCAAAACTTTGCCGGTGGGTTCACAGCAGCCAACCATCCTCCCATAACCTCTCAAATAAATAAGTAGTTCATTTGGGCACGAGTCGTTTCTCCTACTGCTTCTATAACAGAAAATCCCGAATATCGGAAGATCATTAACGAGAACAAGCTCCGCCGCGAGAGCTTGGCAGAAATTAAGCGAGAGTTGGCCTCCCTCAAAACTAGTCGCTGTACCGAAACGAACAAAACAGCACATACTAAAGCAGCAGGCACGCCTCTCGAGGTTATAACGACGCCGAATTCTGTGGAGGTTACACTTCTACAAGTTGTGCATCAATTACAAGCTATGCAAAATTTTCAGCAGCAGATGTACGCAGAATTTCAAAGCCTAAAAACTTACGTCGATGAATCTGTGGCCAGTGCAAAGAGCGCGGCTCGTAAGCGAGCCAGCATTAGTCCCAGCGCTCAATCTAACCGCCGTCCGCGACCCATATCAACCTCGGACAGCGAAAGCACTATTCATGGCGAGTAGAACGCGAGTACATCACGAATATCTCGAAATTTGGCAATGGAACTGCCGCACCTTCCACAAACGGGCGGCAGCTCTACAACAATACATTAACACGGTGCCAGTCAAACCTAATGTTATTTGTTTGCAAGAGATTGGTAACAAGCCGGTCAGATTGACTGGCTACTACACGATATCCCACCCAGACTACCCTAAGGTCGCGACGATGGTGCTCAAGGACATAGCAATCAGTATAGATTATCTGGCGACTAGCAGCATCAACCATCAAATTGTAACAATACTACCGCAGAAGCGTAGCAAGGCAAAAACCATAATTACGAACGTGTATAGCCCACCTAAAGAAAGGAGGGCCGATTTTGAGGCCATCATTCGGTACGTCATGTGTCACTCCGGCACCCTGGATAGACTACTGCTTCTTGGGGACTTCAATGCTCCTCACACCAGCTCGGGTTACCGAACAGACACCCCCAAAGGCCGAGAGCTCGAGCGAACGACCGAAGCATATGATCTCCAACTCATCATTCTCCCTCAAAACCCGACAAGATTAGGTAACAGCGTCAGTGCAGACACCTTTCCAGATCTCACATTCACAAATAATGTCAACGAGGTATTCTGGACCAATCTAGGAGAGAATCTAGGCAGTGACCATTTCATTATCAGTGTGTCGGTAGGCTCCCCGAAAATTCGGCGACCCTGTGGCCAGGTGGTAATCGCGAACTGGGTAAATTATCGCAAAATCCCCATGCCGGAGATATCACCTGAGAACACTGAAGAGTGGGCAACACACATACGAGACACTCATAAAGCAACATCTAAGTGGCTAGCGCTCACAGCGGAAACGCCGGTAGTTGACAACCATCTGCTACATATGTGGGAAGCCAGAAGGGGGCTAACTAAACGATGGAAAAAACAGCGACTTAATCGCAAACTGCGCCACAGAATTGCTGAAATATCAGAGCGGGCAAACGCTTACGCACAGCAGTTAGAGACAGCGAGTTGGGCGAGCTTTTGCGACTCACTTCGCGAAACGTTACACACCTCCAAGACATGGGCGATACTTCGCAGCATAATGGAACCAGGAAAAACAAAAACTGCCAATAACCGCACTCTTCAAAAACTTGCCGGAGAATTTTCAGGAACAGATCGGGCCCTCCTCACTAAGCTTAAAGAGAAGTACATAGGAGCAGTAATCACTCCCCCTTGCACCTTGCCATACCAAGGGCAAGAAAACGCGGTGCTAGACGCTCCGATAACTAAGGCAGAACTCTTCGCGGCAGCGCAAGCTGCGAAGAGAAATACTGCTCCAGGACCAGATCAGCTCACAAATGCTATGATCCGGAACCTGAGCGACGAGCACCTAGAACAGCTTACCCGGTATTTTAATGAACAGATATGGGAGAGGGGTGTAGTTCCACAACAGTGGAAGGAGGCCAAAATCGTGCTTATTCCGATAGCAGGAAAACCTCATGATCTACAAAGTCTCAGGCCGATATCACTAACCTCCTGTCTTGGCAAATTATTTGAGAAGGTGATCCACACACGTCTCATGTCTTACATTGAAGACCACAACCTATTTCCCACAAACATATTCGGCTTTCGCCAACATTTGTCGACACAAGATGTTTTCCTGCTACTTTGCGAAGAAGTTCTTTGCAACACCACGGTTGGTGCGGAACATCTCGTCCTGGCTCTTGATTTAAAAAGCGCATTCGACACTATTTCACATGAACTTATCTTATCTGAGCTAAGTGACATCGGTTATGGACAAAGAATCTATGATTACGCCCGCTCTTTCCTGACCTCTCGCATCGCGACAATAGGCATTGGCACTACGCGCTCAGACCCTTTTCCCATGCCCAATAGAGGTACACCGCAAGGGGCGATACTCTCCCCCCTTCTTTTCAATATCGGCATCAGACGCTTAGCCAAAACACTCGACGTCATACCTGGGCTAGGGTACTCGATATATGCATACGATATTACCCTATGGGCAACCAGCGGTTCGTTAGGACAAAAAGAAGAAATCCTGCAAGAAGCAGCGACCGTTGTTCAAACCTTCGCTCGCAGCAGTGGAATGAGCTGCGCTCCCGATATATAAGAATTTATCAGGATACGAGGTCGAGGCCGTCAAACTCACGAGCCGGTGAACCTCTTTCTAGGAGACAGCCAGATAAAGGAGGTCCAGAAAATGCGAGTCCTCGGACTGTGGCTGCAAAGCAACAAACAAGTAGACCACACCATTAAAACTCTTAGTACTACGGTGAAACAGATCTCCCGTATGATCCATAAAGTAACTTATCACCGAAAAGGTTTCAAGGAAACAGACGATCCGGCTCGTTCAGGCTTTTGTGCTAAGTCGTCTCACATATAGCCTTCCTTTCCAGGACTTTACGAAAACAGAACTAAAGGCCCTAGATGCGTTGATTAGAACGTCGTACAAAACGGCTCTCAGCCTACCACAGGGAACCTCTACTGAACGCCTGCTGGCCCTCGGGATTCACAATAACTACGAGGAGCTACGGGCAGCGACGCTCATATCTCAACGGGAGCTGAGTGGGAGTGGTTTAGCTTAACCTCCTCTGGCAGAAAATTACTTTGCCGCGTGGGTTACCCTACTCGTCCACAGTATGCGGGAGAAGAACTCGAATCTCTGCCCAGAGTCCTTCGTGAAAGGATCATAGTAGCCCCAATTCCTAAGAACATGAGTCCGAAATACCACCGGGGACGTAGAAGTGCTCGAGCTCGAAAGTTAATGCAGCAATTCAGTGGAAACCCGGATACAGTCTACACAGATGTCGCTCGATGTGGTGCTTACAAATACGCCCTCGCAGTGCTAGGAGCGGCCGCAAATCAAGGGCTTGTGACTTGCACCACGGCTAGAGTTGCATCTGCGAATACCGCAGAAGCTTCAGCCATCGCGCTAGCTATTAAAACTAAGGACGCTCTGGGACAATCGTCAATAACTCTTACACATTCCCAAGTCGCATGTAGACTATTTCTCACCGGGAGGCTACCACACAGCACCACTCACCTATTAGGATCCAACCTAACGCAGAAACACATGATCATCTGGTGCCCGGGTCACGCAGGACTCGAGGGCAATGAGAGAGCAGACGGCGCAGCTCGTGCTTAACCGAGCGGCCGACCACTCTGACGAAAACCCCTTTTTACCACGAGACATCCTTGAGCACCAGCGACGCGAGCGAAGAAAGTACAGTCCACCACACCCTGACCTATCCAGGCAGGACTCTTATGACTCTTATGACTGGCGCCGAATACAGACGCACACATTTCCAAACCTTTATTTGAAAAATGCCATTCACCCAACGCTGTACAGCGTTCGCTGTCCTTGGTGCGGAGGCCGGCCAACTCTCGCCCACATTACGTGGGACTGCCAGAACAGGCCACCCAAAATGAATACACCAAATATAGCCGGCAAACTTTCCGGAAGGGAGCAGTGGGAGACTTAGCTCGCCAGCGAGGATCGGGAGATGCAACTAGCGCTCCTCGACCAAGCACGGCGGACCGCTCAAGCCAGTGGGGCCCTGGACTAGGGGCTCCACCCACTCGCTTTCTGCATTTTTTTTTCTTTTAAATAAACGTTTTGATATATATATTCCTCTTAATAGAAGCTCAACTCTGAAAAAGCAACGTCCTGCACAGATCGTGCTCAATATAAGTACTGCCATGTAAACATGTTCAAATGCAAATACAATTATTAACCCTGAATAACTATGTGGGGCCCAAAATGCTCATTCAGGCAGCCACTGTCCAGCTTGACACGAAAAAGCAGTAGTCAACGCGAAATTGACAGCCACTGTTAGCAGCCTGCATGCCAAAGCACATTCATCTGGTTGCATTGTTTATTTTGGTTATTTGGCTCAGGCAAATAATGCAAATAAGATAACAGTTATAAAACATCATTAGCTTAGCGAGGCCCAAAGTGTTCACTAGGGCAGCCATTTTCGAGTTGATGGGCCCTATGGTGAAGTAGCAGCAGCCGAGGCGAAATTGATCGCCAATGTTGGCAGCCTGCATGTCGAAAGGAAAACAATAGCAGTCGTGTTGGAGCCATCGTAAAGCTTTACATGCCCCTAAAGGCCAATACATGCAGCCAAGCAATAACAAAAACATACCGTCGGCTTGGTTTACTCCACTGCCCAGTCATTGTTAATTTCATGAAGCCACTTGAACAAATAAGAGCAATGGAGAGCGACATGCCCATTAGGCGGCCTGCTTCCAGGTAGTTGTGCTGCCCTTACCGTTTTTTCCAGCCTGTTGAGATGAATAATGCCAACGTCAGAAGGCCCAAAATACTCTATTGGGCAGCCACCATCGAGCATGACGGGCCCTGTGGTGAAATAACAGTAGTCGGGGCACGCTTGAAAGGCACCTTTAGCAGTTTGCATTTCAAAGCGCAGTCATGTGTAGCCATTGTAGGTGAAACAGCAGTAGTCAATGCGAAATTTACAGCCACTGTTGGCAGTTTGCATGCTAAAGCATAATTATGTGGTTGCATTTATTATGGCTATCTGGCTCAGGCAAGTAATGCGTATAAGAGAACAATTATCAAACATTATTAGCTTAGTGAGGCCCAGAAAACTTATTTGGTCAACCACCGTTGAGCTTGATGGGCACTTTTGTGAAATAGAAGCACTTGGGGGGGGCACGCTTGAAAGGCTCCTTTAGTGTCTGCACTTCAAAGCGCAGCCATGTTATAGCCATTGTAGGTAAAACAGCAGTAGTCCACACGAAATTGACTGCCACTTTTAGCAGCTTGCATGCAAAAGCACATTCAGGTGGTTGCATTCTTTATTTTGGTTATCTGGCTCAGGCAAGTAATGCGAATAAGAGAACAATTATCAAACATCATTAGCTTAGTGAGGCCCAAAATACTCATTCGGGTAGCTATTAATAGCAGTAGCCGAGGGCATGCTTGAAAGGCATCATTAGCGGTCTGCATGTCAAAGCGCAGTCATGCCGTAGCCATTGTTGGTGAAACGGCAGTAATCAATGCAAAGCTGACAGCCACTGTTTGTAGCTTGCATGCAAAAGCACGTTCATGTGGTTGTATTGTTTATTTTGGTTATCTGGCCCAGGCAAGTAATGCAAATAAGAGAACAATTATCAAACATCATGAACTTACTGAGGCCTAGAAAACCAATTTGGGTAGCTATTAATAGCAGTAGTCGAGGGCACACTTGAAAGGCACCGTTTGTAGTCTGCACTTCATATCGCAGTCATGCCGTAGCCATTGTTGTATTTGTTTATCGGACTGGGCAAGTAACACGAATGTAAGCACAATTATTCACCCTGAATAGCTCTGCTAGCGTTGTTTGTACTAAAAAAGGCTGAGTAAAGTTGAATGTGTTTTATTGAGGCAATTTTTTTATTCACAAGCCGTCGGCATAGTGACGGCCAGGTTCAGACAATGACATTGGTGAAGTAATAAATGGTGAAAGTTGCAAAAGCTTTCAGTGCACTGCTTTGCTGGGCTACATTCACTTCACTAAAAAATGTCTTTGCAATGAAAGTGTCAGACAGGAAATGACACCGCACTGCACAATGTTATTCTTGTTGAAAATTTGTACCAGCATATGTGATGGGCAGTGAAACCATCTGTTTACTAAGACTGGAAGCATGAAAAAGTGCAACAACATAGTAAGGTGCTGTTTTGCAATATGGCACCCTTTCATGTGCACTTCTGGTGAGCTGCCGCATGCACTAATGCATAAACATGAACAGAGGTAAGAGGCAAAGTTACTCTGCAACCCACATGACGCTTTTAAGAAAATGTATCTGTAAACCTTTCTGCCTTCATAAGTGATCAAAATTTGTTTTGAGGAAGTTGGTTAATCACATTGCGGCAACAACACAAGAAGCAAGGACAGAAAACACAGTGAGAAGGCAGATTGAGAAGATGAGGTAGACCAGTGAGAAAGGCTTTAATGAGAAGGAAGAGGCCAGCCCTGCAGTTTACAGGAGTTAGTGCTTTGAATGAGATGGGTTAAGGAAAAAGTTAAAAAGACTTTGATGGAAGAAAACTAGCAATAACAAATGCTAATATAAAATAAAAGGAAAGAAATAAGAGTAAGCGCAAACACGCATGGAAGCAGGCACATATTCACACAAAAACGTGAAAACTAAGAAAATCTCAAATATTAACAAATGTGGAAAATAAAGAAATTAGACAAACGCAAGAAAACATACACACACCCATTTACAAACAGACGCGGGCACAGGTATTAGGAGTGGGTTCACAAGCTGCTGTGCCTACCTTCTTGTATGTTTTTTTTTTCTTTTTACCGTTCTCTTAACACTGTCTTGGGAATTTTTAATTGCAGCATATCACGAGAATCGAAAAGCAGCGCAGAGCTGTGTTGTGGGAAAGCATATCGAGCGCTGACAACACACCTTATGCATGACTTTATCACAGCATGCATTCTACAGCTTGCGCGTTCAGTGAGCACTGGTGGACAGCAATCAATCGATGGTGCTACACAACGCTTGAACACCGTCGCTAGATGCTCGGCTATCTCACTGCTGACAATGATCGTTCACGCTAAGTTGACGGCGACAAATCTTTGCATTGATGGCTTCTTCTGCAAATATTTTCTGTTGAGACACTCGTAGGTTTGCTTCATGCGCGCGCACTTTTCTGATTTCTCCTGAGAATGGTTTTGCTCCATCACTTCACCCCGTCCGACGAAAAACGCAGTGACACAGTACATGAACACACCCGCCGCTAACAGTAAGTACCAGTCTTTGGCAAACTTTTCTTGTCGTAACTTCACTCGGGAGCGAAATAAAACAACATGGAACAAACATGCAGGATGTGTGTTCATAGCGGTTGCCACGGGATCCTGTTTTCAGGCAAAGCGTAGTGATGCTTGCTGCAATGTTCCTTCGCCGGATCAGGGTTCAGAATAAACGCACGCGGCACAAATGCCGCATTGTAAGCTCGCAGTAATATTTCCAGCATAATAGACCATCGCAAACTGGAATTCACTGACGAGGGGCTGAAGCACACAGCTGACGTGACTTGGCCCAGTTCGAAGCGCGGGCGGCCATCTTCTTCGTCGGTAGGGTCACCGGCCGTCTGGCTCATGACGTTAGTCCAGAGTGTGCGCCCATTGGTGGATGCTGATGTGCATCCGCCTCGGAGGAGTAAACGCCCCCTTTTTTTCTAAAGTTGTACCCAACTGTAGTTTATGAATTAAATGGTATGTTAACCTTATCTAACCTATGCCCTATTTCCTCCCTTGCCCATTTTTTCCTTGGCGGTAGTGGGAGTGGGAAAGAGAGGGGCGGTCGACATTGCAGACAGACATAAAATCATCAAGACAGTGAGTAAACACTGGTACTATCGCAGTCAGTATGAGCTACAATATGCAACTACTTTGCTACGCGCTTTTGTATCCTAGCACATACAAGTGTGATAATGCTAATGTTCTAGATAATAAATTGCACCATGTCACTGCAAAATCAATGTTGCATATAGTTATGAAACGGTAGTGTGCAGAAAGATTGAAATGAAAATTATGACTTCCCACAGGCTGTGATTTTTCACTGATACTGAAATTTTTCACACAGCAACTGTTGCAGTCACTGCAAGCTCTCTGCATCTGAGTTCTGCCATGTACATCTCACATTCTTTGGGATTTGTCTGCGTAGGAAGAAGTACATTAAGTGATCAGGAAAGAACAAGACCTGCCACAGTGGCTGAGTGGCTATAGCATTGTGTCGCTAAGCATGAGGTTGCAGGTTCCATTTCTGGCTGCTGTGCCCACATGATGAGAGTGGAATGGAGAAATTCTTGTGTACTGTGATTTAGTTTTACAAGAACTTCAGGTGGTTCAAATTAATCTGGAACCCTCCACTGCAGCATTTCTCAATACCTGTGAGTTGCTTTGGGATGTAAACTCCACTATTTCAGTACCGCATAAACCATTTATAGCGTAAGTTGCTGGAGTCATGAATTTCTCCAGTATTAGCAGTACTACACTATAACCAAAATATTTTTCAAAGGCTATATACTTGCGAAACGTGTCAACCAAACAGCCTTGCGTGTCTGGGAATCAAAGCATACGACAGGACATTATGCTCGCTGTTAAGAACGGCCAGCTGCAGTTCAAGTTTTGCCACCCAGTTGCGACTGTGGAGGCAACATTCCGGGAGTGTCGCTGCCAACCTCTAGCCACGGCGTGACTAAGTCGACTTTGTGTCATGAACAATACGCGCATCCTATACTCTCCGTCGCTTCAGCTAGGATGCGTTCGATGAAGCAGGCTTTGTGCTGAAACCGTCACCGTTGCGCTCTAGCCTCGTCACCGTTGTGACTGAAGGAGTTCAACAAAGCAGGCTTTGTGCACAACAGCACAACGCCGACCTGATCTGCTACTGGTGGGGGAGTTGACGCGGGAACGCCGACGCAGGCTCCTTCGCACGCACCGACCAAGACGCAAGACAACGCGCTACCCGGTACGGCTCCGAGTTCTACGAAGCCCCTCTGACGTCGGCTCCGGACCATCGCACTTGTGTGTATGCGTGTGTGCGTGTGTGTGTGTAACCCGTCCTGGAGAGAGGCGGCCTGTTTAAAATGACTGAACGAACGTTCGCGTCACCTTGTATCGGGAGAGGACAGAGTGTTTAAAAACCGCTGTTGTGCGGCTGCTCAGGTCACTCTCTCTCAAGCAGTCATGTTAGACTGATGTACTTTCTCAAACAGTCATGTTAGACTGATATAAATACTGTAAATAAACCCTTATTCCTCGTTCTCGATGAGAAGCAGTCCTTCCCTTCATCAACGTCCTCAGCGTGGATAAGTTGGACGACGGCATGGGCCAGCTACCTTCCAATTCATGCCAGACTCCAATCTTGGCAACGGATCACGAGCGATGGGATTGAGCCCCCAATCATAACATCGCACTTTCGTTGAAGTGGTCCCTCCACTTTCCAAGTACCTTACAGCTATGGCGAAGCATTTCATTGTCTCAGCACCGAATGTAAACATTGGCCACAGACTCCCAACGAGACAGCGATGGTGAGGCCTAGGTGGCGGGGGTGTAGGGTGGCATGCCGTCGTGAGAAACTCGAACTTGATATGTTTGTACTCGTAGACGAATGCACGGAGATCTTGTGCGAGATGATGCGCACAAGCTGCACTGACGGCAGCACGCTTGAAGGGGCGTTCGTGGGTGATCAGCTGGCAACTACCATGAGCACATATAACTAAAATTTCTATATGTGTGCATACTGGTAGGAATGGTGAAAGCTCACCTGGGTGCAACATTTCAAGCTGGTGAATTTTCGGAACACAGAATAATCTGACGATGTCACGGAGTTCAGGTCGCATGCGCGATGTTTGCGCTTCGACATGATGGATATTGTGATGGGTGATATCGTGATGAGGGATATTGTCATGGGCACTCGTGTCTGGGGTTCTACAGCTGTGGAATCTGCCTGAGACGTGAGGTGTAGCTGCTGAACCATGGCCACTGTCATATATCTGGCTACAAGTTTGCATGTGCTTTAGCATCATATAAATAAATTTTGCACTTTTAAGTTCTTTTAACATTGCAGCGAAAATATTGCTTGCATTGGTGTTCAAGAAGATGAGCAACCCACCATCACCCACCAGTTGTTGCCCAATTGTAGGATGTATTAATCGTGCAACCATACAATTTTCATTAAAATCAGGCCAGCACGCAAAAGTGGACAGTAATTACTCATTATAATGAAATCGCTTTACTCGAAGTATTGCTTTATTCGAAATTTCTTCTGGTCTCGACCCAAACGCATTCATTTTAAGCCGCATTACTCGGAAGCGCATGAAGAGCTTGACCCGCTTAGAGTGAAGTGGCGAGCAGAGGCATTGCCACCGCCAAGTGGCAGAGCGACCCTTTTGTGCATGCAGTGTCAAATTACAACCGCCGACGGATTACCCGCGACCATTGCCTGCATAGTAACTAATATCAAGCGAGTGCCGAGTACTCCCAGCTCTTTACTGCAGAGCGAACAGAAGCTCTCAAATTCCATGGTGCAGCGCACCCGAACCGTTAACCTCGGTCGCGTTGCATCGCTGGTGTCTTCCGGGATAAAATCCACACGAAAATAAACTTCCTGATGCTTTGCGATGCCGAAAGACTGTGGGCAGACTGGCGCCATAGCATTCCATGAGGTGCGCTCAATGAGCGAAGTTTTACCGCTCTAATGAGAACTTCTGTTGCTGAAACGTGCTGAAAAGCACAAGAGAAGTGTCCCTCCGATTATAAGTGCCATGTTCAATGGGAGGAGCTACGTTAACAAATAGGGAAGACTACTTTGGGGAAGCTGGTCTAGAAATTTGCTCGCCACTCGCCATAATTGGCCTGCATCGCAGTGAAACACTGCGCTAGCTTTGTTGCACTTTTGATGGTGCAAATCGACTGATAACTTGCTGAAAACACAAAAAATCCGAGCGTCACCAGCGGTGAGTCAGGCTGTCAACATGGCGGGTCAACACAAGCTGGTGTTTCTCGGGCAGTTTTCTCGAGTCGGTCATGCTCGATTCGTGTCATGAGACTTTAGACAAATGGTCTAAGTGTGTGGTAGGGTCATTGAATTTTGTTCCAAGACATATGTCAATGGCACGGGCGTGACGGTGCGCGGATACCGACACTCGAACTGCAGAATTAGCACAGTGTTGTCGACTTCGGCGAGTCGAAACACTCTAATTTAGCAAACTTCACAGCTGCACGCCTCTGGAAAAAATTGCTCAGTGATCATGCAAAGCCCCTACTGCAAAACCCACAATGAGCGGCTGATTGTTTTTTGAGCACAACAAACACAACCTCAGACTCGAGCCACAGCATCTGCGGTGCTTTCCAGCATGATACTCTCGTAGTCTTCTGTGACCTCCCTGCCCTCCCTGCCCTCCCTATAAAAGTGGCCACTGCCTTCCCCTCCTCATTCGCTCTCCAGTCTGCAAGCTGTTTGGATGCCAGTCACTCCTCTCACTCATCTTCATGTCAACTTCTCGCCTCCTCACTGCCAGTTTCGACGTCGCTGCTCCTCCAAAGCTGCCCTCTTTCGGCCTGCCCTCCCGAGCACAATCTTGCATGAACGGGTGCCCTTCCGCGGTTCCTGCTTTTTGGTCTCCACAACTAAGATCACCTTTCTTCCACTGCCCATGAAGCTGATGCCAAGCCCTCCATTGCAACCATCGGCATCACTGGTGCACATTGACGAGGAACGCAAGATGCCCTGACAACATTTTGAAGCTTCTGCTTTCTGCGTCACTCCCCACGTTCAGTCACTTTGGTGCCGATGGCGCGTGCATTTGGCGCGTACTGCAGGCCATGTGATTGTGTATTATTCGGAGTCCTTCGTCACGTGTTCCTCGCGTGTGCTTTTGTTGTCTACAGTGATAAATGGCTTCATCAGTCACCAGGCGAAAGTGTTTGACTTTGGAACAGAAACTTCTGCTGATAAAAGTGGAAAAAGGCGGCCAACAGAAAACTGACATCGCGAAGGAATTCTGCATACTGCCGTCTACTTTATCAACTGTATTGAAAAACAAGAAAGCTGTGCTGGATGGCTTTGAAAAGAGCTTGTCAGCAAAGAGAAAGAGGAATCGTGGTTTGAAATACCCTAAAGTGGAAGTTGCACTTCTATAGTGGCTGAAGAATGCCAGGAGTGCAAATCTCCTCATACATGGACCTGCACACTGCAAAAGCCGAACCTCTCGCCCTCCAAATGGGCCATAAAGATTTCAAGTGCAGCAATGGCTGGCTTGTGTGGTTCAAGAAACGACACGGCGTGACCTCGTAGTCGATCGCTGGCGAAAGCGCAGCCGTGAACTATGACTGTAGACATATGGCGCCAACATCGGCTCCAAGCTCTACTTGAAAACTATGAAAACAATGACATCTGCAACTAGATGAGGCTGCATTTTTCTACAAGATGCTACCAAATCGCACATTCACTACCACTGGCGGATCCTCATCTGGAGGAAAGCAGAGCAAGGAGCGTGTCACGGTGCTGTTTGGTGCCAATGCAACAGGCGAGGACAAGCTTCCCTTTTTGATGCTGGGGAAGGTGGAGAAGCTGCGGTGCTTCCGAAGTGCAACTATTCCTAAGGAATGCATCTACAGAAGTAACATGCGAGCATGGATGACTGTTGCTATTTTTGAAGACTATGTGCACCTGCTGGTAGACGGTTCGATGCAAGGAATCGGCAAGTGCTTTTCATAATTGACAATTGTCCGAGCCATAAGAAGATCGACAAGCTCAAGGCGATTGCTGTGGAATTTTCGCCTGCAAACACAACCGCAGTACTGCAATTGATGGATCAGGGCATCATTGAAACCACCCAGAAGCTGTACCACAAGGCTCTTTTGCAGTGCATGCTCACAGCGCATAACGCCAGCAACAGGTACAACATTGATTTTCTTGGTGCGATCCATTTGCTGAACTTTTAATTCGCGCCTTTGAAGGTCACCAACTGCTTTGTGCACGCCGGCTTTTCCCACCGATGACCAGCCTGATGATGACTGGACTTGCAGTGATCTATACAAGACTGCTCATAAAATTGCTGGCCAATAGGTAGAAGGCGACTTCGAGACATTCACGTTAGCTGATGCTGCTGCTCCTGAGGTTTCCCCAGCGATGGATGCCGAGATAACTGACACTGTTGGTGGCCCCGATGAGGACGTATAGCCAGCGAACAAAGAGCCATGTGAGGTGCCAACTATGGTGCAGACACGGGAGTACTTACGCCTACTACGAAATAAGGTTGAATACATGGGTGATGACTACAGCCTCGTGCAATGCTTGGTCAAATTAGAGCAGGTGTTGCTCGCACCCGGTGAGAACTTGAAACAGCCAAAGCTCACTGCATTTGTTGCACCTGAATAAAGTTTTGCTTCACTGAATACATTATATTTGGCTTCCCTGCAGTTGTGACGCAATTAAAGCTCGACTGCTTTCGCTTTTCTCGAGCGGTCACTTATATCGAATTACCGCTTATAACAAATTTTTTTCTCTGTCCCGCTAACTTCGTTTTAGCGAGAAAATACTGTACTTTCTTGCACTGTGCTCCCTTTAATACTGAATTTCTGTAGGAGAAGTTGGAGTTGAAATAGACAAGAGAATTCTGCATTCATAATAAGCCCTTTTCTAGCTTGCCTGTGGAAGGAGCTGTTCGCTTGCATTGACATCTCTAAAGCCCACAATTACAACAAATGCCAACCAGTGTTGAATTCTAGTGGGTTTGTTGTATGTCAGTGTCACTGTTAACTCTCCTTTAAGCGACTTGCATAAAATGCCTTTAGGTTCTCACAGAAAAGCTATGGTCTTCATGCAGGTGCTTTTTGTCGACTATGGCACACTTGCAGTGCTCCCAAAGAAGAAGCTACGTCTTTTGAGGTAAGTTTTCAAATCACAGAGGCAGTTAACAAATTCAGTAAAGCATAGTAGATCATTGTGTGTTATGGCAGCCTGAGAATTTAATAGTGAAGGAATGCACGTATAGCCTTCGTCAAAAATATCTCGGCTATGTTGACTGGTCTGGCATCCTGCTTGCTGAGCATGAACTTACAGGTTTGATTCCCAGCCACAGCAGCCAGATTTCCTTGGTGGTGAAGTGCAGAAACACTCGTGGTGCTTTAGATTTAAAATTTATGTTGTGGAGCTAATAGTGTGCGCCCCAGTGCCTTTATGCAGGCATTCACCTGCTCTGTTGTCCTTATGCGTCTCCTGTTCCACCCGTGATAGCTGTCGGAAGTGGCTTTTTTTCATGGATTGGTTTGAGACGGTGGCACAGGTGGCCAAATTTAGTTGTCCACTACAGCATCTCTCATGTTGCTTGTGACATTAAACCCAATAACTCTATAAGAACACAAAACAGATTTGGCATGCCTTGAGAAAACACACTATGGAGAAAGGCATCTTTCTGTTTCAGTAGTAACTTCTAGATTAGCCCGTTACGGTTGCCAGATATGCCAGTGGGGAACCAGCGCTGGAGCTTCAAACTGACATGCAGCGTCTCCTTGTGGACAATTTATTTTATTATTATTGATTCAACACTGCCAGTAACCTTTTGTCTGCCAAGACAGGAGTGGGTACATTGCATTATTTGTTGTTTTTGGTACACATAATTGTTGTGACGACGAAAGAACAATGAGATACACTAACACCAACAAGACTAATACAATGAGCAATCAACTTATTAGCATGTGGACACTTTCTAAAGAATAACAAAGAATGCACAGCAATCACAAGAAAGGAACAATGGCTGTTAAAAAAGATTCCAGCGTTACCTCATTCGGCAGCCTGTTCCATTCAACAATAGTCCTTGGGAAAAAGGAACCTTTGTACGCATTTGTTCTGCATTGAAGTACTAAAATAGCCTTGCTGTGTTTCTTCCGGGTGGGTCGTGACATGTTAAATTGCATTTATGCCTGGAAATCTGGTTTTACTTGACTTAATGATGTTGAATAGCATATTTAGGCGTTGCAACTTTTGCGATGTTTCAAGTGTGCAAAGACTGGACCGCAGATGAAGATAAGATATGGACACCTGTTTATCGTAAGCATTGTAAACAAAGCGAAGCTATCTTTTTTTTAATACGTTCTATGCAGTTAGCTTCTGTTTTGGTGTATAGATTCCATACTACATCTGCGTACTCAAGTAATGGGCATACGAGGGACGTGTATGCAACTAATTTCGTTTTACTGTTAGTGTTTTCAAGTGATGCCTGAGCAACCACAGCAGTTTTGATGTTGTAGAGACAATATTTCTAATATGAGAGTTCCAACTTAATGTGTTATCAATAATTGTACCCAAGTATTTAACTGGTTAATAAGGGTAATTTGGTTACTGTTGACATTCCATCCAAGGGAAAGTGGATTTTTTTACGTGTAATTGTAATTTGAGAGTGCATTTTGAGGTATTCAGTCATCTCCCACACATGGCACCAGTTAGTAATAGCCATTAGGTAGTTGTTTAGTGTGACTTGACCCTCGGTTGTTTCGAGGGTGTGGTAGACAGTGCAGTTGTCTGAAAAAAAAATAATAAACGGCTGCGTATAGGGGAGTGGATGGCCAGGTCACTGAGATATATAAGAAAAAGAAGGGGCCCAAGGACCGAGCCTTGAGGAACCCCACAAATCACTGATTCTGTATGAGACTTTGATTTAGCTATTTGTACGTATTGATGGCAGTTAGAAAGGTAAGAGTCAAGCCACATTACAATTTGGTTATTGTTTAAAAGGCGCCTAAGTTTTGTCATCAAATTCAAATGGGACACACGGTTGAACGCTTTCTGGAAATCAAAAACAATTACGTCTATTTGCCCACCTTTGTCCAATGTCGCGAAGAATTCCTTGGTGATATGAATCATTTGCGGGACCGTTGATAGGCCACGCCGAAAACCATGCTGGCTGCTCGTGAAAAAGTTATCGCTCTCCAAAAATGAGCTCATGTGTTTAAAAAAAAATGAAGTGTTCAATAACCTTGCTGGTGGTGCACAACAGAGAAATGGGCCTATAATTTGCCACAGAGTACTTATTGCCGGATTTGTAGATTGTCAAGACCTTTGCCGTTTTCCAATCTTTAGGAACTTCACCTTTATGCAGACTTGTGCTGAAGATAAGGAATAAATATTTTGTGCACCATTTGTCGTATCTGTAAAAAAAGCAGTTTGGAATATCGTCCTGTCCGGATGACTTCTTTGTATCGAGGTGAAGAAATGCTGAAAAAATGCCCGGTTCGCTTACGACAAGGTCAGGTATCTCTTGCTTTTTGCCTCTAAATTCGGCAATCATGTCTCTTCCATGCAGAAATATGCTGGAAAATTGGTCATTAAAAGTTGACGCTATTATATATGTGTTCGTAACAGCAGAGTTGTTCAGAAAAATTTTGCTTACATGTTCTTTCTTGTCTGTTAGGTGCCTCCAGAACTTTTGGTGGTTGATAGTAAGGAAGTTGTGCATTCTGATGTTAAAAAAACTGGTACTTTGACAATCTAATCTTCCTACGCAACTCCTCTCGAACAACCTGCAACTTGTACCTTTTCTGTGAAGGAGCACTTGACAAGCGCTTCACGTAGCGTTTTATTAAATGATTTCACGTGTAATCCAAGTACATGTGAAGAAAACTTTCAAGTTCATCGCACTTGCTTGCGATACTTCAAGCATTTACGTTGAGCACTGAAAACAGTTTTATTGACGAGCTACTCTTTGGGACTAAAGGTACGTTTCTTACGATTCGCAAGAAAAGTGCTATTGCGACTGCAGCGGCTTTGTCACTGTCCAGCGAGTGGTACTCTTTCATTCCTTTTGTCATCCCAACAGAATTGTCTGCCATTAATCTTAATTTTGTCGAAAAAAAGCATCACTTTGTCACCTTCATCTCTGTGCTCTTTTGCACTTTGCCAAAGCTTTTTTCGAATCTGTTGCACACGTGGTGAAAAACCTTCTGAGATGGTAAATGCAGTGTTCTTGAGTTTCCTGCAGTTTTTAAGAATCTTGGCCTTGTCTCTTTCATCTAATAGTTTCAGGATAACCAGTCGGCATTTATTTGCTGAAGGCCTTCCAATTCTATGAATGTGTTCAAGTGGTACGTCAGATATATTTAACAGATCTTGAAATATTTCCTTGGAAACTGTTCGCTCGAGGGACTGCTGATACTTTTCTGTAGTTTCCTTCACGCCATATATGATTAAGTTATTCCTCCTGCTTCTGTTTTCTAAGTTGTCTACTTTCAGCATTAGATTGTTCGTAGTTTTTTGCAACACGTCAATTTTCAGGGTGTAATCAGTCACAGTCGCAGACAGGTCGTTCATTTTTTTCTCAATGGAAGACAGCTTGTTAGCAGTTTCACAAAGCTGGTGATTTGTGAAATTCGCGCTTTGCTTTAGCTTTCGTATTTCGTCTAGTATTGTCTTAAGCATTTCCTATGATGTTGGTCCTGGGCTGGTTTCTATGTCGCTATAGGAAGACAGCAAATCAACAAAACAGCAGTAGGCCATCACCAATCGTACAAGTAGTGATTGTGGGCATGGCAGATGCAAGAGAGAAACGTTGCTACGATACGTATATGCTGAATGTTGGTCTCTCACCTGGTGAAGAAACAAGAACGGATTCATGAGTTGCACGGCCTCAAAGCTTGTGCCGTGCTCACTGGTCGGTGACCGCAAAGCAGTCGAGCTTTTATGCTCCCAAGGGGCTGACGTCGACGACACTAGTGGGCGATGCGCAGCCGTCCATGAGGGCCAGGTGCGCATGCCCCAGGGCTCGTTAGTGTGATTGCGTGATCTTGGGCTGTGCAGGAGAACAAGCTGTTCCGTCATATCAAGTGCGAATGTTCCTTAGCATTCTTCAGTCGCTGTAGCGCTAGGGTTATCATACGCATAGGATTGTAGCGCTAGCGCTAGTCATACAAACAGAAGAAAATGGCCAGCAGTGGTATGGGGAGGGATTTTCAAAAGCCGTGGGAGAAAAAAAGAAAAAGCTTGAAGGTTGTTGTTATTCCTGAGTGGTTAATTGCCACAACTGTAAAGCCGTAATATTGCTCTATCATTCTATTATTGTTTGTGAAAACTATGAGCATGAGTGTCAGCAACGTTTTTTTCAGGCAGGCATAATCGCATGCCATTTCAACTATTATTTCTAGACCTTCTCGGACAAAATATTTGTGCATATTACTTTATTGAAAGTGAAAATTGGTCTGACTGAGAACATGTTTCAAGTACAAGAATATATATAGCCGGCATATTTTTCGGGAGCACTAAAGTAATATTAGTGCCAGCCGCCATAAATTCCCATTGTTTCCACCGGTGCACACCTTTGACAGTGCCTGGTGATAGAATTAAAAGGCAACAAATGACATTGCTAATCATACAATCTTACAGCAAAGATAAACAATGAACACTTCATGTTTTCTGCAGAAACAGCACATCTATGCTTCACCAGCGCCGATGTATTACCGAGACTGGCGACAGAAACACAGTTCTTTTTCGCTATGCATCTTCTATTCCAGGCAAAATTATGTCTGCCAGAGTAAATTAACATGTAAAGTTCGTTTTATTAAAACCGGTGTCCACGGCCACCAATAAGAGTTGCGACGCAAATCAACTTTAGCTGCAGTGCACGACTACCGACGGAACATGGCGAAACGGCTCAATTGTGCTTGCATCTCAGCTGGCGGCAGTGCAAATATTGGCATGTTTTCTTCTTTGTGTAAAATAATTGCAAGGAGAGGTTAAGGCAGCAACAATGGTAACAAAACATTGTGGCTTGGGAGCTTCGGCTGTTCGTTTTGAAGCACAGTCAGCTACAGATTCGAAGCAAACTGGAAAAGGCCAAGTGATGATATTGGTGGCGATCGATCAGTGGTGGTGAGGCTGCCAGCAATGTCAGAATGACAACTCCTCTGTCGCTGAATGGCCATGTTGGTTTGCAGCAGTGAGATCTCACAGGCAGATCCTCTGTGTGAAAGAGGGATCTTGCCGTTTGCCAGCAAGACCACCGCCGGCCATGGGCCCATGAACCACAAATGCCATGTGGCGATCTTGTGCTGCTAATGTGGACACACCTTTAATTCAGGTGCTGTGGACACCATAACTGGCTCCAAAGAAATCAACGTCACTCTGCTTACAAAGGAACTGCCTCTATTTGCATCTAAAATAGGCAGAAATAGAACAAGTGATTGCTTGTTTGAATTTCAATTGCGTTTATAGCTTATTCACTCAGGAATTGTATTTTGCTGAAACCCTGAACCAGCATTGTGAGGTGTTATTGTGTGAGTCTAGAAAACAATTCCCTGTATGCAATTCTCGCCCTTCTTGAGTTATTTTGCATGAAGGAACTCTTACAGTGAGTTGATCCTCTTGAAACCACACCGCAACACTATCGGCAGTATACGCTTGCAGGTGTTTCGGTGGCTCCCAGTTTTCTACACAAGTACTTCTAGGGCATTTCTGACAAATCATTTCCTCCTCGTTGATTATAGCCTATAAATCGTTTTCAGTGTCATACTGAGGGAAATGAAAAAGAACACAGAAAACTTGCCAAGGCTACAGTTTTGTAAAACATAAAAACGTGCTTGTTGCAGCTCCGCTTTTGTTTGAGAGATTAAATGTTAAGGCACTGAGGGCCATTTTTCATGAGCGCCCCCTGGGCAACGTTCCTTTCCCATAGCAATGTAGCAGCACATCTTCTTTTGTCATGACAGGGCAGCATCTTTCTAGGAACTTTTAGCTTAGTTGTCCCCCATAAAGAAAGTGCAATGGTTTCTGAGTCAGTAAGTAGCACATATCATGGATGCCAGTGAAGTGCAGTGAGTCAGCAAATACAATATCTTAAAGGGGCAGTTTGTGGCCTCTGCAGAATACACTGTTGTAAGATGTAACAATGTTCGATAATGGGAAGTAGTGAAAAGAAACCAGGTTACAAGCATAAATCAAATTCGGAAATATTGTCTATGTCGAACAGTCATAAAATTGCCTTGGAAATCCCATGCAAAAATATAACAATGTATTACGTGTATATTGAACTCCCGTTCATCTCCACATTCAATATATTGAATGCTGCGGTGCACTGCACCCCTGCAAGTGCGCTTCTCCTAACGGAGTGTGACTTGCATCATCGGAAATATTTAGTGTTGATGAATTTGAAGAGGCACTGTTTTGGCAGACACTGTTAAACAGGAGATTAAGCCTCCTGGAAAAATTAGCAGGGTGCTCTTATTTTTGCTTGCTGCGCATGTGAAACCATGGCTCATGCACACTGTGGCCATTCATTATCAGCAAGAGCAGATCGCCACTCTGTGTCAAGAATGTGCAAGGCCTCCAACATGTTCCACTAGAAAGCGTGGATGACACTCTTATCATTTCATTGAGTAAGGCCGGGCATGGGATGCTGAACTGGAGATGTCTAGTTGTACCGCCAGCCATGAATGGCATTTTAGGGTTGCACGAGCTGCCAAAATTAATCCGACCCAACCTCCACTTGGACGGATCTTTACACATTACAGTTTCAATTTAAAAACCACTGCAGGCTACATCTGCGCTTCATGGAAGGACCCCCGCCCCATTGCTTTATCAACACGCGATACTTGTCGCTTTGTGATTCGCGGGCCCGCGCTGAACGCGTTTCATTCGTGCTCGCATGATTACACATGAGTGGGAATGGATTCAAATGCTCTGCAAGCTGAAGGCCACTGCCAGAACTAACAGCACCTGAGTAGTGTTGGCAGTCACGAACGCTGCAGCCGGAGGGGAAGGGCCAAGAAAAAAGGGATCACGAGGCTTCAGAGCACTGATCAGCATGTGAACAGAGATGCGCCAACTTTTTAAGGTGGTCAAGAAGGGGGACAGATCGGTTCAAACAAGAAGTCTGTTCCGAAGCCTGATGAAGCAGTGTGCCTTGCTTGTTGCCCTTGTATGATGAACAGCTGTTTAAATGGTGTATTGTTGGCATTGTAATGAACACACAGCCAACCACATTCATGCGTGATTCACTGTATGTGTGCTGATGGCAGCAGAACGTGTATCCGTACAGGCTGGTCTGCTCCCACGTACATCCATTTCTACCTTATCTTGAAAAAAAAAAAAAAAAAACCGCACAACAAGCGCATCGACGCATGCGAGGTGCACTGCTGTCTTGCATCAGAGCTACACAGGCTTTTAGGGTTAGGGTTGTGATCAATGTACAGTACTTTAAGTATATGGAGCTAAAATTATTTTGCATTTTTTATGTAAAGGCATTTGGTTTCGATCTTTCATTTGCTGCTCATATTTTTTCACCTTGAAATTGTTTTGCCTAAATGAAGTGTTCCTTTTAAATGTTTTTATGAGAAAGTTTGTTTGCTGATTTCAGGAATGACTTCTTTGACCTGCCACCCCAAGCCGTGCGAGCCACCATGGAATACTTAAAACCTGCAACTCCTGTAAGCATGCCTCCTTGGTATTCATTACACAAGAGTTGCCACTGTCTAGCTGTTAATCTTACAGTGGTTTTATGGCTGGCCTGTTTTGATGGTTCCATTGATTAGTCTAAATATTGTAAATATTATTTATTTATTTAGGAGTAATGTCCATTAAATACTTGTGCACTGCAATAATGCTCACTACAGGCTGAAATAAAATGTTAATTTAGGAACAATACACGTGCATACATTCATGCCTACTGTAGTGCACCAAGATAGTTTCTCAATCTTCCTTTAGTATCCACTGAGGTAGTACGCACTAGTGTTTGTGTTTCGTTTATCATTTTCGATAATTTGCTCTCTGAGTGGGAACCGATGTATAACTGAGAAGGAAGGTTGGAGCTTAGTGAAAATGCCGTGATTGCATAACTGCAATCAAATGCACTTAAAACAGTCTCACTATGTCTTCTTGCCAGGATCAGACTTCAGTTGCACTACAAATTTCAGTTACACTGTGCTAAGCTCAAATACAATGAACTTTGATATAACAACCATCTTTAGCAGATTTATCATGCTTGGTATTAGTGGGTATAACTGTGTAATACAGACGCAGCCATTTGTGGTGTGATGAAGCTAATGAAGATGCCTTTTTGTGGAACTGCAATGATAAGACTGGTGAAGCCCTCCCATAGGTGAACTGAGCACTGGAGGACACTTGAGTGTGGATCTGTGCTAGCAGCCACAGTAGGCTTCAATAATCTAATCTTCGAATAGCAGCTGTG
Organism: Dermacentor andersoni; assembly: GCF_023375885.2. Classification (NCBI taxonomy): domain Eukaryota; kingdom Metazoa; phylum Arthropoda; class Arachnida; order Ixodida; family Ixodidae; genus Dermacentor; species Dermacentor andersoni. The sequence goes on from NC_092814.1 coordinate 199,079,247, forward strand.
GGCATGTTAGATGCCCTAATGCTTCCTCTTAATTGACTCCCACCCTGAGAGCTGTGCATCTCACACAAGGTGTCTAGCGACCGAAAAATCCAGGAAATGTCAGGGAAATTATAAACACTGAAAGAGTAGGAGAAAATTAGACCGCTAGAAACAGGAGTGTTTCACGAAGATTGGAAGACTACCTATGTTGTGCCTGTCTTCAAGAGTGGTTTGCAGTCATCTGCGTGTAATTATAGGCCCATCTCCTTATGTTCCATACCCTACAAAATATTTCAGCACATACTAGCAAAACGTAGCACTTGGAATCAAATAACTTTTTCTGACCAGCACAACAAGGTTTTCGAAAAGACATTTCCTGTACTGCTCAATTAGTTGAGCTCTATCGTGATGTAGCAGAAACAGCTTAAAATAGGGTACAGACTGATGCAATGTTTTTTATTACTAAAAAGCATTCAAATACTGCCTCTTATGAGTCATTCCTAAATAAATTAGAGCACTAGAGATTGATGATAGCATCATTAATGTAATTGTCATGAGTTAGAAAACAATGCGTTATCAGCAGTAAAAAAATATTTACTGAGAGGTTACTTATTTCTCATATATTTGAATGATATTGCTTCAAATGTTTCCCCAACATCAGGTTGTTTGCAGATGACTGTGTGGTCTATAGAGCAATTCAAGACGCTAAAGATGCAGCATTCCAGCAGGATCTTTATAATCAGCTTGTGGAGTGGGGACTTGGAAACTGGCCTTAATACTCAAGTGCTGTCCCATGGCCTTCTATAAATTGAAACGTTTAATAAATAATAACTGCAAAATAGGTCAAAGCATGCTTAGAAAAGAATCTGAGGTTAAATAAACACTTCAAAGTAGTGCCTTTTAAGGTCCTGACTTTTAGCAAGCACATTGACATGATTGTGAATAAAACCAGCAAATTACTAAACCTTGTCATTAAAACACTTAATGCCCCTTGGAACCTGAGGGAAGCAGCATACCGTTCTTTGATTAGACCCCACCTGGAATACGAAAATGCTGGTTTGGATTCTTACCAACAATGCAACATAGATAGGCTTGAAGGTATACAAAATTGTGGCACTAGATTTATAACGAAACAGTACTCCTGGAAAATAATCGTAACAGAAATAAAAGAACAGCATTGGGATTGAGCCACTGTATGCAAAAAGGAAAAAGTTCAGGCTAAGCTTTTATGCTCTATTTATAACAACACCGCTGGAATAGATAAAAACACAGTTAAACCTCGACAAAACGAAAGTCTCTGTATTATCAAGCATTAAACTTTTGGCTTCTAGCTCATAGAACACCAAGTATTTAGAACCTCAATGTAATGACGGGTGTTTATACATGATATCAATAAAACGAAATTTCACTGCTGCCACAGAGGAATACCGAGAAAATAAATAGAAATCTGGGGCAGGTTGCCGCACGTTGCCTTTTCTAGCGATGCCATGACTGGGCATGGCTGACAGCACGGCTGAACGCTTACGCAGCCCATGTGCCCTGTATTAAAGGTACTCTGCTGCGTGTGCAAAGAGTGGGCGTGCTGAGATAGTGTGGCGTCATGTGCACTGTCTTTTCGTGCGTTTACTACTGGAGGTTGTGTAATCTCAAGTTCCAGAGACGCATTGAAGGCCAGAGGCAGACAAAGCATTTGCTCCCCACTGCAAGCTACTCTGTCAGCCGCAGGGACGGAGTGCATGCGAAAGCATGGCTGGCTTTGCTATATCGAGGTTTAAATCTACCTAAAAACTCCCCATTATGTCTCCTACAGGTGGGACCACAGTTGTAAGATAATGCAGATTAAATGCCGTACAAATTGCATGGAAGTTTTTTTTGTTTCCATGAAGTTTCGGAATGGAATGCCTTGCCTGCAAATGTGGTGACAGCCGATCGGGCTCTATTTTCTAAAGTATATAACAAAATTGTACTTACAGCAAGCGAACTTTGATAAATTGCTAATTTCATTGATTCGAGGTTTTGAAGTGTTGGCAGTAAAAACAGCTTCACAAATTCCCAGAGCACTCCTGGTGGATATTATTTTGTCAGTAAGCACTTATAAACAAATCTCAAGACGGTCAGGTTATGAGCGCCAGTGCATGTAGGGCAGATCGTGCCATGAGCAATGCATCGGCGTGCCTCACAGCACCAGACATTTGTGTGCATTGTGTTGAGCCTACCAGTCTACCATGTTCCAGTGCGTGCGGAAGGATGCTTGAAATAACTTGCCTCAGCCGACATTCGTTATAATTTTTTGCTAGATTTACTAGCATATAGGCTCCAAGTACATGCTTGAAATGGCCAAAATCTTTGTTAAAGTGAGACCGTGTCATGAAATTACTTCTTTAAATTGCGAAAGAAGTACAGTTTTCAATGTAACTAAGATATGAAAATTAATATAGTTCTTACATCGCGAATTTCGTTAAATCAAGGTTTGTTATATTGAGGTTTGACTGTATACAAACTACTGTTGACTTTCTTTCCTTCCTTGTGCTTTTTATTCTGTTGTACCCACTCCCCTGCTGTGGTGCTTCGGTGCTGCAGTGTTTTGAAGGAAGTAATAATTCAAGATGACCTAGTAAACTACTCACAATTCCAATTCTCATTGGTTGGTTGCCATGCAAAACCGTCTTTTGCAGCACCCTCACATCAGCTCTTCTACAATATAGCAATTCCATCGTCAACCTCAATATTGCAGGAAGTGAATTACGTACAGAATCGACCTCCGGCTTGATGTGGGGGCACACTTGGCCCCTGCAGTTACTTGCTGCTCAGTGCGTTGCACATTTACAAGACATCACAATCTTCTACTATGGTAAACTTTACATGCAAGGCAATAGATATGGAAAGTGTCTTGTATACATTCCAAAATGACAAACAGATCATGTAGTGAAGCATTTTGTGTGTTGTGGTGAGGCATGTTGATAGCTTCAGGGGTGAACTTGGCACATAGGGCAGGCCAGTGATCAACCTAAGGCTCTACTCAACCGCAAAGCCATTTTCAATTTTTTTTGATGTCATGTAGTGCAGCCTAGTTGAAAATAACACCACATTGCTATTACAGACAGTTTTTATTAGTGTAACAAGTCCAGGGGTGTGTGCTCAGGGGTAGAAAGAGGGTAGCCTTGAAGGGGGGTTCGGGTTTTATTGGAACGAGAGGACTGTTTACTAACTGCATGTACAGTTTTTTTTTTTTTTTTTTTTTGTCCTGAAGTGCCAACATGTTTAGTGTTTTGTGGGGGTACCAGGGCTCAACCGGGCTGCTGTATCAACCAGCATTTGTGCTGTCTGACACGCAGTGCAACAGCATGCAGAGAGACTTGCAGATGATCAGGCTGGGCATAACACTGAGCTGAAGTGCAAGGTTGCCATGACTGGTGTGGTAATGCACTTTATTATACTGTAGAAAGCCGCGTTTAGTAATGTGTCATTGTTGGGCACAATATGGCCGCTATGCGTAACAGAATCTGCTGTGATAAAGGAGCTTTTGCTGCGTAGCTGTCTTGCAGATGTTGTGAAGGACTCATTCTCTCGACAGAATGCCTGTCTACAGCATAAATTTCTGTCGTAAGTGTGGATTACTTAGTTAAAAAATGTGACATGAAAAACTATGTGCAGTATGCGTAGCGAAAGCTGTGTGTTGCATAGGCCAGCTGGGAATATGAACTTGCTGCATGAGTAGGAGAGAAGTGCAGGGTTTGCCCATTTTGTGTTGCAAGAACCCTGGTGACATTCAACCACCGTCTTGCACGGGAAGACTAGTGGGGAGCAGTAAGCGAGAGACAGAATTGATTGTTGTACAGTCGAATCTCGATAATTTGAACTCGAAGGGGCCTGAAAATTAGTTCGAATTAAAAGAAGTTCAAATTAAAAGAAGCTGTGCAATGAGCTAACACATGAGTGGGAAGTTCCAGAAGATTTATTCACACATATTTACAGATTACGGTCAATGTCCGATTTTTCTGACTCCCTAGGGGCTGCGAAAGTGCCCTTAAAATGGCACATCCGAAATGAAAAAAAAAAAAAAAGACACATCCGAAATAGCTCTAAAGGCCTGCCAGTACACTTATTAGGCATATCGGTGCTTGTACTGTAATAGGAGATGGCAGGTGCATGCGTGTATTATTAAAGGAAACATACCATGTCCCGTGGCAGTCGCCCCTTTTAACTTTTGGTATGCTTAACCGCGCAACACTGCGTTTTTGGGGCGAAGCTGACTTTTCGGGAACTGACATACAGCGCGCCATGCTTTTCGCGCTCCGAAGCCATTGGCATGGATTAGGAAGGTGGAGTCGGCGCCATTGCTAACAGTGGTGAATTGTTTCAATGAAAAACATGGCACCGAATAGCAAGAAGCTTGGTAGCGAATGTCGAAGTAGTTGCCGCGGTGTTGCTATGGCTGCCAGTGGATTGCGTGCGAGAGTGGCGGCTCGAGGCGGCGAGATAATCCAAGTGCAGGATTGTGGTGGTGGTTTCGATTGATTCAGTTTTATACCTGCGGTCATGGCAACAACTGGACAGTGAAGGTTTTTTGCGTCCAAAATTTCAGACGTTCTTATACATTAACTCTATGGGTAGGGCTCTGTGTTTTCAGATAAATCCGAAAAAATCCGATAAACGCTTGCCAGTAAAATTTTTGACAATTCGGATTTATCCAATAAACTCCGATTTTAACGGCCAATATGACCCTGTTCTGTTCTTTATAGAAAGCCTTTCGAAAAAGTGTATGTTCTAAGCGGCCATGGATACATCGTCCGGTTTGGCCAATATAAACTTTACCTCACGTCAACAGTATCTTGTAGACTGCACCCATCGCACATTTAACACAGGGCTTGTCGACCCCGGGAGCGCGAGACGACATCTTGATATACAGTTCCCTGGCGGCACTCGAGCGCCAGGGAACTGAATCTAGTGCAGAAAGCCTGCTGGTGGAAAGCATGGCATGCTCACGTGACACATTTCTGTAGCGCGTGAATTTTGGGCAAGCAAAATGTGAAGGAAACAAAAGCTTTCCAGTGACTACGTAAAGGAGTTTAGTGATTTTGAAGAGTCAACGTCCTCTGAAGGAGTCATTGTTCGCAAGTTTTGTCATGTGACAGTTAGCATTGCCAACGACAAGGGCGCCTTGAGAATTGCGGAGCGTCTACAATCGCAACGCCAGATCCACCTGCAGAAGCCCCATCTTCCATCAGTGACAGCAACCTCAAAGTATGCTTGTGTCTATTACAACAAGCTTTAAGGTTGTAATATGCACAAACATAGGTGTTCTTTATTCAAGTATTTGTGCTTGTGTGTGTACGTGTTTGTGCATTCAAACCTTCCAGACAACTAAAATATGCTTCGTGCGTTCTGATGTTTTCGTGTTCAGATATCATTTTATCTAAGATTTTCGAGTATTGAGAGTAATGCAAAATTGCAAACTCCAATAAACGCTGAATTTCTGCCAAAAAATAAACTCCGAAACACACCCTCCAAATTTCAAGAAAAAGAAACTCCGAAAACATGGAGCCCTATCCATGGGGTACATGGTAGTGCCGTGAAGGCGTCCAAATTATCTGGCATGTCTGAAAAATAGGGGGTCAGGAAAATTGGTCGTTGACTGTACAGGACATCCATCACTAACAGAAGTAATCGGTGATGCGCGCTTGCACACACCTGCGCACAAATTGTTGCTATGATATAGTCGCTTTAGTATAGTATCAATATCTGTGGTTAACCTTCCAGGAGCTAGACAGTCCACTTGTGAACAAAGTTGATTTTGCTGGGTTTTCTAAGCATTTTGAGACTGTACAACTATATGGACATTTTTACAGTTCTCTCTTTTTACTAGTTGGTCGGCTACTGTAAATATAGTACAGCCACAGGCAGTGATTATGCTAGTTAGCTTTCTTTATTCTCTGTTAGTCTTCTCTCTTTTATATATATCTTTACTCAGTAACATACAATAAAGCCAGAGGAAGCTTAGGAGAATTCAATTATGTTTAACTGCTCAAGGGTGAAAATTTTTTTTTTTTAGAAATTCGTCCTCCCAAAGGGAGTTTTTTTGGGGAGTTTGGTTCAAGTTATATGTAATGTCCGATATACTGAAAGCTCTTCAATCAGCTAGTCAAATATGAAGATATTTTCTCTTGCCATTTGTTGGTGAAAATAGCATCCTGTAAATGTTCTCACGTGATGTAAAAGACTAAGTTTAGTAGCTTCTCTCATATGTTCCCAAAAAGGCACAGATATTAGCTGTCCTCTGCATATGAGCATAAAATGAGTTACTTTGCAACATAAGCAAGAAGCGAGTACAAATTATTATTCTTGTTTGCACAAGGCAAGTTAAAGATCAGTTTGTGCATGCCCACATGCCCGGTACTTCAATATCAACTGATTGCAACTGCACATTATCAAATAAAGCATTGAAATAAAGTCGCATTGAGAAACAAATTGTTAGCTTGTATTGGACAGTCAGACAATGATGCACAATCGGCCAAAATGTTTCCAGGACCCGGGCAAAAGTGAATTTCTGCTCTGGGCATAGTGCTTCTAATTTAATGGATCACTCTGTACATTGCAAAGGCAACTGCACACTTTAACTTTGAATTTACCTGTTACGGTTACCATGTTTGCATGATTCTAATGCACACCTTTTTTTAATAACATGTGCATTTAAATTTGCATGCATGTTGCATTCATAACTAATTCTACTCAAAATCAAAAATGAAACCGCTTCTTACTATTGAAATAATAAAAAGAAACGCTCCATGCAAGGTAGCTAACCACACTGCCATCGAACAGACATTGTTCTTTTATGCCTTGGTATGCGGTCTCCATGTTCCAGTTTGCTGAACGTGGAACATTTCTGATGCATCAGATGAAACTGAGGATGACTATCTGTGGTCAGTAGACAGCAAAAAGGAGATGTTCTGATAGCGACTAGCCACTAAGATTCATCTGTGTGCGTGTGTATGTTCCATAAAGTTGTTTCAACACAGTGCATGTCAACTTGGGTTTCGTTACTTGAGGTGCGCTGTAGAATAGGCACCAAGTTATTTTTTTGCATATTTGGCCAGTAATATAACCGCACGTTACAACCGGGGCTCAGTGGAAGTGTGCAAATACGGTATATGCCAAGGTGTCTTGGAAATTCAGCTTCTCAAATCCCATGTCTCATTAACTTTTGTGGCTGACTGTACATATCACTTCGACATCATCTATAAAAAAGAATTCTGAAATGACCAGGATCTCATTCCAAGACTCCTTAAGGATAAATAAAAAGGGTAATCTTGTAATTTTGAACCAAGAACGAATGAAATGCTTAATGTGAATGTTTGCAAGCATGAGTGCTCGAAGTTACTAGATGTAGAAGCTTCATTTGATGCGTAGTCAATGAAAATACTTCTGTGTTAGGAAAGTCCATGCAGGAAGTTGTGCGCAGTGTCATAAGTGTGCTTTAATTTTTTATTCCAAATCCCAAAGTGTTCATAGTAAGGTTAGACTGTACCTTTCAAGGCGTCTGGTGTTGTCTATGCAGTGGTGGGAATGCTGTTACAATTGCTCCAATCTGTTACATTTCGTTAAAGCAGCTACATCCATGCTAAAAATAAGAGAAACTGCTCCAAGGCTACTCCAAGACGAGCCATGCCGCGCAATCTCTGAGGCCACTTTGAAAAGAAGTTATGGGCAACACCAGGTGGCAGTCGCCATCACCCTATGCGAAGAGTGCTGTTGAGTCTCCTGCTATTTATAAAACTAGATGAAACTGAAGGGTTACTGGATTAATCTAACCCAGTACTCGTGCATGTTCATGGTCCACCATTAGAAAACTAGCGTGTTTTTGCACATATCCGCACCAAACATTCAGAAAATTTAACTGTAAAGTCTGGGTGTGGATTATATGTGAATTTCGCCTTTAGGTTGGGCCTCATGACAGCATGGTGCATGCTGCCAGTAAGCCACACATCAAGGCAGAGTTCTCCACCATTCAAAGTTTTGTTTTTACCCTCTCCCCACCCTTGCGTGTTGAAGCTCTCTTCTCCCCTCTTTCGTGGTCACCCATTCTCCTTCTCTTTAGGGGTCACCATTTTCCGTTTAATAGTTAGCAAAGTGCACATGGGGATAGCGATATTGCACGAGGCTCTGGCTAACTAGAATTCAGATGATGATGAGTAGCGCTCAATGGCCGTCCTTTACAGCATAGCAGAAGCTGAAGATTATCAGCATCGCTGAAGAGGGAGGAGAGGGGTGGGAGTCGATGAGAGCCACTAGCCGATGATACAATATGGATGAGTTGTTCGTCTGTGGTGGGAGAGGCGTCGGTGGCTGTGTCATTGCACTCAGCAAACTGAAAACAGGGTCCTTCAACACTTAAAAGTATAAAAGAACATTGCTGAAACCTACCCCCTTGGATGTTATTAGCTTCTGCTGTGTTGCATTTTTCTGTATGTGCACGTAATGCCGCATATTTGTAGCTTGGCCATATTACTGGCTAGATCCGACTTGAGGCCTAGTGTAAAATTACTTGAAGAGCCGTCCTGCGTACTATGTGACTGCATTACTGCAAGTTCTTTGTGCCTTTTTGTGGCTTACTTTACCACTTGGTTGATGGGTGGTATTTTTTGTTCTTACTGTGCAGGTTAACTCAATGAGACTGTGTGATAGGTGTAATTCATTCATAAGTGGCACGTAAATTTATTATATTCCGGGAAAATATTTGCGGTGATGTGAGCTGGTACTCCAGAACCATTGTTGATGTGCATTAGTAGTGTCTGGCTGATAACCATTCACAATCATCATTGTTGACTGCTATGAAATGTGCTCCAAATGCTCTTGGCCATTCCCACTACTGTCTATGTTACCAATATTCATAATATAATGAGTGCATGTATGTTTCTTGACCACACATCATTTTGTGACCAGCCATCATTGCTTAGTTGCTTTGGCATTATACTGCTAAGCATGAGGTGGCGAGATAAAATCCTGGCCGTGGTGGCCAGAATTCGATGGTGTGAAATGTAAAAACGCTTGCATACTGTGCATTGGGTACACATTGAAGAACCCCAGGTGGTCGAAATTAATCCGGTGTCCCCCACTATGGCGTGCCTCATAATCAGATAGAGGTTGTGGCACGTAAAACCCAGAATTCCATTCATTCATTTTATGATTTTTTCTTTCTTTTTCTGCATTCAGTATCTTAGCTACACTCTTAGGCAAAGTTGCACCCTTTGGGGTGTATCTCTGCCACACGAACAATAATCGTCATCTGCCTTGCTTGTGTTTCCTTTCTTGAAAACGCCGCGCCTGCTACTTTCCTGTCGGTAACGCTATGTCACGCTGATAATGCGCATGCCATTCGTTACTGGAAAGTACCGGGCTCGCCGCGTTAAAGAAAGGAAATGTGGACACGACAGATGACGATTATTGTTGTGTGGCAAAAGGGTGTAATTTTGCTTAAGAGTGCACATTACTTTTGTAAACTTAGTTGCGTCATTTTCCTTGGTATCTACATTTTATTTATTACTATAAATGTTTTCCTCTCTCTCCTTTCTTTTCAATTTCAGGAAGGCTGGACTCTTGACGCAAAAGCTGCATTTATCCAGCTCGTCAGTGATGACAAAACCGTGGTGTGCAATGTGTTGAAGGTTAGATATACCTGAAATGTTTATTGTGAGTTTTCATGCTTGTGTACGATAGTGTGTGCACTTTCAACACTCCTGACTGTTTTATGTTCGGTTAGGTTAGGCATAGACACTACTACTTTTTGAATTCGTTGGGAGCAAATAACAGGTCACTTTTGCTTTGTTGAACATTCTGAATAGCAATCAATTGCCTACATATTAAAGGGACACTAAAGGGAAATTTTAAGTCAAGCTAAAGTGATAAATTAGTTCTTTAGAACGTCTAAGGCACCAATATTATCGCAATCAAAGCTTTAGTAATCTAGAAATTGAGGTAAATGCAGGACACGATTAGAGACTCCCCTGAGACATTTAATAGCCTGATGATGAAGGCATCCTCATTTCTGTCACTAGTACTCCATCACTTGTTATAAAAACACAACTATATTGCATGATAAGAGGAAAGAAAATGCTACTTCTCCAGTTCTATTTGATTTTTAGAAAAAAACTCATTGATGTTGCCCTTGGCAACAACGCGGGCAGTCAAGAGGTTTCATTTTCTCCTCTCTGTGCCGCCCGCTCTTTCACGTTTAAGTAGTTTCGTTCTCGCATTGTGCTGCAATCGTTTTGCTGGCTCTCAAAACTCGCATATACTGCGAGTAGCAGAGAATGCCACGTCCATGTAATGTCACGGAATTAAGCAGTCCATGCCACGCCGAATCCAACGCTCTGTCTTGGCTTGGTTTCTCCATGGCCGTGCGTTTGCCTTTTGTGCAGCAAACCGTAGCACCGTCTGTCGGGTGCTGTTTTACTCACAGATGGCAATAAAGGGTGGTGATGGCGTAAACAACGTCGCCACTCCCTGCTCAGGGGCGGGCAATTTGAATTGCGCTAAAGGTATGCATACCCTTATAATGTGATTTTCTCATTAACGACGTCTTTTCTTGACACAAGATAAGTGTTGCGAGGTCTTTGGTATAGTATTGTAGCAGTCCATGTCAGCTTAGTATTTGCCTTTAGTGTCCCTTTAACCCTTTGAATGTCCTTTCTTCTTTCTTTAGAAGTGCATCGCCACAGTCACATTTTTTAATATAGACTTGTTTTCAGAGGAACTTCTTTCAAGAAAAAATTTTAGGCAACATTAAAGCAACAAAAGCAACTAGAATTAACATTTTTAGATGTAATAAAATTCTCACTTCTATTTATATTGCTACGGAACAATATGTACGATCACGAAAAGGCGAGCAGTGCGAAGACGACGATGACGATGAGAAGCTAGTGCGGGGCTGTTGCCTCTTGGCCAAGCGCAGCGTATTTTCTTGTAAATATACTTGTACATAGCTTTTCGTCTGCGTCTTCCTACGTAACATATCTGATGGAGGTGGACGTTCCCTGTACCTCGTCACGTAGCTTCGCAGTGGACGGTACGTCGAGCCTTCCTTCATGGCTCCCGGCGACGACAACCGGACTCCCCCGGCTCCGACACCTGCTGCTACTTCGACGACCTACATCACTCTCCCCGCTCCCCGTGATCCTGGCGTATTCTCGGGCAAAGATGGGGAAGACGTCGATGACTGGATCAGCCTGTATGAACACGTCAGCTGCAATAACCTGTGGGACCCTACCATTATGCTCGCCAACGTAGTCTTTTACCTCGGTGGCACACCTAGAGTTTGGTATCGCACGCACGAAGATGAGCTCACCAGTTGGGATTCACTTAAGACACAGCTTCGGGACTTGTTCGGCAACCCCTACGGTCACCAACTTGCCGCGCAGAAGGCGCTTTCCGGCCGTGTGCAGACGTCAACAGAGCCCTATGTCACGTACATTCAGGACGTCTTGGCTCTGTGCCGCAAAGTTGACACCCACATGACTGAGTCAGACAAGGTTGCCCACATCCTCAAAGGCATTGCCGATGACGCCTTCAACTTGCTCGTTTGCGACAACGTAGCGACGGTGGATGCTGTTATAAAAGAGTGCCGCCGCCTGGAACTCTCTAAAAGCCGACGTATTGACCAGCAGTTTGCCCGTCTGCCCAACACCCCAGCGACATCTTCCTGTGCCGACACTCCTCGTCCCAACAACACTGCCGATGTTACCAGGATCGTCCGCCGTGAGATCGAGGCCGCCTATCCGGCTGCCTTCGACTCTAGTCCCACCAACACATCTGCAGTCACGGTCTCACTGATCCAGGCAGTTGTCCGCCAAGAGTTCGAAAACATGGGTCTTCACACCATCTGCTCGGCCCATCGTCCTGATACCCGCCCGGCTTCTTCGATTCCGCCCCGTCCCGCACCTTCTTACCCACCACGTTTCCGCAACCCATCTGAATGGCGCACTGCTGACGACAAGCCCATTTGTTTCCACTGCCATCGAATCGGGCACATTTCTCAGCACTGTCGCAGTCGCTGGAGTTCCCCGACCCGGTCTACTTATACCGCCTACTCTCGCCCCCCCAGGTGGCCCTTCTCGTCCCTATGCCGCACGCTCCGATAACGCCGCCGCTGATTCTCCTGCACCGAACCGCTCCTATTCTCGTTCGCCTTCGCCCCAACAACGACAATCTCGCTCTCCCCAGCCCTGTCGCTCCTATTCGCAGACTCCCTTCGGACGCCGCTCCCAGCCGGAAAACTAGATGATGCAGCGCCTCGAGGTGACGCTGCATTGCTCCCTACGCCGCCAAATCCTCTACTGACGTTGCCCACTCATCTGAACCTTCTTGACGTGCAAGTCGACGGTGTTTCTGTTTCTGCACTCATAGACACTGGGGCGCATTTGTCCGTAATGAGCGCTGACCTTCATAACCGGCTCAAGAAAATTATCTTGCCCGCCACGACGCCTGTTGTCCGTGTCGCCGATGGCGGAACAGCCCCCGTAATTGGTATGTGTACCACCTGGGTCTCCTTCGCCGATCGCTCAACAATCGTGCTATTGACAGTCATCGCCCACTGCCCCATGACATCATCCTCGGCTTAGACTTCCTCTTCGCACATTCTGCTCTCATCGATTGTTCCGCCAGTACTCTCCGCCTTGACCTGCCTGTTCTGGATCCTGCTGAACCACACCCCAGTCGCCTCAGTTCCGTCGATTTCGTTCGCTTGCCACCTTCGGCACTGAGCTACGTTGACCTAGTGTCTTCCCCACCAGTCCCCGACGGTCACTACATCGCGGCTCCTATGCAAGACGTCCTCCTTACACACGGGATCACAGTACCTCATACAGTTTTATCTATTACGGCGAATTGCGTCTGCCTGCCAGTGGTCAACTTTGGCTTGACGACACAAGTGCTGCCACGCGGGATGTTTCTGGCCCAGCTTTACTCATTCGCGGATCACTGAGTAGCATCCATTGCAGTAGACGACACTTCATCCGATGCTCCTCTACCATTGCAGTCGGCAAATTGTACCATCGCTGACTTACAGAAAATGATTGCGCCCGACTTGTCGTCCGAGCACGCTCGTGAACTCTACCGCGTTCTGTTTTCCTACCACGATATTTTTTACTTTAACGATCGTCCTTTGGTCCAAACTACAGCTGTCAAACATCGCATTAATACCAGCGATGCCCCTCCTATTCATCGCCGCCCGTATCGAGTGTCACCACTGAGCGTCAAGTTATTCACGCAGAAGTTCGCAAAATGCTTGCCAAGAACATTATTGAACCATCATATAGTCCATGGGCATCACCTGTTGTACTGGTCAAAAAAAAAGATGGCTCATGGCGCTTTTGCGTGGACTATCGGCACCTTAACAGGGTTACCAAAAAGGACGTGTATCCCCTACCTCGGATTGATGACGCCCTTGACTGCCTCCACGGTGCTCGCTATTTCTCCTTTATTGACCTTCGCTCCGGCTCTTGGCAGATTGCCGTGGACGATCTCGACCGCGAGAAGACTGCTTTTGTAACACCCGACGGTCTTTATCAATTCAAAGTGATGCCGTTCGGTCTATGTAACGCCCCTGCCACTTTTGAACACATGATGGACTCCCTTCTTCACGGTTTCAAATGGTCCACGTGCCTGTGCTACTTGGATGACGTTATCATATTCTCCCCAACGTTCGCTACGCACCTCGAGCGCCTCTCAGCAGTCCTGGACGTTTTTCGTCGAGCCGGTCTGCAACTCAACGCATCGAAGTGTCAATTCGGCCGTCGCCAGATTACCGTCCTTGGACATCTCGTTGACGCGAACGGAGTGCAACCGGACCCAGGCAAGATCCATGCTGTTGCGCACTTCCCTGTTCCGAAGTGTGTCAAGGATGTGCGCAGCTTCATCGGCCTTTGTTCGTACTTCCGCCGTCTCGTGAGAAATTTCGCTGCCGTAGCACGACCACTAACCGAGCTTTTGAAAAAAGACGCCCCTTTCCAGTGGGGCGATAACGAGGCCTCTGCATTCTCACATCTAATCGATATTCTCACAACGCCTCCCGTTCTGGCCCATTTCGAACCTTCTGCGACTACCGAAGTCCGTACTGATGCCAGCGGTCACGGAATTGGCGCAGTACTGGCACAACGCCGGCATGGCCACGACCTTGTTATCGCTTACGCCAGCAGGTTCCTCTCACCCGCAGAGCGCAACTATTCCATCACTGAGCGTGAGTGTCTGGCCCTAGATTGGGCGGTTGCGAAATTCCGCCCATACTTATATGGCCGACCCTTTTCCGTTGTCACAGACCATCACGCGCTTTGCTGGTTATGCTCACTCAAAGATCCTACAGGAAGACTTGGTCGCTGGGCCTTACGCCTCCAAGAGTATTCGTATACTGTCACCTATAAATCTGGCCGTCTACACAAGGACGCTGACTGCCTGTCTCGCTACTCGGTCGACGAGCCTGACGACGCCGACAGTAGTAGCGCCAACGGCATTTTCTGTGTCTGCCTTCGCTAACATCGCCGATGAGCAGTACCGAGACCTATCACTGCGAGCACTTATCGAGCGTCTGCGCTCAACACCTACCGACGCATCCATTCGCTGATATGTCCTCCAGGGCGGCATTCTGTATCGAAGGAACTTCCTCCCTGACGGCTCTGATCTTCTTCTTGTCGTGCCAAAACAGCTACGACAGACTGTGCTCTTTGAGAAGCATGATGCACCCACTGCAGGACATCTTGGGGTAACCCGCACGTACGACCGCGTCCGCCACCGCTTCTATTGGCCTGGTCTCGCTCGCTCCGTTCGACGCTATGTTGCTGCCTGTGATCCCTGCCAGCGTCGGAAAACACCTCAGGTGCTACCTGCCGGTCATCTCCAGCCGATCACCGTCCCTGTAGAACTGTTCTTTCGTGTTGGATTAGACTTGCTCGGTCCCTTTCCCACATCATCCTCAGGGAACAAAATGGGTAGCCGTTGCAACTGATTACGCCACCCGATACGCTATCACTCGGGCTCTCCCTACCAGTTGCGCCACTGACGTCGCAGACTTTCTGTTGCATGACATTATCTTGCTTCATGGCGCCCCGCGACAGCTGCTTACTGACCGTGGTCGAAACTTCCTCTCGAAAGTTATCGCTGACATTGTGCGTTCCTGCTCCATTCAGCACAAACTGACTACTTCATACCATCCTCAAACCAATGGCCTCACAGAGCGGTTAAACCTTACTCTTACCGATATGCTGTCCAAGTACGTTTCCAAAGACCACCACGACTGGGACATTGCCCTTCCTTAGGTAACATTTGCGTACAATTCTTCCCGGCACAACACCGCCGGATTTTCTCCTATTTTATCTACCATACGGTCGCGAACCTACCCTGCCCCTAGACACGGCACTTCCTCCTGCCGCGATCTCAACAAGCGAGTATGCGCGCGACGCCATCGCCCTCGCCGACCATGCACGCCAGCTTGCCCGTGCACGACTGATGGCCTCACAAGCAACTCAGCAGTGTTATTACAACGCCCGCCATCGTGACGTACAGTTTTCGCCTGGTGCGCTCGTGCTCCTGTGGTCGCCCTCCCGTCACGTCGGACTTTCAGAGAAGCTCCTTTCGCGATACACGGGGCCCTACCGCGTGCTGCGCCAGGTGACGCCTGTGACTTACGAAATTGCTCCTGTGGGTTCAACCTCGTCCTCTCTTCTGGCACCAAGTGATGTCATGCATGTCAGTAGGCTCAAGGCCTACTACATTGCTTCCGAGTCCGACCTTTAGTCGCTCTGGGACGGCGCTTTTGCAGCCGGGGGTAGTGCCACGGAACAATATGTGCGATCACGAAAAGGTGAGCAGTGCGAAGACGACGACGACGATGAGAAGCTAGCGCGGGCTGTTGCCTCTTGGCCAAGCGCAGCGTATTTTCTTGTAAATATACTTGTACATAGCTTTTCGTCTGCGTCTTCCTACGTAACAATATTTTGAGTAAGTGTGACACAACTAGGGCCCGTACTTTGTAACATAGCATTTAATTTTCAATACTCATCATGTGTCATGCTGAGGAGGTGGCCCAGCAAAGACAGTAGTGCTGCAGCATTCAAGCCTTCAAGAAGCATTCAAGAATGAAATAGAGAATATGGCCCTAGGGTTGTGTGGCCAATAGTAAAAGTAAGGCATACCATGTGAGCGCCTGCATGCAAACGCGGAGGTCTGCACCTGTAAGAAAAGAAAAGCGAATGAGAAACTTGCAGCAATTGTTTGATCACTAGACGAGATTCGATCAGTCCTCGTGCATCTTGCAAAAAATAGGTGCATGTGCAGGATTATTGTAGTGAGAATTCCACCCAAGTGCTTTCTGAGATAAACAATGTGATAGTCAGTTTTCACTATGCCTCTAACTCGAAATTGCATGACAGTGCCAAATATAAAGTGTGTAAGCATGGGCGTGGACATGCGGCATTAACCCTTTCAGGCGGCAACTCATTCTCTTGATTGAAAGCTTACTTTTGATGCATTTCTTGCATCTTCAAAATTATAAAAAGGGTGCACTTGTAGAGTAGGTTAATATTTTTGCTATCTTTGGTGAGCTTTCCAAGCTTACAGAGTGTGTACTTGTGAAAGCTCGCTACAGTCGAACCACTTATAACAATATTCAAGGGCCATAAAATTCCCAGTGTTATAATCGGTTTGCATGAAAAAGGCAGAGGGGACGAATACTCGGACATTTGAATTAGTCAAAGAAGTACAGTCGAACCCACTTATAACGCTCTTAGTTATAATAATACTAGGGTATAACAATGAGCAGCCGCTGCACTGTGAACTTTTGTGTGTGTTCTATGGTAACATAGACCACTTACTACAATGTTCCCATGCCACATTAATGGATAAGGCAAATCTGGCTAGTGGGTGTTTGCACTGAAAAGAAAAGGAACACGAAATCCAGGAAAAGAAGAAAAAGAAAAATGCCAGCTGCTTTGCCACAGCCTCCTTTGTGCCTTCCTTGCACTCTGTATAGCACGCGTTCCTCGCCTGTCCCCCTTTCACCCCTCCTTTGTCGGCAAGAGGGTGGAAGAGAGATCATATGGGAGAGCGGTGTGTGAGTCCTGTGAGGCCTGTGATACAATGAAGGTGTGCCATGCGAAGTGTGCGGCACAAAGGTGTGTTTGGCAAAGTGGCTCACTTTTTTTTTTCCTGTTTTTGGAAACAATGCGATGAAGTGTTGTGCAGTATGCCTTTGTGCCGCCTTTGGGACTCAAAGGTGTCAATGGGTCAATTAGCCGCCGAGGTGCTGGTGTGATGAAGACGGGTGTGACAAAGCAGCTCTTATTTTTGTCTCTTTCTTGCTTTTTTTCTAACAAGGTATTATTATTTTTTTTTTTTGGCTGTAACCGATAATGCTGCACAGGTGCAATGTAGTAAGCTGTTTAATTTACCCTAGAGCGCATGCAAAAGTTCAAGGTGCATTGGCTGCTCATTGTTATATCTGATGTAGTGTTAAATCTGGTATTGTTATAAGCGGGTTCGACTGCACTGGAATGCCAGATATGAGAACAACTATTTCATGTCTAGCTGACTTAAAAAGCACCTGTCCAGGCACTCGAAAAATTATGCCTGGTGCGAGACATTGTAAAAAACAATGAAAGGAGGTAACCCGCTGCGTACAACAGCATACTGACACCGAGCAAAAACACCCAACCTGGTCTTTGTCGTTCGCGGCTTGCGTCTTTCATGTCCTGCTCCGCATTTGCTCTTTCATCTTTTGCTGGGCTTGTTTGCTAGGTTACACTGCTGACACCACCGCTGCTTCCTGCAGGAATGAGCGCCTAAGAGCTGCACTCTAAAAGTTAATCTGTGGAGTGTTGTAGCACACTCCATATTAGTCCACTAACATTGGCCGTGAAATTGAGCTCTTGACAGCTAACAGGTATGACCGTTTGATAACATAGAATGTCACGTTCAAGTGTATCTGCATACCAACAGTAGCCATTTTTACACTTCATGTAATCATGAGGTTACTTATAGGCCATAAGCCAAGGTAAATCCACCTGTAGATTCCTTGCTTAGCTGCACATTGTATGGAAAAACTTGGCTAATAGCAAGTTGGTCACATTGCATTGATAGGAAGCCTTGTGGAAAGCGACAGTGATAGTAATATTGCAGATTTTGTTGCACTCCTGTCAAAATGGTAGTTCTTTCTACACATTTGTACTCAGCATGTAGAGATGCCATGTCTAGAAAATGGCTGGCGTGGTTTACGCTGTGTTATCTGCGCATGCTTCCTGGTTTGTTCAAATCCTGGTTCTGTTGAGTGTTATCACTTCCCTGTTTTGTGCTTCCTGTTCTCTCATCACTTCAGGTTGTTTAAAAAGCAGTGAAATTATGTTTCGAATTTCAAATTGCGGCTAAGCTATTTTCACAACCAGAGCAATGGGGTATTCAATTTGGTATATTAAATTCATTGTGCAAAAGTTTAACCCAACAGACATAATCATGGCCCTCATTTGCATTTCCTGCATAAACGCTTGAGAGAAATGCTTCACATATAGCACATATGCTACCCTCACTTACCATCATCCAGTTAATCTACCGCACAGCATTCCTGCAAGAGGCTGTCAGAATAGTGCCAACTTTTTTTTTTTTTTTTTCAAGATCTTCATTTATACTGACCGTAGCTAGTGAGGTAGGTTGACATACAGTGCAGGAAAAATTTAGCTTATGTTGCTTTGTAGGCAGGTTGCACAAAAATAGACAAGAAAATGTATGCTATATAAGGTAGTGCCAATTTATCTAGACCATTGAAGATGCATTTCTTGATGATTAAGCCGATAGTAAATTTACATTTTGGTAAAATGCAGCGTTGGGGGCCTCTGCACTCTGTCAGTCTCTGCATTACAAGCCAACATCCTGAAGCTTACGTTTCTGATCTGCTGGTCGAAAAAGGTCTTGCTCTGCCAACCTTGCGTTACAAGGTAAGTGCACCTACTGTAGCAAAGCGAGGCATAATTGTTAGAAAACCGTCAGTGTACACGAAGGCACAGTTCCTTCATCACAGATGCTAAATTTGCTTGTATTTGTGTACTAATTTATTGGCCTGTGGCTTTGAAGATTGCAACATCTTGGATTGCTAAAATTTGCACTCAACTTGTTATATTCAGCTGCAGATAGACTCTTGGTCTTCCTGTGAGTTGAGTGAGCAACCAGTAGCACTAGTCCAAGCAGCTCACCTGTGGTATTTAGTCAGCAGACATAGTGGCAGTGGCATACTTGGAGGTTCAGAATCATAGCTGTAGCAGGCCTTCTGGATGCAAGTTGTTCATTAAAGGGGTACTGACACAAAAATTCTAACTTGAAGTAGCTGACCGTTTGCATTGCTGAGAGCTCATGGGTATGATCTGTAAAGTGTCAATACCAAATGTTGCTTCGAATGCACCTTAATTTAATTTTGAAGTTTGTGGGAGAGGCGAATCGGAAATGTGGCACCTATCGATATAGTTGTCAGTATAGGCCCTCGTCATGAACAATCTTACGTCGAGTTTTGGCGATTGATTTCGGTGACGTGCAACATCATTGACTTGTCTCGGCATTTGGAAGACGTTTCAGCACTGTTGTTTCAGCGTTGGATGGATGAAAACAACTTTATTTTAAATCCGGCAAAGTTTAACGACCCGGGCTCAGGTCTCCCATGAGGGGACTTCGAGGCATTGCCTCATCGCTGCCTCTCGGGCCTGCTGGACAGCCCACTCTTGCGTCTTAAGGTTGGAGCTGCGCAGCGCGGCGGCCCACTTCGACACAAGAGCCTCCGGAGCTACTGCCATTGTAGCGGGTTGTATTCACTGACTGCACACGAAGTGTACGCACAAACTAATGAAGTGTGCAAACCGCAGTGAACTGGTAATATATTGCTCTCCAATGCCATATTTTTGCACAAATTGTGCAGAACAATGCCATATATGTGAAAAGTGCAAACTGTCATTCAACAGGAAACAGGTAAAGTAAAAAAGTCTGCATTTTGGCGCTTCCTTGAAGATTTTTGTTCGTATTCAGTTTGAGTTCTGTTCTCTCTTGGCATTTCTGTTGCGCAACTGAACCAATGCACCATTTACAGCTAATTTTGCTCTAGTTATAAAGAAGCCTGTATTATTGTACATTGATATTAAAGAAGGAAGGTAGTTTGCACTGCACTGCGCTGCTTCTGTGCACACACATTCACTTCTCTGTGAAATACCAAAAACAGTTAAGTTCAGTTGAACAAGCTTTGTCACTGTGAATGACAATGCATTATCAGAATTGCCATGTTGCTTCACACGCAGTTACTTTTATCACAATAAAAAAAATTGTAGCATTTTAACGCAAATTTGCCTTTGCTTTACCATTTCATCAAATGTATGTCAGTAATGCAGAAAAGTTCAAGTTATTTTAAGGATAAAAATGGTTTTCTTTAGTTAAGCAAGAAATTACCACAGCCATCAAGCAAGAACTATAACAACCACCGGAAGCTGAGTGTTAGAATGACCTGCATTTTTCGACTGCTTCTTGCGAGGTAAATTGGTTACCTTTATAAAAACACCTCAGGCACAGGTAAGGCTGGTCATGTAACTACTAAGTGACAGTCATAAAATTATGTGCTTAACCCTTTGTTGCATGAAGAAAAATTACACATGCAGACTGTGGTTGCTTTCAATTTTCTTCCAAAAAAGCCAAGTAACATTTTTTTCGTGCCTTCCAATGTTTATTTTGCAAGATACAGAATGTCCACTGCAGTGGAAAACGTGCGCATCAGCTCCAGTGAGAGCGTAGGTGCCGATAGTTTTCTTTTGCTCCAGCAGGCGAAGTTCCTGTCGCCACATTAAAGGGGCCCTGAACAACTTTTTATCAAAGTGGAGAAAGGTGTTTGAAGTGAAAATAAGCTATTTCATAAATGCTTCGCTGCAAAAAGTATTTCAGGGCATTCCGCAGAGGTGAAGTTATTGGCAGTCACATAGCCTTCGCTGTGCTCCCGTTCCTTCTTCAATGCCTTGCACTGCAAAAGCTACGGCAGAGTGGGGCATGCCCACAAAGCTCCGCCTTGTAAGTCTCACCGTGGTGCTCAGTATAAATTTCATTTTGGATGTTAACATAGACTCCACAGCTTCCGGTTTAGGTGCCTACAACATGCTAAATGCAAGCCAAAAGCAGTTGTCCTCAGTGAGCCACAGTGCGTTTGGTGAGTGAACCCGTGGTGACATCCTGCGGCGTCCATGGTATGTACACTGCGTAGCCGACTGCAGCTACCAATAGCAGCCGTATGTGGCAATTCGCTTTATTACAAAATAAAGCATCCAGAAGAGAGTGAGGAGCAGACTTCTGTTTGAAAAGAGAGCATTTGAGAGAAAGGTGACTGCGCTCTGCTTGTGAGCTCCACACACCGCATACAACAGCAAAACTTGGCTGAGATATTCACAGCGGCATGTGCTACCTGCAGACCGTTATTTCACCAAGCCTGAGGCATGGTTCAGGGCCCCTTTAAGAAACGTTAGCTTGAATACAAAAGTATGGATGCAGTGAAAGTTACTTTGCGTTATGGAATACGAAAGGACAGTCACTTTTGTCGGTAATATGCAAGTATACCTTGCTGTCGCCTAGCAAGGAACTGATTTTTGGGTGAGGGGGGGGGGGGGCGTGCACTTGGCCGGGGAGGTGCTGGCTGGGCAAGCAAGTGTTGTCATGCGTCGCTTTATGCCATATACCCTGATACAGACATTCTAGGGATGGAAGGAAGAGGGGCGTACATCCCCAGTGCCCCCCTCTCACCCCCCTTGGCTTTGCCCCTGATGTTTTGCATTTTGTGCAATTATATATGTCACTTTGCACTTGTCAACCGAAATTTTACATATTTGTGCAGTACGTTATCTCTGATGGGACAAATAATTGACGTGGTCGTAATGCAGGTGGTGGCAGCTAAACTTGCTTTGATGGGTGGTCTTCATTCTGCTGCGGCATGAGCTGCTGGTAACTCATTAAATTGTTTCTTCCTACTAGCTCGCTGGATAATACAATGAACAAAGTGTTATTAAAGGAGATATGAGGCAAAATATAAAAACCAATCGAATTGTAAGTGAGAAGAGCTAGGACTACACTGCATAGAAAAAGCTCCCACGCACGTGTTGTAACTGTCAAGCATGGTGTCCACTGCAGTGGAGATTAAAAAAATTGCTGGCTCTCCCGTAATCGAGAGTACATGCAGGCATGAAATGGCAACTGGCAAAGCAGATTGGTTAAAGATGATACTAGACACAATCTTAAAGTGGGTGTAATGCCTGTTTGCAACGGCACACCAGACTGCACCACACTGCACAGCGCCCACCGCCATGGTGTGCACTGGTCCATATGGATGTTGCCCAGCTAGAAGAAAACCGGCTGGCCAGGGAGATAGAATGCATGCACTGGCCATCTAGAAGAACAGTGAATTGAATTCTGGGGTTTCATGTGCCAAAAACACAATCTGATTATGAGGCACGCCATAGTGGGGAACTCCGAATTAATTTTGACCACCAGGGGATCTTCAGTGTGCCCCCAGTGCATGGGGCACGGGTGTCTGCATTTTGCCTCCATCGAAATGCAGCCACTGCGGCCGGGATTTGATTTTGGGACCTTTTGCTTAGCAGCGCAACACCACAACCCCCAAGCCACCTTGGCCGGTGGTGTGAGATGGTGGGCGGGAGTTGCAGTGCAACGTGGTGCCATCTCTCAAGGTGATGCAAAACTCGCACCGTGGAACTCTT
Source organism: Dermacentor andersoni (assembly GCF_023375885.2). Taxonomy (NCBI): domain Eukaryota; kingdom Metazoa; phylum Arthropoda; class Arachnida; order Ixodida; family Ixodidae; genus Dermacentor; species Dermacentor andersoni. The sequence continues at coordinate 199,101,986 of NC_092814.1, forward strand.
ACACCGCTGGCATTCAGCGCTCAGCACCAAAAGATGACAATGAAGTGTATGGTGCCCTGTACCTGCCTTTTGAATATCGCTATTGGAAATGACAAATAAAATTTCAGCATACTAGAAGTTACAGCTTCGGTGATATTGTGAACAAACATTAGGAAGAACTCTGAAGCAATATTTTTTGTAACTTGTTTGGGCAGTAACTAGCATATGTAGTGCGGTCCTGTACAAAGGGTTGGAGGCCAGAGACCGCATTTCTGTAAGCTTTGACTGGTTGCGCGTATGATTGCGTTTTGTTATAACTTGCCCGAACGTTCTCTCTTGAGTGCCCGGATAACGGCTCTGGCTTTTGGCTCAAGGTCACTTGAAGGTCACCGACAACGGGAGCTGAAAGCATTTCATGCTTAAAAACATGTTCTACAGAAAGAACTTGGCTTCACTCAGCCACAGTATTTAGGGGCCTTGCCTCCCAAGGGTTCTTTATCCTGTGTAGGCAGTTATATGTGTAAGTGGGGTGATGTGCAATTTATCCACTATAACATCAATTCACTATCTTTGAAGCTGAGTTGTGGAGAAACGCTGGTTGGTAGCACCCTCTAAGGGAGCTATAGCAAACTTCTATTATCCACTGCAGTTTACACTATGCCCAAGAACTTCTCGAAAGCACTAAACTTACTCCAAAAATCGCCAAAATTTGTCCACTTTGGTGGACAGCGTGCAACAAATGGTTAAGATCAAGTGTATCGCATGATAAGATATGAGCACTTAAGAATAATTTTTCTACTGCTAAATGATCTTCACGGCATCTTATGTTTGGTTGTCTCAAGAGACTGTGGAATGACCAACACATCGCAACAACGATTCGTTGTTGCGCTGCCCTCATGTCTCGCTAAGACTACGTCAGTACAAAACGATACAAAATGCTTTTTGTAATGTGCCTAAAATTTAAAGCAGCAACAAAGTCTAAATGATTGTGGTGAACGAAGGCCGCAATTATTGCACTTTGAGATGGATGATGAGCTTTTTCTATGTGCTGGCACGTTTTCTTCAATAACGATTAAACATTGTCATTCGAGAGCTAACAGTAACAGCTGGGAAGAAGGACTTCATGAGTGCCGTATGCTGGAGTTGCACACACAAATTTTAAAGAGGGGAAGTGTTGGGGCATCCCTTTGAATCTTCATATCTGGGGAATTGCTGCAGTCACCAAGTATTGTGTCATTCCAGCCTGCGCTCTGCTCCATTTAAGTGCAAGAATGTGCGAACATATTAGCGCTCCCATGTACGTGCACGATCATTCCTCGCTGTGGGGACGGTAGAACAAATAAACCTTGGCCTAGGGGGGCCTTGATGACCTCCTCGTGTGCATAGAGGCACCCTACCTTGGCCCAGTCACCCACATTATCGGGAGACGTCTTAGTCCTATTGCATGACAGCTATTAATGCCAATGCAGGTAATTTAGCATGTTGCTTTTATTTGTGTGTGGTTGTTCAATCACTTATGGCGACGTGATTGCACGTGGTAAAATGTAAATGCGAAAGTTCTAATGGTCTGCGCATTTACTCCCAGGAACACTGTAGCAGGGCACATATGTCGTATTTTTTAGTCATCTTAAGCACCTATGTCTCAAGATACAAGGGCGAATCAGAAAGTATGTGCCCCTATTGCGATGGCAATTATACGGGCACTCCAAATGCATTTTCACGTACGGCATCACCGTGAAGTTCCGTACAAAGTCCAAAGGCGATAACACCGTTGCCATGTGTTGTATGCTGTATGTGAGAATGAAAGCACGCGAGGGAAGCCGACGATTGGGGTGTCAATCTGGTGTGCGCGCGAACAAAAGAACGCGGACAGCAGATGCGCTGTGTTCTGTCATGCAATAGGTCATGGGGGATGGGAGAGGGGGAGGTGGCAGCGCTGTGCTCCAGCGGCAACTGCGCATTTTGCAACGAGGCGGAAGGGGAACTGACGATCACGGCTCGCTCTCGAGTATATATAGAGGAAAGTGGGTAGGCAACGCGGGAGGGAGGGGAGGCGGGGAGGGGGCCGTCTTTGACTCCGCCAACAAGTGCGTACTTACGGCCGCACGACTGTGCCATATCTCTTGAAAAGGATCTGCAGCCGGCTCATACCTTTGTGCGCGCTATGTTCTCGCCACTCTTGTGTTGAAGCGATAGACCGATCGAAGGTCACTTTGCTCGCTGTTGCTGCGTCTCGCTGCTGCATCTTCAACAATTGACAGCAGCTGCATGCCGCGGAGCTACCGGCAGAAAGGGCCAGGCTAGTCTGAGAAAGGTCCACCGCTTGGAATGGATAAGTTGACTTCGCATTTATTGCCGTAATTTAGCTAAAGAAGAAAAAAAATTGGCCGATGATTACGCTTCTTGGTGATGCGATCATTGAGCGCAGCTGCTGCCTTATCTCAACAACAGGCAGCATACAGAACATGCAGTGCTAAACGGAGGCGGTTCTGCATTTCGGATTGGGCAGCCCACACCACGATCCGCTGCTATCGAGCTGGCACTCCAGCGATGCGCCATCTTAGTGGGTCACCTCCGTGGAGAGGGGGCGGGGGAGGAGATCAGCAATTATTATTTAATGTTTCTTCTGAGGTGGGGTGAGGGATTGGGTAGAGAACAGGGGTATTGAGTAGAGGTCACACACTCATTCACTCACAGACAGGTAGGTCTCAATGTGGCCGCACAAGGTTGGGGTGGGAAGTAGAAGTGAGGGGAGAAAACACTATGACTGTCTTCGAGTTACCGCAACGGCACTGCGCTAGGTAAGGGGACGTATAGGGCAAGAGTGGAGGCAGGAAAAGGACAGCCAGGTGCAAGCACAGCCAGAGGCGACAAATACCACTGAGGAATGCACCCCACAAACGGGGAAGCAAGAGACACAGCTGAAAGCCATACAGTCATGTGACGCGGAGCGGCTAGTTTTGTCTACAGCTTGCGAACAGCCTGTTAGTCAATATGTATGAAAAAAAAAAAAGCTCTTCAGCGCATAAACGATTTCGCTTGTTTTTTTTTTCTTCTAAGTGATGAGGGTAAAAGAACAAAGTTATTTTATTTGTGCGCTCTTTGTTATACTAAGGCCATTTTATTTTACTGCCACAGGTATTGGTGCAATGCACCCGGAGAAATCCATCAGGCATGCTTTTCATGATTGAGGTCATGATGTGATGAGCCTAGCATGCCATTTCGCGCATCCCTTGATTCCATAATGAATATGGTTAATTGACTTCAGATAATGACTGACACCTGCCATAAATCTCGGAAAAATTTAGAGGGATTGTTCAATCATGCATATATACTTGTTTGGCAAGATACAACCTAAAGGGTGTACATTTAAGAGTGTAGGAGTGGACGAGACCCTGTACAGAAAATTGCACCCTTTGGGTTGTATCTTGCCACGCAACAATAATCGTCATCTGTCTTTTCCACATTTCCTTTCTTTAATGCTGCGAGCCCGGTACTTCCAAGTCATGAACGGCATACGCGTTATCAGCATGACAGAGCATTCGCAACAGGAAAATAGCGAGCTCAGCATTTTCAAGAAAGGAAACTCAAGCAAGACAGATGACGATTATCGTTGTGTGGCAAGATGCGACCCAAAGGGTGTACATTTGGTTAAGAGTGTAGAATGTCTAGTGAAGGTACAAACAACAGTGGCTGCACCATCAGATACACTGACATGTGGATAATGTGCCACGCTATCTTGCACCGCGTGGCTCCAGCAGCGAAGTTGACAATCGCCCTGTGCCATCGACACCGATAATCCACTCATCGGAAGATGCGATGACAGAGGCTCCTGCGTTTCTGCGTATGTACACGCGAATCAGTAGCTGAGATCGCTTCGTAGAAGGTGACACAGATAGAAAGCCCCCATCGCCGCAAAAATGGTGCAACACTGGCAGGTCACAAATTATACTCGCATTGTAAGCGTGACATAGCATTATTGACAGGAAAGTAGTGAGCGCAGATATGTTAAGAAAGGGGTGTTTATTTGCCACATGATAATAGTCATCTGTCTTACCTGCATTTTCTTTCTTTAATGCTGCGAGCCCGGCCAAGTCACGAACAGCATGCGCGTTATCAGCATGACAGAGAATTCGCGACAGGAAAGTAGCAAGCTCAGCATTTTCAAGAAAGGAAATTCAAGCAAGACATGATGATTATTCTTGGGTGGCAAATATACACCCCAAAGGGTGTACATTTGTATAAGAGTGTTGTGTGGCAGATACACCCCAAAGGGTGCAACTGTTTTTATGCAGGCAGGCATTTTTGCTTTATTCTATGCATATTACAATCTAAAAAAACTTCAAGCAAAAAAAGGTTTCGTGCTTACCACTGCTCTGTTCTTGCTCAAATTTAGCAGAAATATCAAATTTTTTGGTCTAGATCGTTCAATGTAACACTTTGCATTGTTACTTGCCAGGTTTTGTTGAGACAAAATTTTCAATTTGCCTTGGTTGGCGCCCTTCGCAGTATGTGATGTTTAAAACATGGCGGCTATGTCACTTCCGTTATCTACAATACAAAAAAGCATGGCCTCTTCGAGATTGGTTTTCATTGATCGTTAGGGGGTACATGCAAGTGATGCAGACGAATGCAGCTTCGCATATTTCTCTTAAATGGGCCCTGAAACTCATTTTGTAACTGATCATAGCATGACTTCACTGTTGATGGGTGTCACCTCACAAATCTCCTGCCGCAATCTTTTTTTAGAATCCTTCAATATAAGTGGAGATAAAGGTGATTATCGCATCAATTTGCAGCTTTCTTCTTTCGTCTCTGAAAGTGACTAGTGCTCTGGAAGCTGTGCAGGATAATGGCAAGGGGTCAAGGCCGCACCCATCTTTTTTCTCTTTACAACACTACCCTATTTTCTGGTGTATAATTGCACCCTTGTATCAGACGCATATCCCCCCCCCCCCCCCTCTTGCCAACAACAACAAAAAAAACTATTTGTGCGTAAACTTTGATATATAAGATGCGCCTTCGTATAATATGCATATTTTTGTATATACAAAGGTACACACTTTGCATGTTCACGGGTTCGCATGCGCGTATTTCCGTCCTGAAATGCCGTACTTCACTGATTCTTATGCGCTCATCTCCTACGCATAACTCATTAGGCAAGCCGAGAAAAAGACCTCACACCATCTTGTGTGTGCGAAAACGAAATTGTTTTTCATGTCAAGTGAACATTGTATAGGCTAATTATTATTAGGGCAGCCATGAAGCATCTTATCTTCATTAGAGTAAAGTTAACGTATAAGATGCACCATTGTATAAGACTTGTCTCCGAAAATTTTAGGTTAAAAAACGCGTTGCACAGTGTGCGGCACTTTCTCGATTGGACACAGGCTCTTGGGCGGCCTCGCTTCACCACGCGCTGGAGCTTTATCACCCATCAGAGCACATGGCTAACACAGTAGTCTGAGCTGCGAGAGCACTTGGGCTGTGGCATCACACTGCGGAGCCCGCCTGTGTGACCTCGGAGGCCACGCATAATTTTAGCTACCACTGAACATAGTTCTAGCCACCCTAGCTATGGGCAGCCGTTGTGTGTTGACCGGAAGTGCAAAGATTAGATACCGTTTTGGTCTTTTCGAGATTGCAGACGTGCAGTTTTCTTGTATTTAACACAAAATTGGCAATCATGCTATTGCTGAGAATGTTCTCGTGACCACAAAATACACGAATACCTGTTGGGCCACTTGCTGAGGCTTTCTTCGTAACTGCTGACGTAATTGCGAAGGGGAGCACAAGTGATTTTATGGTTTTTGACGCGAGATTATAACTTGCCTTCGACATGCATGCAACAATATTTGGCTCACATGTTCACAGGAGCCTCGTCTAGAAGTGTTTCAGGGCCCCTTAGATTAAGAACCAGGCAAGTAACTTTGCTAAGTGTTAAATTTAACAATTTTGACCATAAAATGCAAAATTTGAGCAAAAACAGTGCAGCTGCGGTAAGCGCAAAATGTTTTTTCTGAGATTAAGCTAAATATGCACGTCCCTGTACGTAACATCCTTGCACTGGCCGTGAGATCGACTGGAGTCGCCACCTGGTGTACACTGACATAACCATACGTAATGTAGATGGCAGCTCGTGCCCTCTGCTAGCCACTTAGCATACCACTATGGACAGGCTATTCTGGACATTGTCAAATACTGCCATTACCAAATTTGACAGCATGGCGGAATTTGACAGAATAGCACTCCGGGTTTACATGTATGCATACACCATGCATATCCTCTGAAGATTGTTCCATGGTATTAGCGCAGTTGTAAATACTGGTATGCATTCCTTGACAGTGTATAGTCTTTACGCTGTAATGATTTCATTGAAGTCACATGCCGTGTGATCGTTGCACCCTTTGTTTGCCACAATTAGATTTCGTTGCCGCTTATTGTTTCAAGCACTTCACAAAAAGCATTTGGCATCGTTTTAAACAAACCAAGTGGTGCTGTGAGACGTGGACGCAGTGCTCCTCTAGTGACTCCTTGTTGTGATGTGATATTTAACACAATTCTTGTTACAGTGAAACATGGATGATGTGGCGCATAATCTCTTATATACATATGATATGTCTAAGTATATAGGCTATAAGTCATGAAGGTCACTCAGCAGTAGAAAAAAATCTGAACCACTCACATACTCCCACGAACCACTCACATACTCACCACACTTGGACTGGTTCCTACCGCGCTCCAACTCTGTTTGCAGTGATGCGGAGATCTCTAGAGAAAAGCCAAAGAAAGCATGTCCCTTCTGAACACACTATAGCTGCTTGCAGAGGAATCGGAGTAGCCACGTGATGTTTTATCTCAGTCGTGCTCCCAGATAGAAGTTGGAGTGCAGCACTATAAATGAACCAAGAAAATGTGTTCTGAATGCTCAATTTCAACCAGGCGAATGTAAACCGCGCCGCAAGAGCACTTCAGACTGGTCGATAGCGACCAGTAGAATGTACCATTAGTGTTACACAACGAACCTTATCTGTGGCTATGCTGTCCTTTTACTATATTGTTGTGATCTCTCTACAGAGAAATTATCTTACTTACAAATCGTCCTTTGTGTGGAGTTTTCTTGACGGGCGGTAGCGGCCAATATTTTCTAAAACACATTAACTATCACTATCATGCAAGAAACCATGCAGAGACAGCTCTGTATTTAAGTGCTGTGTTTTTACAGTTACTGCAAAAAAGTGCACATGAAGCAGTAGTTAAATCCTGCTAATGAGTGGTCTTTCACATTGGCGAAATTTGCCTGACTGAATTTAGTAAATGTGTTGCGTTTCGTATGGGAATAAAAAAAATGTATATGTATGCGTAGAAGCAGTGAGGAGCATGAGGAGGTTGGTGCTAGCTCTAAGCAGATCTAGCCTTTCTTAGAAGTGGTGAAGTATAAGATTAGTATAAGACTAGTATAAGATTAGCAGGAAGTGCTACATTAGTTGGATTGCGTAACATCAATGCCAACAGTATGCTGAATGCAAGCCGAACATGCTGGGAAAACGCCAATTAAAAAACTTGAGTGTTACTGAGTGCCAGTCCCTTGTTGAATGACAGTTTACGCTTTCTATATTGGGATGTTCTGCGTGTTTCATGCAAGAATGTGGCATTGGCGACATATTCTAATAGTTCACTACAGTCAAGTCGTTTCATTAACAGGCAATCGGCTCTAACCGCTCACAGCAAAGCGTCGCCGCGTATATTCCAGTGCGTGCCTATCCACACCAATGCCTTCCTTGTGACCTCCTTTATGTACCCTGTTTCACCCTAACTTGGCACACAGTGAAGGCTGCAGGACGTCTGCACTCCACACTGGAAAGAGCCATCCACTTACATAGTTCATGGTCTTTCTGTCCGTTTTTTTTTTCTCTCTCCTAATGTGAATGTTTTTTTTTTTTTCAAAACAATTTTTCTCGATCTCATTACTCACAGGTTTTGTTTTTCCAACGTACATGTGGCGCCACCTGGCTTTTTGATTTGGAAACAAGCTGGGCCATGGCAGGACTGGACTACGCGCTCCACATGCAGTCCAGTCCGGCCATGGTTGGGCACACACAGACAAGGAGGTTGGGTTGCCAAATACGCAGGCACACGCAGTGCATACACCACTTAGACAGGAGTCTAAAATGTCTGCACTGTGGCTTTTTTTTTTTTTTTTTTTTTTTTTTGAGCAGACAACAGCCTCCACTTCTTGCCACGGCGGCGGCCAGAGTGATACACTGAGAGAAGTCGCATGGCGTTCTACCACGATACTATTGGCCCACAGCGCTCTCAGCCTTCCCCGTTTGTCAAGTTAAGCAAGAACAGAGTATAGTAAGAGCACGGCCTGACTGCACTTCCCACTTGCGCGCACCTAGAGTCCAGTCTGGCTGTGGTTAGAGGAGGCACTGACGGTGGCGCCACCTGTAGTTGGATCTAGCGGCCATAAGCCGTGGTGCCCATAATTGCTTGGTGGTGCATGTGAGTGCCTTTGTAATGATGCTTTTGTGTGTGTGTTTGTGAGTGGGCGCCCAGAGTTCTGTGCTCTCCTTGCGAGGTACAAAATGCCTTAGACTGATTGTGCCATTAATGAGTACCAACACTGCTTGAGTAGCACTACCGGCATATCCTACCACTTCCCATCAATGCTGGCATACAGTGGCGTAGGCAGGATGGAGCCAGCCCATTGCATGGGGTAGATTGACCCAGCCCTACCTGACCCATATAAGTGCACATGTAAATGCGGATGGGTCGGGTCTGGTTAGCAGGCTGCAATGATTCATTGAACGTGTTGTTTTATCTCTGGCCTCAATGCAGGCTGTCGCAATAATCTCATCCGTCAGGTTTGGGGGCAAGTGGCGGTGCAAAGGTGCATTATGCATTCCATAATGGTGAATGTCCTTTAGTAATACGTGTGTCGCACAGTGCACTTACAATTCAGATCGAGCCTGATCGGGATTAAGTTTCTTAGTCTTGCGATTGGCTCCTTTGCGCAAGCAGGGGAGGGAGCCAATCACGGTCAAGAATATTGATGCAAATCAAGCTTGATTGCACTCGAAAGTGGCCATGTGACTAAGTTCACTGCAGTACAGATATGTATTGCAGTGACATCATTTACTATGCAGAAATTTAATGCTGACAAATGGAGGCCTCAGGAGAGCATCTGAGGGCAGGATCTCTAAGGCACCCAAGGGGGCAGTGGCACAACGAAGTTGGAACCATTTGCTCATTTTGTGTCCTGGTGGCACTGCCAAACTTTATTGTAATGACACATTGTTTGTACTTGCTAAAATTCTTGCGTCCTTTCACCACATTGCACAACTGTAGTGTAGTGAAAGTTAGTAAAGCACATCCATCAATATGGAATGCGCATGTGACCCTTGCCGCAAGAAAGAGAAGGTGGGGGATACACTTCCCCCCACACGATCAGTGCGCCTCTATTGTGCGCTATTTTTGACAGCAAAAATTAGCTGCATAATCTCATTTGTGCACGTCTATTGGTTGTCTAGTTTGCATGTAAGCATGTATTGAACGTCTGTATTGAAATTTGTTTGCACCTAACCAGCACTATTTTTACTAAATCATACATTGTTACCCTTGCTCTTTACCTCTAGCGAATAATGGCGCAGCTTATGGAAGGTGAGCCATTTTCCACAGTCCTACAAGAGGATGATGGCATTCCAAATGAACCTTCATCAGTGAACAGTGGCAGTGATACCACAGCCCAACGACCAACAGCTGCAGAACACCCATCCCACTACCCTTTTCTAGCCGACCAGTACCTGCAAGGAGGCCTCATGCCTCAACCAGCCCATCTCATTGTGACAGCTCACAGTTCTCAGCCATCTGACCAAGCTGAGTCATGTGACCATGCTCAGCCTGGTGACCAGACCATTGCATCCAATTCACAAGTAATCAATCATGCTCAGGCACTGGACCAAGACTGTGCTCATGCTCCGACGATTGACCAAGCTGAGCAAATGAAGGGCATGCCATTTGCACCACTAGTCCAGCGTAGAGCACCACAGCCAGTTGCCTGTAGCATACGAAGGCCTATACCTCATCATCCTGAGGATGTCCCTCGCAAGTTTGTTATGCCGCGACAGCCTACTAAGAATTACATGCGTGAAATGGTTGCTGTATGTCAACGCCGAGGGATTGCACCCCCCAAAGACTGGAAAAAGCTTGCAGAAGAGGAAGATATCCGATTAAGACGAATCCATGGGCCATCGTTTGCTTCCTCAACTGTGCAGAAATTTACAGAATCAACGGCACAAACAACCATGCAGCCATCATCACAGGCTGCCTCTCATTCAAGTGGAGAGCCAGCTGCTCAGTCATTTAAATGCCCCGAACCAGCTGTTGCTGCATCAGCTGTGCAACCGTGCCCACAGTCAGCTGTACAAGATCCTGCGCAGTCGGGTGGAGAGCCTGCTGTACAGCCAACTGCTAGTCCTGCTGTGCAACCTCCTTTTGAACCATTTGTGCAGCCAACATCGGGTCCTGCCATGCTCTTCCACATGACACCACCTGCTCACCTGTATCCACTTCAGGAACCCCAGCCATCAGTGGAAACTTCTGTGACGTCAGCTCCTGAAGCACCACTGAGTCAGGTGCCTGAATGCTCAGCCGATGAGCCTTGTACGACTGTTGAGGAGTAAGCACATTTATCTCTCGCTCGTTACATTTAGAGCCTTCTCTACGTCTTTGTTAAAAAAAAAAAAAAAAAAAAAAAAAGCTTTCAAATGTTTTGTCTGCTCTTTTGTTGCTGCCCTGCAGACAGATATTTTAAAGATGTCATTTCAATATGACTGGGCCATCACAATTGTATTTTATCCCTTAAATGCTTCAGCAGCCCTAAAAGTGAACATAAATTAAAAATAAAATTCACCTGAGATATTATGTTTCATAATATTGCTGGATAACAAAAAGTCCCTGGCCTATGCGGCACATGCAGCTCAGTCACAGCATAAGCTGGAGGATAAGCTGGCTCCATAGAAGACTGTCGTAAACTGCTTGAAGACTGTAACTGCAAGTACTGATTATATGCGACATAGTTTTTTAATTTGCACACATTTAATTAAACACACTCAAGTGTGCTTTATGATGTGAAAAGTAGGTTGCAAAGGACATGCAGCAGGGCTGCTGAGCCCGTCATTGCCTGGTTGTAGCCATGCACAGAGTGCTGCAGTTTGCTTATTTAGCACCGGTTTGTACCTTGCGAGGAGACGGCATAACGTATATCGAAGAGTAAACATGGGTATCGAGATAGTGTGGCGCATGGGTCACATCGTGGCATGATACGATGCAACTTTGCTACGTTTCGTGACACCTGATGGAATACAATGAAACTGCAATGCAAGGTTTGCATGTATCGGCGCTACACAGCATGCATCTCACATTGTGTGACAAGTGGTACGTTACGATGCGACTGCTACATGGTGGGCCACCTGGTGGAATACAATGAAACTGCAATGTCAAGTGTGCACATATCGATGCTATGTGGCACCCATCTCGCATCGCATGACTCCTCATGCCCTAGGATGCCTGTATAGCGCATGTTTCCGCAGGAGCTAGCAAGCGCTGGCGTGACACAGTGGTAGAGTAGCTGACTCCTGCACAGAGGGCTCTGGTTCAATACCGGCAGGAACTGGATATTTTTTTCATCGCACCTGGTGAGAGTGCAACAGATGGCGGCTTCAGCAGTGCACAACATTGCCAACTGAAACGGCTATTGGGTTGAGCCCATAACAGCTTACACTGTGAAACTGAAGCTCTGGTATCTTCGCATGCCTGTGTGTATTCCCTGCAATTCTTAACCTCCTGCATGTAAAACAGTTATCTGTGGCATGTGGGCCATAGGTCCAATCTTCTAACAGTAAAGATAAATACTTTTTTTAGAATTATTGGCAAGTTGCATTTCTGAAAATTTGCTAATTATTTATTGACAACTGCAATCACGCGTGCATACAGCAAAATAAAACAAAAGCAGAAATTGTCTAATAAACTGCTGTTAGATGCACTGCGGTAGCTCAGTGGCTATGGCGTTGTGCTGCTAAGCACGATGGCGCAGGTATGCTGGCTAGAGGAGTAGTTGTGCCGACTGAGCGTAGCTCGCCACTTCTCCTTATCATGATGCAAGAACGGCACTGATGTTAGAACGGTGCTCCTGCACACGTCATCATCCATATGCAGGGACGATTATTGTGTAGACAAGAGGTGTGTTTGAGGATATCACTGCTGTTGATTTCAGCTATAATGCATGCTTCAAATACCATTCTGAGAAGTGCAAACAGAGCTATATGGGAAATTTTGCTATTGTTATAAAACATAAAGTACTGCAAAATATTTTTCCAGCTTCTCTGCACAAACGTCACACTGCAGTTCTACCTGTTTTGAGTAAGTGAGAGTTACTTTGGAGTCAAAGCCTGTGAACTAGTGTGAAGTTTTCGTAGATTTGGTGTAGCTAAGTATTGTTTGAATCAAATAAATAATGAGGTTCAATGACCAGAGGCAATTAACACAAGGGCTATGGGAGACGCCACAGTGGGGAACTCTGGATTACTTTTTGACTGCCTGAGGAACAGGGGCCTAAACCTAAGTACAAGCGTTTCGCATTCTGACCCTACTGGAACACGTCTGCCACGGCAGGTAAACGAACTCACAACCTCATCATCTGCAGCACAATGATAACCACCAAGGAAACTTGGTGCATAAGAATTCCATTTGGAGCAAGAATGTTACGCTTAGGGCTTAATTTGCAGCTCCTGTGTAATTAAGTCTTGTTGTTGTTTGCTTTTCTTAAAGCATAAGGAAAAATCTTTATAACCATTGATGCTGTAGCTGGCAACATTTGGTCTATTTCAGCAACAAGTGAACTTGCCTTTTTGCAGATTTACGGGGTGCAGTCGTCAGTTCCTTGCATGTAAATTCACACATTTCCAACCAAACATTATGGAGGGTGATGTTGCAAACTAATTTTGCACAAAGAGAAAATGTGGCAGCCAGGGAACCTTCCATGCCAGATCCAGTGGCAACACATACAGGATGGCAAGCACTGCAAGTGCCGGCACAGAAGTCCTGGCGTTGCAGTTTGTGCAGGCTTCGTTTACAGCTTGTTGCTGTGATTTTTCATTGTTGTGTGATCACAGTCCCAAATAATGTTTGCTCTTCTTTTCTTGGGCGTCATAAGAGTTCAGCGGAAGCACCATATTATCGCGTTTTTGGTAAACCTCTGTTTGTCTACCACATGGGTGAAATCACGCATGAGGAACTGTTCTAAAAGCATCCTTCGTCCACAAGGGGTGTCTTTTGTCGGCACTGAGAACAATGCTGCTTTGGGCTCCCCTGACTTACAGTTAAGAGTGAAGAGATAAATGTGCATGTTGATGTTCTTTGACGCCTGAATACTGCCACTATTTGGTGCAAACTCTGCTTATTAGGCTTCAGAAATGAGCTTCCGCTAATGATATGCCGCTCACCTTTTCAGCGTAAAAACTGCATCTTTTAGAAACTTGCAAACATGCAATAACATAGACCCAGATCTGCTCATTGCGCACAAACTGGTGGCTTCAGGTGACAGTTTTTCACTATGCATGTTTTATTTATTTTGCGCCATCAGCCACAAGTACCTGACGACATGTGCTGCTAAGCGCTGTTCTACTGAGCACAGCACCACTCCACATCATGACTTTTGCATTATGATGCGGAGAAGTGGTTAACTACACTCCAGACAGGTCGGTCGGCACACCTACTCCTCTAGCGGTTTTGATTGTGGCTGCGGTGGCCACATTTCATTGGCTTAGTCCACAGCCCCCCACTACAGTGTACCTCATAATCAGATTGTGGTTTTGGCACTTAATTCTTTTCTCTAAATAATTGTTTTCAAGCTGTTTTTATTGTTTTCAAAACAGCGAGGAGGACTTCATGTCTGTGCTTCGACGAGAGCTGGATGGACCTTGCCCTGCTCGTGCTGTCAAACCGTAAGTGCTTGCTTTGTGTTTGTACTCAGCATGCGGAAAAAATGAAAACTACTTGAATGCATTGTTTTATCTCCAGTTTCACCTGCATTTGTACGAGTGGCATCAATTCAGATGCCATAATGTACATTTTGTACTGCTGCATGCTTAGAAACCAGCTACAAAGGTGATTACCATGGTGTCTACCAACCGGCAAAACCGGGAATTCTCAGGGATTTTGAATAGTCTGGAAATACTCAGGGAAAACTCAGGGAATTTGTGCTTCTCAGGGAAAATTAGCTGTCACTTTATTGAAAGGGAATGAAAGTCGCCCAAATGCTGGCTCGAGTAACAGAGGAATCTTAACGAATTGTCTTCGACGCCGTGTCGTCAGCTGGAGGAGTTGCCAGTGTACAGTCAACGGCCGATTTTCCGGACGCCTCATTTTTGGGACATGTGCAATAATGCGAACGGCTTCGCGGCACCACATACCCCATAGAGTCAATGTATAAGTATGTCTGAAATTTCGGATGCAAGAATCCTTCGCCGTCCGATTTTCTGGACTTTTTGCGCGACGCAGGTCCGAAGCGGCTTTAATCAGAGCTAACACTGCCGTTTTATCTCGCTGCCTCGAACCAGCGCTCTCACATGCAGATCCACTGGCAGCCATAGCCACCACCATGGCAACGCGAAGCCCAGCTGCTTCGACGTTTGCTATGAAGGTTCTTGCCGTTCGGTGCTGTGTTTTTCATCGAAAGAATTCGCCTCTGTAATCGTGATTGCCTTCGAAACTTGGAAAGCACGGTGCGTTGCATAATGCCGGTTCCCGAAAGGTAGCTCCGCCTCAGCACAGCACTGTGATGCGGTGAGGCATATGTGTAGCATTGCGGTGAAGCTTAACAAGCGTGGGAAGGGGCAATTGTCATGGGACACAGTCATCATCATCACCACCACTAGCCTATTTTATGTCCACTACAGGACGAAGGCCTCTCCCTAAGATGCCCAATTACCCCTGTCCTGCGCCAATCAATTCCAACTAGCACCTGTGAATTTCCTAATTTAATTGCCCCACCTAAACGAGAAGAAAGGGGGTTAATGGAAATTAAAGTGAATGAAAAAACAACTTGCCGCAGGTGGGAACCGAACCCACAACCTTCGCATTTCGCGTGCAATGCTCTACCAATTGAGCTACCGCGGCGCTGTTTCCCCATCCACTTTCTTGGGTATTTATGTGTCCTAGTAGAACCCTGTGAGTGTTAGCCAGCGCCACCACTTCTTCACCGCTGAAGATTTACTTCTTCCTGAACCACAGCATCACATTTCAGTTTCGTCACCTTTCAGCACCATTTTCATATTTAAAGTAGGGGTGGGTGAATATTTGAGCTTTTGAATACAAATCGATTACTGCACAGCAACTAGTATTCGTATTTAAATAGGAACTGTTCATTATTTTCGAATATTTGAACTAACCAAGCATTTTGTCACACCCAACTGGTTCACGGGCTCTTCAGCTACACTTGCCGACGCAACTTCCATTCTGTGAGAAATGTTTGAGAAGTCATGTGCCCTCAAAACATGCAGAAGGTTTGTGAACATTGTCGGGCAGCTGCTGCAATTAATAGGGGTTGCACAGCGTTTTGTCTTCTCGCGTGCTCTTGCAGATGAAAAACACTCACAGGAACCTCGCAGCTGTTGCTAATATATACCAATTGTATTTTTCAGTAAATGCTTAGAAGTAAATGCCAGCAGCAGGCAATGTTTACGTGCAATCTGGCGGTGGTCCCAGGTAACTTGTCAAATAGCATTAAAAGACACATTCACAGATATCTATTAAAAATAAAATTTTAAGTATTCTAATCAGAATGAGGAATATTCTAGTGCATAACACACTCTGCGAAGAGCTCCACGAGAAATTGTTTATGCGCCAAATCCTGCCAAAATGTGATTATGGCCGGAATGTATTTGTGCATAGGGACAGCTGAAATGCAACAAAGTAGTAGTGTACATAAAAATCATTGTGCCACACTCTTCTCAACAGTGTGTCATGGCTGTGTGTTTTGTGCATTTAGCAAAAGCAGGTCATGACTCTCGAACTTCGCTGCATATACCCGGCAGTCGAAAAGCGGCCTCGGAGGCACGAATACACTAGGTGAACCATTGCGCGGAGATGCCATGGCTGCGGTACCTGCACACCATTCTGTGACCACTTCAGTCATGCTTATCTTTGTTGAACTATGTAATGAGTAGACTCCAGTTAGATGAGGCACATCTTAAGTGGGTGGCTGCAAGTGAAGCAGAATGAACACCTTCTCATTACGATTCCCATAATGCTTTACCAGCAGCTGCTTGAGGGTGCGCACCAATGCCTAGAGCCACCCATTACAATATTGAAGCCAAACTGTAGTGGAACCATCTGCTTAGCAGAAACCCTAAGGCTATTGCCACTTTTGACATATCCATCGCTAAACCTGCTAAAAAAATGCATATAAAAGATTGTTGCAAACTGTTTGATGCATGCTTCTGGTAAACTGCCAACTGGTAAAACAGCAGTTCACATTGAATGATTACCACATTTGCTCAATTCTGATGCTCATCTTTTGTTTTTCAAGAAAATTGGTTTAGAAATTACCTGCACATTTCAATGAGATACAAAGCATGTTGGCACTAGCAACAATCTACCATCAGAGCTAGCGTCATCAGCATTGTCATCGCAAGATTGTGGCAAACAAGCATTTGTTTTGGATGGTAACAACAATGTAGTGATATCAAATTTTAATTACGGAAACTCATTTAAAAAATAAATTACATGCTATGTTAGCTGCAGCACTGTCGCATTGTCTCCAGAAACTTGCATGCATTGCAGGTAGAACTTGCAAAATGGTTAGTTGAGGCATGAACCACCATCCTGTTTGCAATTGTAGCAAAGTGGTTTAAGAAACTCGTAACAATATCAAAAGTAATGGACAGCTAAAAGTGCTATGTGTGGCTCTTAGTGATAAAAAGTTGTTCGAGATTGCCGACAATAGACATTAAGTGCAAATAACTTTGTAGGCTGGTAATGGTAATGCACTGATTTAAAAAAGTTCATTCGAAAGAGCAGTTTTTCACATATTAAGCTAGTGGTAACAAAGCTGCGTCACATGTTTTTAGCGTGTTCGAAGTCTTTTGTGCTTTGCCGGATGAACTGGTGAAGTGCTTAGTCTAAGTATGTGTCACTTTCAAGTTCATGATGGTCGCTGCGTTGTTGAGAAATTTAAGTATCGAATGCAATGGACTGCATGGAGGATATGTTGTGGCCGATAGTGATAGAGGTCTCTGACAATGACAAAGATGAACATTAAAATTGTAAGGAAAGTTCTGCAGGTTTCATCCTTTCCCAGTTGCCAGAATTGGAGGCATGCTACATTTTTCTCATAAAATTTGTTGCATATAACTATCAATGATGTGCTTTCACATTCACAAGTTGTAGTTATACTAATGGTAAAAAAATGCAGATTACTTCTTACTTTGAACCCATGAAATACAGATGCCCATCATATTTGGGATAGACTGGCAGTACATGCTGCCAAATAGAGCAGCAGTCTGTTTGGGCATCTTTTTCTGCCTCCTCTTTTAATTAAATTTGCTGGATAATTCAGACTCTTTGTCAGGTTGAATAAACGGCAGACAACAGTGTTGGTGTATTTGTGTGTGTGCTGCGTATGTACGTAATCATACTTTCTTAAACTTCTTCTCTACTTATGTGAATTGGCACCCTGGGGACAAAAGTAAAGTTCCACAAAACTGCTCTTACAAGGAAAAATTTTAACTTGTGAGGCGACTGAGACTAGTGCCACTTGGGAGTAATGTTTCAAGCACGTGATGTTCCTGCTCACCTGTTGGAATTCTAATGATGGATTACGTTCCGGTTTATAATCTTTTAAATGGTGTTCACTTTCTTCAGAAGTAACAGTAGCTTAGTCACGCTTTAGTTTATTATAAAACAATCCTTGATACTTTAACATCTTCCATTGCTACATTCTTTTTCAGGGAATACCTCAAGTCTGGCTACTGCTTGGTGATCCTCAATTATGAGCAAGTGCCATACATAACTACTGCTAATGTTTGTCAGCTCCTTGGATGGACCTCAGATGTGATCCTGCAAAAGGTACATGTGTCCTTTCTGCTGTTCACATACAGCATGCCTGTTTACAGATATGAGGTAATGTGCAATCCTCAGGATCCTTTTCTTTGGATGGTTTCTTCTTTTGCTTGAAAATGCAAGTAAATAATCTACAGGTTACACTTGAGAGTTGTACATATCCAGAAGGGAGATAGGGTGCAAGTGACACTGAGCACTGTCTTTTTTGTGCTGTCTCTCTTCCAGACATGTACAAGTTAGTAATAGAAGCTACTAGTGTACAGAGCCCATAACTGTTAATGATTTGCTTTTTGCAATTCATAAGTTATACTAATGGTAAGAAAATGTAACATGGTATCGCTTCTTCTTCAGCTCTACTTTCTTTCGAATGCTCGATGTAAAAAAGATGTGCCAGACAACCACCTGACCTGGCCAGATATTTTCGTCAAACAAGTGCTGGCGCTGGAAGCATCCAACTTCTGCTACAAACATGATCCAATTAGCATGGATATTTGTTTCCACTGCCATGCCTTTGCATCTAGTTCACCTGCTTGTAATCATGGACAACTGCTTGTAATCACGGACACGGACAGAGATGGAGTGTTGGTTTTTCCTCTCCTGCGAGAGCCTGAGACTTTTTCGGTCTACGTGGTCGCTCGTCGCCACAGTTTGGTGACCGCGGACGTGATACTGCCATACGCTCCTGTGGTAGAGACGACCATGGACCAGACCAATGCTACGAGAGCTCAAGGCCAGAACCCTTCTGAGGAACGCGGTGAGCCCTCCTGTTAGGCCATCGCTGTGCGCCTCCCACAGTACTGGGACTAGCATCCTTCGGCGTGGTTTCTTCAGGCCGAATCACAATTTCAAGTCGCTGGTATCCGCTCTCAAGCCTCAAAAAGTTTCATTATGCTGTCGCACCACTCTCACCCGCCGCCATCGACGAGGTAGCAGATATGTTGAACTCCCCATTGTCTACCGCTGCCTATGACGATCGCAAGGCAGCCCTGCTACATCGCACAACAGCTTCACAGCATTCTTGAATCTAGCAGCTTCTATCCACTGAGGAACTAGGCGACTGACGCCGTAGTCAACTTCTTCGCCGAATGACCCAGCTGCTCGGAAACAATGCGAGATCCATCGACGACGCGCTGTTGCGCGAATTGTTTTTGCAACGACTCCCGGCTAACGTGCAGATGGTCCTGGCGACAGCCTCTACCATGGACCTTACCGGACTTGCCACCTTGGCCAACAAAGTCATGGAAGTAGCCACCCCAACCATCGCAGCCACGGCATCGTCTCTGGTTGACAATACAACCATCCTGCAAACCCTTCCCTGCTCTTTCGCAGTGCAATCTCCGCTCGACTCCTCGTGTGAGTGCCTGGAACGCATCATCTGTGGAGCGGAACATCGCCACACGGTCATCTCGTCGCCCACGCAGCCGTAGTTCCAGCAGATCAAGACGCACGGGCACCCGCAATGAAACATCAGCTACAATGTCTGGCGTTTGCTACTACCACCGCCATTTTGGAAACGATGCTCATCACTGTCGGCGTCCCTGCGCTTGGCAGGGAAACAGGCAGGGCTGACCTCTAACTGTGATGGTCCGGCCCAACACACAAGTCGCCTTTTCTACGTGACGGACCAAGTTACGGGACAACAATTCTTAGTCGACACAGGAGCTGATGTCGGCATTCTCCTCGGCCACCACTCCGACCGAAAAGCGACACCTGTGTTGTTTTTGCAAGCCATCAACGGCACCAGGATTCCAGTTTTCTCGTCACGCTCTGTCATGCTAAACCTTGGCCTTCGGCGAGCGTTCCGTTGGATTTTCCTGGTTGCAGACGTCTGTCATGCAGTCATTGGAGCAGACTTCTTGCACAACTACGGACTCCTTGTGGACATCCAACGACGCCGTCTCATCGACTTCGTGACCCAGCTATCCGTTCCCGGCGTCCCATCATCAGGCACATTGCCGATCGCGCCTATTTCTGCCATGTTGGACGAACCTTTTGCCATGCTCCTACGCAAGCTTCCCACTTTGACGCGCCTGCCAGACTGAACGCAACCGGTGCAACATGACGTGTGCCATCACATCGTCACCTCCGGCCCACCAGTCTATTTCCGACCCCGGCGTTTGTCCCCGGAGAAACTCAAGATTGCTCGCGCGGAGTTCGAACACATGCTGCAACTTGGCATCATCCGCCCTTCCTCCAGTAATTCGGCATCACCACTTCACATGGTGCCTAAGAAAACAGGAGACTGGCACCCATGCGGCGATTACCGGGCACTAAACAATGTTGCAGTTCCTGATCGCTACCCTCTGCCGACCATTCAGGACTTCACTGTAGTGTTGGTGTGCCGCATAATCAGAAAGTGGTTTTGGCACGTTAAACTCCATAATTTTTTTTTTCACGGTAGCGTTGCACGGTACGACGATCTTTTTTAAGAATGATCTCGTTCGTGCCTATCATCAACTACCAGTCGCTGAAGAAGACATTCTCAAGACCGCCATCACCACACCCTTCAGTCTTTTCGAATTTCACCGCATGCCTTTCGGTTTACGGAACGCATGTGAACGAATCCTTTTAGCGTTTCATCGATTCCGTCACCCGAGGCTTGCCTTTCGTTTTTGCATACATTGATGACCTTCTCATCGCAAACTCTTCCGCAGAACATCTTCGCCACTTGCGGTTGTTGTTTTCATGCTTTGCCAGCAAGGGAATTGTCATCAATGCTGCCAAGAGCAAATTCGGTCAACCCGAACTCGAGTTCCTTGGTCATATCGTCAACGCTAACTGCATTCGACCACTGCTGTCCAAGATTCGCGTCATCGAAAACCTTCCCCGACCGACCACACTTACCAAGCTTCACCCAATTTATCGGATTTGTCAATTTCTACCGCCGATTCATTCCCGATTGCGCACGACTTATGGCTCCGCTAGACGCTCTGCTGGTAAACAAATGTAAACAAGTGCTTCATTGGACTCAAGAGGCCACCGACGCTTTCACAAGAGTCAAGTCTGCCCTCGCCGACGCCACGCTGCTTAGACACCCAAAGCCAGACGCACCCACTGCCATCATGACCGATGCTTCAAACACCGCCGTTGGTGCCGTTCTGCAGCAATTCATCGACAATGCGTGGCATCCACTCACATTTTTCTGCAGCCTGCGTAGTCGCACTACAGCTTGTTCGGCCGTGAATTACTCGCCGTTTACCTGGCTATCAGACATTTTCGCCATTTCCTAGAAGGCCGTGCATTCACTGTCTTGACTGACTACAAGCCCCTTGTGCACGCAACGAATCGTTCGGCGTCCTGTTGCTTGCACCGCGAGATTCTACACCTTGCCTACATCTCCGAGTTTACAACAAGGTTCCGTCACATCAAGGGCACCGACAACGTTTCAGCCGACGTTCTGAGTTGCGTCAATGCCATTTCCACATTGACATCGGAACCTTTCATGATCGAGGTCGACTTACTCGCCAGTCAACAACGCAACGACACCGAACTTCGTACACTCTGGAATTCGTCAACATCCTTGAAATTGGAGGGCGTCGTTGTGACCCCAGATGGCACGTCCATCATCTGCGACAGTTCTACCGACACACCTAGACCATACATTCCAGCATCCCTTCGCAGACGTCTATTCGAAACAGTGCACAACCTGTCGCATCCTGGCATATGCACGACACAGAAGCTTCTTTCCAGTCGTTTTGTTTGGCCTCGACTAAACGCACAAGTTTGCGATTGGGTTCGCTGCTGTTTGTCATGTCAACGCTCTAAGATTCAGCGTCACCCCATTCTGCCTTCCAAGTCTTTTCTTCCACCGGATGCTCGTTTTGACACCGTACACCTGGACCTCGTCGGCCCTCTCCCACCTTCGAAAGGTTACTGCTACATACTGACATGCATCGACTGCTATACACGGTGGCCAGAAGTTACACCTATATCTGACATCTCAGCGCGCACTGTTGCAGCAGCTTTCGTGTCTACATGGATAGCAAGGTTCGGCTGCCCATCCGCAATAATCACCGATCATGGTCGGCAGTTTGACTCAACACTCTTCAACGAGCTACTCAAACTACTCGGAACGACACGTTTTTGCACGACTGCTTACCACCCGCAGTCCAATGGACTAGTTGAACGTTTTCACTGGCATTTCAAGACCTCCCTTGTGGTGCATGAATCGCCAGAGAAGTGGGTCCTGCATTTGCCCCTCGTCTTACTTGGCATCAGAGCCACACTCAAGAGCGACCTAGGTTGCTCCTCTGCTGAGCTAGTCTACGGCACTCACCTATGCCTTCCGTGCGATTTCTTTGTCGCCACCACCAAAACAACTATGCCATCACCTGCCGACTACGTTGCCAAACTGCAAGCTTTCTTCAGCCAGATGTATCCCGTGCCTACACGTTTGCAAGAAGCAAGGTCTCCATACGTTTCTCCCGCACTCACCTCCTCTGCCCACATTTTCGTGCGTAACTGTGCCGTGCGGAAACCTTTGCAGCCACACTACTCCGGGCCATATTGTATTCTCGAACGTCGTCCGACGACTATTGTCGTGAATGTCAATGGCCGCTCAGACACAATTGCCCTGGAACGTCTCAAACCCGCCTACATCGAAGCACTTGCACCCATCGGCTCCACCAATATGCGACGCAACCCTGCTGCAACCTTCGACGCCGCCTCCGTACGTGACATCCAAGACGAATGCCAAGACATGCCGTGTCCCTTGGACTTTCCATCGTTCGTCGAATTTTCCTCCTCTCTAGGGGGGGAGCCCTCCGTAGCGGAAGCAGCATCGGCATCGCATGAGCATGACGTAGACGCTCTCGTCTACACGAGGCACGAGCGGCTCGCACGCTCCGGCACAGGCTAGCATTCCAAAAGGGCTATAAAAAGAATGCTACGCTAAGAGATGGAGTGTCGATTTTTCCTCTCCCGCGAGAGCCCGAGACTTTACCAGTCTACGTGGTCACTCGTCGCCATAAGCTGATCGACACCATTACAATGGGAAAGTCAAGCTTGAAAAGCCACTTAAGGGGCCCCTCACCAGGTCTGGCCATTGTAAGCTGACAAGTGCACTGGATACAGTGCGTGCTAATGATCGTATGTGCTAAATATTACATCCTACAGGCCATGAGAAGAGCTTAAATTTCAAGCAAAATGCTATTTGCCCTTCTCCTCACGGGCACTGCACTCCCAGCCATAGAGTCGATGTCAATTGCTCAAGTGCGCCTACGTACATGGCCGTGCTGTGATGTCACTCATAGTGACACACCACTTTGAGAGTTATTCAAGGCAACATCAGCTTTTTGTTGAATCTGCTGCTTCAGTAGACCAATTAATGTTTAGAAAAATAATATAACATACAACCGAATGTCTGCATGTTTTTGTTTTACTTCACACTGTAGCAAGAGAGATGTAGTTATGTTTCGTCTATTTGTTTCCACGCAGTGCAGTCGCGTGCGCAGAAAATGAAACCAACATTTTCAGCTGTGTTCCAGCTCTTTCATCCTCTCGCGTCTGCCTCGGTGCTCGTGACTGTGGCACTGACTTCTACCGCTAGTCAGGTGTTCTCGTGCAGAGCGTGCAAAACCATCCATTGTGTGAAACAAGACAAATGCATCAACTCATACAAGACCATCACCGGAAGTGTGCCATTCAGCAAAAATACAAGATAGAGGGCGGAAAAAAGTGGCAGGACCCATAACGTATTGGTCTTGCGATCCACCGGCTCCGGTGTGGGAGAATGGAGGGAAGTAACTTCGCTTGCAAAGGATAAACAGTGCAAGTGGAGTGTGTGTCTATGTTGACGGTCACGCCCCCCTCGAAATCAACGAGTTTGTGGCGTTTCAAATATTTATGTCTCTGCTATTAATGAACTGATTTGAAAAATTATTGTGGTAGAACACTCCTTAGAGGTCACGTAACAACTTCCAGCGTATAACCAAAATTTGCTATGTGGCCTGGTGAGGGGCCCCTTTAAAGATCTTGAAGTGTGTATTGTACTTGGCAACTACTTAGCTGCAAGGAACTGCAGCTTAGATGAACGAGAGTTCATTATTTTCCAGTGTATGTGTGTAAATATTCAAAGTTTGTTTCCCCTTCCTTGAAATTTGGCCTTTATCATCCTTGAAATTCTTGTATTTTGAGTCAAATTTTCTGTACAAACCCTGCTTTCGTGTTGACCATACATGCATATGTTGATTCATATGGTTGTTTTCGTTTGTTTTTTGCACTTTTATGTTTCACAAAAATTATTTTGTATCTTTTACAATCCTAAAGTAGGAAAACCAGTGGAAATATGTCATGGTTCTTAGTGCTAATAGAAGGCTGACAAAAGTACAGGGCAGATTATACGTTAACCTAAATGCTAGGTGCAGTAAGCTAATTCCTAGTGATTTTCTTTCATTGTCCTATTTTAGCTGGAGGCCAAACGCATCCGCTTTCCAACACTGGTCCTGAAAAAAGAAGACCATGGCTGGCTTTTCAATCAAATGGCCAGGTAGGACTGAGGGAAAGTGTGTACCTAGTTTCTAGAAAACTGATTTTTCGCCTTTGTTCCCCTAAATTGCAGTTATGACGTTCCTGGAGTGAAGATCCGCCAACATCTGGCTCAGCAAGTCACACTCTTTCCATTGAAAAAGTAAGAAATTACACTTAACGAGGATAAGGGGCATTCATTAGTCTGTCAGAAGGTGATGTCTTGTTTCATTTTAATTGCATTTGGCTTTACATTAGCTCTTTCATGTGAAGGTTTATTTGACGTAAAATACTTGCTTTGCTTTGCTTTTTTTGTTTTGCTTTCCTTTTTTTCTTTGCTTTCAAGTGCTCTTTGACCAAACAAGCTAGCAATAAACTGGAGAAGGGTAGAAATTTAGCCTTGCTGGTATGACATACTGCGAGTAAAGTGCCAAAAATACATGGGAAGAGTCGTGTTGTTTTCTCCCTCTGTTCGTGTTTTTTATGCGTAAGCATTTCTGTGCTTGCCCAATGAGAAAACTGTCCCTCTGTCCGTCCCGTGAGACGATCGCTTTGGAGATAGCACCCGCAGCAGCGAGCGAATTCACATTGGTGCTGCTTCTCGCTTCAGTGTCAACAAAGTGGCGAAAAAAGTGCTCGCAGAGCTCTCAGCGCTTGCTTTACTCTGTAATTATCACAGATCGCAGAAAAGGATTGCGCCCGACATGCTGTCCGAGCACGTTCGTGAGCTCTACCGTATTCTGTTTTCCCGCCACGATATTTTTTACTTTAACGATCGTCCTTTGGCCCAAACTACAGCTGTTAAACATCGCATTAATACTGGTGATGCCCCTCCTATTCATCTCCGCCCGTATCGAGTGTCACCGGCTGAACGTCAAGTTATTCACTCAAAAGTTAGCAAAATGCTTACCAAGAACATTATTGAACCGTCATGTAGTCCATGGGCGTCACCTGTTGCACTGGTAAAAAAAGAAGGATGGCTCATGGCGCTTTTGCGTGGATTATCATCACCTTAACCGGGTTACCAAAAAAGACGTGTATCCCCTACCTCGGATTGACGACGCCTTGACTGCCTCCACGGTGCTTGCTATTTTTCCTCTATTGACCTTTGCTCCGGCTACTGGCAGATTTCCGTGGACGATCTCTACCCCTAGAAGACTTCTTTTTTAACACCTGACGTTCTTTATCAATTCAAAGTGATGCCGTTCGGTCTATGTAACGCTCCTGCCACTTTTGAACGCATGATGGACTCCCTTCTTCACGGTTTCAAATGGTCCACGTGCCTGAGCTACTTGGACAATGTTATAGTATTCTCCCAACGTTCGCTACGCATCTTGAGTGCCTCTCACGAGTCCTGGACATTTTTCGTTGAGCTGGTCTGCAACTCAACGCATCGAAGTGCCAATTCAGCCGTCGCCAGATTACCGTCCTTGGACATCTCGTTGACGCGAATGGAGTGCAACCGGACCCAGGCAAGATTGATGCTGTTACGCATTTCCCTGTTCCGAAGTGTGTCAAGGATGTGTGCAGCTTCATCGGCCTTTGTTCATACTTCCACCGTTTCGTCAAAAATTTCGCGTCCATAGCATGACCACTAACCGAGCTTTTGAAAAAAGACCCCTTTCCAGTGGGGTGATAAGGAGGCCTCTGCATTCTCGCATCTAATCGACCTTCTGACAAAGCCTCCCGTTCTGGCCCATTTCGATCCTTCTGCGCCTACCGAAGTCCGTACTGATGCCGGCGGTCACGGAATTGGCGCAGTACTGGCACAACGCCAGCGTGGCAACGACCGTGTTATCGCTTACGCCGGCAGGCTCCTCTCACCCTAGGAGTGCAACTATTCCATCACTGAGCGTGAGTGTCTGGCCCTAGTTTGGGCTGTTGCGAACTTCCGCCCATACTTATATGGCCGACCCTTTTCCGTTGTCACAGACCATCACGGGCTTTGCTGGTTATGCTCACTGAAAGATCCTACAGGAAGACTTGGTCGCTGGGCCTTACGCCTCCAAGAGTATTCGTATACTGTCACCTATAAATCTGGCCGTCTACACAAGGACGCTGACTGCCTGTCTCGCTACTCGGTCGACGAGCCTGACGACGCCGACAATAGTACCGCCAATGGCATTTTTTCTGTGTCTGCCTTCGCTAACATTGCCGATGAGCAGTATCGAGACCTATCGCTGCGAGCACTCTTCGAGCGTCTGAGCTGTACACCTATCGACTCATCCGTTCACCGATATGTCCTCCAGGGCGGCATTCTGTACCGAAGGAACTTCCTACCTGACCGATCTCATCTTCTTCTTGTCGTGCCAAAACATCTACGACAGACTGTGCTCTTTGAGATGCATGACGCACCCACTGCAGGACATCTTGGAGTAACCCGCACGTACAACCAAGTCCGCCGCTGCTTCTATTGGCCTGGTCTCGCTCGCTCCATCCGACGCTATGTTGCTGCCTGTGATCCCTGCCAGCGTCGGAAAACACCTCAGGGGCTACCTGCCGGTCATCTCCAGCCGGTCACCATCCCTGTGGAACCGTTCTTTCGTGTTGGATTACACCTCCTCGGTCCCTTTCCCACGTCGTCCTCTGGGAACAAATGGGTAGCCGTTGTAACTGATTACGCCACCCGATACGCTATCACGCGGGCTCTCCCTACCAGTTGTGCCACTGGCGTCGCGGACTTTCTCTTGCGTGACATTATCTTGCTTCGTGGCGCCCCGCAACAGCTGCTTACTGACCGCGGTCGTAACTTCCTCTCGAAAGTTATCGCTCACCTTGTGCGTTCCTGCTCCACTCAACACAAGCTGACTACCTCATACCATCCTCAAACCAATGGCCTGACAGAGCGGTTAAGCCGTACTCTTACCGATATGCTGTCCAAGTGCGTTTCCAAGGACCACCATGACTGGGACATTGCCCTTCCTTACTTCACCTTTGCGTATAATTCTTCCTGGCACGACACCGCCGGATTTTCTCCATTTTATCTACTGTACGGTCGCGAACTGACCTTGCCCCTTGACGCGGCACTTTCCTCCTGCTGCGGTCTCAACAAGCGAGTTTCGGCCTCAACAAGCAGAATTGCGTTTCTGCTGCAGAAACGTAATTACGGCACGCACACGAATTTGTACAAATTCCGAAAGCTTGCTTGATTTGTTTATCACAAATAGCTCGGACGGCTATGTGCAGTCTGGTGTAATTGAAGGAAACATAGGAGATCACTCGCTCGTGTACATGATATATAAGCTTAATCACACATTTTGGAAGTGTCATCGTTCTGAGCCACTCCAGATTCAAGCAATTAATCACAAAATTCTAGAAAATTTTCGCATGGAAATAAAAAAAATTAATTAATATGCATACCTTAAAATGCATGCTGTCAGTGTATTTATTCATATGTGAATGATGTATTCAAAATGTCTGCTGCCAAGTACAATAGATTCAGGGCCTTTGTCAAGCGGGCTAGAACAGCAACTTTTTGCCCTTGTCACGGAATCCGTACATTTCTTTTTCGAAAGAACAAATGCTGAAATGTACGAATGAATAAATGTTTTCGTTGTGTATTATTGTATACATTCATTGTGATGCACGCATTTTGAGTGAGAAAGGGTTTTTGAAACATGACTCTCATTTTTTGGCTTTCCTGTGACAGTGTTGTCGACTTGCTGAACCTATTTGAGTGCACAGTGAAGAAATTGAGGCAGGAAGTCATGGCGGCCCTGTGTGCATTCGACCCTACCAGCCCGTACTGGCTTGTGAGTTCTTCTCTTTGCTACATAATAAGCACGCAAGTGTAAAGCTATACCAGTATCTTCAGCAACTGTAACAATATCTCAGATGGTAAATTTGTAAGCTCTGCTTACAACTAATTTCGGCAGAGATTTCCTAGCATAATTAATAGGTGAACATTATTCAGAAAGCCAGCATTTTAACTCCTCGCTGCTTTAAAAAAAAAAAAAAAAGCTATTGTCTGAAACTGAAAGTTTGACATTTCTATATACTTTGTTGTGCCAGCACAATGTTGGGCTGTACAATTGTGGAGCAAGTACTATATCTCAGTGCCGCAGACAAAAAGAAGAAAAAGAAAGTAGGAACAGTGTTACTGTTTTCCCACTTGTTCCTCACTCTAAATAATTTTTCTAATGAACAAGGATCTGAAATTTCAGAATTCAGCTCGGCAGTTATAATTCCTACAAATTTTAACCTTGGGGAGTTCCCTTTATATAGTCGTGTGTAACGAGGTTTGTGTCCTACTTGGCCAATGTGTCCACAAATGTGGGTGCGAAGCTTTAACCTCAAATTCACTAGTCAAAAAAAGAAATACAGTCGGTCCTGGATATATCGAACCCGGATACATAGAATTATTGCCTATATCGAACAGTTGAAAAATCCCCTTGGGAATCCCATGCAAAAGTATAGCACTATTGTTCGCGTATATAGAACTCCCATGCACCGGCATATCGATGTATCGAACTCCGTGCTGAGCTGTGCCCCGGCAAGTGCGCTTCTCCCACCATGCCCCACCCCTGCAAGTGCGCTTCTCCCGTCGCATCCCACCCCCGCAAGTGCGCTTCTCCTCTCGAAGCTCTCGCGATGTTCCTGCAATCTCATGCGTGCCACCCCGCACTCTGAGAAAAGGGCGTGTAGGTAAAAGGCACGTGACGTGTGAAGGGGAAGTGAAAGGGAGAAACCACGCTGACCGTAGGTGCCCGTTTCCTGTGTTTTGGTTGGCTGACACCGCTGGCGCAGCGAGACGAACGAGGTCAGTGCAGCTTGGGCTTGTGGTAGTGCGGAGACGCGGAGCGGTGCATCTTTCGATTCGCTTTGTTCCTTTTATTCATGAGGCCAACGCGAAGGCTTGAGACTCGTGTGGTGCAGTGCGTTTTTCTTGACGCTTTTGGCACGTGTTCCGGAGCCATGGCCGCGAAAAAAAACGCAAGAATTTGGATTTTTCAACAAAGGTGGACATCATTCGACGGGTGGAGGCTGGCGAGAAAAAGTCGTTGGTTGCTGCGGCTTTTGGAATTCCTTTGTGGTAGCTGTGGTAGCTTTGTGGTAGCTGCAGACGACGGATGTCTTGACAGTGAAGACGATGACGCTGGATGCCTGGACAGCAAAGTTCGCGAGATCTCGGCATTGCCAGGCGCCATCCCAGGCGGCGTTACAGCATGCAATTTAGTCAGCGCTGACGACGGCGTAGAAGCTGTAGCGGATCGCGCTGATGCTGAGATTGTGGCTGACATCATTGGTGACGAGGAGGCAGACTCGAGCAGCGGTGAAAGTTCCGACGAAGAGGACCAACCACCATGCACTGCAGCTGAACTTGCATCAGCTTTCAGCGTCACTCGCCGCTATTGTGGCACAATGGAAGGAGCTGGCCTTTCTCATTTGGACACTGTCAACAAGCTTGAGGAGAGCTTAATGAACTTGATGGTGCAGAAAAAAAAAAAAAAACAAGCAAAGGTCACTGATTTTTTTCTTTTGAAATAAAGTGCTCTGGTCATCGCACTGTGTTTGTTTTTTTACGCGCCTTGGAGGCACAGATCTGTAAGTTCCCGTTAGTCACGACATCGGGAAACTGCCTTGAGATGTGTGGAGTTGTTTGAGAAGCTTTTGACATGCATATTTTATATTTCAAATTATCGATATATTGAACTATTTCGTGATCCCCTTCAAGTTCGATACATCCGGAATCGACTGTAATTGACATTCAATATTCCATGCAAGATTGGTTATGTATGAAACGAGTTTAATAATACAGAAAAAGTTCACATGTGTCATCCTATAATTGGTCTTCACCAGATAATTCAAACTTGACTGCAAGAACATGCTTTGTCAATTAAGGAAGGGACTAGCTAACATTTATGAGGTCACTGCAAATTTTCCTTGTGTGAGCCACTGCTGGTGAGCACAATTACAGAGAAGCAGGGATATCACTGCACATGAACTGGTGGAGGCCTTCTATATCATAAAAGTTGGTGGGAGGTGCAGCAGCAGGCCTGCATTGCCACTTTACAAGAATTAGTTGCATTTCCCTCAGAGACTAGCTATGATAACATGTCAACGTGTCACTCCTTGTGCCGTTATACATACGTCTGGGGTTTTTGTGTTGTGAGGCATCTGAGGGTAAATCGGTTGAGAGGATGCACTTCTTTGTGTCTCTTAGTTATCTTATTTTGCCCCTCAATCCCCTGTTAACGAAAAGCTCTTCAGTAGCACTTGCTATCTTGCTCACTGCAGTGAGAGTCCCTAAGTTTTCTTGTGTGACAACCTGCAAAAGACAGATTGCAAGTGACATTCAAACATTGTGGCAGTAAATTTGTTTCTGGCTGACTATCGAAATTTGCATGTGATTATGTTGCCAAAAAATATAAACAATGCACCTTTTTATCCAGTTTGGGTGCAATTTGCAGTTGCATCCAATAAGATGTAATAATTGGTGGATCTGAGGTCATATATATGAAATGCTGATTGTTTAGAATGCAGGTGTGAATATTTCACTACGGGACCTCAAAACTGCAACATTGTGAACATTGGCTGAAAGAGTTCTCACTTAAGGATGCTAAAGATTTGACGCGTACATTTTCAATGTATGCTTAAATCTGTAAATATGCCTTGAGTTACCAATTTCAAGATGATGTGTGTATTTTAATGGCAGTTTCTTTTTTACAGTGTTCGTCCGATGACAGTGACTCTGATGAAGGTTCAACTCTGGACAAAGAGCTCGCCAGGCTGCTTAACATGAGGTGATTGTTGGCAGCCAGTTCCCTTGTTGAAAAGCTTCATTAAAAGCATGGTTCATTCATACATCGCTGTGTTTTTTTCTAGGTGCTTATAGTGTGGGCGTGATAAAAATTGATGCCTTTGCCGCTGGCTGACAGGGTGATTGCCAAATAGAACAGCTAAAACACTCATTCAGACTGCAGATTACAGCCTAATATTAGTGTTGCAAAGTTGGGCACTATCAGGGTCTCGCACACGTATCTGCATTTCCGTGATGGCTTGCAACAAGCGGACGCGAAAAACCCCCTTGAGGGCCTGAACCACCACAGTAGTATTTCAAGTAGATATTATTTTATGAATGCATAATACTGAACAAAGTTAATTAAATTTTCCATAGTGCTGGCGTTGCAAAAAGACCTAAATTTACATGACAACCGAAATTCTTTTTTCCAGCACTGCCCGATTATTTGGGCGTTCCTGTGGCATCCTGCCTGTTCAAAATTTGTTCAGGGATTGTATTCATCTACAACGTTAAGTCGGAGGCAGGAGTCTCTATACAAAGAGGAACCCACCAAATGTTGTGAGCGTCTCTGTAGCATGTCAGCGTAGAAGCCGGAAGAAGCTGATTAAAGCTGTGCTTCCTCTGTAGTAAGCTACGTCACATGGCGCTTTGCCCGTGTTGAGACTCCTGCCTATATGTGAGATCAGCGTTTGTAAAATTTGGTAACTGGGAACAAAATGCGCTTCAGAGGAATCAAACGAAATAAAGTTATTCAACTCAATTAAGGGACGCACACTCATGCCTGAAATTTTGAAAAAAAATTTCCACCGGAGAAGCAATTGTGTTGGGTGCCCCAATGCTGCATATATGCGCATTGGCGAATTTTCACGCGCTGGATACTTCTGTGTGCAGCTACTAGGTGGTGAGAGTTGTGCGTTGACCCCTGATGCAGTGGTACATCCGGGAATACGGGGTGTGCT
The DNA here is from genome assembly GCF_023375885.2 of Dermacentor andersoni. Taxonomy (NCBI): domain Eukaryota; kingdom Metazoa; phylum Arthropoda; class Arachnida; order Ixodida; family Ixodidae; genus Dermacentor; species Dermacentor andersoni. The sequence continues at coordinate 199,134,254 of NC_092814.1, forward strand.
CAAGTTGCTGGCATCATTTTCATGAAAAGGTTAAATTCAAGTGTGGCCTTTATACAAGTCTATACGGTATTGTTATAGATCTGCCAATCTTATAATTATTGTTTGTCAAGGTACATAAACTCTCTATAAATGCAACTATTTGCCTAACAAACAAAATTACTGCTAACTTTAATATTGCAGGACCTGTATAATATAGAGCAAATTTTGGTGCTGCGATCACATAGAAATGTGCAATTTAAGATTCCCATTGAAAAATCGGAGAGGTCACCTGTTGCACGAGCCTCTGCTGTATATTTAACATACCTTTTTGTTTCATAGTGTTTCATTTAAAGGATGTCTATAAGCAAAGTAATGGTGAAAGTTCTCAAATACTTCTGAAGTCTGCAGGTAGCCCTCCCAAGTGCTTCTGAGGTTCTCTTTGCCACTTAAGAGCTTTTTTGAAGTAGACTGCAACATAATTTTTTGGCTGCCTAAAAAGCCTATTTTGAAACAGCATAAAACTCTGTGCAAAATTTTGTTTTTAATACAAGTCAACGCATCAGAAAAGGCTTGCATTAGTAGGCATTATTGATACTGAAACTGAAGATTAAAAAACACCAACATTACCACTCGCCTGTAGTGATGCATGACTTCAAACGCGATGCTCCTTAGCATGATCTCTCAAGATCAGGCTGCATGTGGCATGCTGAAACGTCTTGGAAATGACATGCTGGGACTTATCATATTCACTGCATTAACCACCATGTACACTCTTCGTAAACTTGGATTCTATTTAAAGGCTGATAATAGGAAAATTACGCAAATGCCAGACTTGCAGCATTGCCAAGATTGCTTCTTATTGATGCTTTGTTTCCAAAATCGCTCATTTATCACCAATTACGTCAAGGTGAAACCTTGGTGCAATTTAATTCTTTCGTTACGATGAGAAATGTGCTCATATTTGGTGCTTTTATGTTTAAACATTTTATTTCAAGATGCAGTAGTTGCAACGTATACTGCAATACATAATATTTAGCCTGATCGCTTGTGTTTTAAGTACTGAGAGTACTTAAATGTGACCTGCTTCCTAATTAACACTTTCGTAAGTCAGATCACAAAAAAATGATGAAAATTTGTTGGTGTGAATACTAGCCATAGTGATGCCCATGCTATGCAGGAAAGCAGTAGCTTCGCAAATGTGAAAATAGATAATTTCGTGTTGTACAGGGAGCATTTGTTTTTCTTCATTGCAGCAGATACCTGGTTTGGTTTTTTCTTGGGTTCTTTAGGCTTGCCAAGCAATGGTTGCCAGCTCAGGGAGCATGCAGAGGGCTCTTCATACTTGAATATTGAGTTCGATCAGCTTTTCTGAGGAAGCAAGGTGATCTAGTGTCCACATGCTTTGTTCAGTTCCTGTACAATGCTGTATAGTAATGTGCAATGTTGCACAATATTGTACAGTAATAAATAAGGGCACTTGAACAGGCAGTGTTCTGAATGAAAGAGCTTAGACAGCCAGTAAAGCTCGGTTGAAGGTCAGTCTGTAATTGACTACGTGCTTTTGGGTGGGTGATAACCCTAACGACGGGAAGAATCACTCGTAATAATTTGTGCATGCGCTGTCTATGCGCTGATAGATAAAAGCAACTCACAGGGGCTAAAATAAAGTTGCACTTGATATTTGTCAAACCCAATTAGCAAAATAATGCGAACTCATCAGCATCTACCATTCATTGTTTGAGACATTGTTAAAACTGCCTATATGTTTGATCAGAAAAATGACTAGCTGAGATAAGCTTCTCTGTTTTCGCTGCTGCTGTCGTTAAAAAATTATCTTGCCGATCTACAAAAGCACAAATTTTGAGTCTTTTTATTAGACATGTGCAAGAAGCACTGGAGGCTGATCTCGATGATTCCTCCAGTTGCAGTTTTATTTTTCTAGACTCCCCAACCTACCAAACATTGTCAAATCTGACAATTTCTGAGGGTGCATGATGTTGTTAGAATTCCAACAGAAGTGTATAAGAACACGTAGAAAAACTGTCAATCACATTAATCGATATATATATAGGCGCAGTAATGAAAAAGTTAAGCACACCTTCGGGCACCACCACCAAAGTTCACATAGGAGACTGCTACAAAGCAATGTCATTTAAATGTTTCAATTAAGGTTATGAACTAGTGACCCCTCATTGTTTTCACATGGCTTGCACACTGTAAATGCTGCATATGTTTTGCATTTGCTTTATTAACCCTTTGAAGGACAGTGCGTCATATATGTCCCACTTTTACACCTTTAGCTCTCGGTAAGCACCCATTTTTGTATCTTGAGGCAATAGCTAGTCCACAAAACTCTGCCATTTAACGCACGCGCAAAATTGTGCCGGTGCTATTTGTGTTCGATGCATGCATGAAAAAATTGCACACAAATGTTTTGTGGACGGCCTGTGCTGTGCCACTTTGTCCGTCATACTTCAGTCTGTTTCCCGGACCCTACAGGGTCAGTGGAACAAACACATAGCACTTTTTCATAAACGGCTTGTATGGAAGCGAAATTTATTGTGAGCTACTCCTCAGCACCTCATTTACTCATACCACACAAATTTCAAGAGTTTTGTTTCACGAGGGAAGTCGGAAATAATCTTGCATTGAAACTCTTGAGAGTCAGCAGGACAAATGTATCTCGCTTTTTTTAGAGACCGCTTAATGTCAATGGGACAAATATGTCTCGCTTTTTTTTTAATGAACTGCTTTTTGTGTAGTAGTGGCATTTGTTGTAAAAATTTTCTAAGCACTGCATTTACTCATACTGTCGCTCATTACTGTCATTGTCATGTATGTTTGTGTCATTGCATGCGTGTGCCGATGCATGCCGGTACCGATGTGTACGTGTGCCAATGCATGCGCGTGCCGATGCATGCGCGTGCCGATGCATGCGCGTGCCGATGCATGCGTGTGCCGATTTATGCACATGCCGATGTATGCGGGTGCCGATGTGTGTTGATGCATGTGCGTGTTGATGCATGTGCGTGTTGATGCATGCGCATGCCGATGTATGCGGGTGCCGATGCATGTGCGTGTTAATGCATGTGCTTGTCGATGCATGTTACTTTTTTTTTAACAACGGGATACCGCACAAGCTTGAGAAATAAAAAATATTCTATATTCGATTTGATACTGAGTGAACATTTTTCTCGAATATATGTATTTGATTTGGGGAGAGAGAGTGTGAAACAAAGGAAAGGCTAACCAGTTTGGTGCTTAATTGTAATCTATCTGCATGTGCTATATAAATTAGTCTCGCATGGTGTTCCATTATTTGATGTGTTCAATTCACGAGAAAGCCCATGTGAGTGAGTATGTAGTCGAAGTGGGCCCGTCCGATTCTGCTGAGTGAGTCCAAGTGAGCCCTGCTGATAGAATTTTGGTGCTCCTGAGTGGGCCCACCTTTGGTGAGTTTGAGTGAGTATACAAAATTAGTTCGAATGAGCCTAGCTGAAGAGAATCTTGGTGAGTCCGAGTGAGCCCGTTGTCCAGCATCTCTGATGCGGTACACAGCACCTGCTGCATCTCTGTGCTATAACGTGGGCAGATGCACATATGTGAGATTGCTTGTTCACAGCTGCAAGTTTTACAGGTAGAGCTGTCAGCCCAGCCAATAATGAACGAGTATTACTTGATAAATTCAACATCATAACCGGCACAAGTCTCTTGACATTTGGCAGCCCAGGTGGTTGTTAGGTTTTCAATATGGGAGCCCAGGGTATGTAGGCAACTGTTTGTGGAACTTGTTATTCCACGAGGCCAGTGTACTACCATGTGCCATAGAGCATCTGCTGCATCTGCTCTTGTGAATAAAGTTCACACCTGTCTGCCACTGTCATGCGCAGATTGGTTGGCATGATTGTTTCCACTGACACCGCAGTGTGTCTGCAGCCAATGATAAAGTATATAGTGTCCCTGTTTTGTTGCTCAATGGTGTAAATGGCTAATCTCTGGCACAAGTTAATGATATCTGCGGCTAATTGAACTTTGTATACTTTATGGAGCTGCCTTTGAGAAAAAAATGGTCCAGCAATAAAATAAATTTGAGTGCCACTCAAAGCACAGAGCACAGAAAGCTCCACTCCCACAGAATTAATCATAGAGGATGTGTCGATCTTGATTTCAACAGAATTCGCTGGTATGACAACTGTTCCTGACAAACTAGTAGATTTAACAGAACCTCGTTTCTGCTTTTTCCTAAACCTTTTCGGGCAGTTTGGGCTATACGAAGTGCTGTGCACCTCATATAGGAATTGTAGTGTTGCTTGTTTTAACGCTAACGGCACCCAGATTCTCACTTTTCAAACACCCCCATTCCAGAATAATCATTGGACTTCATGTAAATTTTAGACTAACACTAAGTGCGACTGAAAGGGTTGAATGTTTGTGCACATCCTCGTTTTTGTCTGTTCACTCTTTTTCACAGTTTGAGTTATAGCAATGTTGCCCCGTTAATCATGTCTAGTGAAGTAATATCACCAATCTTGCAGTCTAAGTGTGTTTTGTGCAGTATTGTGTAGCCATTTCACATTTAGAATATTTAGTTTGTGCCGTTAAGTATGCTAATTATACAAAAATGTCTGAATTATCAATTTGCCACATAAAGTTAATATGGAAAATAACAGCACCAGTGTAACTACTTTTTTCCTTGCTACAGGAAGGAATTGCACGCTCATATCTTGAACAACCAAATCACTGATGAGAAAGTTGATCGCTTGAGCCATATTGAAGATACCATTGAAAGGCTGGAAAAGCTGATCTTGGCCAAAGGTGAGAGCCGAACTATTGTCTTGTCTATGGCTACCGAGTTGGGTTTTCAGTTTAGAAGTGCTCAGATAAGTTTTTAAAAAGGGGCTTCATTAGTTCCCCTTGTCTAATGTTAACTTCCAGAAGATTGAGTGGTATACTCTCGCGTAACACTAAACACCGCAGGATTTAAAATATTTGTTTTAATATTTCGTTTTAAAACCCCAGGTGGTGGAAATTTCCAAAGTCCTCCACTATGGCGTGCCTCATAATCAGAAAGTGGTTGTGGCACATAAAACCCCATACCTTAACCTTCAAAATAGGGGGTGTCCAAAACCTGACGTCTATGATGTGTTTCCGGCTCTCAATATCGCTTCTGCCACATTCAACCAGCAAAAACATTGCCTTCAAGACCTGCATTTTCAATACAGAGGGCACCACCCTATGAGGCGTGGGTTTGGACACCACCTATGGTCAATTTTTACATTGAGGTGCTAGTTCAAGCAATGAAAATCATGAAAAAAGGTCGTTACTATCGGGTAAATACAGTAAGTGGATGTATAGAGTAGCGTAAGTGAGGCAAGTCGATATGTTGAAAATATGTGGCTGTTGGGGCTTGTGAGAACGAAGGGATGGGGTTGTGCGGTTCTTTTTTTTTAAACTGAAAGAAGCTTTGCATGTAAACAGGCATAGTTGACTCAATGTGCTCAATTTTCGGCATGTGGAAAGATAGGCAATTTTCGACATAAGGAAAGATGGGCTTTGGAGAGTTGAAAAATGAGCTAAAATTAAGTTGTATGAGAAGGTAAACAAGTAAGAAATAGCCTCAGTGATATAAGAATATTTGTGTAGAAGATTCAAATTTATCTTCTGACCAGATGTAATATATTGCAAAAGGTGAAAGCTTCTTGTCATTAGTATAATGTATACATTCGAGAACTCTCCTTGAGACATTTATATTGGTTGGTTAGTGTCTCTGGGAAGTTTCATAAATGTATCTGTACAATGCCTGTTTAGTTTCCCTAGCAAAAATTCCCAATAGAAATACTGTAGCCTGTTGGATTACAGGCACTAATGGTGTCACTTACATTGTGTCAATTACACAAGGATAGAGCTTAGAGCACTTTATTCACACTCCGCTGGACTGCACTTATCTTAAACATGCAATACAATGGCCACAAAAAATCGCTAGATGGGCATAACAATGTCGCTAAGTTCAGAATTGCACTAGAGTGTGGCAAATCTCGGCTGGGAAACTACGGACTCGGGCTCGAAAAAGCTTCTGATGTTTCCGCAGAGACGTAAAAAATTAATAAAGAACACACATCTGCTACAAACAAACTCTCAATAGCACACTTTAAAGTCTATCTTCTTAAATGATATCACGTCAAGTCACTTAAGCATTTCTCCTATCACAACACAGGATACATCTATACTCCAGGCAAACTTTCATAGTAATTGAAGGCAGTGAACACTTTCAGGGTGGATCACATGGTCGTCGGGATGCATTTCGTGGGCCACATCGTCACAGTTATTAGGCCTTAGTTATGCCAGCTCAATCAGTATATGGGTGCCAGAGCGGAGCTCCTGTACATTTGACTGCAGGCAACAACTGCGAATCGATGGTACAAATCCCAGCAAACATAGTGAAAACACAGAGGAAAAAAAAAACTTCTAAAGACTGAAGAGCGAAGTGTCCACTGCCAGCTAGCACTTGTTGTTTGTGTGCTACCTGTCATGGCAAAACGCAGACAGGCACTGTTTTGCAGTCCCATCCACTCAGTCTCACTCACATGCTCATTGGGGTATTTAGCATAGCCGAATTGTGCTATTGTGCCATCGACGCTACTGCGCATACATGGACTCTGCCAACACGACGAATTGGATGGAAAAAACTGCTAGATTCTCAGCGTGCCCGTTCTTTGACCAACACCATGCTGTCGTATGCTTTTCCATGCTGTACATTGAAGTAATTTGGAAAATTGCACTGTTATGTGCGTTACCAGTTCACTTATTTTTCTACTCTCTATCGATACAAGAAACAGAAAAGCAACAAATATTTCCTGCTTATAAAAATAAATTAGTATCGTCACGAACCTATTGGTCAAAAGCAGTCACCTATTAGGCCTTATTGGTGCCAGTACCAGGTACCAATGCAAATTCAATTGGGCCAATAAGTGGAAAATAGATGTCACCTATTGGGCACTATTGTTACCAATACAAACTCTATTGGTCCAACAGATGGCAAATATATGTCACCTATTGGACCCTACTGGCACCAATGCAACTTAATTGGTATTTTTGCTAGGGCTAACATTGTCTTTTGCCTATGTGGTGTTTGTGGTAGAACAAATATTCCAGCATATAAGCTATTATACATAAAGCGGTTTAATTTCATGCATATCACTTGCAGTGTTTCAAATTTTTGTTTCACTTTGAAGGTGTTTGCAGCTCTTGCACCTGGTATGTGAACAGGCTCTTAAGCCTACAACTGAAAGGAACTGAAATTAGGGTGAATTTCTATGTCGGCATGATTTTGACACGGAAGAAAACAACAGGACAAGTGCTAACTGCAAACTTCAGCTTATTCCCAATGAAAAGCACTTTTCCTAACCGTCAACACAGAAACAAAAACAAAACAAATCATGGTGCTTCTGCCAATGCCAAAGCAAAAAACACACCAAAACTGTTGTTTCAGCTGATGGTGCCTCTCTTCTAGCCTCTGTGCTGAAGGAGCTGGAGTTGCAGCTGACACATGAAAGTACACACCATGTGTGACTAGCGAAACTCTCCACACAAAAAGCAGTATCGATCATGAGAGCAATAATCTAATGTACGCACAGTTATATAGACTGGCTGGCCATTACTCAACCAGTGCATTTTATTAACATTGATGGCCTAACTAGAACACATCGGTTTCAACGCCAACCAAACATATGACAGCAAACTCTGGCTAGCTGCTACCGCGACCGCCTTCACTACCTCCAGAAAAAGGAGATATCACCACATATACACAAGATGTGGAAATGGGATACCACCAGAGAGAAATAAACTCAAAAGGGCATCACAACACTTGGAAACGAGCGTCTACAACCTGCATGGAACACGACGCAGATAGCACACATGAGTGCACAATGCGCTGTTCACTCAAAGAAGCTTCATAGGATGGAAAAAATATAAACTTCAAATGTTCACCACTTCTCGTATCACAGGGTCCCCAAAGGCAGAACACTGCATTGGAATGTTAGAAGATAATAATGGAAGTAATGAAAACCAAAGGTGACTGTACCAGTTAGCTGAAATCCTCACTCGTATTCACTCAATGAAATTCACTCATATAGGCCGTTGATCATTACATTGGTAATATACAGGCTAGCAATGCAGGCAATCAAGTTAAAGCTGCAAGCATGGGCAGAGAATAATGGGGTTTTGGGAGAACTTCAGAATGGCTTCAGAATAGGTATGCATTTGGATGATAACTTATTTGTTCTTACCCAGTGTATTGAAATATCAAAAGTAGAAAGCAGACCGTTATATGTGGCCTTTTTAAACATTACAGGAGCCTATGACAACGTAGACCGCAACATCTTGTGCGATATTCTGGAAGGGGAAGGCTTAGTGACGATTTTCTACAGCTTTTGAGAGAGATTTACCTAGAAAATACTGTTTGCGTTGAATGGGAAGGGATGAGGAGCGAGGAGAAAGTTGATATCAACAAGGGACTGAGGCAGGGTTGCCCTTTATCCCCACTGCTGTTTATGGTGTACATAGAGAAGACGGAGGGGGCGCTAGAAGGAAGTAATATCGGGTTTAATCTCTCATACAAACAGGCGAGTACAGTAGTAGAGCAGCAGCTTCCAGGTTTATATTATGCAGACGACATTCTGTTGCTAGCTAAAAGCAAAGTGATTTGCAACGTCTGGCTAATATCTGTGGACAAGAAGGCAAGAATTTAGGTTTGAAATTTAGCGTTAGAAAATGGTGTTAAGGTATTCAATGAAAACAGTGAACAGACAGTGGCAATACAGGGCCGTGAAATACCTCGGGTAAGAGAATATAAATACCTTGATATATGAATAAATGAAGGCAATAGATATATGTAAACACAGGAGAAAACAATAACAGTAAAGGGGAAGAGAAACGCAGCCATAATGAAACCTGGAGTGCTATGGGGATACAATAGGTATGAGGTGCTCTGGGGTATGTGGAAAGGTGTAATGGTTCCAGGACTCACATTTGGAAATGCGGTTGTTTGCTTGAAATCAGGGGTACAATCGGGACTCGATGGCAACCAAAGGTCAGTGGAATGCCTCGCATTGGGCACTCACTGTAAGACTACAAATGAAGCTGTGCAGAGGGATATGGGCTGGAGAAGTTTTGATGTGAGGGCAGCTCACAGTAAAATTATGAAGAGTGAGGAATATGGAAAAAAGTAAATGGACTGGGAGAGTGTTGAGGTATTTGTACAAGAAGAGCATTGATTCACAGTGGAGAACTAGGAAGCTTACCATCAGGTATGCAGCCTGTACAGTGAGCAACACAGCAACACAGAATGCCAAGTGGAAAGTCAGAGAGGGTGAAATAATCTTGTGGGTGGCGGCATTGGAAAAGAAACCTGTCATGAGTAGCTACTTAAGAGGAAAAAACGAAATCGGGAAACTCAAAAGGAAGCGCATTACTTTTCGAAGTGAGATCAGGATGCCTTAGAACACGCACTTATGAGGCGAGATATTAGAAGGAAGAAGGCATGTGCTTGCTGCAGTAAAGCTAGGGAAACGATTGAGCATGTTTTATTAGAATGTGAAGGTATCTGCCTAGTGGTCGATTTAGGGATCGCTGGCCTCCTTGAAGCCCCTAGGTTCAGCGAGAGCAGGGGGAAAGTAAACATGTCTGCAATAGAGATTAGTAAGAGGCGATTGGAAGATTGGTGGAAGTAGGGAAACGACAAACAACGGAGGCATACAAAAACAAAGTTCGCAATATGGGTTCAGAAACTGGTTATGGGAATTCGTCATTTTTTTTCCTTTTCTTTTTTTCTTTTTTTAGCATAGGTAGGACATTAGGTGATAAAATAACAAGAGCTTGGTGGTGTAACCCACCGCCCCATTACAAAGGGGACGCTCATAACATCCATCCATCCATGCATGAGGCCCCACCAGGATGGGAGCAGACTAATCAGAGCACGCCAAGGGAGAGGCGAGGAGGGGGTATAGAAGCAGGTGTTTCGCTGATGTGCACCTTTTCGCCCCATGAATTCCGCTTGGCACAAGTGGCAGCGGGGGCTCACACGAGAGCGGAAGCGCCGACGTCGCGCAAATCTCGAGCTTCGAGCGAGAAGCGTAAGCAAAGCGCAAGCAGAGGGAAGCTGCTACTGCCGAGGATTGAGAATGGGAAGCGCAAGCCAAGCGCCGGTGAAGGCAAGCCAATCCCCACTTTCAAGAGAAGGCAACCCAAGCCAAGTGCCAGCAGAGGCAAGCTAACCCCAAATGCGAGAGTAGGAGGCCGAGCAGAGACATAGGCACAGAGAGATTCCGCCCACGGAGGGTGCTGATGGACTGTTCAAGAGAGAATTTCTCGACCGTGAGTGCAGCCACAGCTGCAAGGTGTGTGATAGACTGTGGTTTGATCACAACCTCACACAACTGAGGAATGTGCGCAGTCCAGAACCTAAACGGGAATCTAACAAAACGACGGCAACGAGGCAAAATACTTTCATAAAAACTCTGCTAAACACGATTTCAATTGAGAAAACGACTGCCAGCTTCCCTATTTTGACTGCTTTCACTGCGTGGAACTGGCTTTACTTTTTTCAAATATTTCTTCTCTCGCAAGCCATTTCTGATTTTGCAATAACTAGTTTGTCTCCTTGGCCTTTGCTTTTGTTGTTGTGATTTCATGAAAGGCAAGCATTATATGCTCTATAACATTATAACCCACTGCAAAATGCTGTCTAAAGTCAAGGAACAAAGCAGTAAGCATTTTCTTTTGAATGTTTCGTAATAAGTGCCATTGCTAGAAGGCCTGTGTAGCCTAACTTCCATGCCACAGCAATTCATGCACTTGCAGTACTGAAACTTCCTTGTGTTGTTTCGCTTGCAGGAGGAAAACTACTTTGCGAGCCAAGCAAGACCTGGTAGTAGTAGTGCCACTTGAGATTCTGCTGCCTTGCAGACCCATGGTGCAAAATCGGAAAGCTCAAGTGATTTGGGTCACTTTATGCTGTTGTGCAAAACTTGTGCAATAACTTGTGCAATGCAAATGTGCATCAATAATTTCATAGTTGCTTCATTGTACATTCACTACACATCATACAAAGCATATGAAAACTTATATGGGTATCTGGCACACTGTATTGTGCCGTTTTTGCAGGTGTTCAATTATTTCATAGTCAAGTCACTGTATATTCTGCATAGTTCATGCTAACTTGAAAATGTATATAATATGGCACACTGTGCATTCATATTTTATATTTAAGTATTTGTTTTGTTGTATGTTAACATACTATTATGTTTGCAACAGTACAAATAAAGAACTTTTGAGATTTTGACAATTGTTTTTAGGCTGGATTGTTATCTTGTTGCTGCAATGTCCTGTTAGTGAAGAAGACAATATAAAGTTGCAACATGTACTGCCATCACAGAATGGAAGGACTAGCAGGACTGAGAAAAGAGATGAACAGTTTCCAACTCTCCAGGTCTGCCAAGTTTTGTAGTTAGCATTGCTAATTTTGCAATTAACTCATACATCAACCATCTCCGACGAACACTTTCATGTCTAAAATTGTACTTATATCATAACCCCTTGATTATTTAGATGAGCGTATCTTTTCGCTGCTATTTGTGGGAGCCTGAGTGATTCTAAAACTGTACTGCTAAATTATGGTAGGGGCAGGGTTCACCCTGACACTTTCCACATACTGACCCAGAAGCCTCCCTTCTCCCGCCGCGCTGAGCTCATCTGGGTGCCCGCGCACTCTGGAAACCCCGGCAATGAGGCCGCCGATTCTTTAGCTCTAGGGTCGAGAAACCAGGCTCAGGCGGACCTCATGGCGGGTTTCTCGAGGGAGCATGGGTGTACCTTCACTGACCTCATAACGAATGCTCGCGCCGAGAAGCAAATATACCCCCCCCCCCCCCCCATTCTTCCCTCACTACCAGGGAGGAACACTTATGGCGCCGTCTGCAAACATGGACCCTACCTAACCCATCCCTCCTCTCCCACTACCGATCCATCCCACCTTCTTGCCCTCTGTGCAATGCGCCGAAAGCAAACCTCGCCCATGTACTCCTGGCCTGCCTGGTTTCTCGTCCTCGGCGGGCCGGTACCGCTCCAAACTTGGGAAGACTGGGAGATCTCATTACACTCCACGGACCCAGTGTTGCGACGCCGTTTCTCGAACCTCGACCGGCGTTACTATTGGGTAGCGTGGCGTTGTCGGCAGGCTGCAGGCGTCCGGTAGACCATGGCGACCAGGCAAGGACGCGACGATTTCTAGTGCGAAACTTGCACTGTTTATTCAATGGTTGGTGAAGGATAAGAAGAGAATTAATGAAAAGAAAGTACGTTGCGGGTCCCCTCAAATATGCCCACTAAAATCGTAGGCGGGATCTTGCTCACGTCAACATCACGTGACATGCACTGAGTCCATCGTGGTCCCTCCGGTGCTTGGCGGCCGCTCCCACTTTCCCAGGTGACGTTGCACTTGCTTGCCTCCGCTGGCGGCAACCCGCGGGTCAGGGATCGTATGCGGCTGATCCTTTCTACCAGGTGACGTTTTCACGGGCTTGCCTCTGGCGGCAACCCGGGGTCCTGTCTGGTTCGCAGAAAGCGTTCTCCCCTAGAGTTGGACAGTTCACGGAAAGGGTGCTCCCCTTGGTCGCACACACAAAGGGGCCTGTCATCACTGCGGGGCACCTGCCAGACCGGCAACCACTCGAGACAACCATAGCAAATTAGGAATCCATACTCCGTTTCGATTAGGCATGGTCTTTGAGCATCCTTTTCGCCCGGGGTGTTACACGCCAACCATAGTTTCATATTATAGTGTAACTAGAGGGAAATCGCAGTGCGATCGTTCAACCATCATGGGAATGATGGGAAGTACGGGCTACGGATTGGCACTTTGTTGACTGGCAAACTATGCTACAAGAATTTTTTGGCAGTTTTGGTTTCGCTCCAAGCGCAATTGCTGTAACCTGCAGTGGGGCAGTGCAACGCAAAGCCTTTGTTCTGTTGCTCGGAGTGGCGATAGCGCGCTGGGCCAGTGGCTGGGACGATGTTTGTGTCGCGGTGTGGTGTCGAAGCCCTGACGAGAAAGCGACGGCATCGTAAAGTTGAAAGAACATGTTTTGACCGTTTGGACCTTGGTTAAGTGTGTTAGGTTGGCGCTGTAGCGTTACGTGCTTTATAAACTTCAGAATATGAAAAAGAAGGCATAACTAATACAAGACATAGACAGTTGTACTTCTAGTGGCTTGCCAATCAAATTTTATTGAGGGCTTCATTACGCATTGCTCGTTTATGTGCTCATTGAAATGTGTGTTTTAGAACTTACAAACTTGTGGTAGGAAAGGTTGCTGCTTCCTGGCTGTAGTCTAGTATCGCAATATGGGTAATCACTCGGCGTGTTAAGTTTAGTATCGCAAATGGGTAATCATTCTGCGTGTTAAGTCTGCTCACACAGCATCGAGGTGTGATGACTTCCCAAACGTGACGCGAACTTTTCAGCGAAAAATGGAACAAAAATACCATATGCAGCAATTATTAGCAATTCTCGCCTTGAACTACCTATTTTCTAAATACATTTCCCCCCCCCCCCAAAAAAAAAAACAATATCTAAGATGCCCTCCGCTCCCGGGAAACGAGACGGCCCACGCCACGGCTCGAGGACTAGTACATGCCGAGCCGCCGCGCCCGCCGGCAATCCCGAAGTCTCGCCCACCGCGAGAGCGATGCGGGAGCGGACGTAGGGGGATCGCATGGCCACTTTCAGGGGCAAAGGCCTCTCCCATACTTCTCCAACTACCCCGGTCACACTACAGCTTGAACAGATGTAAATACCCACCACCGCACGTCAAGCTAAACAAGAAACAGGCGGTTGCCTAGAGGCAATTGCAGACACACTGTTAAGAACGGCCCGCTGACATGCAAGTTTTAGCTGTTAAGGAATGGCCTGCCGAGGTGGCAACGTGCAAGTTTTGCCAGCCAGTTGCGACAGCGGCGGCAAACTTTTCTTGGAACGCCACCGCAAACCTCTAGCCACGGCGTCACTAAGTCGACTGTGTGTGGAGAACAATACGCGCGTCCTCGACTCTCCGTCGCTGGAGCAGAGTTAGACGAAGCAGGCTTTGTGCCTGAACCCGCCACCGCGGACCTGATCTGCTATGAGCGGGGGGAGTTGCCGCGGGAACATCTACGGACACCCCTTCCCACGCGCCGTTCAAGAAGCAAGACAATGGACACCACGGCGGCCGCGCTGAGGGGGTCAGCTCCGAGTTCTGCGAAGGCCCTCGGGGGGAGGGGGACCGTGAACCTGTGCGGGTGTGTCTGTGTGTGTAAGCCGTCCCGCAGAGAGGCGCCTCGTTTACGATGACTGGTCAGCCGTTTCTCTCACCTTGGGATCGAGGGAGGACCGAGTGTTTATAAACCGCTGTTGTGCGGCTGCTCAGTGCACTTTCTCTCGCAGTCATGCTAGACTGATGAACTGCAACACCCTGATGTAGATACTGTAAATAAACCCATATTCTTCGTTCTCGATGAGAAGCAGTCCTTCCCTTCAACAACGTCCTCAGCGTGGATAAGTTGGACGACGGCATGGGCAAGCTACCTTCTAATTCATGCCAGACGCCAATCTTGACAACTGGCTGACAGCGGTGAGATAGACTTTGCGACGTAGTGCTGCGTCTGCGGTGAGTGCTTGGTTCTTGCTTTGACTCTCTAGGCTTCATTTTCTGGTTGTTCTCTTTAGAACTGTAGGGAAGCTAGATTGTTGATTGTTAGCTAGGTTGTGTTTTCCTAGGTAGATTTAGCGAGCAGGACCAAGGCAGTAAAGCAGCAATCATGGAGTTAAGGACTGCTGAGAGACGAATTGTTGATTGTTGGTGAGGAACTGGGCCTAGATGTACGGTAGGAAATGCTAAAATCGGAATTACTGAAGCTAATTTCCGAACAGGCCAGTGAGGAAGAAATCGAAATGGAGTTGGAACTTCTGAAAAAAAAGAAAGAGAACGGGACAGAGAGAGAGAGGAACGCGAGTTAAGAAAAATGCAACTTGAACTTGAAAGCAAACGTTTGGAGTTGTCTCAAGGAAGTGAAGGCGCTCTGGGACGATCAAGTGAGGCAGAATCATATCGCATGGACAGGCTATTAAAGCCATTTGAGGTCGGGACCGACATAGGCTTGTTCCTAAGCAATTTTGAAAGGACTTGCGAAAAGGTGAACTTCGGCCCGAGTACATGGCCACAGCGGTTGCTGTTATGTTGCCGTGTGAGGCGGCGGAAGTAATCGCCAGACTCAGTGCACAGGATGCATATGATTATTCGAAAGTTAAGGCTAGTTTCCTGAAGAAATACCGCCTTTCAGCCGAAGCTTTTCGGCAAAGGTTTAGGAGCACAGGCAAGAAAGATAGCGAGGGGTATCCGGAGTTTGCATACGGCTTCAACCAACCTAGTCGAGTGGCTGAAAAGCGCGGAAGCGTACGACAGCAGAGACATGATCATTGAATGCATGTGTCTAGAGCAGTTTTACAAAAGCATCCCCCAAGCTGTGAAACTGTGGGCGCAAGACAGAGGGAATGTAAACACTGTAGAAAGGGCGGCTGAATTAGCCGAAGAGTACGCAACGCGTAGAAAGAACGCCGAGGACGGAAATTGGGACGGTCGAAATGGACCGCAGAAACCATTTCCGTTCAAAAAGGGCTCGCAGACTAGACGATCGGAGCCTGTAGACGTGGATGAAAAGCCCGCAGAAAAGAGCGAGTTTAAACTTAACGGGGAAACCGCACAAAAGGAACAGAAAAGAAAATTCAAATCTTTTTGGCCGATTCACTGTTATAAATGCCACAAACCGGGGCATATAGCTGTAAACTGCGGGAAGCCTAGCGTAGTTTTTTCCTACGTAGAGGAAAAAGACGAGAATATGGAACTTTTAAGCCCCTATCTTCACGACCTGCAAGTTAATGGCAAACCGTGCCGGGTGCTAAGAGACAGTGCCGCCACGATGGGCATTGTCCATCCGTCTTACGTGACGGTAGATGACTTCACCGGAGAAGTAGCATGGATCAGACAGGTTGTAGAACACAGCGTGTGTCTGCCCATGGCCAAAGTCAAAATCAGTGGACCATTCGGGGAGCTAGTGACCGAGGCTGCAGTTTCTAAATTTTTGTCACTGTAGTACCCTTACATTTTTTCGAATCGTTCAAATCGGTTACTGCGTGAAAAAGGGCTTAAACTAGGAGAGGGCATAGTACAGGCATTGACCCGAGGCCAAGCTCGTAAGATCGCGTCGCTTTCGGCTGAAAATGCACAAACTCCTCGAGCGGAAGCAGAAAAAGGGATAACTTCAACCCGAATCCGAGCTAGGCCCGAGGGACAAAAAAAAAAAAAAAAAAAAAAAAACAGTTGAGGAGAGCCTGCCAGCTGACCAGCTCAATGAGAACGTATCGCTAGAGTGTCAAAGTTCAAGCCTGCAGGAAGAGCAAGCTGCGCAATCGCAAGTGAGACAGGGTCGTTATCACCGGCCTCAAAGAACTTTGATCAGCTCTTACGTGTGGATAGAGACACTGGCAGCTGAGCAAAATAATGATGAGAGCTTAGCTAAATTACATCACACAGCTAAAGAAGGCATTGCTAGGCGCAACGTGAGAATACATGAGAGAGGAGGGTTGTATCGGCACTACAGAGTTCGAAAGGGTAGGATTTTAGATCGGTTAGTCGTACCTACTAAGTACAGGGAGGACCTTTTGAGTCTCTGTCATGGAAATGGGTGGTCCGGCCACCTAGGCATAAACAAATCAAATGAAAGATTGCTTATGGAATACTACTGGCCTGGCTGTTTCAAAGACGTAGAAAATTTTGTAAGATCATGCGACGCCTGCCAGCGCTCGGGTAAACCAGGAGAGAGATGGAAAGCTCCATTAAATGTAATGCCCTTAATAATAGAACCTTTCAGACGACTTGTGATAGACACAGTAGGGCCTCTACCAAAAACAAAATCGGGTTACAGGTACTTGTTTACCATGCTGTGTCCGGCTACAAAGTTTCCAGACGCAATCCCTCTGAAAGAGCTCACCTCCACCGAAGCAGTAGACGCGCTTTTGACAGTGTTTGCACGAGTTCGGTCTCCAGCCGAAATTCAGGCGGATCAAGGGTCAGTATTGATTAGCGCACTGAGTTCCACATTCTTGCAGAAGTGCGGGGTAAAGTTAATACACAGTTCCGTCTATCTCCCTCAGTCAAACAGTGTAGAGAGGTGGCATTCAGTGCTTAAGCGAGTTTTGCGTGCGCTCTGTTACGAGCACATGGAGGACTGGGAGAACTGTCTGCCGGCAACTTTGTTTGCTTTGCGAACGGTTCCACATGAAGCGACAGGGTTCTCGCCAGCAGAACTAGTGTATGGGAGGACACTCCGTTCTCCACTAAGAATGTTAAGAGAGATGTGGGAGGAAAGAGGACAGAGTCCTACAGTGGTTGAATACGTGCTAAATCTGCTGGAACGGCTAAGCGCAACCCAAGAACTAGTCGAAATGAACATGGGAGTAGCTCAAAAGAACGCCAAATTCTATTACGACAAGAATGCGAGGCTTCGTACGTTTAACCCCGGAGACCAGGTAATGATCCTCAAACCTTCAAGAAAGAACAAGCTTGAAGTTCACTGGGACGGGCCCGTTAAAGTGTTGCACAAACTTTCAGATACTAACTATGCTCTGAAAATGCCCGGTTGCAGGAAAGAGGTGAGAGTATATCACTGCAATTTGATGAAGCCGTATATAGAGCGGAGCGGAGTCGTTAACTATACCATCAAAGAGCAGGATGGCACTAGTAGCAATTTTAAGGAGTATAGGGCGACCTCCAACTCTGAAATCGGCCTAGAAGAAGTAGTAAAACATTCGGTAAGCTCGCACGCTCTTAGACCCGAGCAGCTAAATAAGCTAAAAGGGGTGTTAGGGGAATATCTGGACAGATTCAGCGATCGGCCGGGTCGAACCGAACTAATAACGCATGAAATAGAGCTGACATCAACCGAACCCGTAAGATCAAAGCCTTACAGGGTGTCGCCAAGACAGAGAGATTATGGAGGCAGAGATACAGCGCATGCTAGAGTTGGGAGTTATTGAGCCCGCTGAGAGTGACTACACGTCACCGCTAATACTGGTAGAAACCCCTAACAAGGACCCTCGTCAGTGTGTTGACTACAGGAAGTTAAATGCCATTACTAGGGATCAGCTGTACCCGATACCCAACATTGAGGAACGAATTGAAAGAGTTAGCGCTGCTAAATACATTTCAACTATAGATCTCGTGCGGGGATACTGGCAAGTTCCCTTTCAGAAAGTGCCAGCCGCTATGCCGCATTTATCCCACCTGTAGGCACTTTTAGCCCTCTCGCACTCAGCTTCGGGCTGAAGAACGCGCCGTTTAGCTTCTCTAACTTAATGGATATTGTCCTAAAAGACTTGCAGGAGTTCGCCTTGCCATATCTTGATGATGTAGCAATTTTTTCGGACAGCTGGGAACAACACGTATCGCACCTCAAACAGGTGTTCTCACGGTTGAGGGAAGCCGACTTAACGATGAAAGCGGAAAAGTGTAGATTTGGTTGTTCGCAGGTTACTTATCTAAGCCATGTTGTCGGTCAGGGCACGAGACGGCCGGCCGAGCTGAAAATAGCTACGATTGGAGAATTTTCTCATCCGCGCACGAAAACAGACCGTTCATTTTTAGGACTTGTGGGGTACTATCAACGGTACATTCCGAATTACTCGCAAATGGCAAGTCCATTAACGGACGCCCTCCGAAAGGGAGCACCGAGTAGCGTACACTGGGATAAGGACAAAGAGAACGCTTTCCAAAGGTTGAAATCGCTATTGGTTTCTCGTCCTGTGCTTCGTGCGCCAGACTACACAAAGGAATTCATAGTTCAATGCGATGCAAGCGACAGAGGTATGGGCGTGGTACTTAGGTCGGCGACGATAACGAGGAGCATCCTATCCTCTATGCCAGCCGTAAACTAAATGTAGGAGAGGAAGCCTACAGCGCTTCAGAGAAGGAATGCGCTTGTTTGGTTTGGGCCGCCCAGAAGTTGTCGTGTTACTTGTACGAAGCGAAGTTCATCTTCGAGACCGACCACTGTCCTCTGATGTGGCTCAATCAAATGTCACACAAAAATGGCCGCTTGCTACGATGGAGCCTCACTCTCCAAGAGTACAACTTCTCCGTTAGATATAGAAAGGGAAAGTTTCATAGCAATGCGGATGGTTTGAGCAGGCTAATTTGAATTCTGCGGTTAAGGGTCCCACCTGAATTTTAGGGTTACTATTGCTAATTTTGTTAAGCCAAGAAGTTCCCCTCTCATTTAGCAGGATTCGCTCCATGAGTGCTGAATTTGTCAGCACGAAATTGCTTCAAAAACTGGCATAGCGAAATGCAGCATTTTTTGTTTCTGCACTTATGTTTTCCTTGAAGCCTAGCGGCTGTGAAGTGAGATCCAAGGTACGTCATCTTGGCGCAGAGCCGTGTTGTGGGGTTCGTTTTGCAGTTGTCTGTCCTTGTTGGACGTTTTGGGGCGGTGACATCATTACACAAGTGGCCGCTGCCAGCCAAGGCATCATCCCCTGGCCACCAGCCGTTCTCTTCCTGCCCACCGGTTGACAGCGCTGGACGGTCGAGATTTTCCGGGCCATGGAGGCGCTGTTAAGAACGGCCCGCTGACATGCAAGTTTTAGCTGTTAGGAATGGCCTGCCGAGGTGGCAACGTGCAAGTTTTGCCAGCCAGTTGCGACAGCGGCGGCAAACTTTTCTTGGAACGCCACCGCAAACCTCTAGCCACGGCGTCACTAAGTCGACTGTGTGTGGAGAACAATACGCGCGTCCTCGACTCTCCGTCGCTGGAGCAGAGTTAGACGAAGCAGGCTTTGTGCCTGAACCCGCCACCGCGGACCTGATCTGCTATGAGCGGGGGGAGTTGCCGCGGGAACATCTACGGACACCCCTTCCCACGCGCCGTTCAAGAAGCAAGACAATGGACACCACGGCGGCCGCGCTGAGGGGGTCAGCTCCGAGTTCTGCGAAGGCCCTCTGCCCTCGGGGGGGGGGGGGGGGGGGGGGGAGGGACCGTGAACTTGTGCGGGTGTGTGTGTTTAATCCCTCGCGAAGAGGCGGCTCGTCTCCGGGTCGAACGTTTCCCTCACCTTGGGATCGAGCTAGGACCGAGTGTTTATAAACCGCTGTTGTGCGGTTGCTCAGTGCACTTTCTCTCGCAGTCATGCTAGACTGATGAACTGCAACATCCTGATGTAGATACAGTAAATAAACCCATAATCTTCGTTCTCGATGAGAAGCTGTCCTTCCCTTCAACAAAGTCCTCAGCGTGGATAAATTGGACGGCGGCATGGGCCAGCTACTTTCTAATTCATGCCCGACTCCAATTTTGGCATCTGATTACGAGCGATGGGATTGAGCCCCCAATCCTGACAACACATATCCAAACCCGGCGATCGTTCACCACTGCTACCCCGACATTTATTCGTCCAAGCGTGCGGAGCCAGAGCGACGCTGCAGCACATGCTGTGGGCATGCACCGGTAGCGAGCAGCAGGAGTCCCCGATGAACGGGGTAGAAATGGCAGTCTCGAACTGAGGGGCGCGTTGGGAGGCGGCCCTGCTCAGCCACGACCTCTCTGATCAACTGTGGGCCGTCCGGCACGCCGAGGAAGCCGCCCAAGTCCACGGAATCGAGGCCATCACCTAGGCTGGGGTGCTTATGGCCCCACCCCGCCCAAATCGCCGGACATTTGCAATAAAGTTTTCACTCACACTAGTGATTCATCGCGAATAACATTTGATCGTGCGTTAGCTCGTCCGTTCGCTAAGTGACGTATTTGTCGCGAACCGAGTTGCACTAAGGTGCATGCATTGAGGACGGTCGTACTCGCTCCGAAGTAACATTTGCGAGATATGACGCCACTGATAGCCACCTAGCGAGCACTTCCAACAGTACGCGCGGGAGCAGTAGCAGACGACAAACTTGAAGAAAAGAGCGGTACGAAGACGCGGACTAAAAGAGGAACATGTACGACGGACAAGGCGCCTTGTCCGTCGTACATGTTCCTCTTTTAGTCCGCGTCTTCGTAGCGCTCTTTTCTTCAAGTATGCAAAACCAACTCGCCCACGTCAAGCTTCTGCTAGCAGACGACAACCCTTTGCAGCAAGGATGGCTGAAGTTCGCGGCTGCGATTTCTCCTTTGTTCGGGCGCCAGAGTGCCTTTGCGGTGACAGCTGTAGGGAAGACGCTGACCTCTGTGGGAGCCGGTATGAACACGATGTTACCGGTGTTTGAGACAACATGGTCCACATACGTGCCAGGTGCGTCCCGCAGACAAACGCCGTGAACCCCATTTACAGGAAGTGGAGCTCATGTGAACTAGCCGATAAATTTTGTTGACTAATGCGATGTCTCGATCGTGTTTTTTTTTGTTAATTCTTCCCTTGCCGTAATGCTGCTTCTGTACCTCAATAATAAGCACCCGTCGTTAGTGCAGACTTATATCAAACAAATCCTCATGGTGCGATGTCTGCATATGCCGTTGTGATTTTTCTGCCGATGAATGCATCTGACATCGCTGAATAAGTGCAGTCAAAGTCGCCTCAAGAAGAGTAATTGCGAATTTATTGATGGAAACGCGTACACTAGTCAACGAAGTCGCCTAACGCCCGGTTAATAAAAGCGCGTGGTAGCTCTGTACCGCCGATGAACTGCCGTTCCCTCTGCAGTTTTCGCAATTTTAAATTCCCCAAGGGAACTGCTTGGAAACGTACAAAGCTAAAGTCTTGCTAACTTTTCAGTACTTTTTTTTTAATGTTACTAGAGAGAGGGTGCCACAGGATATATTTAAAGCCATAGCTGCGCCAGTCAAAGTAGATGAGCACTGGCGGCAAGGCCGTGATTAGTCCTCCGTGGCGTAAGCATAATAAGAAATAATCCAGTTGAGTACAAAATTCACATTCAAGAAGCGACTCATACGTTGTGAAACAAATAAATCACTCGACGTGTTAAGTCTGCTAACACAGCATCGAGGTGTGATGACTTCCCAAACGTGACGCGAAGTTTTCAGCGAAAAATGGAACAAAAATACCATATGCAGCAACTATTAGCAATTCTCGCCCTGAACTACCTATTTTCTACACACATCCCCCCCCCCCCCCCCAGAAAAACAATATCTAAGATGCCCTCGGGCGAAAAGAATAAAGCTCTTAAAGAATCACTTGCTTGGTATCATTCCGATGAGACACAGCGTGATTTATACCCTTTACAAACGAGGCAGTGTGAAAACCTCGCAGCTCAAAAGAATCAAGAGTTATGCATGAAGCAACAAGCAACAGTTAAACATGTGCGAAGCCACGCATAAAATAGATGTAAAAACATGAAGTGCACGACAGCAGGTGCGAGGATTTACCGGGCCACATAAAACTACCATTTCAGTTCTTGCAAACTTCTGTAGCTTTAACATACAACACAATGCGCAGTGCAGTCGTGCTGCCTAGCTAGCCCAACGCGGTGAAGCGGAAAACAATTTAAGCGGCAAACGGCATTCCGAACTTTAGCGAAATGCCTTTAAACCGCATGCTATACTGCAGACTAACTTTGTCGCCTACGCGTCCAACTATGATCGAGTGGGGAAAAACGATGCGACAAAGGAAAGGATGAGAACAAGAAATTTCCCGCCGAAGCGACGATCCATTGCTACCGTTGCTCCCACTGATGAGACCTTGCGGGGAATCATTAGAACCGTATCACCGGCACGTTTTCGCCGGTATTTGAGCCCCCACCGCGCAACAATTCTTCGAGATTCTTTGAAGCTTTGTCCACCGCACACATGCGAAGGGTGCTGCCTATTTTGCTCTGAAAACGTGAATAAGACCGAGAAGCACTATCAACGACACAACAAACTACGGCGCGCGGCTGGCCCCTCTCCCGTGCGTTCTGCGCAAGGCCGCCACCAGTGGCGCGTCCATCAGCGCGCACTACGCGTATACAGTGAAGTGGTGGCCGCACAATGAGTTACCGTGCTATGACGCGGCCGAAATTGCTGTAAGTGAAATGATGTTTTATAGAGGTCAAAATTATATGAAACAGCATTCGAGTTGCAAGTTCATAGTTTATTTTCAGCATAGATGCATTACAGATTTGCAAAGGGGGCTTTCTGGGCTTTGGTAGCCCCCGGTGTACAGCATACTTGGTACAGCATTAGGTCGCAACTTCTTAATTACTAACTTGCTCAAAAATACAGGCTCGAATTGGGCCTCGGTGAAATGGTCCTACAACAGGTAATTTCAGTTAGACTGCTTTGAATAGAATTCGAGTGACACTAGTTATAGCACAGCACTTCGGAGTAAACGAAACTGCGAATGCAAGACAGTGTCTCAGCCACTACATGCGACAGATAAAAAGATATGCAGAAAACATTGACAATTATTGACAATGTAAGCAGTAGCCGAAACCTTCGGGAAACCTGTCCGTTTTATTAAAGGAATGACGTGCTTGAAGGCGTATATTTGTTACAGGCATCCGAAGGCGTAGCAAGTCATGTTCATAGAAAATAACATCGCACTTGCCACAAAACTCCAAGGCGTTCGCAAACCAAAACAAAGAAGAGCAACGGCGCCAACATGCGCTCCTCGCCACTCCGCAGACGCTTCTCAAGCGAAAATGGCACTAAAGCGCGACTGTAAACAAACGAAGCTGGCGCGAGGGCTCAAGTGATGTCATTAGGCCAATAGCGACGCGACGTCGGCCTCGGCCAGAGCGCGCGAGGAGGAGGCGGCATTCTTCAAAGCGTGGCGCTACTTCAGAATTTTAAGGGGTTTTACTGCCACAGGCTGCCACTGAAGCAGCGGAGTCGCAGCACATCTGGTGGAGTTTCCGAGGCCGGACTGGACCCCCGCAGCTGCTTCCCACTGCGTGCTATCGTTTTCTTTTTCCTTCGTCTGCTGACACATTGGCGCTGTGTTTACGTTCTTCGTCCTGCGTTCTTAATGCGATTCAAGTCTTGTTAACATGACGAAGTCGTGGCCACTGCATGATCATAATCATGGCGTGCGTCGCCGCATTAAAAAGACAAGGAGATTGAGGTACTGGGTGTCGCCTTCGCGTACTTGTATTCAGGATCTGACTTGTACAAGATCGGATATGGCGCACTGTCTTCAACAGCCTTTACATCGGGACGTCTCGGTTTAGACGCGTCATTGTAAAAAAAAAAAAAAAAGAAAAAAAAAAGAAAAAAAAGGAAAAGCAAGCGGGAACGAGACCAACCAAAACAAGCGAGAGCGACAGCTGACGCGAACAGGCAGTGCGAAACAAGCTGCCCGGCTGACGAGACGCAAGCACGAATAGAGCGGTCGGGCCATGACACCAGTTTCCCGCGCGTACGTCACTGTAGGGGCCGCTCTCCTCCGCTTGACCTCCGCTCGCCGGCGCGGCGAACCGCGAAAAAACGTCCCAGGACCGAATCCTCTCGCGCCACGCGTTTTGCCGCTGGTGTGGCTGGCACGGCGCGATGCAGTAACCAGCAAAAACGGCGATCTTGCCATTCGAGAGAAAATAAAAATTCTGCCACGGTTTTTTTTTTTTTTTTCGCGCGCGGCGTTGAGGGATATCTTCTAAGCCTTTCCGCTATGGCAGGGTCAGAGCAATGCTGGTCAGATGCGCCGCCGCGTGATTTCGCGCGCTGCTGAGAACATTGTCGGAGTGCGGTATGTCCGAATTAATCGTCGCGAATGCTTGTGCGTTCGAATTGCCGGGCGTTTTCGCCCATTGGAATACACATAACTTTGACGGGACCATGACGTCAGTTCGAATTAAGCATCTTATAATTAACGAGATTCGACTAGTGCTGTAGTCACCAGCCATAACTCTGCCAGTTTGGCTGTTTATAAAAGCATTGGGGGAAGTATGTGGTGTGGCTGGCTGGAAAGAAATGTGTTGTAAAACTGCACTTAGTTTGCCAGAAAGGCAAAACTAACGTCTCGCAGTTGATTATGACCAAGTCTGTTTAGTGCAACTGCATAAGCAAATGGAGTTTGTATATATGTACTGTTTTCTGCTCCTACAAAATGCCACAAGGCTAGTTATTTGAGGTGGTTAATACAGTAGAACTTCGTTGATACGTTCCCGTTTAGTAGTTTCCCAGCAACGGCATTATTTTTTTTACTGGTTAATATTGTTACGTTGCAGAATTGTCACATATAAAGATGTATTTACAATATTTACAAGAGAGACACCGATGCATAGACAACATGCATGGCTGTCGAGACCGATTCCACCTCTGCACGTGAAATCATCTTCTGACTGGCGCCACTCCTGGTTGCGCTGTAACATAACCCCCGCCTGTAACGACGCCGTCTCGGCGCTAATTATAAGGGAGGTGAACTCGCGGCATAGTAAGGCTTCAGCCGGAACACATGAACAACGTCCGTGGCGACACGCGAGTCCTGTAGTTCACATCGCCAAGCTGACGCAATATCGTGTAGGGCCCTGTGCAGCGCGGCAGCAGCTTTTCAGACAAGCCGACGCGGCGACATCGTGTCCATAGGAGAACAATGGAGCCAGGAGGAGATCGAACGTCCCGATGTCGGCTGTCCTACCGGTTCTTCTGCGTGGCCTGAGACTCAGTAAGCCGGGAGCCGGCAATCAGGCATGCCGTGGGAGCCCGGGCGAGGACGTCTTGAGCATATCTTGTGGGAGTGTTCGTCGAGGAATGAAACAATGTGTCAAAGGGCAAGGAAAGGTGGCAGGCGAACAGAAGGTAAAAGGGTGAAAAGCAAGCGGTCTCGTGATGGGACGAATTATAGGCGATGGTCACGAAGGGTAACGTGCTGTCCCAATCATTGTGCTCGTCAGAAACGTACATAGACAGCATTTCTGCCAACGTGAGTTTAAGCCCCTCCGTCAGTCCGTTTGTCTGCAGGTGATAGGCGGTGGAAAGCTTGTTCTCGGCAGAACAGGAACGAAGCAGGGCTTAGACTACTCGGACAAGAAGGTGCGGCCGCGATCAGTGAGGAGCTGCCGGGGTGCGCCGTGTTGGAGGATGATGTCATGTAAAAGGAAATCTGCCACCTCAGTTGCACAGCTTGTGCGCAAAGCTCACGTGATCGCGTACTGGGTCGCGTAATCAGTCGTGACAACGACCCACTTATTGCCATATTTCGACGTCGGAAGAGGGCCGAGCAGCTCAAGACCGACGCGTAAGAATGGTTCTGAGGGCACATCGATGGGGTGAAAGCGTCCAGCGGGCAGCACATCAGGTTTTTTGCGGCGTTGACAGAGCGCACAAGCTGCAACCTAGCGGTGCACAGAGCGTGTTACGATCGCCCTGCAGGGGTGTAACTGCAAACCTTTCACGGCCCGTTGCAGTTGTTTCGATCGACCTGCGGTGTTTGCGATCTTCGCAGAAGCGACCTTCGAACCTTTCCCGGCCCGCTGCGACGACTCGCTTTGTAAAGCAGACAATGCGCCTCCTGTGAACAGCCAGCGGCTTCAGCGAGTCTAGCCACGTGCGGCGGACCGAGTATTGTTAGTTAATTCGCTGTCACCTTCGCGGTCTACTTGGAGCAAGAGAACTCCTGGAACAGGGTGTTTTACGGTGCTTTCTCACGGGCCCCAGAAGTCGTCACAGTCAATGGACAGACGTGGCGGCTAGCTGCGGGGTCAGCTCTGGGATCAAGAGGCGTCTGCTTGGGTCAAGCTTATCAACCCCTGTCTACGATGACCCACTCCCCTCGGTGTGTTCAGTGAAACCAGTGCGGAAGTGAGTGTATGAACCCTCCCCTTCAAAGGCGGGTCGACTACGATGACTTTGGACGCTCCCATTGGACGGAGGTTGAACGGCAGTTTTCCCTCACCTAGGGATCTAGGGAGGACAGACTGCTTTTAAGCAGCCGTTGTCGGCTGTTCGGTGTGCATTCTCTTTCAGTCATGCTAGACTGATGAAATGTAACGTTCTCCACCTTTCATGTAGATATTGTAAATAAATCCCATATTCATTGTTCTCGATGAGAACAAGTTCCTCCCTTCAACAACGTCTTCAGCGTGGATGAGTCGGACGACGGCATGGGCCAGCTAACACTTATTTCATGCCCGACCCCAATCCTTACAAGTGGTACAAGCCTGGCCAGTAGAAACGCCGCCGTACGCGGTCGTTAGTGCGCGAAACGCCGAGGTGGCCTGCAGTAGGGTAGTCATACTCAAGAACTGATGTCCGGAGATGGCGTGGTACAATGAGTAAAAGTTCTGGTCCTTCGGGGCGTAAGCTGCGACCGTAGAGAACGTCGTCGCGGAGCACGAACATGCGCAGCGTGGGCTCCGAATATCCGGAATCGAGACGATCGATGAGGACACGCAAGGGGTCATCACGCCGTTGTTCAGCACGGATGTCGTGCGGATCAGAAATGGCCAGGACGCAAGAGTCGGTGTCATGTGCATCATATTCAGGGCGGTCGACAGGATGACGGGAGAGGCAGTCGGCATCCTTGTGCATGCAAACGGCTTGACTTGATTAAAACAGCAAATGAATACTCTTGTAGCCGTAGCGCCCATCTACCCAATTGTTGAGTGGGGTCTTTAAGCGAAAAGAGCCAGCACAAGACGTGGTGATCGGTAACCACGGGTAATGTGCGGCCGTACAAGTATAGGGGCGGAATTTGGCGACTGCCCAAACTAAGGCCAGGCGCTGCCGTTCAATAATGGTAAAAATTCCTCTCGGTGGATGAGTGGAGGCGGCTGGCGTATGCAATTACGCGCTGTGCGTTACGCTGCCATTGAACAAGTATAGCCCCAATTCCATGGCCACTGGCATCCGTGTGTAGTTCAGTGGCGGAAGATGTATCATGATGAGCCAGCGATGGGGGAGCAATGAGCAAGTGTACGAGGACGGAGAACGTTTTGGTTTGAGCAAGACCCCATGTGAAAGTAACGTCCTTCTTAAATAAGTCGGTGAGTGGGCGAGCGCTTTCGGCGAAATTCTTGATGAAACGACAGAAATACGAGCATAGCCCAACAAAGCTTCTTACGTCTCCGGCGGAAGACGGAACAGGAAAGTTCTGGACAGCGTGAATCTTGTCAGGGTCGGGTTGAACGGCAGAGGCACTGACGAGTTGGCCAAGAACGGTAATATGACGTCGTCCAAAGTGGCACTTGAATGAGTTCAATTGCAGGCCGGCGCGTCGGAAAACAGCAAGAATGGCCTATAGACGCGTTAAATGACTCGTGAAAGTTCGTGCAAAGACTATGACATCGTCTAGATAACACAGACAGGGGGACCATTTATAGCAGTGAAGTAAGGAGTCCATAATTCTTTCGAAGGTTGCCGGGGCATTACAAAGGCCGAACGGCATAACCTTGAATTGGTAGAGGCCGCCAGGTGTTATGAAGGCAGTTTTCTCACGGTCCATGTCATCTACCGAGATTTGTCAATAGCCTGATCAGAGGTCTATCGACGAAAGGTGCTTGGCTCCGTGCAAGCAGTTCAAGGCGTCATCAATACGCGGCACGGAGACATCCTTGCTTGTGATTTTGTTGAGGTGTTTGTAATCCACACAAAAGCGCCAACTTCCGCACTTCTTCTTGACAAGGACAACAGGGGACACCCACGGACTGCAGGATGGCTTGATAAAGCCTTTAGTCACCATCTTATCGACTTCTCGTTATATCATCTGTCGTTCAGCATGTGAAACACGGTACGGCCGGGGGCGTATCGGATTGGCGTCTCCGGTGTAAATACGATGTGTGACCGATGTCTGTGCTAAAGGGCGGCCGTCAAGGTAAAAAATGTCGTGGTAAGTTTCCAAGAGACGGCGGTGGTCGGCAGCTTGTGCCGGAATTTCACGTGCAATCGTCTTGTTAAGTTCGTCGGTGAAGTAGGTGAATCGGAGGTTCCTGTAGACGGCGACGGAATTTCGCTGTCAAGACCTGATACCTCGCAATCGTTCACAGGTGGGATGTCGCCTAAAGACATGCCTCTAGGAAGAATTTGAGTCGAACAGTTAAAATTAAGGAGAGCGAGCGAAGTCTGATTGCCTGTAAGAGAGCACGGTACGGGAAACGGCCAAATTTCTTTCAAATAGTATGTCAGCGGTGGGACATAGTACATAGATGCTGTCAGGAAGAGATGGGAACGTCAGTAGAGTGACGTACGTAGTGGCTTGAGGCGACAGGCGGATGCCTTCGGGAGAGCATAACCGTGGTTGTGTGAGTGGTAGACTATAGCAGCCGTGGGGCAGTTCAAGCTGAATGACACTATAGACGCGCAATCAAAGAGGGCTGAATGGGACGCTAAAAAAGTCTAAGCCGAGTGTAACGTGATGACAAACAAAAATGACAAATGACAAAAAATGACAAACAAAACAGTCGTTAGGCGCCCCGCGATACCAATTGGAGTGGTGCACATACCAAGCACGGTATAGGTGTTCCTCCGTCGGCAACGTGGAGGGTGCGTGATCCAGCGGGTGTGAGGACTTTGTTCAGGCGTCTGCGCACTTGGGCAACAATCACGGATACTTAAAGTGCCAGTGTCAATGAGTGCTGGGACACGGACGCCATCGACTAACGTCCATCAAGTTCTGTTTGGTCGACAAAGTGATCAGAGGGTTTTGCGGTCGAGTCCTCAATGCAGTGTCACCTGCGGGAACTGCATCGCTTAGTTTTCCGGATATGGGCATCAGGGCTGCATCGGGGACGGTGAGCGACGAGCCTGCGGCGATAGGGACGATGGTCGACGAGCTGGTGGCGAACGGGACTGGTGACGTGGGAATGACGACGAGGGACTGTTCGAAGGATCACGAGCGTCATTGTTTGGCTGTTGCGGTGCCAATGGAGGCTAGTAACGACGCTCGCTCTGTTCGGGGCAGTAACGTGAATGGCGGTCGCAGAGTGGAGAAGAGAGTACGGTTGTTACAATGGGGAAAAACGTGACCGATACGCCGGCAGGCAAAACAGATTGGCCGATCGTCTGCGGTTAGCCACTCGGCTGGATTTCGGTAGCGTGTATAGGATACCGTGGAGCAGTCGATGGACCTAGAGCATGAGACACCTGTAAAGCGGCAACGGCACATACAGAATGAACTCCAAGATTAGCTAGTTCTTCCTGGACTATTGCCTGCGCAAATGATGCTCTAGGCAAGTTGTTCGACTCACTGGGGCGGGAAGAAAGGGCTGCAGGAGCCATGACTTCAAGTTCTCGCCGCACTATCCGCGTCAGGTCATCTCCTGATGATGGTCGCTGCACTCCTAGCCTGTCGATCGTCACAAGAGAATATCGCAGCTGTGTTCGGCAGACGTGTGAACGACGTTGCTCTGCGTCAGCTCTTGGCCTGCTCAAAACGTTGACGCGCTCTTTTGATGTCCTGTACTGTTTCAAAAATTTTGCACATGAGCAGTTTGAAAGCATCGTCAGCGATCCCCTTTAGTACATGTCCAACCTTGTCTTACTAAGCCACATCGCTGTTGGCCTTACGGCACAGAGCCAGCACGTACTGGATCTAAGAGACGTATGATTCTGTGGACATCTGGGCGCGTGCCGCTAGTTCTTTCTTAGTGGTGCTCTTCCGCCCAGCGGAATGGCCGAATGAGTCCCTCAGCTTCTCTTGCTTATGTCCCAGTCATTAGGCTCTTCCTCGTAGTTGTCATGCCACACCTTCGCAGTACCTTGTAGGTAGAAGACGAAGTTAGCCACCATAATCGTCGGATCCCATTTGTTGTGGGCACTTATATGCTCATACGTGGCAATCCAGTCTTCCACGTTGAGGAGGTCTGTGCTGCAGAACGTTCCTGGATCCCGCCGCTGAGCCAGCACAACCATCTGGACGGCCCGCACAAGTCCCTCAGCTTCTGTTTGCACGTGTCCCATTCGTTAAGCTCTTCCTCGTGGTTGTCATACCACACCTTCGCCGTGCTTTGTGGGTAAAAGACCAAATTAGCCAACATACTTGTGGAATCCCATTTGTTGCTGGCACTTACACGCTCATACGTGTCGATCCAGTCTTCCACGTCGAGGTGGTCGGTGTCACAGGACGTCCCTGGATCCCGCGGCTGATCCAGCACAACCGTCGGGGTTGTAGGCGTTGATGTGGGCCGCGCCATGTCGGGTTCTATTTCGTCCGTCATGTTGTCCAGTCCGAGGTGACGACCACTGCGGAGCACCGTTGTTGTTTCTCTTGGGTACCCCGCACATCCACCAATTTGTTACGTTGCAGAAGCCACATATAAAGATGTGTTTACAATATTTACAAGAGAGACAACGATGCATAAACAAGATGGCTGTCGAGACCGATTCCACGTCTACACGTCAAATCGTCTTCTGACTGGCGCAACTCGATCCTGGTTGCGCCGTAACAATATGTTCCCGGAAAATCTTTTGCATATCTGTTAATTCTGAATTTTCCATACAGTTTACGAAGTTGTTCAACATTACAAATGGTGCGTCGTTTCACAGAAAATTTTGTTGACGAAAAAGTTTCGTTTGACGGTCTTTGACCCTACCCTTAGATATCCGTGAAAGGACATTAGACGGGATTTGGCTCTTAAAACCCGGGAATTCAATTCGGGATAAACAAAAAATTCGCCGACTGAACTGTAGTTGACATCTACATAATGCGAAGTATTGCGGGAACCATTGCAGCACGAGACGTTGGCACGCATCAAGCTGGTGGGGCCCTAGCAGCTCAAGACGCGTTTGTCGTTTTCCTATTGCCTGTCTACTATTTTCATTGGATACAAAGACCTGATTTCCTAACGCTGAATTTCAATACTAAATTCTCGCCTTTCTGTCCACAAATATTAACTAGATGTTGCGTATCACTTTGCCTGCTAGCAAGCAACACAATCTCTTCCCCATAAAACAAACCTTGGAGCTGCTGCTCTAGTGTCATGCCTGGCCTTTTCTATGAGAGATTAATTAAACCCTATATTGATTTCTTCTAGCGCCCTTTCCATCCATTACCACGTATATCATAACAGCGGGGATAAAGGGTACCCTTGTCTTAGTCCTTAGGAGATATCAACTTTCTTTTCGCTCCAGATTCCTTCCCATTCAATGGAAGTGGCATTTCGTAGGTAAAGCTGCCTCAAAAGCTTAATACAGTTGTTGCCCAAGCCTTCTCCTTCCAGAATATCCCACAATATGTTGCAGTTCACGTTGTCAGGTGATGTTTAAAGTCGCATTTACGCCCGAAAGGCGAAGCATCGATTGCGATAGCAAAGTAGTGCACGGCCATGCGAAGTAAGCGTAGTAGTTTTACCGGCCGTATGTAAACATTCGCTTACTAACTGAATTAACAAGCATGTTGTCGGCGCGCACAAGCAAACATGAACACATCACACTCGATGAGCGCAGACACTCGCTGTCGAAACGCTGGGGTGAGCAAGCGCGGCAGCAGCAGCGAGCGAAGTGACCTTACGGTCTATCGCTTCAACGCAAGAGCGGCGAGAACACAGCGCACACAAAGGTATGAGCCGTCTGCAAATCCCTTTCAAGATACTGCGCGCGCGATCGTGCAAAGAACAAACTTGTTGGCGGAGTCGAAGCCGCCCCCCTTCGTCCCGCGCTGCCTCCCCGCGTTCGCGAGATTGATCTGCGATCGTCTGTTCCCCTTGCGCCCGGTCGCGAAATGCGCAGTCCCTGCCGGAGCACAACGGCGCCCCCCTCCCGCCCTCCCATCCGCCCGGCATTTTGCGCGACGGAAGACTGCGCGTTTGCTCTCGCTTTCTCCTTCGCGCGCGCCAGAGTGAGCCGCGATCGCCGACTTTCCTCGCGTTCTTTCATTAGCACATACAGCATATGACGCGCGGCGACGGAGTTATCGCTCCTGGAATTTATACGGAACACCAGGGCGACGGCGACGGCAAAAATGCGCCTGGAGTGTGCAAATAATTGCTATCGCAATTAAACGCCACATATAACTATCTCTTTTAAATACACTAAGTAAGAACAAATACGTGATCACCCAGAGGCCTGCCAATTTTGAAGCCATTCTGAATTTTTCCCAGTATGCCATTATGTTCTGCCCATGCTTGTGGTTTTAATTTAATCACCTGCAATGCTAACCTGTCTATATGCTTGAATTCTATCTTTTTTCCCCCTTACTTTTATAATTTCATTCTGCTTTGTCGCCAACTGTCTGTTATTTGTCTATCTTGTAATCTTTTTTCCTACTGCTTTCAACAGATCGAGCTTCCTTACTTTTTGGTCCTAGTTCATTAATGAGCCTAGCGGGAACCTCATCTAAACCTGTGGCTGTGCACTTAGGAATTCTCTCTCTGGATTTTTTTCCAGATGAAATTTCTCAGCATAAGCTCCTTTCCCTCTGGTTCTCGTTCATGTTCTATATTTTCTGAAAACCACTTTGTCGTTGGCTTGAAATAATTTGGATGTAATCTAATGCCGCGTCCCCTTCAAGTTTGTATTTTTTTCTATCTTAGTCTATGATATGTTGGCTTCAGAGGCAGCAATTGAAGTGGGAGGCAAGGGACCATGGCAATCAGTAGGTAAGCTCTCCCAAGTAACAAAGGATCTAATAAAGAAACGACAAAAAAATGAAAGTGTCCAACTCAAGAGTGTCCAACTCACGCGGAACTGTCAAAACTGATCAACAAGGCGAAAATAAGTGATATTCGAAACTATAACGTGAGAAATTTAGACTGAAGAAGCCGTAAAAAATGGACGCAGCCTGAAATCAGTGAAAAAGAAACTTGGCATGCACTAAAAGATAAGCAGGGTAATATGATCAGCAATCTCGAAGATATAGTAAAAGCAGCGGAAGAATTCTATACTGAACTGTACAGTACCCAGAGGAGTCAGGATACCTCAATTGGAAACAGTAATGAACAGGATACAGAAACCCCTCCTGTAACTAGCGATGAGGTCAGAAGGGCCTTGCAAGACATGAAACGAAGAAGAGAGGCAGGAGAAGATGGAATAACAGTCGATTTGATCAAAGATGGAGGAGACATAATGCTTGTAAAACTGGCGGCTCTTTATACGAAGTGTCTATCGACTGCAAAAGTCCCAGGAAACTGGAAGAATGCAAACATTATACTAATCCACAATAAGGGAGACGTTAAAGAATTGAAAAATTATAGGCCCATTAGCTTAACCCCAGTATTATATAAAATATTTACCAAAATAATTTCTACTAGAATAATGGCAACACTGGACTTTAGTCAACCAAGGGAACATGCTGTCTTCAGGAAGGGATACTCTACAATGGATCACATCCATGTCATCAATCAGGTAATCAAAAATCCGCAGATACAATCAGCCTCTCTATATGGCTTTCATAGATTACGAAAAGGCATTTGATTCAATAGAGAGACCAGCTGTCATAGAGGCATTACGTACTCAAGGAGTACAGAACGCTGTTACGTTTGACCGGCAAGAGCTGGCGATCTTCGGGGAAGCGACCGTCGGAATGGCGCCGGCAGGTCTGCTGCGACTACTCACTTTGTCAAAATAACGATGCGCCGATTCAACAGGACATCAGCGCCACCATGGCTGCGGCGGCGACTCGTTTTGTAAGGAGGACAATGCGCCGCGTCCCCAACGGAATGGCGCCGAGATGGCTAGACGCAGTCGGCGGAGCAAGTATTGTTAGTGTGTACGCCGACACTGTCACGGTCTGTTTGGAGCAGGGGAGCTCTGGGAAGATGTGTTGCGGTGCCGTCTCACGCAGCTTAAAAGTCGTCAGTCAATGGACAGACGCGGCGGCCTCTGTCTGCGGAGTCGACACTGGGATCAAGTGGCGCCCGCTCGGGGCAGGACCCTTGTCTGCGAGAACCCTCTCACCTCGGTGTGGTCAGTGAAACCAGTGCGGAAGTGAGTGTGTAAACACTCCCCCTCAAAGGCGGGTCGGCTACGATGACTTTGGACGCTCCAAATTGGTCAACGGTGAACTGCCGTTTTCCCTCACCTAGGGATCTAGGGAGGACGGAGTGTATTTAAAGAGCCGTTGGCGGCTCCTCAGAGTGCATTCCTCTTTCAGTAATGTTAGACTGATGAACTGTAACGTTCTCATGTAGATACTGTAAATAAATCACACATTCCTCGTTCTCGATGGGAACAAGTCTCTCCCTTCAACAACGTCCTCAGCGTGGATAAGTTGGACGACGGCATGGGCCAGCTACGATCTATTTCATGCCCGACCCCAAACATAACAACGCTTACGTAAATACATTGAAAAATATCTACAGAGGTTCTACAGCTACCTTAATTCTACACAAGAAAAGCAGGAAGATACATATAAAGAAAGGAATCAGACAGGGAGACACAATCTCTCCAATACTATTCACTGCGTGCTTGGAAGAAGTATTCAAGCTATTAAATTGGGAAGGCTTAGGAGTAAAGATCGACGGCGAATATCTCAGCAACCTTCCATTTGGCGATGACGTTGTTCTATTCAGCAACAATCCAGACGAGTTACAACAAATGATTCAGGACCTTAACAGAGAGAGAGTGTAAGAGTGGGATTGAAGATTAATATGCAGAAGACAGAGATAATGATAAATAGCCGGGCAAAGGAACAAGAGTTCAGGATCGCCAGTCGGCCTCTAGAGTCTGTGAAGGAGTACGTTTACCTAGGTCAATTAATCACAGGGAACCCTGATCATGAGAAGGAAATTCACAGAATAAATATGGGTTGTATCGCATACGGCAGCCATTGCCAGCTCCTGACTGGAATCTTACCATTATCATTGTAAAGGAATGTATACACTCAGTGCATTTTGCCAGTGCTGACATATGGGGAAGAGACTTGGAGTCTGACAAAGAAGCTTGAGAACAAGTTAAGGACCGCGCAAAGAGCGATGGAACGAAGATTGCTAGGCATAACGTTAAGGAGAAAAAAAGAGAGCGATTTGGATCAGAGAGCAAACGGGTATAGACGATATTCTAATTGACATCAAGAGAGTGAGTGAGTGAGGGAGTGAGAACTTTTATTGAGTCTTTTAAGAGTTTCGCGGTTACGAGGTCTCCGTCGTCTTCATCTTCTTGGCGCTGGCGACTTGAGACTTCTCTTCAGCAAGGGTGGGCCCCTATTCCAAGGCTCCACTGAGTCGTGCTGCATCGCTCGCGTGCTGCACTAGGGCCGAGAGCTCGCTGCTGGTGAGCCGACTCTCCCATTGCTCCGCACTAAATGGAGCTGGTCAGGTCATGTAATGCGCAGGTTAGATAACCGTTGGACCATTAGGGTTACAGAATGGGTACCAAGAGAAGGGAAACGCAATCGAGGACGACAGAAGACTATAGGTGGAGCGATGAAATTGGGAAATTCGCGGGCGCTAGTTGGAATCGGTTGGCGCAGGACAGGGGTAATTGGAGATCGCAGGGAGAGGCCTTTGTCCTGCAGTGGACATAAAACAGGCTGATGATGATGATGATGATGATGATGATTATGATGTATTCTTCGAGACTTCTTGCCTAATAAGTTAAAGTGATTCTAAAATATTTAACCTGCTGCCTTCTTTTTTTTTCAACATATTTCTGACAGCCAACGTTCACTTTTACAGCGAACGATTTCTTACAGCGAAAGCTGTATATGACTACCCTTCCGTAGTTTTTTCGGCGTCCAGCAACAGAAACGGACTTGGGAGTCGCCATCTGTTGGAAGCGCCTGCCTTTCGTAGTATGAAGGATAACGCGGCGCGCTCCTCATAGGTTTCGCTTACGGCTCTCAATAAAAACACCACGCGGCAGCCCTCCTTGAGATTTTTGTAAGTACTCTCAAAACGATGGAAGTTTTTTATTGTAGAAATAATAATCTTGGGCAAACTGAAAGCACAGAATCGTTTACAGACGCTATCTCTTTACCGAATATGTACAGTGAACGCCACTGCGCGCCGTCGCCGCGATGGAGTCTCCCGAACCGGCTTCTTGTGGGAAAGGAAGGCAAACGCTGAGAGCAAACCATAGGAAATATGTTCTAATAGTGGGATGTCTGTATAACCGAACGTAGCATAACAGAATGAAGCCTCAATGCAGCGATCGCACGGGTTCGCAGCGATCGACTGCGCGTCTGCATGCACGTCCGCGCACAACGTTTTGCTTTCGCTGCGAGCGCGTTTTCGCACCGTGCCGTGAGCTTTAGGCCGCAGAATATGAGCACTTGACAGTACACAAGCAACCAGTGTTGCGTGGACGCTGTCAGAGCTGTTCAAAAATAATTTCGTTATAGAAGCATCGACGCCTATACGGTGACTGTGATGTGCCGTCGCGGCGATTCAATCTTCATTTTTTTTTCTAAATTCTTGGACGTTTCAATATTATTTCTCAAGTTGCGTCGCACTGTACGTTTATCGGTCTTCTCAGCGTTTGATTTGCCGCTGCTTCTTTTTAGTAATCCAGTACATTCATAACACAAACATAACCATGTGCCATGCCTTTTTTTATGTGCTTCTCTAAAATATCTGCCTTTCATTAAAGGGTTCCCCCCTCTCTCTCTCTAATGTGCTTCTTACAGCTCCATTTCCATTCCAGTGAACTTGCCAGAATGTAGCATCAACAAGTTCATGGCCAAAAGCGTCATGACATTAGCCAGGCAGCGGGCGCGGGCGAGCGTCTCAGTGCGCGGTTTGTGCTGCTCACCGAACGTCGCAGTCCAGACGCCGTAGCAGAAAGGTTCCTCGCGTCTGTGCTTGTTACATACCCGACTTGTAGCCGATGGCTGTTGCCGGTTCTGAGTTTCGCGAGCCAAGCTTCACGCAGCTTCTTGTCCTGAGGCTACGTGTGAATAAGGCTGATACCAGGCTCCGTTGCGTACGTCCGGCACTGCGGCATCAAGCAGTAGCCTACCATGCTGCACGCCTCCAAAGGCAGTCACTACCTATTATAGTGCTTTCAAATGCTGTCAAGCAGACCCAAGGCGGGAAAACCTCACCGCGTAATCAGAACCGTGGCACTTTAAACTTTCGTTTTCAGTTCGCTTCAGCCCTTCCGAAGCAGCCTACACGGCCGCTGTGTCCACGTGATCCCTCATGCCACGTCACGCCGACGGCAGCGCCAGCTTTTCCAGTGGTGGAGCTCGCCCCCAATACAATGGATTTCATTGTCTGCTTTGTGGATAATCATGTACGGGTGCAGTGCGGCGGCGCAGATATCAAAATGCGGACCAGTTTAGAACGCTCGCCGTGAAAAATAGCGTGACGTCAAGGTTATCGCAGTGTATAAGCAGGAGAGGTA
This sequence comes from Dermacentor andersoni, assembly GCF_023375885.2. NCBI lineage: Eukaryota > Metazoa > Arthropoda > Arachnida > Ixodida > Ixodidae > Dermacentor > Dermacentor andersoni. Next base: position 199,172,459 of record NC_092814.1, read on the forward strand.
TCGGCGTTAAAAACAGCTGCGTTATCGATGGGGCGGACACGTATAGTTCGTACACCCGAAGAACAACGTGTGTACGTGAAGCCCCGGAGGGAACAGCAACGAGAATGTGAACGGCGCTGGCGCGAAACCACCACCGACGAAGAACGTTCCCGCGATGCTGAACGAAAATGACAATCGCGAGCCCGGGCGAGCATTCCACTCTGTGAAGATCGAATGGCAGCGAAAGCACTGCTTTTCGTTTGAGAGCTTTGACTCTCGTCATCTTTCGCTGCCATTCCATCTTCACAAAGTGGAATGGTTGTAATTTTTTATCCCCGTTGTTGTGCCACACTGCGTGCTTATCATCGAGGCAACGGGCGCTCTCCACTCCCCCCCCCCCCCCCCCCCCACCTCGTTCTTCTGAAGTGTTTTCCCTGGTGACAACCTGCCGAGTCCTTTCCGTTGGTCCAATTGAAGAGGCCGGGGGTACAGCGCACTATGGCAAATCCACTGCCAGCCTTCAGAATTCCACAGAACATGCTGACCTCTTGCCGTAGAGTCCGGTGCTGTGCAGCTTGAACTTCTCCCGCAACGCAAGAGGAAGACGACGCGGTTGACCTAGCACCCACCTCGCCTCGTTCCTGCCAAAGGGATTTAAGGCAGAACCGGTCCATTGTTTAAAGGGAGAGTCGCCACTTTAGCCGCTCCATCGGTCTGGTGCTCTCTTCAGCACCGCTACTTGTGTGCTATTACCTGCAATATATAAATATTGTATAAAGTTTTTCGTCTCCTCTTCAAGAGTCCGTCTCTCGTCTTCGACACCGAGTCGCAATAGTGGATGGCAGCTATGGGATTGGCGAACTAGTATCTCAACAGCGGATAGCAAGCTGCGAGATGTGAGGCCCGGAGACGCCTGGTTACACCGCTCGATGGCCACTGCGAGACCGACCGGCGTCAACCACTTTGGCTGGGTCAGGGCCTGATGTTTGCTTTCATGTCACCAGATCTCTCTAGCTTAGGCAGTTGTTAGGAGAGTGTTCTGTTCTTTTGGTGGACTATGATTTACGAATTTACCTTCTTTAAACAGTCGATTTTAGGTTAAAGTAAGTGTAAATTTAGTGTACAAACAACACGAGGAACGAGATAGCGATGGAGGAAGTTCAAGTTTAGGACTTCATTCAAACTTGCGAGTAGTTTGATATTTGCGCCGGCTTCGCATAATCAAGCAAATCGATTATCAACGTGATGCAAGCGGAGCACGTGACGGTCGATGAAGCTAACGAGGCTTGGGAGGTGATTGTTGAGCGAAAGCTGGAGGCAAAGGAAACCGAGAGGTGTGAGCATGAAGAAGCAGAAAAGCGCGGACGCAGCTTGAAGCCGAGAAGCGCGAGCGAGAGGCAGCGCGACAGCACGCTCTGAGAATGAAGGAGCCTGATCGGAAAATTCAGCGCTTAAATGGTAGCAAGCACAAGGCTAGCTTCACACCTTCAGGACAGGCGAAGATACTGTTATATTTCTTGCTGAGTTTGAAAGAGTGTGTGGAGAAGTACGTGTCAGCTGGTACCTCTGGTCCAAGAATTTGGTCACGTTGCTCCCGTCTAAAGCCGCGAGTGTTCCGGGGCGATTGTCTGATGAAGAAACGCGGGATTACGTCAGGACTAGGAGGGCTCTGTTGAGGCATCTTGAAGCTATAAGTCAGGCCGACTGCGAAGGCTAAGGTGATAGCAACAACGCCGAGCTTGTCGAGGACAGACCGCCTATTGAGATGGCTACTAGCTCAGGATGCGTAGGATCGAAATGCTGTGGTGTCACTGGTGAACATGCTGTGACGAGCGCGAACACAATGCTGTTTCGCTGTCTAGAGAGGCCGCTTAGAAACAGTGGCCGGCAGTGGTTCATTTGGTTTTAATGGCAGCTATAAAATCCGACAAGTTGAGGGAAGACCTCAGGGCGATCCTGCTAGCGCAGATGGCGTCAGATGCAGTCATGTTCTATCAGAGATGCAGACATCTAGTGACTACCACGAGCCTAGCTTGGTTTTGCCGCCCGGAGCGATATCGTTGCGACGAGAAGACAGCGTACCTGGGTGTACGAGTGCCGAGACCGCAAGCTTTGCCAGCAGCGCCGAGGGCAAACGACGAAGGTGCAAGCGGAAAAAGTCGGACTCGAGCGGCGGCACGAGCCGGGTCGAGCGCGCCAACTGCCAAGACGTTAGCAAAAACCCAAGTGGGCTAACTCTGAAGCTTAGGTGGTGATGGTGAACTCTTTATTTCGCCCAAAAAGAGGGAACCAGTCCGAGGACCGGTTGCGCTGGCTTAGCGGAGGTCGGCGTGGATCCCGGCCTGCGTTGCTGCGACCCGGTCGACGGAGACGGAAAGGGGGGGGGGGTAAGCGTTATTTTGCCCTGGTCGTTCTAGCGCTTGTAACATACAGGAATACTATAGCATTAACGAGAGGGTGGCAGGTCTTCTTGTGAAACTTAATAAGAGGTACAAATTGAAGGTCGTACAGGTCTACGCCCCTACATCCAGTCATGATGACCAGGAAGTCGAAAGCTTCTATGAAGACGTGGAATCGGCGATGGGTAAAGTCAACACAAAATACGCTATACTGATGGGCGACTTCAATGGCAGGGTATGCAAGAAGCAGGCTGGAGACAAGTCAGTGGGGGAATATGGCATATGCTCTAGGAATAGCAGGGGAGAGTTATTAGTAGAGTTTGCACAACAGAATAATATGCGGATGATGAATACCTTCTTCCGCAAGCGGGATAGCCAAAAGTGCACGTAGAGGAGCCATAGTGGCGAGACTAGAAATGAAATAGACCTTATACTCTGCGCTAACCCTGGCATCATACAAGATGTGCACGTGCTCGGCAAGGTGCGCTGCAGTGACCATAGGATGGTAAGAACTCGAATTAGCCTAGACTTGAGGAGGGAACGGAAGAAACTGGTACATAAGAAGCCGATCAATGCCCGCAGGGCCATGAGGGTATTTGAAATAAAATAAATAAATGAGTTAGCGGTAAGAGGGAAAATAGAGGAATTCCGGGTCAAGCTACAGAACAGGTATTCGGCCTTAACTCAGGAAGAGCACCGTAGTGTTGAAGATATGAACGACAATCTTATGGCCATCATTAAGGAATGTGCAATAGAAGTCGGCGGTAACTCCGTTAGACAGGGCGCCAGTAAGCTATCGCAGGTGACGAAAGATCTGATCAAGAAACGCCAATGTATGAAAGCCTCTAACCCTACAGCTGGAGTAGAACTGGCAGAACTTTCCAAGCTAATCAACAAGCGTAAGACAGCTGACATAAGGAAGTATAATATGGATAGAATTGAACATGCTCTCAGCAACGGAGGAAGCCCAAAAGCAGTGAAGAAACTAGGAATAGGCAAGAATCAGATGTATGCGTTAAGAGACAAAGCCGGCAATATCATTATTAATATGGATGAGATCGTTCAAGTGGCTGAGGAGTTCCATAGAGATTTATACAGTACCAGTGGCACCCACGACGATAATGGAAGAGAGAATAGTCTAGGGGAATTTGAAATCCCACAAGTAATGCCGGATGAAGGGTCGCTTGCAAAGGGGGAAGGCAGCTGGGGAGGATCAGGTAACAGCAGATTTGTTGAAGGATGGTGGGCATATTGCTCTAGAAAAACTGACCACCCTGTATACGCAATGCCTCATGACTTCGAGCGTACCGGAATCTTGGAAAAACGCTAACATAATCCTAATCCATCAGAAAGGGGACCCCAAAGACTTGAAAAATTATAGACCGATCAGCTTACTGTCCGTTGCCTACAAAGTATTTACTAAGGTAATTGCAAATAGAATCAGGAACACCTTAGACTTCCATCAACCAATGGACCAGGCAGGATTCCGTAAAGGCTACTCAACAACAGACCATATTCACACTATCAATCAGGTGATAAAGAAATGTGCGGAATATAACCACCCTATTGAAAATCCCAGCATTGCCCATCATGAATTTTATGCTGGGCATGATGTAAAATGTGCTGGGCATGATGGAAAACATGGTGGTGATGGTGGAATTCATCGTGGGTATAATGGGTGGATGGTGGGTACAGTGGTAGATGGTGGGATGTATTGGTGGGATACATACTGGGTGACTTGTCTCAATGGTGGGCGGGCTGGGTGAATGGTGGGTGTAGTGGGTGGATGGTGGGATGACTACTGGGTGACCTGTGTAAATGGTGGGTGAATGCTGGGCGTGCTGGGAGGATGGTGGGTACATACTGGGTGAACTGTGGGAATGGTGGGTGAATGATGGATGTGCTGGGTGAATACTGCATGTACGTACTGGGTGAAATGTAAATGGTGGGTAAATGGTGTGCATGCTGGGTGAATGGTGGGTTTACTCGGTGGTTCGTGAAACACATAGTGAAGAAAAATTTTGCTTTATAGTACGATTTCTACAGCTTGATTGCTATGATATTTCAACCCCACTAGAGGCATTTTACTGTCAAGCAGGAACAGGACACTTATTGAAGAAGGCGAAGAAGACAAAATTAGTCACAATGTGACGTCATGTCCCACTTTAAAAACACAACCTGATAAATATTTAATTAAAAATTGAGAGACCTCTTTAAGAAAAATGTAAATTTATTAGTACAAAAAAGAAAAGTAAAAAAAAAGACCTTGTCAACCGGGATTCGAACTTGGGACCTAAGGATCACGAGCCTAGCATCTTACCACTGCACCACGGCGCAATTGTGTTTCAGCGTACATTTTAGCTATGTCGACAGTAAAAACCGCTGTGTGCGTTGCTGTTTACATTTGTATTTTAAAAGCCAAGATGCGGGTTCCCTCCACCACGTCAGCTGCCGCATCTCTAGAAGAGCACAAGTGTTGTTACCATCGGCAGGTAGTAGTACATCGTGGAGTCATAGAACATCGATTTCGCTGTACGATATGCATATTGAATAAGAAATTCAGAAATAGACAACGGTGACCGGGGACATTGTTAGGGTTGTTACTGCTAATTTCGACAGTTGTCCCTCGCTTTTTACACTTTTGAGCACGCATATAATTCGTGCGTTCAATGCAAAATAGCTACATAAACATTCGTGGATGAGTGTTCATTCTGACAGCATACTGGCTTCTCACGGCAGGGCTGTACCAGAATAATGAGACCCGAGCGAGACAGCTTTTCCCGCAACTTTGTGGAACAACCGAAAACTTCTTTTCCGCTTCGCATAAGCTTGTGCAATAATTCTGGGAAATTAACTAATGTGACAATGTAACCGCACATGTAAGTCCACAGGCTTGTGTGCCACATCTTACCAAATAAAACAAAACGGATACGCAGCCATTCCCGCAGATGGTATGATTTTGATCAGCGGCCGATTTTGAGGAGGCGGGTAGGTGCCGCGTGGTCACGGCAGAATTATAACAATTGGCCACGTCGACTTTAATACCGGTGTCGGTGCTATCAGCATTGCCGGCTTGAGAGAAGCACGGTTGAATACCGCGCAAGAGAAAAGTACAGTGCACACCACCGATGCGAAACTGACAAACAATTTTAAAGGGCAGCGACGGAAAGCGCTTCTGTTGCGACTTCAGAACTCTTGGCCGTCGCGACCGAATGTTTCTGTTGTGACGTCAGAATTGCTGTCGTAATGTCAGAGTCGCTGTCATGATAGAAAGCTGTTCCGACTTCAGAACTCTTGTTGTCGCGACAGAACGTTTCTGTTGCGACTTCAGAGATCTTGGTCTTCGCGACAGAATGCTTCTGTTGCGACATCAGAATTTCTGTTGTAACGTCAGGAATGTCTGTCAACTACGGAAACGTGAGGAACTTCTGTCGTACAACAGAAATTTCTCTAGTTGCGACATGAATTCCTGTTGTCTTTTTTAACTGGGGTACCTTGTGGATTCTATCGCAGACGCAAGTAAATCACAAAGCTAATGAAGAAACACTGAATAAATCCGTGCATAAGCAGCCGCGTCTATTCGCTGGAATGCACGGTAGCACTTGCCTGCGAACATATTGTACACCGCCGCACATTTCTGGCACCCACCACATAGGACACATTCACGCGGCAGAGACATGCGGTTTTTTCGCGGAATATTCGTGGGCCGCACGATAAATACAGAAGGCTTGGACGACAGGAGCGCAATACGCACACATTCACCACACCAACACGAAAGCAATGCGGAAGACAAGGGTGTAACCCGCGCCACACGAGCGATTAATCCTCGTAGATTTGATGCTTTCTGACTGAATAAGTTACAACGCGCACGGAAACATCGCACACTGGACGTGTACCTCCGAGATCATGTCAACGATTTCTAGTGCTAGTGACAAAAGCAACGTCGTTTAAAACGAAGTGACGGCGCAGGTAGCACGGGCCAATGCAAGGCGCAAGGCGTCGCGGGTAAAGCCCCGTCGCGGGTGGGCATGGATGGGCTTCAAAACAGCTGAAAGTAGGCGGCAAACTTTCCGGAAGGGAGCAATGGGAGACTTGGCTCGCTAGCCTCGACCAGGCACGGCGGACCGCACAAGCCAGTGGAGTTCTGGGCTAGGGGCTCCACCCCCTCGCTTTCCACACCTTTTTTTTTTCTTTTTACTAAACCTTTTTATATATATTTCTTCAAATTACAGCCCAGAGAAGGCTTCCTAAGAATGGCATATGCGAATCTCGAAGGCCATTTTTTTACTGCCCGCATGCGGCGGAAGCTCCTGGAAATCAAAAATACGTCATAGAATTTCTTTCTGCGCTAAAGTATAGCGGATAATATAAACTGTGCGATGGTTGTTTATGTATTGCAACATCTATATGTAGTTGGGCGCAACAAGGCACAAAGCGAGTGTGTGCTGGTTATTATTTTAGTCCACGCGAAGGCCAACCAAACTCCCAATTTCACAGGTGGCGCCACCCACCGCCCCTTTTCAAAGTGGTTGCTCATAGTATCCATCCGCCAATCTTGTTCCCTTGTTTACATGTGCTGTCGGTCGTACGAGTTGCTACGATGTGTTTGTTTGATCGTGTTTTTGCGTTTGCTGTAATGAATTGTGACTTAGTTCGCGTGCACAAAAGTGTCAGAAGATAGCTTGTGTCTCGCTGCAAACTCGCGGTATGCGTGGTGCGCCAGGCAAACGTGGACCAACGATTTTCATGCCATGGAGTGCGTTCCCTTTGTCCGTGGTGATTGTGGAAAGTTCGGTGGACGCCGCAAAGAAATGATGCGCATTATTAGCGTTCCGCAGGTCTTCCACTACGCAACTGCGTGTATGCGGGAATAACTTTGCAGCTCCGGCAACTTGGAGGGCGCTTTTCGACCGCATCGTACGTACCATTTAAAAGGTGAGTACTCGTGCTTCCTACCTACACGCATGCTGTGCGTGCTTCTCGTGTGTGCATAGAGCGCCTTGCGAGCGTAGGAAATAGAACTCCCGCGACGACATTGACTGTGCTGATGCTTGCTGAGCGCTGGTTGACATAATTTGGTTGCGCAATTTTATTGGCTTAATGCTAAATGAAAAATGTAGATGAGCGTTTCCTTCCGGTGAGAGGGGTTAGGTTCGGCAACAGTCCTCATTTGCGCGAGCTGCCGCTTTTCTGCTGAAGTTGGATAATAATGACTCATCTGTCTCTTCACCTATTCTTACTGCAATGACGTTTTCTCTCGCGTATGCTTCGAGGTTGTAAATAATCTCTGTTTACGCGGTTGTCGGTTTCCGAGCAGTTATAGGGAAAAAGTATAAACACCATGCAAGTGATCTTGCGCGCGACAGCGACGCGATGTAGATGGCTGTCGCGCTCGCTCGTTTCCTACAAGCGGTACCCTATGCGAGCGACGACATTGAGAGCCGTCTCCCCGGTGTTGCCGGTATGAGGGCAGCAAATACGCGCCAAAAGTGGTCAAACGTGTGCTTTATTAATTTAAGTTGCGGTGTTTTACTCAAAGGAGCAGCGTAAAACATTTCTTTAAAGTCTTGCAGTAGGTTCTTAACCTTGCACGTATCAAAGTAGTCGTTTGCTCGTTCCGTGCAACAAGCGGTAGACTCGACTGATGTACATCCAGTTCGGGCTTCACGCTGTTGTCTAGTCGCCCATAGCACTTCTGGGCGACGAGCGACGAATTCTAGATTTCCAGAACCAGGCGACAAGAACGAGCGATCTGTTCGCGCGACGGCCCGTTTTCTCGCTCAAAGCCGTCGCGCACGAAATCTCCCTAATAGGGTTTGGGCTAAAAAATGTAAGCAATCACGGCTTGCTACTACTACAGCTTACGTTTTGAGACAACGTGTTTTGACATAACTTTGACATAACTTGACAAGGGAAAGTTGCTTTAAGTAAGTGATAGAAAAAAAATGAATTGTTACGTAAACAAAGATTTGTCTGTAATCTACTGTAGCTGCATGTCTTAAAAATTTTGCTGTCATGAAGGGGTCCCTATTATCACGATATTCATCAGTGACTTCGACCTTGTGCTCTGTTCCCACCTTGCAGTGGTGCAAACATTGTTTTTGTGGCTTTTTAGGTGCTCCTTGCTTGTGTTCACAATGTGACTTTTTAAAGTGCCACTGCTATAAGTTAACACAGAACTTATCTTGCAGTGGCGAGGCCGTGACCAACAACAGTGTCCACGTCAGGGAGGAGCTATGGCTGCAGCAGCACGGTGTGTAATCGGATGGTCTGGTCAGGTATGACTGAAGTGTATGTTTGCAAAAGTAGGATTTTGGTATCTTTCGTCGATATGTTTATGGACATATTACTCAGCACTGCTTACTATATCGGCTAAATATCTGTTCAACTTTATTCAACTTGCTGCTTATTTGTGTTTGTAGACATTATGTACACATTACCTTGTTCACTTTCAAACTAGACCTAACCTGTCTTGAGGTTAATTTTTTTTTTTGCATCAATCACTTGGCTGCATGTTACATCTTATTTTACTTAGTACACATTATATCTACCCTTTGTTTTATTGATTTGAAACTTTCCTATGTTATACTTTTTATATCCACTTTTTTTCCGTTTATGCTACACGCTTGTGCTGTTTCTGCACATGTAAGGATTCAAAGTGTAATGGGCAAATATGTCACAGGTCTAAGCATGCAGCATGCTTACCATTGTTTACCAGGTTCTTCTCGAGGTACAACAAACACTCCTTTATCAGTGAGGGAGTGCTTACACCTTCATCAGCAGCTTTTGAAATGCCAAACACCAAATATTTCCTTATCTAACTGCCTGGCAAACCGTCTGAGCACATGCTTGTTTTGAAAACACAGGTAGCATTTACGAGCACATCTTCGGCAGTGGTCAGCCAAATTGGCAGTGCCTGCTAGAGCGTTTACAGCGTTCCGGTGCTCCCTAAGCCTCTCATTCAGGCACCTGCTCGTTTGTCCAATACAGCACTTTCTACAGGGAAGTGAAATCTTGTATACCACCCCCACATTGCAGTTAAGAAAGTGAGTGACATGCTCCTTAGTGCATGTACCATGATTCCCGGCATTGCTTACCAACCTGCACATTCTTGCGAGCTTTAGTGGCGCTGAAGAAAACACCTGCACTGCACTGGTTTGCCACTTTCTTTAGGTGGTGGGACACCCCATGTACATATGGCACAGCCACAGGGCGCCCACTGGGACGTGCGTTATTGCACCGAGCAGCTGCCAGATCAGTTTTTACCTCTTTAATGAGGCTCCTAGTAACTGACACCAAGGTGTTATCGAGATAGTTGGCCCTACATAAATGGCTCGCTTGTTGCTGAGTGCTGCAGGAAACCTGGTGCACAAGATTTAACCAGAGCAGCTCTCGGGCAGCTAGGAGCTATGCATCTTTTAACATGGAGTGTGCCAAACGGTAGTCGAGCAAGGGCTTCTTTTTCCTAAGAGAGTATATATAAGAAAGGAAAGTATGATTTAAAATTATATGAATATCGAATGATTGCATGCGACCACCTTCTGGCAACTCGTGTGAACTTGAGTCCTACTCAACACTGTTCAAAAACACGCACAATGTTTTTAACAGCAAAGCCAGCACAACAAGAAAGTCATTGGCACTACCACATTGCCCACTGGACGTGCAGTAACGCATGTCCCAGTGGTAGCCGTGCAGCTCTGCCATACGTACACAGGGTGTCCCACCGCCTAGAAGAAAGGCGGCGAACAAGTGTGGTGTAGGCGTTTTTTTCAGCACCACTAATGCTCACAAGAATGTGCAGGTTGGTAAACATTACCGGGAGTCAAGGTACATGCACTAAGGAGCATGTCACCCACTTTGTTAAATGATATGTAGTGGTGGCATACTACATTCCACTTCCCTGTGGAAAGTGGTATATTGAACAAACAGGTGCCTGAATGAGTGGCTTGTGGAGTACCGTAACGCTGTAAATGCTCTCACGGGCGCTGGCCACTTGGCTGACCACCACTGAAGTACCTATAAATGCTCCCCGTGTTTTCATACCATACAAGTGCTCAGTCAGTTTGCCAGGCAGTTAGATAGGGAGATGTTTGAGGTGTTTTGCATTTCGAAAGATGCTGATGAATGCGTAAGCACTCCATCACTGGTACTAGCTGATAAATAAGTGTTGTGTTTTCAGAAGAATCTGGTAATAGCTTCTTGTAGATGCTTATCAGCTTCTATGTGCATTTGGTTCTATGTGCAGCTTCTATGTGCATTGGTCACAGGAGCTGTGTCAACGCCAACTAGCCCAACCTTCTGCATTAATTTCACGATTATTTCTCATGTTCCCAGAACAATGGCCATGAGCTTGAATTTCTTTAAATGGTACGTGAAGGCCGGTATTCACTGTGCAGTAGGTACTACAGTAGTGAGGAGTTTTCTAGTAAGCTTGCGTTCTTTCTCTACATTTTTTATAGTCTTCTTAAGCTATACCCATTCATGCAAGTAGGCATTGTGGCAGAGTCTGTGTCCAATTGCATCCTTTTTGACTTTCTGTCTATACAGCATAGACCACATAGTTGGTACATAGTTCAGTCTATTGATGCACTATCTTTAAATAAGCCTGCAATTTTGCACGTGCAAGATTGTCTGCTTGCTATTGCTAAAGCATTTGCTGGTTATTGCTATGTTGCTCATCAAGTGAACTTGATTTCAACAGCACCACACAGAACATCTGCTTGGCGGTGGTGTAATTTTAATAGCGATTATCAGCCAACAAGCTCTAAGTCTACAGCTGTCCACAAATAATTCTATTACATTGGGTCTCTTTCCACATATTTGGTCAGCACAGTGGGCAGTTTTCTATTTATTCTGTTTGGTGCTATTCGGGTGAGAATATTTTCAACTAGCAAGTCAAAATTGTAATGCTGTCAAAAAAAGCCTTTGATTACTGGGCAAATGAATTGAAAGCATTGTACGTAATCCAAAAAGTATTTTCCACAAAGTACTAGTGTCAAGAACAAGCATCATATGCACTGCAACTCATGGTTTTATGTTGGTATGCAGGTATCTTTAGCTAAGGGTGCTTGTGCATGTATTTCCCTCATATTAGCTAATGCTTTAGCTACATGAAACTGCCTATGTTGTGGCTGCTGAAGTCAAATTTGTGGTTGATGAACCTGCTTGTTTTTGCTGTGCACTTAATTTCTGTTGTGCCTTAAGGGTTGTAGCCATGTGACAACTGATGTATTGCAGCAATGTCAAAGGTAGCTTGCACCCATTATTGCTACAGTGTGCCAACAGGCACCTGTCGCTGTATTTGTGCATTTTCTGAGAACCAGCCGTATCCTCTAGGTGAAATTCGTAGTGTCGTTTTGAGTTTGCCAGTCAGTTCATATAACTCTTGAGGACAAAATTTACACAGTAAGGGAAGGGAGACTATACAACATGACCAGTGATAACGACTGACTATTTTGATGGAAGGATTAAAAATAATACTGAATGTGTGCTTATATTGTGCACAAGTTCCTTCAGAAGGAAAATGTGAGTTGTAATACAAAGGCAAAAAATCGCAATAAACAGTATTTGCGTAAAAAAAAGGTGAATAGTCACAGACTAATTTCTATCCCTTGTAATCTAGAAAGGACGCCTTTTTCCATGCATTCATAATGGGGACTTGCTCACACATCTTGCGGTATGCCTCACTGATTTCTCTTGTCAATTTTTCACCTTGGGTGGAAACGGATGAACTAATTTAATCTGGCTTAAAGCCCTATCGCGGCAATGTACAGCCAAGTCAGACGAGCATGCTGGTCTTCTCGGTGAAATGTGGTGATTTCTTTGGTACAAATTTAGTACCTGGCCTGTCAGCTCCCTAACATTTGACCACACGTGATTGAAATGCAGTACACTGCCCCCGACACACACTAGACATATTTGGTGGTATGTTTAACCAAGCGAACCTCGCTTGCCTGCTCGCTTTTCTCAGTTCACATGTGGACTGTCCTGCATACTTGCCTACTTTATTTTTTCGCTGGAAATATGTGTGCATAGCATTCCACAAGCGCATTGAGAAAGACATCCAGGCAAGGGAGATTCCTATAAATTAGCACTAAATATGTCTTGTGTCCGTCATTAGTAGTGTAGTCTATGCCTCTGGTCATGTGTATATTTGGTCAAATGTGCAGGGTCGTCCACTCTTGGCACAAACACGGCTCAGCGTGGCCACGCCCTGCGGAGTGCCAGTGTGCATGGCGCAGCGGTGCATCGAAGCTAAGTGGCGCAGGTGCGCAAGGGGGATGTGTAGCTTCGTGTCATCTGCTAAAGTGCGGGAGCACGCCATGCTTTAGCGGATGACACAGGCCATGAAGTCCCACCTCTAAGCGCCTGTGCGCTTGCGCCGCTTAGCTTCGTTGCACAGCCATGCCATGCACGCTGGCAATCCGCGGAGTTCGGCCACTCTGCACCATCTTCGTACTAAGAATGGATCACCTTGTACATGGGGCAGACTGGCAAGTGCATCACCATGTGCCCAGGAGAGCACCATTATTCACTCAAGGGGCAAGTATGCTCGTCCCACTTGACAATGCATTGACACGACTGGTGATGCACGCCAGATTTAGATTGTTCATCTGTTGTTTAGTTAAGGCAACCGATTGATCAACAATATCACTGAGGCATACCATTTAAAAAAGAGGGACATCTGTCAGCCAGTGCTCATTATGATTGCATTACAAAGAGGAATACTCTCTAAATGACACGGAATAGTGATCACTCCGTGCTTATTTGTTCTATTTTTATGCAAGTACTGTTTATCATGACTTTGTACATTTGTATTGCAACTTGTGCCCTTTGTCTTAAAAGATCGCTTGTGCAGTACAAGGACACACGCAGTATAAATATTATATTTAATTTTTGCATCAAAATTAATGTTGAATTGGTAGCTTTTGTGTCCTTTTGTCTTCCTCCTGTCCCTTATATCACTCAAAAGATAAACTTTAACGTACACCAACTTTCTCAGTTACTTGCTTGTCAGTGTTGATAAACTTGAAATGTTGTTTTGAGCCAGAATATTCTTACCATTTCTCATTTCCGGTCAGCATAGTGCTACTCCTCCGGCTTTTTATAAAGCGTGCTAATATGTACTTCTCATTAATGCAATATTTAGTGCTAGTAGGTGATAGCTGAACTTGGACATCATGACAAGCGCAAAGGCACACACACACACAGAGACACAGACTGGACGGGCGCTAGACATCAACTGAAGGGCTTAATGATAAAAAGCAGCAATGCACATATTGCGCAAAAACCTACAAAAAGATGTAGAAGGTGCAATTGTCACTCAAGGGAATTCCACTTCCGCATGAGATATGCTTTTTTCTTGTCATGCAAGGACTCGTTTATCAGCTTCATTGTTAATGCGCAATGTTTCAAATATTTTTCTAGCTTGCTTTGCAAAGCTGCGCATGAAACAGGTGCCCTGAAAGTCAGGCTTGCACAAGCATCGCCTGCCGTGATCTGCCATATGTTCACCCCCTGCCACCGACTTAACAGCAGTGCGGTGCTCTCTCAGACTTTCATTGGCGCATCGGCTGGTCTAGCTCGCATAACATTTTCCACATGAAAGTGGCATCCTGCACACCACACCCACTCTGCACTTCTCGAAACATCTAGTGTCCTGTGATCTGCAGTCTGCCTTGGCAGCACTATTCACGACATTGCACAAGCGTACAAGCCCTCCAGGTGTCGAAAAAATGACCAGGGTGGCGCATTTCCCAGCCACTTTCTTGAGGCGTTGGGTCAAGTCATGAATGTATGGCACAACAGGCCATGCCTTTTTGGTTTCAAGCTCATTGTGGTATGTCTGGCTCCCTCAATTCACTTCTTTAATCGGGCTTCCTGCTATAGAAGCCCATAATTTTGCAGGCATAGTACTTGGAGCTGAAGGCTGCATGCAACCTTATGGTCACAAAACTTTTTGAGAGGAGTATGCACGCACTATTTTGCAATGCGTCTTTTCAGAATTTTGCAATGGGCTAAACTGTAGCTAAGGACTGGCTTTTGGACCATGGATGGTATGAATAGCGCACCTGACCGTCATAAAAACAATATTGATATGAATTGAAGGCACCCCTCTTCAGGTAACTCAGACGTGAATTTGAATCTTTTGCCACAAGAATCAAAAGCACCAAGCACTTGGTTCACAAGCTCTTCAGTATGCTCAGGCCACACATCCTTTAGGATGACTCGCTACTCATCAACATATATGAAAATATGTATAATCTTAGATGCGCATGCTGTATCAAGGCATGTGCAAATATGTTTGTCACAAAATAATAACAGATCACTTAAACAGGAGCAATACATTGATTTAATACAAATCCCCTCCTTTTGAAGGACGGGGCTTTGATTACAAGGGACTGCTGTAAAGCACAGGTAAAATCTTAAAAATTCCATAAGGTTGTCAATGTTTAAACGAGTACAATTTTGAAATGCAACAGGTCCAAAGCCATTGAGGTTTTCACGGAGAGCCCAAAAATGTTGGCTTTGCAGAATAGTTCGTTAATATGAAAAGTTTGTTAATGTGGTGTTTGTAGTAGCGATGTTTCACTGTACACTTCAGCCTCGAGAAATGTCACCTTCATGTTTCTTAATGTTCATGTTTGTTAAGCTCGATAATGGTTTAGTTTGAACTGTGCAACTTGTCATCAGCACAAAAATGGGCATATAGAAAGGCACAGATACTGCTGAACACAAGCACTGAACTTCAAGGCTTTTATTCAAACAGTAGGCACCTTAACTTTAGGAGAAGATCAGCATGCTGATCTTATCTCCTGCTTTTGCATAGGGCCTTGAACCTTTTAAAAATCTTTCACAGGGACTGGAAAGTCCTTGAATATCCTTTAATTTCTCTCCCTGAGACTTTGTGAAAACCCTGGTTTAGGTATCTCAAACAGTTTTGGGTTCCGACAGTGGTGGAGGGCTCACGGATTATGCACACTGAAACTTCCATTCAGCCAGCTTCATGGGGAGGGGGATCAGGGGCTGTGACTGGAGGATGCTTTCTTCTGCTGTGCAATGCAACTCTTAGCTTTAGCTGCATTTGTAGTGTAGAAAAAAAAAAGGCGCGAGTAAGAAGTGTAGCGGAGAAGTGAGAAACAGTGGTGGCTTTCGGCAGTTTATCAAATGCCTTTACTTTTGCTGTTACTGGAGCACCATATTAAAAAAATTCTCGCAGTTGACATTCATATACACTACAGTTCTCACTTATAAGAATCCCACATATAACGAATTGTTGGTTAAAATCACCGTATTTCATTGCATTAATTTACGATTTTCTAACCATGCTTGTTGAAACTGTGTCCACATATATGAACATATTCAATAGCGCTGTACTGTTACAACAAACACTTCAAACCTGGTCGCAGTAAAAGGAGCGTGCACACCAAGTTCTGAAGTTCGAAGTTG
Organism: Dermacentor andersoni; assembly: GCF_023375885.2. Taxonomy (NCBI): domain Eukaryota; kingdom Metazoa; phylum Arthropoda; class Arachnida; order Ixodida; family Ixodidae; genus Dermacentor; species Dermacentor andersoni. The sequence continues at coordinate 199,188,286 of NC_092814.1, forward strand.
TGACGGGACTTGGCGCATTCGTCGCTGCAGTTTAGTCGTGACCAAAATATAACTGCTGAGATAAGTGAGTGGTGCAAGTGGTTTTCAGAGGCCGCAAGGGAATTCACTCGTTTTCAACCAGGCAAGGGTAATCGTACTTTCAAGGCATGTCTCCAGTGGGCTTTAGAACAAGGCCATGTAGTGTGTGATGGCAGTGGCCTTTGGAGACTGGCACGCGTAGCTCTCTGGGTAACATGTGCTGCACTGTTCTCTGCATTCCGGTGCGCCTATTTGAATCAATTGTTTCACTTTCTTCGTTAATTTCATTATTGCAAGGTTAGACTGGATGAAATGTGAGTGTTTGCTGCCCTTAAAATGGGAAAATTTTATTAGTGTAATCTTTTACACAAAAATGAATTTCTTGGTGAGGTTGGGTTTAACCCCATCTTTTAAAACTTGTTCGAGGGGCAGAAACTTGTTCAAGGGGCAGTTGCATCAGAAATTGACGTACCTAATTAACGTATATCATATTGTTTAATACAAGTGTGTTTTAGTGTAAAGAGTACTGCTCAGGAAAAAGAAACACTTCATATCTATTGCAGGTACAGATTGGTGTGGGATTTGTGATGCCACTCAACAAGTGGCATTACATATTCAAGTCTGCTTCCGACAGAATGTGCACATTAGAGGTGGCATGGAACCTGTGGACACCACTGCAAGCAGATGAAAGTAGCCTGACTGGACAGACCTGCCGGACAATGTGCCATGCATCCAGGAAGCTTCCGGCAACACCGGAGAAAGTTGCTGCTTTGCAGAGTAAGTCAACAGTCACCTCATTTAAGAAACATAACTGCATATCTACAAGTTATCTGAATGAGTTAGCATTGCATGATGTATACAGAACGACAAGAAATGCCAAAGCAAGAATGAGGCAAGTGTCTATATGTATATCTTTTTCTTCTATTGTATATGCACTGTGTCTCGGGGCACAATTTAAATGTCTCTGTGGGTATGAAAAGCAGCACAAGATAATTTCGAGATATGGGTTTCCGGCGAAAACCACCCACAAGGTTTCCGCCATTATCAGTTTGAATGAAAAACAATGAAGTCGGGTGGCAGCTTGCATTCGCCTGCTGCTTATTGTCTTAATAACAGAATTGAACATTTAAGCACCTCATTGTCTTTAAAATTCTAATGGAGACTTGGCATGTGTTATTGTAGCGTTCCATGCTGCAGCTTTCATTTCACTGTTTTTGAAATAATGCTTCTCAAGAAAATTGGTTTCCGACACAGCTTGGAAATTGTAGTCTAAAAGAAGCCTTTTAAACCACTGCAGTTCCAAAGTGTTGACTGTGGCCACCTGATTTGCTGCTTTACAATCTGCAGCATTCACAGCCATGCAATTTCAAAACACTATTCTGATTATTGTGATGTAAAGGTTATAAACAGGGATAAAGTGCCTCAGAAAGGCTGGCCAACATTTTGATACGACGACATATCTTCGTCAAAAGCTGCCTCGTCATTTTCGGTGTGTTAGTTTTAAAGGGTTAGTAGAGTGACGTCACGTGCAGTTGTCGGGAGTGGCTGATTGTAAAGGGAGAGACTTGAAAGAGAATGAGTGCTGTCGCCTGATGTCTGTAAACATGATTCCTAAGACGAGGGAACGAGAGTGGGAGTGGGAAAGTGGGGAGAAAAGGAGACATAAAGAAAGAGACCAAGAGGGAAAGAAAAAGAAGAAAAGAAAAATAAGGGCATAGGAGGGTGTTGGGGAAGCGAGAGGTTAGGGAGCATTCAGGGGTGTCTTTGGCAGCATGTTCTCGTGGCTTTAAAACAGGCGGTCAGTGCTCGAGTAACAAAAAAGACCCAAAAAGACATCAGTTCAAAGAATGACTTCAGTAGCATAGCAGCAATGCGTCGAATAATTTAGGAGTTAAGATGGTGACAAGGAGTCTGGAATGCAGTGCATGGGGTAGCTGGAAGGCAGCGGCATGGTCTTTCTAGGGACTTTAGTCCCAGTAGCTCAACGTAGGTGTCGTCACAGCGGTATGCAAAAGTGGCGATACCCTGTGTCACTGAGGCAGTTAAGAAGGTATCCTGGCGTCTGGTACTTTGGAATGTGGTGAGGGCATTTAGAAAAAAATATAAGAACAGACAAATGTGGGGGCGAACCGAAACTGGAATAACAAATAAGAGGGCGACATGAGCAAAAGCGGGCGGAAGCATGTGTACATGGGAAAACATATTTATGCGAGCATATTTATGGTGATTCTAAAAGCAGATTTTCTATCGCGCTGCACTGACAAGCCCCACACATACCTGCACTACATATACGACATATTCATAATATGGGGACATGGTCAAGACAGCCTAGATAAATATGTAGGATTTCCAAATTCTTTTCACCCAACTATAAAATTCACATCAACACCTTCAATGGAGCGCATAAACTTTCTGGATACAACAATATATATTGACGATGGGAGACTAAAGACAATGCTGTATAGGAAACCTTTGGCAAACAACAGTACCTAGAATATACAAGCCACCATTCCAGACATTGCAAAGAAGGCACCTTTAAAGGCCAAGCCACACGGCTACGTCGGATGTGTGTTGAAAACCAAGACTACATAGGTAGACTTGATAACATTAGAGAAACCCTATCAAACGGGAACCACCCCAAAGAGTGCCCTTCAGAAAGCCTACACCGATGCAACCAAACTTGACTGAGCCGAGGTCCTCAAGCCCCACCCTAGGATCACAAAATCAACGCCTCTTCTTACTACTAAATTCTCAAACACACTTCCAAACGTGAACAACATCCTCAATAAATACTGCCCAATTCTCACCAGCAACCAGAAACATAAGATTTTTCCCGCCCTGCCCACAGTAGTCTTGAGATACAACACTAATAATAAGGATATTCTTGTACATGCCAAACTAAGGACAAAGACGCAGTTAGGAACAAGTCCCTTTGGCCACCCGGGTACTCTACATGCAAACATATTTAATCTGCTGCTACAGTAAAAAGTACAGCATCAAAGTACTCAAACAAGGTAACTTCGAGTTTCACCTGCACATCAAGCAATGTAGTCTACTGTCTAGGATGTGCCACTTGTAGCAAATAATACATAGGTGAGACTGGACAACAAATTCATAAAAGACTGAACGGTTACTGCGCAGATACAAAACACAATTTACTTAAAGCAGTAGCCAGCCACTTCAATGAACATGTCATATATGTGACAAAGCAAGGCTCTATATACTACAAACAAATTTCCGCTCACCTCTCTAGAGGAAATATACGGAATCATAACTCACACACAAGTTTAAATGCCTACATCCAATGGGAATTAATTTAACACATAGCAACTTTGGATCTTTAAAAGCTTTAAAGCTGTAACTGAAATCTGAAAGTCTCATGTCATCAACCAAGGCACAAAACACATTGTGTCACCAGCTAAACTTAATTCTTAACCTCACCTATTCCACCACTTCCAATTTTTACCTGCCTACTACTCAATTTGATATAGTCTTTCATGTTTTAACGTTTATATCAACTGTACGACCCTTTTTCCCATGCACATCTGCCTCAGCTTGCTTTTAATCATGTCAGCCTCCTATTCATTATTCCGGTTTCAGTTCCCCCCTTTTTTTGTCTGTTTTGTATTATATTCTTTGAACACCAACACATTCCAAAGTCCCAGATGCCAGGATGCCTTTTTCTGCGCATCAGCCACACAGTTCTGTATACCACCATGACGACACCTACGTTGAGTTACTGAGGCTAACATCCCTAAAAGACCATGCTTCTGCCTTCCAGCTACCACATGCATTGCATCCCGGACTCCTTGTCGCCATCTTAACTCCTTCAAAATTACCCGACGCATTGCTGCTACGCTACTCAAGTCATTCTTTCAACAAATGATAGAATGGACAAACCAGACAGCTTGCATCTTGCAGCTCTCCTGCATGCGTTAGAGACAGTGTAGCCAAATTGTGGCTCTCCCAATGTGACAGGAGTTTGGGCAGTCGAAGAGCAGACAAGTTATGCAAAACCAGAAGCCAAATATCGACCCATAAGCCTTTGAGTACAGCTGCCATGTGACTAAATTTTGCAGTTAAGCCAACCTCCCGATGAGAAGAGGCATGGCTTTGGCAAAAAACATACAAAAATCCCATGTGAATCTGCAAAACAGTGCGATGCATGTGTATGCATTCTGACTGCAAATAAACCTGTGCTGGCTTGCGCATTGGGTAGCATGTTTGTGTGTAACATTTGCTGCATTTTGTTATCTGAAACTTTTGTTGAATCGATCTTTCTATTGAAGTGATTGCAACAGATTTCCTTCATTCACTTATCGCTACAAATTATTGCAAAAACAATTTATTTCTACATTTATTGCACTCTTCCTTTAGGCTGCCTGGAGAAATACATAAGTGACCATCCAATGGGGCCACCAGCACCACCTCCGGAAAACCACCTTGCTTCTCTGCGGAAGCACCTTCGGAGCTTTATTTTACAGAAGCATATCGCCGGGGCAAGCAAGTGCAAAAGTAAATACAGTATAAGTCCAATGACGCTTTTTCAATAAAGTGTGATGATATGCTACATAGTATGGTGCTTTACAGATTGATTCTTTATGGCATGGAAATAGCCGCATACTTGGCCACATGTATATACAGACTGTACACTTCACAAGACTCAACATCACATAAAGATAGCCTGTCATGAGCTTCCAAATAGCAATGGCTGCTCCTTCAATTCATCACACAACTTGCCTTTGACGTGCTGTGCCCACAATGATATCCAACCCAGCGTCCACCGCGCCAGCCAGCATCCACCGTGCCGCCCAGCACCCACCGTGCTGCCCAGCATCCGCCGTGCCCAGCAACCACCATGCCGCCCAGCACCCACCGTGCCACCCGTCACCCACCATGTCACCCGTCACCCACCGTGCCACCCAGCACCCACCGTGCCACCCGTCACCCGGCATGCCACCCATCACCATAATCCACCATGATGATGGATGATGGATTCCACTATGCCCAGCATCGGGCAAATTTTCAATAGGGCAACCCTTATATATAGCTTTCATTGATTACGAGAAAGCGTTTGATTCAGTCGAAACCTCAACAGTCATGGAGGCATTACGGAATCAGGGTGTAGACGAGCCGTATGTAAAAATACTGAAAGATATCTATAGCGGCTCCACAGCCACCGTACCTCTCCATAAAGAAAGCAACAAAATCCCAATAAAGAAAGGCGTCAGGCAGGGAGATGCGATCTCTCCAATGCTATTCACAGCGTGTTTACAGGAGGTATTCAGAGACCTGGATTGGGAAGAATTGGGGATAAGAGTTAATAGAGAATACCTTAGTAAGTTGCGATTCGCTGATGATATTGCCTTGCTTAGTAACTCAGGGGACCAATTGCAATGCATGCTCACTGACCTGGAGAGGTAAAGCAGAAGGGTGGGTCTAAAAATTAATCTGCAGAAAACTAAAGTAATGTTTAACAGTCTCGGAAGAGAACAGCAGTTTACGATAGGTAGCGAGGCACTGGAAGTGATAAGGGAATACATCTATTTAGGACAGGTAGTGACTGCGCATCCGGATCATGAGACTGAAATATTCAGAAGAATAAGAATGGGCTGGGGTGCGTTTGGCAGGCATTCTCAGATCATGAACAGTAGGTTGCCATTATCCTTCAAGAGAAAAGTGTATAACAGCTGTGTCTTACCAGTACTCACGTACGGGGCAGAAATCTGGAGGCTTACGAAAAGGGTTCTGCTGAAATTGAGGACGACGCAACGAGCTATGGAAAGAAGAATGATAGGTGTAACGTTAAGGGATAAGAAAAGAGCAGATTGGGTGGGGGAACAAATGCGACGTTAATGACATCTTAGTTGAAATCAAGAAAAAGAAATGGGAGTGGGCAGGACATGTAATGAGGAGGGAAGATAACCGATGGTCATTAAGGGTTACGGACTGGAATCCAAGGGAAGGGAAGCGTAGGAGGGGGCGGCAGAAAGTTAGGTGGGCGGATAAGATTAAGAAGTTTGCAGGGACAATATGGCCACAATTAGTACATGACCGGGGTAGTTGGAGAAGTATGGGAGAGGCCTTTGCCCTGCAGTGGGCATAACCAGGATGATGATGATGATGATGGTGATGATGATGATGTTCTAGCACTTAGGGCCCGAAAGCGTTAGGTTCACCCAAATAGACGCTAAATAATAATTTGGCTTGGCGCCGTATATTATTTTTAAATAGGTGGCGCTAAAGCGATGAACGCGACGAGCGCTCTGAATCGGTGCTTCCGTTCTGCCCGTGCAGACTTCACCTGTGCCCGTGACTGTCAAGAAGTGACTGTGGCTGTTTGATGTCGTTAAATGTGAGAACTTGTGGTGAAGTGATTGAGTGTGGCCGTAGTAGTTCTGCCCATGTAGTGTTCAGCGGACTTCACCTGTGCCTGTGACCGACTGTGTTGCCCAATAACTTTGTGGAAAGTGACGTGGTTTATGTGGATGTCGTCGCAGCGTTTGCCAGCTCCTGGGTGGCACCTGTGCCAGTTATTGATGGCGTTGCGCAGTAGCTTTGTGGAAGTTGATGTACCTTGTGTGGATTTCGTCGCTGCCTATGGAGTGCCTTAATTATAGGTGGTCACGCTGCCTTTAGAAGTATGTACGAGCGCGAGAAACTTCACAAGGGACGAGGCATCTGCACGGCGGCAGAAAACACCGGGTGCGAGCTGCTAACCGATGAAAACCAGCCGACTAGACAGGGAAACAGCCCACCTGCCCATGGTGCGGCGCCACACCCACACTATATCATGTCACATGGGAATGTAAACACAATAAATCATTCCACCAACACAATAACCCGAGTGCGGAGCAATGGGAGAGTCGGCTTACCAGCTGCGAGCTCACGGCCCAAAGGGCCTTAGTGCAGCACGCTAGTGAGGTAGCTAGGCTCAGTGGAGCCCTGGAATAGGGGCCCACCCTTGCCGGAAGAGGCTCCAAGTCGCTGGCGCCCAAGACGACCGAGACCTCGAGACGCTAAATCCTTGAAGGAACCAAATAAAGTTTTTCTCTCTCTCTCTCTCTCACCGGTTTTTGTGTAAACAACGTGGACGTCTCGAAATGTTAGCTAGAAAATCAACCAGCCAAGTCTGTGTTTTGTGGTTTTGCGAGCTTATGCTCGTGCTAGCAGCAGAATGACAAAAGATCCGTTACATAATGTCAGTTCCACAATATTAGCTTTGCTGCAATACACTAATGTTACACGGTGAAGCATACGTAATGTATTGCGGTAAAGTGTAAGAAAAAGTGGGCAGGGACCACTCCGTTACTGTGGCCATTTTATTCTTTTATGGTCATGGCCGTGCGCTCTTAAAAGGCTCGAACAAGGAAGAATCCCGGTCGAAGCGCATGGCACAAACCTTGCCAATGCTTCAACTGAAAAAAAGGGAAACGAATTGGAGTGGGTGATGCCAAAAAGAAAGCCTTGACTTTTGTATCATCAAAGCAGTTCCAAGAATATTCAATCATATTCCAAGTTCCTGCCTTATTTATGATTGTTTAAGGTATATGCATATATTGTGCACCAACCTTAGTACCAATTCTAATGTACTTTAATTATGTAAGTTAATAACACGTGGCAAATATATAATTTGTGTTGTGCTGTTTATAAGCTGCTGCTTTCACGTGGTAATGTGTACATTGGCTGGAAGAGTTGATGCATCCTCCTTGTAGAACTCATCGAAAGGTGAACCAACTGTCGATCCATCAGTGTTCTTGCGGTTGTACACCAGATTTCACAAACATGGGGATAGTTATGATACACAAAGAGTAGCTGAGCCTTACCATATCCAGATGCATGCGTAGGAGTGCGGGAGTCGACCATCTATCTAACTCAGGTTGAATGTGCATACTTGAGTAACATGTAACACTCCTTGGGTGTCTGGTTTCTTTTATTGTTAGCTTAGTTTGTGTTTTTCTCCCATTTATAGGTTTTGGTGTGTGTTGCTGTGTATGTATATAATTGCTTCCTTAGTGGCTTTCTTGATGCTAATAAATTTAGAAAAGGCAGTGTTCATTTTGTGCATCAGACAGCAAGTGAGCATGCTTCAAAGGATATTGAATTTTGTTGCCATAAGCAACACAAAGAGATATAAACTGCTTGCTGGAGGTACTCTTTATAGCATTAAGCATATTATCATGCTGATAACTCTGTGCACAATAATTAGAAAGATCACATGATGTCTGACATGTCTTCTTGCCACCACGAAATCTTGCCAGATGCATAACGTGGGACAGACACCACAGATATTGGCCAGCCATTCCCAATTATGGCCTTGACCTCCTACCACTGAGCAGACTGGTCCAAGAGACAAAACATGCAACTTTTCTCTGATTAAATGTAGTATATGGTGCATAAAATTAGGAGACCATGTCAGGTGTTATTGTTGACACACATACATATCTGTGAGCCCCATAAACTAAATTCAAAAGAAAGAGAATAATGCCCATGAAATACACTCTTGGTAGCTAGGACGGCAAGACCAGTCTCTTGCAGAGTTAAATAACAACCATGCGGCAGTATCATGATATCAAGCTGAACAATAATTTACTCCAAGAATAGTTTTCTTCGTGCAACATTGCACCGATAGTCTTGAAATGCAACACCCATTGCTAACAGAAGGCCTTCAAAATTAGCATGACAGGATGGCATATTTTAGGAAGCAAGAATGAAAACAGAGCCGGTTAGCTATGGAAGATGTGAATGCAACTCTGCAGAAGTTAGAAAAATGAACCAAATGGAATAGTTTAAAAGTAATTAAGTGGTTTAGAGACAAAAGGCCATTTTTTTCCATGCCAGAAAAACAAGCAGAGGTTGAAAATGCTTTCCACATACGTACTTTCAAGGTATACATGTACAGGGTCTGTCCTGAAAGTAATGCCAGTAAGGCCATTGAAAATCATTTATTGAATTCATTGTTACAGAAAGTGTTTAAAAATCTTCAAAACACTCTCCTTTTGCGTCAATACATCGGCTGCAACGAGACTTCCAGCTCTCGAATGCGCTGTGGTAGTCCTCCAGAATGGCCTTTAATGCTGCGGTGCAAGCTGCTTTGATCCCGTCCACTGTCCCAAAATGCTTGCCTTTCAGGGGTTTTTTGAGGCGTGGAAAGAAAAAAAAAAGTAAGGGGGAGCCAAGTCCGGGCTCTACAGGGGCTGGGGGATTGTTGGCACCCCTGCTTTAACCAGGCAGTCGGTGACGATGAAGGAACTGTGGGCCGGCGCATTATCGTGGTGCAACTTCCAGTTGTCTGCGATGTCCGGCCGGATGCGTTGAACCCTGCGTTTCAGTCTTTGGAGGACTTCCACATAACATTTGGAGTTCACAGTAGTTCCAGGTTCTACAAACTCGTGATGAAACAGTCCGTGGATGTCAAAAAAAAAAAAAAAAAACGATGAGCATGATCTTGATTTTTGATTTGCTCGTCCTGACTTTCTTCTGGCGAGGGGACGAGTGCGTGTAACACTCCGATGATTGCATTTTGGTCTCTGGGTCACATGCAAATACCCAAATCTTGTCACCTGTAATGACGTTATCGAAAAATTTTCTATCACGTTTGCACCTGTCGATGTTTTCTTGGCACGTTTCTATGCAGGGTGACTTTTGGTTGTCAGTGAGCACTTTTGGAACCATTTTTGTGCACACATTTCGCATGCTGATATCATTTGTAAAGATTTCATGAACTTGAGTTTTCTTCCTCCGGCTTAAGAGGAAGCTTTAGCTCGGGCCCAACTCCGACTCGGCCTATTGAAATACATGTAAAAACGCAAAAACGTTTTTCTGAGATAACCCCTGAACCGATTTTAATGAAATTTGTTGCATGTGAGAGAGAAAGTTAAATTCTAGTGACTGTTGGAAGCGGAATTTTGATTTAGGGCTTGAATTTTGTTAAAAAGATTTTCAAAAATTCAGAAGTTTGAAAATAATAGAAGTACGAAGTTTACAAACTAATAGCTCTGCAGGAAAAACAGATATCGCGATTCTGTAAACGGCATCCATTAGACCATTCAAAGCGGACAAAATTTACATGTCATTTTACATCTTGCGTGAATTTGTTACGTTATTTACGAGGGTTTTGCAAAAGCTGTAATAACACATTGATACATTTTTTGAGGTTCATGTGTAACATATCAATTTTGTCCGCTTTGGATGTGCTATCAGCTAAATTCACAGAATTGCCATATCATTTTTTCTTGCTGGGTTACGGAGTTGTAAACTTGATAGTTTCGTTTTCTGAAAATTTGAGACTTTTGCCAATTTTTTATAAAAAAATGACAACCTAAATCGAAAATTCGAAACCAACAGTCACTAGATTTTAAGTTTTTCTTTTAAATGCAGCAAACCCCGTCAAATTTGGTGCAGTGGTTGCCGAGAAAAACGAATTCTCCTTTTACATGTATTTAGATAGGAGCACCCGAGCTAAAGCGTCCTCTTAACTACACCTCCCGAGCTAGCGGTTTCATCCTCTTTCTTCGCACTGTGTTCCGAGTCGTAACACAGCGCTTGACCTTTTTCAATTTCTGTCGGGTAAATCGGAAGGATTTCCACCTCCGGCTTAACTACACCTCTCGAGCTAGCGATTTCATTCTTTTTCTTTGCACTGTGTTCCGAGTCGTAACACAGCGCTTGATCTTTCTGAATTTCTGTCGTGGAAATCGGAAGGATTTCTTCCTCCGGCTCAACTAAACCTCCCGAGGTAGCGGTTTCACCCTCTTTCTTTGCACTGTGTTCCGAGTCGTAACACAGCGCTTGATCTTTCTGAATATCTGTCGTGGAAATCGGCAGGATTTCCACCTCCGGCTTAACTACACCTCCCGAGCCAGCGGTTTCATCCTCTTTCTTTGCACTGTGTTCCGAGTCGTAACACAGCGCTTGATCTTCCTGAATTTCTGTCGTGGAAATCGGCAGGATTTCCACCTCCGGCTTAACTACACCTCCCGAGCCAGCGGTTTCATCCTCTTTCTTTGCACTGTGTTCCGAGTCGTAACACAGCGCTTGATCTTTCTGAATTTCTGTCGTGGAAATCGGAAGGATTTCTTCCTCCGGCTTAACTACACCTCCCGAGCCAGCGGTTTCATCCTCTTTCTTTGCACTGTGTTCCGAGTCGTAACACAGCGCTTGATCTTTCTGAATTTCTGTCGGGAAAATCGGAAGGATTTCCACCTCCGGCTTACCTACACCTCCCGAGCTAGCGGTTTCATCCTCTTTCTTTGCACTGTGTTCCGAGTCGTAACACAGCGCTTAACCTATCTGAATTTCTTCGGGGAAATCGGAAGGATTTCCACCTCCGGCTTAACTACACCTCCCGAAGTAGCGGTTTCATCCTCTTTCTTTGCACTGTGTTCCGAGTCGTAACACAGCGCTTGATCCTTCTGAATTTCTGTCGGGGAAATCGGAAGGATTTCCACCTCCGGCTTAACTACACCTCCCGAGCTAGCGCTTTCATCCTCTTTCTTTGCACTGTGTTCCGAGTCGTAGCACAGCGCTTAGTCTTTCTGAATTTCAGTCGGGGAAATCGGAAGGATTTCCACCTCCGTCTTAACTACAACTCCCGAGGTAGCGGTTTCATCCTCTTTCGTTGCACTGTGTTCCGAGTCGTAACAGAGCGCTTAATCTTTCTGAATTTCTTCGGGGAAATCGGAAGGATTTCCACCTCCGGCTTAACTACACCTCCCGAAGTAGCGGTTTCATCCTCTTTCTTTGTACTGTGTTCCGAGTCGTAACACAGCGCTTGATCCTTCTGAATTTCTGTCGGGGAAATCGGAAGGATTTCCACCTCCGGCTTAACTACACCTCCCGAGCTAGCGGTTTCATTCTCTTTCTTTGCACTGTGTTCCGAGTCGTAGCACAGCGCTTAGTCTTTCTGAATTTCAGTCGGGGAAATCGGAAGGATTTCCACCTCCGTCTTAACTACACCTCCCGAGGTAGCGGTTTCATCCTCCTTCTTTCCACTGTGTTCCGAGTCGTAACACAGCGCTTAATCGTTCTGAATTTCTGTCGGGGAAATCGGAAGGATTTCCACCTCCGGCTTCACTACACCTCCCGAGCAAGCGGTTTCATCCTTTTTCTTTGCACTATGTTCCGAGTTGTAACACAGCGCTTGATCTTTTCGAATTTCTGTCGGGGAAATCGGAAGGATTTCCACCTCTGGCTTAACTACACCTCCCGAGCTAGCGGTTTCATTCTCTTTCTTTGCACTGTGTTCCGAGTCGTAACACAGCGCTTGATCTTTCTGAATTTCTGTGGGGGAAATCGGAAGGATTTCCACCTCCGCCTTAACTACACCTCCCGAGGTAGCGGTTTCATCCTCTTTCTTTGCACTGTGTTCCGAGTCGTAACACAGCGCTTAATCTTTCTGAATTTCTGTCGGGGAAATCGGAAGGATTTCCACCTCCGGCTTAACTACACCTCTCGAGCTGGCGGTTTCATCCTTTTTCTTTGCACTGTGTTCCGCGTCGTAACACAGCGCTTAATCTTTCTGAATTTCTTCGGGGAAATCGGAAGGATTTCCACCTCCGGCTTACCTACACCTCCCGAGCTAGCGGTTTCATCCTCTTTCTTTGCACTGTGTTCCGAGTCGTAACACAGCGCTTGATCTTTTTGAATTTCTGTCGGGGAAATAGGAAGGATTTCCACCTCTGGCTTAACTACACCTCCCGAGGTAGCGGTTTCATCCTTTTTCTTTGCACTGTGTTCCGAGTCGTAACACAGCGCTTGATCTTTCTGAATTTCTGTGGGGGAAATCGGAAGGATTTCCACCTCCGCCTTAACTACACCTCCCGAGGTAGCGGTTTCATCCTTTTTCTTTGCACTGTGTTCCGAGTCGTAACACAGCGCTTAATCTTTCTGAAATTCTGTCGGGGAAATCGGAAGGATTTCCACCTCCGTCTTAACTACACCTCCCGAGGTAGCGGTTTCATACTCTTTCTTTGCACTGTGTTCCGAGTCGTAACACAGCGCTTGATCTTTCTGAATTTCTGTCGGGAAAATCGGAAGGATTTCCACCTCCGCCTTAACTACGCCTCCCGAGCTAGCGGTTTCATCCTCTTTCTTTGCACTGTGTTCCCAGTCGTAACACAGCGCTTGATCTTTCTGAATTTCTGTCGGGGAAATCGGAAGGATTTCCACCTCCAGCTTAACTACACCTCCCGAGCTAGCGGTTTCGTCCTCTTTCTTTGCAATGTGTTCCTAGTCGTAACACAGCGCTTGATCGTTCTGAATTTTTGTCAGGCAAATCGGAAGGATTTCCAGCTCCGGCTTAACTACGCCTGCCGAGCTAGTGGTTTCATCCTCTTTCTTTGCACCGTGCGCCGAGTCGTAACACAGCGCTTGATCTTTCTGAATTTCTGTCGGGGAAATCGGAAGGATTTCCACCTCCACCTTAACTACGCCTCCCGAGCTAGCGGTTTCATCCTCTTTCTTTGCACTGTGTTCCCAGTCGTAACACAGCGCTTGATCTTTCTGAATTTCTGTCGGGGAAATCGGAAGGATTTCCACCTCCGGCTTAACTACACCTCCCGAGGTAGCGGTTTCATCCTCTTTCTTTGCACTGTGTTCCGAGTCGTAACACAGCGCTTAATGTTTCTGAATTGCTGTCGGTGAAATCGGAAGGATTTCCACCTCCGGCTTCGCTACATCTCCTGAGCTAGCGGTTTCTTCCTCTTTCTTTGCACTCTGTTCCCAGTCGTAACACAGCGCTTGATCTTTCTGAATTTCTGTCGGGGAAATCGGAAGGATTTCCACCTCCGGCTTAACTACACCTCCCGAGCTAGCGGTTTCATCCTCTTTCTTTGCAATGTGTTCCGAGTCGTAACACAGCGCTTGATCGTTCTGAATTTCTGTCGGGGAAATCGGAAGGATTTCCACCTCCGGCTTCACTACACCTCCCGAGCTAGCGGTTTCATCCTCTTTTATTGCACTGTGTTCCGGGTCGTAACACAGCGCTTGATCTTTTTGAATTTCTGTCGGGGAAATCGGAAGGATTGCCACCTCCGGCTTCACTACACCTCCCGAGCTAGCGGTTTCGTCCTCTTTCTTGGCACTGTGTTCCGAGTCGTAATACAGCGCTTAATCTTACTGAATTTCTGTCGGGGAAATCGGAAGGATTTCCACCTCCGGCTCAACTACACCTCTCGAGCTAGCGGTTTCATCCTTTTTCTTTGCACTGTGTTCCGCGTCGTAACACAGCGCTTGATCTTTCTGAATTTCCGTCGGGGAAATCGGAAGGATTTCCACCTCCGGCTTAACTACACCTCCCGAAGTAGGGGTTTCATCCTCTTTCTTTGCACTGTGTTCCGAGTCGTAACACAGCGCTTAATGTTTCTGAATTGCTGTCGGGGAAATCGGAAGGATTTCCACCTCCGGCTTCGCTACATCTCCTGAGCTAGCGGTTTCTTCCTCTTTCTTTGCACTCTGTTCCCAGTCGTAACACAGCGCTTGATCTTTCTGAATTTCTGTCGGGGAAATCGGAAGGATTTCCACCTCCGGCTTAACTACACCTCCCGAAGTAGGGGTTTCATCCTCTTTCTTTGCACTGTGTTCCGAGTCGTAACACAGCGCTTAATGTTTCTGAATTTCTTCGGGGAAATCGGAAGGATTTCCACCTCCTGCTTCTCTACACCTCCCGAGTTAGCGGTTTCATCCTCTTTCTTTGCACTGTGTTCCGAGTCGTATCACAGCGCTTAATCTTACTGAATTTCTGTCGGGGAAATCGGAATGATTTCCACCTTCGGGTTAACTACACCTCTCGAGCTAGCGGTTTCATCCTTTTTCTTTGCACTGTGTTCCGCGTCGTAACACAGCGCTTGATCTTTCTGAATTTCTGTCGGGGAAATCGCAAGGATTTCCACCTCCGGCTTAACTACACCTCCCGAAGTAGGGGTTTCATCCTCTTTCTTTGCACTGTGTTCCGAGTCGTAGCACAGCGCTTAATCTTTCTGAATTTCTGTCGGGGAAATCGGAAGGATTTCCACCTCCGGCTTCACTACACCTCCCGAGCTAGCGGTTTCATCCTCTTTCATTGCAGTGTGTTCCGCGTCGTAACACAGCACTTGATCTTTTTGAATTTCTGTCGGGGAAATCGGAAGGATTTCCACCTCCGCCTTAACTACACCTCCCTAGCTAGCGGTTTCATCCTCTTTCTTTGCTGTTTGTTCTGAGTCGTAACACAGCGCTTGATCTTACTGAATTTCTGTCGGGCAAATCGGAAGGATTTCCACCTCCGGCTTAACTACACCTCCCGAGCTAGCGGTTTCATTCTCTTTCTTTGCACTGTGTTCCGAGTCGTAGCACAGCGCTTAGTCTTTCTGAATGTCAGTCGGGGAAATCGGAAGGATTTCCACCTCCGTCTTAACTACACCTCCCGAGGTAGCGGTTTCATCCTCTTTCTTTGCACTGTGTTCCGAGTCGTAACACAGCGCTTAATCTTTCTGAATTTCTGTCGGGGAAATCGCAAGGATTTCCACCTCCGGCTTCGCTACATCTCCTGAGCTAGCGGTTTCTTCCTCTTTCTTTGCACTCTGTTCCCAGTCGTAACACAGCGCTTGATCTTTCTGAATTTCTGTCGGGGAAATCGGAAGGATTTCCACCTCCGGCTTAACTACACCTCCCGAGCTAGCGGTTTCATCCTCTTTCTTTGCAATGTGTTCCGAGTCGTAACACAGCGCTTGATCGTTCTGAATTTCTGTCGGGGAAATCGGAAGGATTTCCACCTCCGGCTTCACTACACCTCCCGAGCTAGCGGTTTCATCCTCTTTTATTGCACTGTGTTCCGGGTCGTAACACAGCGCTTGATCTTTTTGAATTTCTGTCGGGGAAATCGGAAGGATTGCCACCTCCGGCTTCACTACACCTCCCGAGCTAGCGGTTTCGTCCTCTTTCTTGGCACTGTGTTCCGAGTCGTAATACAGCGCTTAATCTTACTGAATTTCTGTCGGGGAAATCGGAAGGATTTCCACCTCCGGCTCAACTACACCTCTCGAGCTAGCGGTTTCATCCTTTTTCTTTGCACTGTGTTCCGCGTCGTAACACAGCGCTTGATCTTTCTGAATTTCCGTCGGGGAAATCGGAAGGATTTCCACCTCCGGCTTAACTACACCTCCCGAAGTAGGGGTTTCATCCTCTTTCTTTGCACTGTGTTCCGAGTCGTAACACAGCGCTTAATGTTTCTGAATTGCTGTCGGGGAAATCGGAAGGATTTCCACCTCCGGCTTCGCTACATCTCCTGAGCTAGCGGTTTCTTCCTCTTTCTTTGCACTCTGTTCCCAGTCGTAACACAGCGCTTGATCTTTCTGAATTTCTGTCGGGGAAATCGGAAGGATTTCCACCTCCGGCTTAACTACACCTCCCGAAGTAGGGGTTTCATCCTCTTTCTTTGCACTGTGTTCCGAGTCGTAACACAGCGCTTAATGTTTCTGAATTTCTTCGGGGAAATCGGAAGGATTTCCACCTCCTGCTTCTCTACACCTCCCGAGTTAGCGGTTTCATCCTCTTTCTTTGCACTGTGTTCCGAGTCGTATCACAGCGCTTAATCTTACTGAATTTCTGTCGGGGAAATCGGAATGATTTCCACCTTCGGGTTAACTACACCTCTCGAGCTAGCGGTTTCATCCTTTTTCTTTGCACTGTGTTCCGCGTCGTAACACAGCGCTTGATCTTTCTGAATTTCTGTCGGGGAAATCGCAAGGATTTCCACCTCCGGCTTAACTACACCTCCCGAAGTAGGGGTTTCATCCTCTTTCTTTGCACTGTGTTCCGAGTCGTAGCACAGCGCTTAATCTTTCTGAATTTCTGTCGGGGAAATCGGAAGGATTTCCACCTCCGGCTTCACTACACCTCCCGAGCTAGCGGTTTCATCCTCTTTCATTGCACTGTGTTCCGCGTCGTAACACAGCACTTGATCTTTTTGAATTTCTGTCGGGGAAATCGGAAGGATTTCCACCTCCGCCTTAACTACACCTCCCTAGCTAGCGGTTTCATCCTCTTTCTTTGCTGTTTGTTCTGAGTCGTAACACAGCGCTTGATCTTACTGAATTTCTGTCGGGCAAATCGGAAGGATTTCCACCTCCGGCTTAACTACACCTCCCGAGCTAGCGGTTTCATTCTCTTTCTTTGCACTGTGTTCCGAGTCGTAGCACAGCGCTTAGTCTTTCTGAATGTCAGTCGGGGAAATCGGAAGGATTTCCACCTCCGTCTTAACTACACCTCCCGAGGTAGCGGTTTCATCCTCTTTCTTTGCACTGTGTTCCGAGTCGTAACACAGCGCTTAATCTTTCTGAATTTCTGTCGGGGAAATCGGAAGGATTTCCACCTCCGTCTTAACTACAACTCCCGAGGTAGCGGTTTCATCTTCTTTCTTTGCACTGTGTTCCGAGTCGTAACACAGCGCTTAATCTTTCTGAATTTCTTCGGGGAAATCGGAAGGATTTCCACCTCCGCCTTAACTACGCCTCCCGAGCTAGCGGTTTCATCCTCTTTCTTTGCACTGTGTTCCCAGTCGTAACACAGCGCTTGATCTTTCTGAATTTCTGTCGGGGAAATCGGAAGGATTTCCACCTCCGGCTTAACTACACCTCCCGAGCTAGCGGTTTCATCCTCTTTCTTTGCAATGTGTTCCGAGTCGTAACACAGCACTTGATCGTTCTGAATTTTTGTCGGGCAAATCGGAAGGATTTCCAGCTGCGGCTTAACTACGCCTCCCGAGCTAGTGGTTTCATCCTCTTTCTTTGCACCGTGCGCCGAGTCGTAACACAGCGCTTGATCTTTCTGAATTTCTGTCGCTAAAATCGGAAGGATTTCCGCCTCCGCCTTAACTACGCCTCCCGAGCTAGTGGTTTCATCCTCTTTCTATGCACTGTGTTCCGAGTCGTAACACAGCGCTTGATCTTTCTGAATTTCTGTCGGGGAAATCGGAAGGATTTCCACCTCCGGCTTAACTACACCTCCCGAGGTAGCGGTTTCATCCTCTGTCTTTGCACTGTGTTCCGAGTCGTAACACAGCGCTTAATGTTTCTGAATTGCTGTCGGGGAAATCGGAAGGATTTCCACCTCCGGCTTCGCTACATCTCCTGAGCTAGCGGTTTCTTCCTCTTTCTTTGCACTGTGTTCCCAGTCGTAACACAGCGCTTGATCTTTCTGAATTTCTGTCGGGGAAATCGGAAGGATTTCCACCTCCGGCTTAACTACACCTCACGAGCTAGCGGTTTCATCCTCTTTCTTTGCACTGTGTTCCGAGTCGTATCACAGCGCTTAATCTTACTGAATTTCTGTCGGGGAAATCGGAATGATTTCCACCTTCGGGTTAACTACACCTCTCGAGCTAGCGGTTTCATCCTTTTTCTTTGCACTGTGTTCCGCGTCGTAACACAGCGCTTGATCTTTCTGAATTTCTGTCGGGGAAATCGCAAGGATTTCCACCTCCGGCTTAACTACACCTCCCGAAATAGGGGTTCCATCCTCTTTCTTTGCACTGTGTTCCGAGTCGTAGCACAGCGCTTAATCTTTCTGAATTTCTATCGGGGAAATCGGAAGGATTTCCACCTCCGGCTTCACTACACCTCCCGAGCTAGCGGTTTCATCCTCTTTCATTGCACTGTGTTCCGCGTCGTAACACAGCACTTGATCTTTTTGAATTTCTGTCGGGGAAATCGGAAGGATTTCCACCTCCGCCTTAACTACACCTCCCTAGCTAGCGGTTTCAT
The DNA here is from genome assembly GCF_023375885.2 of Dermacentor andersoni. Classification (NCBI taxonomy): domain Eukaryota; kingdom Metazoa; phylum Arthropoda; class Arachnida; order Ixodida; family Ixodidae; genus Dermacentor; species Dermacentor andersoni. Next base: position 199,207,044 of record NC_092814.1, read on the forward strand.
CCTCTTTCTTTGCTGTTTGTTCTGAGTCGTAACACAGCGCTTGATCTTACTGAATTTCTGTCGGGCAAATCGGAAGGATTTCCACCTCCGGCTTAACTACACCTCCCGAGCTAGCGGTTTCATTCTCTTTCTTTGCACTGTGTTCCGAGTCGTAGCACAGCGCTTAGTCTTTCTGAATGTCAGTCGGGGAAATCGGAAGGATTTCCACCTCCGTCTTAACTACACCTCCCGAGGTAGCGGTTTCATCCTCTTTCTTTGCACTGTGTTCCGAGTCGTAACACAGCGCTTAATCTTTCTGAATTTCTGTCGGGGAAATCGCAAGGATTTCCACCTCCGGCTTCGCTACATCTCCTGAGCTAGCGGTTTCTTCCTCTTTCTTTGCACTCTGTTCCCAGTCGTAACACAGCGCTTGATCTTTCTGAATTTCTGTCGGGGAAATCGGAAGGATTTCCACCTCCGGCTTAACTACACCTCCCGAGCTAGCGGTTTCATCCTCTTTCTTTGCAATGTGTTCCGAGTCGTAACACAGCGCTTGATCGTTCTGAATTTCTGTCGGGGAAATCGGAAGGATTTCCACCTCCGGCTTCACTACACCTCCCGAGCTAGCGGTTTCATCCTCTTTTATTGCACTGTGTTCCGGGTCGTAACACAGCGCTTGATCTTTTTGAATTTCTGTCGGGGAAATCGGAAGGATTGCCACCTCCGGCTTCACTACACCTCCCGAGCTAGCGGTTTCGTCCTCTTTCTTGGCACTGTGTTCCGAGTCGTAATACAGCGCTTAATCTTACTGAATTTCTGTCGGGGAAATCGGAAGGATTTCCACCTCCGGCTCAACTACACCTCTCGAGCTAGCGGTTTCATCCTTTTTCTTTGCACTGTGTTCCGCGTCGTAACACAGCGCTTGATCTTTCTGAATTTCCGTCGGGGAAATCGGAAGGATTTCCACCTCCGGCTTAACTACACCTCCCGAAGTAGGGGTTTCATCCTCTTTCTTTGCACTGTGTTCCGAGTCGTAACACAGCGCTTAATGTTTCTGAATTGCTGTCGGGGAAATCGGAAGGATTTCCACCTCCGGCTTCGCTACATCTCCTGAGCTAGCGGTTTCTTCCTCTTTCTTTGCACTCTGTTCCCAGTCGTAACACAGCGCTTGATCTTTCTGAATTTCTGTCGGGGAAATCGGAAGGATTTCCACCTCCGGCTTAACTACACCTCCCGAAGTAGGGGTTTCATCCTCTTTCTTTGCACTGTGTTCCGAGTCGTAACACAGCGCTTAATGTTTCTGAATTTCTTCGGGGAAATCGGAAGGATTTCCACCTCCTGCTTCTCTACACCTCCCGAGTTAGCGGTTTCATCCTCTTTCTTTGCACTGTGTTCCGAGTCGTATCACAGCGCTTAATCTTACTGAATTTCTGTCGGGGAAATCGGAATGATTTCCACCTTCGGGTTAACTACACCTCTCGAGCTAGCGGTTTCATCCTTTTTCTTTGCACTGTGTTCCGCGTCGTAACACAGCGCTTGATCTTTCTGAATTTCTGTCGGGGAAATCGCAAGGATTTCCACCTCCGGCTTAACTACACCTCCCGAAGTAGGGGTTTCATCCTCTTTCTTTGCACTGTGTTCCGAGTCGTAGCACAGCGCTTAATCTTTCTGAATTTCTGTCGGGGAAATCGGAAGGATTTCCACCTCCGGCTTCACTACACCTCCCGAGCTAGCGGTTTCATCCTCTTTCATTGCACTGTGTTCCGCGTCGTAACACAGCACTTGATCTTTTTGAATTTCTGTCGGGGAAATCGGAAGGATTTCCACCTCCGCCTTAACTACACCTCCCTAGCTAGCGGTTTCATCCTCTTTCTTTGCTGTTTGTTCTGAGTCGTAACACAGCGCTTGATCTTACTGAATTTCTGTCGGGCAAATCGGAAGGATTTCCACCTCCGGCTTAACTACACCTCCCGAGCTAGCGGTTTCATTCTCTTTCTTTGCACTGTGTTCCGAGTCGTAGCACAGCGCTTAGTCTTTCTGAATGTCAGTCGGGGAAATCGGAAGGATTTCCACCTCCGTCTTAACTACACCTCCCGAGGTAGCGGTTTCATCCTCTTTCTTTGCACTGTGTTCCGAGTCGTAACACAGCGCTTAATCTTTCTGAATTTCTGTCGGGGAAATCGGAAGGATTTCCACCTCCGTCTTAACTACAACTCCCGAGGTAGCGGTTTCATCTTCTTTCTTTGCACTGTGTTCCGAGTCGTAACACAGCGCATAATCTTTCTGAATTTCTTCGGGGAAATCGGAAGGATTTCCACCTCCGCCTTAACTACGCCTCCCGAGCTAGCGGTTTCATCCTCTTTCTTTGCACTGTGTTCCCAGTCGTAACACAGCGCTTGATCTTTCTGAATTTCTGTCGGGGAAATCGGAAGGATTTCCACCTCCGGCTTAACTACACCTCCCGAGCTAGCGGTTTCATCCTCTTTCTTTGCAATGTGTTCCGAGTCGTAACACAGCACTTGATCGTTCTGAATTTTTGTCGGGCAAATCGGAAGGATTTCCAGCTGCGGCTTAACTACGCCTCCCGAGCTAGTGGTTTCATCCTCTTTCTTTGCACCGTGCGCCGAGTCGTAACACAGCGCTTGATCTTTCTGAATTTCTGTCGCTAAAATCGGAAGGATTTCCGCCTCCGCCTTAACTACGCCTCCCGAGCTAGTGGTTTCATCCTCTTTCTATGCACTGTGTTCCGAGTCGTAACACAGCGCTTGATCTTTCTGAATTTCTGTCGGGGAAATCGGAAGGATTTCCACCTCCGGCTTAACTACACCTCCCGAGGTAGCGGTTTCATCCTCTGTCTTTGCACTGTGTTCCGAGTCGTAACACAGCGCTTAATGTTTCTGAATTGCTGTCGGGGAAATCGGAAGGATTTCCACCTCCGGCTTCGCTACATCTCCTGAGCTAGCGGTTTCTTCCTCTTTCTTTGCACTGTGTTCCCAGTCGTAACACAGCGCTTGATCTTTCTGAATTTCTGTCGGGGAAATCGGAAGGATTTCCACCTCCGGCTTAACTACACCTCACGAGCTAGCGGTTTCATCCTCTTTCTTTGCAATGTGTTCCGAGTCGTAACACAGCGCTTGATCGTTCTGAATTTCTGTCGGGGAAATCGGAAGGATTTCCACCTCCGGCTTCACTACACCTCCCGAGCTAGCGGTTTCATCCTCTTTCATTGCACTGTGTTCCGAGTCGTAACACAGCGCTTGATCTTTTTGAATTTCTGTCGGGGAAATCGGAAGGATTGCCACCTCCGGCTTCACTACACCTCCCGAGCTAGCGGTTTCGTCCTCTTTCTTGGCACTGTGTTCCGAGTCGTAGCACAGCGCTTAGTCTTTCTGAATTTCTGTCGGGGAAATCGGAAGGATTTCCACCTCCGGCTCAACTACACCTCTCGAGCTAGCGGTTTCATCCTTTTTCTTTGCACTGTGTTCCGCGTCGTAACACAGCGCTTGATCTTTCTGAATTTCCGTCGGGGAAATCGGAAGGATTTCCACCTCCGGCTTAACTACACCTCCCGAAGTAGGGGTTTCATCCTCTTTCTTTGCACTGTGTTCCGAGTCGTAGCACAACGCTTGATCTTTCTGAATTTCTGTCGGGGAAATCGGAAGGATTTCCACCTCCGGCTTAACTACACCTCCCGAGCTAGCGGTTTCATCCTTTTTCTTTGCACTGTGTTCCGAGTCGTAGCACAGCGCTTAATCTTTCTGAATTTCTGTCGGGGAAAGCGGAAGCATTTCCACCTCCGGCTTCACTACACCTCCCGAGCTAGCGGTTTCGTCCTCTTTCTTTACACTGTGTTCCGAGTCGTAACACAACGCTTGATCTTTCTGAATTTCTGTCGGGGAAATCGGAAGGATTTCCACCTCCGCCTTAACTACACCTCCCGAGCTAGCGGTTTCATCCTCTTTCTTTGCTGTTTGATCTCAGTCGTAACACAGCGCTTGATCTTTCTGAATTTCTGTCGGGCAAATCGGAAGGATTTCCAGCTCCGGCTTAACTACGCTTCCCGAGCTAGTGGTTTCATTCTCTTTCTTTGCACTGTGTTCCGAGTCGTAACACAGCGCTTGATCTTTCTGAATTTCTGTGGGGGAAATCGGAAGGATTTCCACCTCCGCCTTAACTACACCTCCAGAGCTAGCGGTTTCATCCTCTTTCTTTGCTGTTTGTTCTGAGTCGTAACACAGCGCTTGATCTTTCTGAATTTCTGTCGGGCAAATCGGAAGGATTTCCAGCTCCGGCTTAACTACGCTTCCCGAGCTAGTGGTTTCATCCTCTTTCTTTGCACTGTGCTCCGAGTCGTAACACAGCGCTTGATCTTTCTGAATTTCTGTCGGGGAAATCGGAAGGATTTCCACCTCCGGCTTAACTACACCTCCCGAGCTAGCGGTTTCATCCTCTTTCTTTGCAATGTGTTCCTAGTCGTAACACAGCGCTTGATCGTTCTGAATTTTTGTCAGGCAAATCGGAAGGATTTCCAGCTCCGGCTTAACTACGCCTCCCGAGCTAGTGGTTTCATCCTCTTTCTTTGCACCGTGCGCCGAGTCGTAACACAGCGCTTGATCTTTCTGAATTTCTGTCGGGGAAATCGGAAGGATTTCCACCTCCACCTTAACTACGCCTCCCGAGCTAGCGGTTTCATCCTCTTTCTTTGCACTGTGTTCCCAGTCGTAACACAGCGCTTGATCTTTCTGAATTTCTGTCGGGGAAATCGGAAGGATTTCCACCTCCGGCTTAACTACACCTCCCGAGGTAGCGGTTTCATCCTCTTTCTTTGCACTGTGTTCCGAGTCGTAACACAGCGCTTAATGTTTCTGAATTGCTGTCGGTGAAATCGGAAGGATTTCCACCTCCGGCTTCGCTACATCTCCTGAGCTAGCGGTTTCTTCCTCTTTCTTTGCACTCTGTTCCCAGTCGTAACACAGTGCTTGATCTTTCTGAATTTCTGTCGGGGAAATCGGAAGGATTTCCACCTCCGGCTTAACTACACCTCCCGAGCTAGCGGTTTCATCCTCTTTCTTTGCAATGTGTTCCGAGTCGTAACACAGCGCTTGATCGTTCTGAATTTCTGTCGGGGAAATCGGAAGGATTTCCACCTCCGGCTTCACTACACCTCCCGAGCTAGCGGTTTCATCCTCTTTTATTGCACTGTGTTCCGGGTCGTAACACAGCGCTTGATCTTTTTGAATTTCTGTCGGGGAAATCGGAAGGATTGCCACCTCCGGCTTCACTACACCTCCCGAGCTAGCGGTTTCGTCCTCTTTCTTGGCACTGTGTTCCGAGTCGTAATACAGCGCTTAATCTTACTGAATTTCTGTCGGGGAAATCGGAAGGATTTCCACCTCCGGCTCAACTACACCTCTCGAGCTAGCGGTTTCATCCTCTTTTATTGCACTGTGTTCCGGGTCGTAACACAGCGCTTGATCTTTTTGAATTTCTGTCGGGGAAATCGGAAGGATTGCCACCTCCGGCTTCACTACACCTCCCGAGCTAGCGGTTTCGTCCTCTTTCTTGGCACTGTGTTCCGAGTCGTAATACAGCGCTTAATCTTACTGAATTTCTGTCGGGGAAATCGGAAGGATTTCCACCTCCGGCTTCACTACACCTCCCGAGCTAGCGGTTTCGTCCTCTTTCTTTACACTGTGTTCCGAGTCGTAACACAACGCTTGATCTTTCTGAATTTCTGTCGGGGAAATCGGAAGGATTTCCACCTCCGCCTTAACTACGCTTCCCGAGCTAGTGGTTTCATTCTCTTTCTTTGCACTGTGTTCCGAGTCGTAACACAGCGCTTGATCTTTCTGAATTTCTGTGGGGGAAATCGGAAGGATTTCCACCTCCGCCTTAACTACACCTCCAGAGCTAGCGGTTTCATCCTCTTTCTTTGCTGTTTGTTCTGAGTCGTAACACAGCGCTTGATCTTTCTGAATTTCTGTCGGGCAAATCGGAAGGATTTCCAGCTCCGGCTTAACTACGCTTCCCGAGCTAGTGGTTTCATCCTCTTTCTTTGCACTGTGCTCCGAGTCGTAACACAGCGCTTGATCTTTCTGAATTTCTGTCGGGGAAATCGGAAGGATTTCCACCTCCGGCTTAACTACACCTCCCGAGCTAGCGGTTTCATCCTCTTTCTTTGCAATGTGTTCCTAGTCGTAACACAGCGCTTGATCGTTCTGAATTTTTGTCAGGCAAATCGGAAGGATTTCCAGCTCCGGCTTAACTACGCCTCCCGAGCTAGTGGTTTCATCCTCTTTCTTTGCACCGTGCGCCGAGTCGTAACACAGCGCTTGATCTTTCTGAATTTCTGTCGGGGAAATCGGAAGGATTTCCACCTCCACCTTAACTACGCCTCCCGAGCTAGCGGTTTCATCCTCTTTCTTTGCACTGTGTTCCCAGTCGTAACACAGCGCTTGATCTTTCTGAATTTCTGTCGGGGAAATCGGAAGGATTTCCACCTCCGGCTTAACTACACCTCCCGAGGTAGCGGTTTCATCCTCTTTCTTTGCACTGTGTTCCGAGTCGTAACACAGCGCTTAATGTTTCTGAATTGCTGTCGGTGAAATCGGAAGGATTTCCACCTCCGGCTTCGCTACATCTCCTGAGCTAGCGGTTTCTTCCTCTTTCTTTGCACTCTGTTCCCAGTCGTAACACAGTGCTTGATCTTTCTGAATTTCTGTCGGGGAAATCGGAAGGATTTCCACCTCCGGCTTAACTACACCTCCCGAGCTAGCGGTTTCATCCTCTTTCTTTGCAATGTGTTCCGAGTCGTAACACAGCGCTTGATCGTTCTGAATTTCTGTCGGGGAAATCGGAAGGATTTCCACCTCCGGCTTCACTACACCTCCCGAGCTAGCGGTTTCATCCTCTTTTATTGCACTGTGTTCCGGGTCGTAACACAGCGCTTGATCTTTTTGAATTTCTGTCGGGGAAATCGGAAGGATTGCCACCTCCGGCTTCACTACACCTCCCGAGCTAGCGGTTTCGTCCTCTTTCTTGGCACTGTGTTCCGAGTCGTAATACAGCGCTTAATCTTACTGAATTTCTGTCGGGGAAATCGGAAGGATTTCCACCTCCGGCTCAACTACACCTCTCGAGCTAGCGGTTTCATCCTCTTTTATTGCACTGTGTTCCGGGTCGTAACACAGCGCTTGATCTTTTTGAATTTCTGTCGGGGAAATCGGAAGGATTGCCACCTCCGGCTTCACTACACCTCCCGAGCTAGCGGTTTCGTCCTCTTTCTTGGCACTGTGTTCCGAGTCGTAATACAGCGCTTAATCTTACTGAATTTCTGTCGGGGAAATCGGAAGGATTTCCACCTCCGGCTTCACTACACCTCCCGAGCTAGCGGTTTCGTCCTCTTTCTTTACACTGTGTTCCGAGTCGTAACACAACGCTTGATCTTTCTGAATTTCTGTCGGGGAAATCGGAAGGATTTCCACCTCCGCCTTAACTACACCTCCCGAGCTAGCGGTTTCATCCTCTTTCTTTGCTGTTTGATCTCAGTCGTAACACAGCGCTTGATCTTTCTGAATTTCTGTCGGGCAAATCGGAAGGATTTCCAGCTCCGGCTTAACTACGCTTCCCGAGCTAGTGGTTTCATTCTCTTTCTTTGCACTGTGTTCCGAGTCGTAACACAGCGCTTGATCTTTCTGAATTTCTGTGGGGGAAATCGGAAGGATTTCCACCTCCGCCTTAACTACACCTCCAGAGCTAGCGGTTTCATCCTCTTTCTTTGCTGTTTGTTCTGAGTCGTAACACAGCGCTTGATCTTTCTGAATTTCTGTCGGGCAAATCGGAAGGATTTCCAGCTCCGGCTTAACTACGCTTCCCGAGCTAGTGGTTTCATCCTCTTTCTTTGCACTGTGCTCCGAGTCGTAACACAGCGCTTGATCTTTCTGAATTTCTGTCGGGGAAATCGGAAGGATTTCCACCTCCGGCTTAACTACACCTCCCGAGCTAGCGGTTTCATCCTCTTTCTTTGCAATGTGTTCCTAGTCGTAACACAGCGCTTGATCGTTCTGAATTTTTGTCAGGCAAATCGGAAGGATTTCCAGCTCCGGCTTAACTACGCCTCCCGAGCTAGTGGTTTCATCCTCTTTCTTTGCACCGTGCGCCGAGTCGTAACACAGCGCTTGATCTTTCTGAATTTCTGTCGGGGAAATCGGAAGGATTTCCACCTCCACCTTAACTACGCCTCCCGAGCTAGCGGTTTCATCCTCTTTCTTTGCACTGTGTTCCCAGTCGTAACACAGCGCTTGATCTTTCTGAATTTCTGTCGGGGAAATCGGAAGGATTTCCACCTCCGGCTTAACTACACCTCCCGAGGTAGCGGTTTCATCCTCTTTCTTTGCACTGTGTTCCGAGTCGTAACACAGCGCTTAATGTTTCTGAATTGCTGTCGGTGAAATCGGAAGGATTTCCACCTCCGGCTTCGCTACATCTCCTGAGCTAGCGGTTTCTTCCTCTTTCTTTGCACTCTGTTCCCAGTCGTAACACAGTGCTTGATCTTTCTGAATTTCTGTCGGGGAAATCGGAAGGATTTCCACCTCCGGCTTAACTACACCTCCCGAGCTAGCGGTTTCATCCTCTTTCTTTGCAATGTGTTCCGAGTCGTAACACAGCGCTTGATCGTTCTGAATTTTTGTCAGGCAAATCGGAAGGATTTCCAGCTCCGGCTTAACTACGCCTCCCGAGCTAGTGGTTTCATCCTCTTTCTTTGCACCGTGCGCCGAGTCGTAACACAGCGCTTGATCTTTCTGAATTTCTGTCGGGGAAATCGGAAGGATTTCCACCTCCACCTTAACTACGCCTCCCGAGCTAGCGGTTTCATCCTCTTTCTTTGCACTGTGTTCCCAGTCGTAACACAGCGCTTGATCTTTCTGAATTTCTGTCGGGGAAATCGGAAGGATTTCCACCTCCGGCTTAACTACACCTCCCGAGGTAGCGGTTTCATCCTCTTTCTTTGCACTGTGTTCCGAGTCGTAACACAGCGCTTAATGTTTCTGAATTGCTGTCGGTGAAATCGGAAGGATTTCCACCTCCGGCTTCGCTACATCTCCTGAGCTAGCGGTTTCTTCCTCTTTCTTTGCACTCTGTTCCCAGTCGTAACACAGTGCTTGATCTTTCTGAATTTCTGTCGGGGAAATTGGAAGGATTTCCACCTCCGGCTTAACTACACCTCCCGAGCTAGCGGTTTCATCCTCTTTCTTTGCAATGTGTTCCGAGTCGTAACACAGCGCTTGATCGTTCTGAATTTCTGTCGGGGAAATCGGAAGGATTTCCACCTCCGGCTTCACTACACCTCCCGAGCTAGCGGTTTCATCCTCTTTTATTGCACTGTGTTCCGGGTCGTAACACAGCGCTTGATCTTTTTGAATTTCTGTCGGGGAAATCGGAAGGATTGCCACCTCCGGCTTCACTACACCTCCCGAGCTAGCGGTTTCGTCCTCTTTCTTGGCACTGTGTTCCGAGTCGTAATACAGCGCTTAATCTTACTGAATTTCTGTCGGGGAAATCGGAAGGATTTCCACCTCCGGCTCAACTACACCTCTCGAGCTAGCGGTTTCATCCTTTTTCTTTGCACTGTGTTCCGCGTCGTAACACAGCGCTTGATCTTTCTGAATTTCCGTCGGGGAAATCGGAAGGATTTCCACCTCCGGCTTAACTACACCTCCCGAAGTAGGGGTTTCATTCTCTTTCTTTGCACTGTGTTCCGAGTCGTAACACAGCGCTTGATCTTTCTGAATTTCTGTGGGGGAAATCGGAAGGATTTCCACCTCCGCCTTAACTACACCTCCCGAGGTAGCGGTTTCATCCTCTTTCTTTGCACTGTGTTCCGAGTCGCAACACAGCGCTTAATCTTTCTGAATTTCTGTCGGGGAAATCGGAAGGATTTCCACCTCCGGCTTAACTACACCTCTCGAGCTGGCGGTTTCATCCTTTTTCTTTGCACTGTGTTCCGCGTCGTAACACAGCGCTTAATCTTTCTGAATTTCTTCGGGGAAATCGGAAGGATTTCCACCTCCGGCTTACCTACACCTCCCGAGCTAGCGGTTTCATCCTCTTTCTTTGCACTGTGTTCCGAGTCGTAACACAGCGCTTGATCTTTTTGAATTTCTGTCGGGGAAATAGGAAGGATTTCCACCTCTGGCTTAACTACACCTCCCGAGGTAGCGGTTTCATCCTTTTTCTTTGCACTGTGTTCCGAGTCGTAACACAGCGCTTGATCTTTCTGAATTTCTGTGGGGGAAATCGGAAGGATTTCCACCTCCGCCTTAACTACACCTCCCGAGGTAGCGGTTTCATCCTTTTTCTTTGCACTGTGTTCCGAGTCGTAACACAGCGCTTCATCTTTCTGAAATTCTGTCGGGGAAATCGGAAGGATTTCCACCTCCGTCTTAACTACACCTCCCGAGGTAGCGGTTTCATACTCTTTCTTTGCACTGTGTTCCGAGTCGTAACACAGCGCTTGATCTTTTTGAATTTCTGTCGGGGAAATCGGAAGGATTTCCACCTCCCGCTTAACTACACCTCCCGAGGTAGCGGTTTCATCCTTTTTATTTGCACTGTGTTCCGCGTCGTAACACAGCGCTTAATCTTTCTGAATTTCTGTCGGGGAAATCGGAAGGATTTCCACCTCCGGCTTCACTACATACTCCTCCCGAGCTAGCGGTTTCGTCCTCTTTCTTTGCACTGTGTTCCGAGTCCTAACACAGCGCTTAATCTTACTGAATTTCTGTCGGGGAAATCGGAATGATTTCCACCTCCGGCTTAACTACACCTCTCGAGCTAGCGGTTTCATCCTCTTTCTTTGCACTGTGTTCCGAGTCGTAACACAGCGCTTAATCTTACTGAATTTCTGTCGGGGAAATCGGAATGATTTCCACCTCCGGCTTAACTACACCTCTCGAGCAAGCGGTTTCATCCTTTTTCTTTGCACTGTGTTCCGCGTCGTAACACAGCGCTTGATCTTTCTGAATTTCTGTCGGGGAAATCGCAAGGATTTCCACCTCCGGCTTAACTACACCTCCCGAAGTAGGGGTTTCATCCTCTTTCTTTGCACTGTGTTCCGAGTCGTAGCACAGCGCTTAATCTTTCTGAATTTCTGTCGGGGAAATCGGAAGGATTTCCACCTCCGGCTTCACTACACCTCCCGAGCTAGCGGTTTCATCCTCTTTCATTACACTGTGTTCCGCGTCGTAACACAGCGCTTGATCTTTTTGAATTTCTGTCGGGGAAATCGGAAGGATTGCCACCTCCGGCTTCACTACACCTCCCGAACTAGCGGTTTCGTCCTCTTTCTTGGCACTGTGTTCCGAGTCGTAATACAGCGCTTAATCTTACTGAATTTCTGTCGGGGAAATCGGAAGGATTTCCACCTCCGCCTTAACTACACCTCCCAAGCTAGCGGTTTCATTCTCTTTCTTTGCTGTTTGTTCTGAATCGTAACACAGCGCTTGATCTTACTGAATTTCTGTCGGGCAAATCGGAAGGATTTCCACCTCCGGCTTAACTACACCTCCCGAGCTAGCGGTTTCATTCTCTTTCTTTGCACTGTGTTCCGAGTCGTAGCACAGCGCTTAGTCTTTCTGAATGTCAGTCGGGGAAATCGGAAGGATTTCCACCTCCGTCTTAACTACACCTCCCGAGGTAGCGGTTTCATCCTCTTTCTTTGCACTGTGTTCCGAGTCGTAACACAGCGCTTAATCTTTCTGAATTTCTGTCGGGGAAATCGGAAGGATTTCCACCTCCGTCTTAGCTACAACTCCCGAGGTAGCGGTTTCATCTTCTTTCTTTGCACTGTGTTCCGAGTCGTAACACAGCGCTTAATCTTTCTGAATTTCTTCGGGGAAATCGGAAGGATTTCCACCTCCGCCTTAACTACGCCTCCCGAGCTAGCGGTTTCATCCTCTTTCTTTGCACTGTGTTCCCAGTCGTAACACAGCGCTTGATCTTTCTGAATTTCTGTCGGGGAAATCGGAAGGATTTCCACCTCCGGCTTAACTACACCTCCCGAGCTAGCGGTTTCATCCTCTTTCTTTGCAATGTGTTCCGAGTCGTAACACAGCACTTGATCGTTCTGAATTTTTGTCGGGCAAATCGGAAGGATTTCCAGCTGCGGCTTAACTACGCCTACCGAGCTAGTGGTTTCATCCTCTTTCTTTGCACCGTGCGCCGAGTCGTAACACAGCGCTTGATCTTTCTGAATTTCTGTCGCTAAAATCGGAAGGATTTCCGCCTCCGCCTTAACTACGCCTCCCGAGCTAGTGGTTTCATCCTCTTTCTTTGCACTGTGTTCCGAGTCGTAACACAGCGCTTGATCTTTCTGAATTTCTGTCGGGGAAATCGGAAGGATTTCCACCTCCACCTTAACTACGCCTCCCGAGCTAGCGGTTTCATCCTCTTTCTTTGCACTGTGTTCCCAGTCGTAACACAGCGCTTGATCTTTCTGAATTTCTGTCGGGGAAATCGGAAGGATTTCCACCTCCGGCTTAACTACACCTCCCGAGGTAGCGGTTTCATCCTCTTTCTTTGCACTGTGTTCCGAGTCGTAACACAGCGCTTAATGTTTCTGAATTGCTGTCGGGGAAATCGGAAGGATTTCCACCTCCGGCTTCGCTACATCTCCTGAGCTAGCGGTTTCTTCCTCTTTCTTTGCACTCTGTTCCCAGTCGTAACACAGCGCTTGATCTTTCTGAATTTCTGTCGGGGAAATCGGAAGGATTTCCACCTCCGGCTTAACTACACCTCCCGAGCTAGCGGTTTCATCCTCTTTCTTTGCAATGTGTTCCGAGTCGTAACACAGCGCTTGATCGTTCTGAATTTCTGTCGGGGAAATCGGAAGGATTTCCACCTCCGGCTTCACTACACCTCCCGAGCTAGCGGTTTCATCCTCTTTTATTGCACTGTGTTCCGGGTCGTAACACAGCGCTTGATCTTTTTGAATTTCTGTCGGGGAAATCGGAAGGATTGCCACCTCCGGCTTCACTACACCTCCCGAGCTAGCGGTTTCGTCCTCTTTCTTGGCACTGTGTTCCGAGTCGTAATACAGCGCTTAATCTTACTGAATTTCTGTCGGGGAAATCGGAAGGATTTCCACCTCCGGCTTCACTACACCTCTCGAGCTAGCGGTTTCATCCTTTTTCTTTGCACTGTGTTCCGCGTCGTAACACAGCGCTTGATCTTTCTGAATTTCCGTCGGGGAAATTGGAAGGATTTCCACCTCCGGCTTAACTACACCTCCCGAAGTAGGGGTTTCATCCTCTTTCTTTGCACTGTGTTCCGAGTCGTAACACAGCGCTTAATGTTTCTGAATTGCTGTCGGGGAAATCGGAAGGATTTCCACCTCCGGCTTCGCTACATCTCCTGAGCTAGCGGTTTCTTCCTCTTTCTTTGCACTCTGTTCCGAGTCGTAACACAGCGCTTGATCTTTTTGAATTTCTGTCGGGGAAATAGGAAGGATTTCCACCTCTGGCTTAACTACACCTCCCGAGGTAGCGGTTTCATCCTTTTTCTTTGCACTGTGTTCCGAGTCGTAACACAGCGCTTGATCTTTCTGAATTTCTGTGGGGGAAATCGGAAGGATTTCCACCTCCGCCTTAACTACACCTCCCGAGGTAGCGGTTTCATCCTTTTTCTTTGCACTGTGTTCCGAGTCGTAACACAGCGCTTAATCTTTCTGAAATTCTGTCGGGGAAATCGGAAGGATTTCCACCTCCGTCTTAACTACACCTCCCGAGGTAGCGGTTTCATCCTTTTTATTTGCACTGTGTTCCGCGTCGTAACACAGCGCTTAATCTTTCTGAATTTCTGTCGGGGAAATCGGAAGGATTTCCACCTCCGGCTTCACTACATACTCCTCCCGAGCTAGCGGTTTCGTGCTCTTTCTTTGCACTGTGTTCCGAGTCGTAACACAGCGCTTAATCTTACTGAATTTCTGTCGGGGAAATCGGAATGATTTCCACCTCCGGCTTAACTACACCTCTCGAGCTAGCGGTTTCATCCTTTTTCTTTGCACTGTGTTCCGCGTCGTAACACAGTGCTTAATCTTTCTGAATTTCTTCGGGGAAATCGGAAGGATTTCCACCTCCTGCTTCTCTACACCTCCCGAGTTAGCGGTTTCATCCTCTTTCTTTGCACTGTGTTCCGAGTCGTAACACAGCGCTTAATCTTACTGAATTTCTGTCGGGCAAATCGGAATGATTTCCACCTCCGGCTTAACTACACCTCTCGAGCTAGCGGTTTCATCCTTTTTCTTTGCACTGTGTTCCGCGTCGTAACACAGCGCTTGATCTTTTTGAATTTCTGTCGGGGAAATCGGAAGGATTGCCACCTCCGGCTTCACTACACCTCCCGAACTAGCGGTTTCGTCCTCTTTCTTGGCACTGTGTTCCGAGTCGTAATACAGCGCTTAATCTTACTGAATTTCTGTCGGGGAAATCGGAAGGATTTCCACCTCCGCCTTAACTACACCTCCCTAGCTAGCGGTTTCATCCTCTTTCTTTGCTGTTTGTTCTGAGTCGTAACACAGCGCTTGATCTTACTGAATTTCTGTCGGGCAAATCGGAAGGATTTCCACCTCCGGCTTATCTACACCTCCCGAGCTAGCGGTTTCATTCTCTTTCTTTGCACTGTGTTCCGAGTCGTAGCACAGCGCTTAGTCTTTCTGAATGTCAGTCGGGGAAATCGGAAGGATTTCCACCTCCGTCTTAACTACACCTCCCGAGGTAGCGGTTTCATCCTGTTTCTTTGCACTGTGTTCCAAGTCGTAACACAGCGCTTAATCTTTCTGAATTTCTGTCGGGGAAATCGGAAGGATTTCCACCTCCGTCTTAACTACAACTCCCGAGGTAGCGGTTTCATCTTCTTTCTTTGCACTGTGTTCCGAGTCGTAACACAGCGCTTAATCTTTCTGAATTTCTTCGGGGAAATCGGAAGGATTTCCACCTCCGCCTTAACTACGCCTCCCGAGCTAGCGGTTTCATCCTCTTTCTTTGCACTGTGTTCCCAGTCGTAACACAGCGCTTGATCTTTCTGAATTTCTGTCGGGGAAATCGGAAGGATTTCCACCTCCGGCTTAACTACACCTCCCGAGCTAGCGGTTTCATCCTCTTTCTTTGCAATGTGTTCCGAGTCGTAACACAGCACTTGATCGTTCTGAATTTTTGTCGGGCAAATCGGAAGGATTTCCAGCTGCGGCTTAACTACGCCTCCCGAGCTAGTGGTTTCATCCTCTTTCTTTGCACCGTGCGCCGAGTCGTAACACAGCGCTTGATCTTTCTGAATTTCTGTCGCTAAAATCGGAAGGATTTCCGCCTCCGCCTTAACTACGCCTCCCGAGCTAGTGGTTTCATCCTCTTTCTTTGCACTGTGTTCCGAGTCGTAACACAGCGCTTGATCTTTCTGAATGTCTGTCGGGGAAATCGGAAGGATTTCCACCTCCACCTTAACTACGCCTCCCGAGCTAGCGGTTTCATCCTCTTTCTTTGCACTGTGTTCCCAGTCCTAACACAGCGCTTGATCTTTCTGAATTTCTGTCGGGGAAATCGGAAGGATTTCCACCTCCGGCTTAACTACACCTCCCGAGCTAGCGGTTTCATCCTCTTTCTTTGCAATGTGTTCCGAGTCGTAACACAGCACTTGATCGTTCTGAATTTTTGTCGGGCAAATCGGAAGGATTTCCAGCTGCGGCTTAACTACGCCTCCCGAGCTAGTGGTTTCATCCTCTTTCTTTGCACCGTGCGCCGAGTCGTAACACAGCGCTTGATCTTTCTGAATTTCTGTCGCTAAAATCGGAAGGATTTCCGCCTCCGCCTTAACTACGCCTCCCGAGCTAGTGGTTTCATCCTCTTTCTTTGCACTGTGTTCCGAGTCGTAACACAGCGCTTGATCTTTCTGAATTTCTGTCGGGGAAATCGGAAG
Organism: Dermacentor andersoni; assembly: GCF_023375885.2. Lineage (NCBI taxonomy): Eukaryota > Metazoa > Arthropoda > Arachnida > Ixodida > Ixodidae > Dermacentor > Dermacentor andersoni. The sequence goes on from NC_092814.1 coordinate 199,222,989, forward strand.
GATTTCCACCTCCACCTTAACTACGCCTCCCGAGCTAGCGGTTTCATCCTCTTTCTTTGCACTGTGTTCCCAGTCCTAACACAGCGCTTGATCTTTCTGAATTTCTGTCGGGGAAATCGGAAGGATTTCCACCTCCGGCTTAACTACACCTCCCGAGGTAGCGGTTTCATCCTCTTTCTTTGCACTGTGTTCCGAGTCGTAACACAGCGCTTAATGTTTCTGAATTGCTGTCGGGGAAATCGGAAGGATTTCCACCTCCGGCTTCGCTACATCTCCTGAGCTAGCGGTTTCTTCCTCTTTCTTTGCACTCTGTTCCCAGTCGTAACACAGCGCTTGATCTTTCTGAATTTCTGTCGGGGAAATCGGAAGGATTTCCACCTCCGGCTTAACTACACCTCCCGAGCTAGCGGTTTCATCCTCTTTCTTTGCAATGTGTTCCGAGTCGTAACACAGCGCTTGATCGTTCTGAATTTCTGTCGGGGAAATCGGAAGGATTTCCACCTCCGGCTTCACTACACCTCCCGAGCTAGCGGTTTCATCCTCTTTTATTGCACTGTGTTCCGGGTCGTAACACAGCGCTTGATCTTTTTGAATTTCTGTCGGGGAAATCGGAAGGATTGCCACCTCCGGCTTCACTACACCTCCCGAGCTAGCGGTTTCGTCCTCTTTCTTGGCACTGTGTTCCGAGTCGTAATACAGCGCTTAATCTTACTGAATTTCTGTCGGGGAAATCGGAAGGATTTCCACCTCCGGCTTCACTACACCTCTCGAGCTAGCGGTTTCATCCTTTTTCTTTGCACTGTGTTCCGCGTCGTAACACAGCGCTTGATCTTTCTGAATTTCCGTCGGGGAAATCGGAAGGATTTCCACCTCCGGCTTAACTACACCTCCCGAAGTAGGGGTTTCATCCTCTTTCTTTGCACTGTGTTCCGAGTCGTAACACAGCGCTTAATGTTTCTGAATTGCTGTCGGGGAAATCGGAAGGATTTCCACCTCCGGCTTCGCTATATCTCCTGAGCTAGCGGTTTCTTCCTCTTTCTTTGCACTCTGTTCCCAGTCGTAACACAGCGCTTGATCTTTCTGAATTTCTGTCGGGGAAATCGGAAGGATTTCCACCTCCGGCTCAACTACACCTCTCGAGCAAGCGGTTTCATCCTTTTTCTTTGCACTATGTTCCGAGTTGTAACACAGCGCTTGATCTTTTCGAATTTCTGTCGGGGAAATCGGAAGGATTTCCACCTCTGGCTTAACTACACCTCCCGAGCTAGCGGTTTCATTCTCTTTCTTTGCACTGTGTTCCGAGTCGTAACACAGCGCTTGATCTTTCTGAATTTCTGTGGGGGAAATCGGAAGGATTTCCACCTCCGCCTTAACTACACCTCCCGAGGTAGCGGTTTCATCCTCTTTCTTTGCACTGTGTTCCGAGTCCTAACACAGCGCTTAATCTTTCTGAATTTCTGTCGGGGAAATCGGAAGGATTTCCACCTCCGGCTTAACTACACCTCTCGAGCTGGCGGTTTCATCCTTTTTCTTTGCACTGTGTTCCGCGTCGTAACACAGCGCTTAATCTTTCTGAATTTCTTCGGGGAAATTGGAAGGATTTCCACCTCCGGCTTACCTAGACCTCCCGAGCTAGCGGTTTCATCCTCTTTCTTTGCACTGTGTTCCGAGTCGTAACACAGCGCTTGATCTTTTTGAATTTCTGTCGGGGAAATAGGAAGGATTTCCACCTCTGTCTTAACTACACCTCCCGAGGTAGCGGTTTCATCCTTTTTCTTTGCACTGTGTTCCGAGTCGTAACACAGCGCTTGATCTTTCTGAATTTCTGTGGGGGAAATCGGAAGGATTTCCACCTCCGCCTTAACTACACCTCCCGAGGTAGCGGTTTCATCCTTTTTCTTTGCACTGTGTTCCGAGTCGTAACACAGCGCTTAATCTTTCTGAAATTCTGTCGGGGAAATCGGAAGGATTTCCACCTCCGTCTTAACTACACCTCCCGAGGTAGCGGTTTCATACTCTTTCTTTGCACTGTGTTCCGAGTCGTAACACAGCACTTGATCTTTTTGAATTTCTGTCGGGGAAATCGGAAGGATTTCCACCTCCCGCTTAACTACACCTCCCGAGGTAGCGGTTTCATCCTTTTTATTTGCACTGTGTTCCGCGTCGTAACACAGCGCTTAATCTTTCTGAATTTCTGTCGGGGAAATCGGAAGGATTTCCACCTCCGGCTTCACTACATACTCCTCCCGAGCTAGCGGTTTCGTCCTCTTTCTTTGCACTGTGTTCCGAGTCGTAACACAGCGCTTAATCTTACTGAATTTCTGTCGGGGAAATCGGAATGATTTCCACCTCCGGCTTAACTACACCTCTCGAGCTAGCGGTTTCATCCTTTTTCTTTGCACTGTGTTCCGCGTCGTAACACAGTGCTTAATCTTTCTGAATTTCTTCGGGGAAATCGGAAGGATTTCCACCTCCTGCTTCTCTACACCTCCCGAGTTAGCGGTTTCATCCTCTTTCTTTGCACTGTGTTCCGAGTCGTAACACAGCGCTTAATCTTACTGAATTTCTGTCGGGGAAATCGGAATGATTTCCACCTCCGGCTTAACTACACCTCTCGAGCTAGCGGTTTCATCCTTTTTCTTTGCACTGTGTTCCGCGTCGTAACACAGCGCTTAATCTTTCTGAATTTCTGTCGGGGAAATCGGAAGGATTTCCACCTCCGTCTTAACTACAACTCCCGAGGTAGCGGTTTCATCTTCTTTCTTTGCACTGTGTTCCGAGTCGTAACACAGCGCTTAATCTTTCTGAATTTCTTCGGGGAAATCGGAAGGATTTCCACCTCCGCCTTAACTACGCCTCCCGAGCTAGCGGTTTCATCCTCTTTCTTTGCACTGTGTTCCCAGTCGTAACACAGCGCTTGATCTTTCTGAATTTCTGTCGGGGAAATCGGAAGGATTTCCACCTCCGGCTTAACTACACCTCCCGAGCTAGCGGTTTCATCCTCTTTCTTTGCAATGTGTTCCGAGTCGTAACACAGCACTTGATCGTTCTGAATTTTTGTCGGGCAAATCGGAAGGATTTCCAGCTGCGGCTTAACTACGCCTCCCGAGCTAGTGGTTTCATCCTCTTTCTTTGCACCGTGCGCCGAGTCGTAACACAGCGCTTGATCTTTCTGAATTTCTGTCGCTAAAATCGGAAGGATTTCCGCCTCCGCCTTAACTACGCCTCCCGAGCTAGTGGTTTCATCCTCTTTCTTTGCACTGTGTTCCGAGTCGTAACACAGCGCTTGATCTTTCTGAATTTCTGTCGGGGAAATCGGAAGGATTTCCACCTCCACCTTAACTACGCCTCCCGAGCTAGCGGTTTCATCCTCTTTCTTTGCACTGTGTTCCCAGTCCTAACACAGCGCTTGATCTTTCTGAATTTCTGTCGGGGAAATCGGAAGGATTTCCACCTCCGGCTTAACTACACCTCCCGAGGTAGCGGTTTCATCCTCTTTCTTTGCACTGTGTTCCGAGTCGTAACACAGCGCTTAATGTTTCTGAATTGCTGTCGGGGAAATCGGAAGGATTTCCACCTCCACCTTAACTACGCCTCCCGAGCTAGCGGTTTCATCCTCTTTCTTTGCACTGTGTTCCCAGTCCTAACACAGCGCTTGATCTTTCTGAATTTCTGTCGGGGAAATCGGAAGGATTTCCACCTCCGGCTTAACTACACCTCCCGAGCTAGCGGTTTCATCCTCTTTCTTTGCAATGTGTTCCGAGTCGTAACACAGCACTTGATCGTTCTGAATTTTTGTCGGGCAAATCGGAAGGATTTCCAGCTGCGGCTTAACTACGCCTCCCGAGCTAGTGGTTTCATCCTCTTTCTTTGCACCGTGCGCCGAGTCGTAACACAGCGCTTGATCTTTCTGAATTTCTGTCGCTAAAATCGGAAGGATTTCCGCCTCCGCCTTAACTACGCCTCCCGAGCTAGTGGTTTCATCCTCTTTCTTTGCACTGTGTTCCGAGTCGTAACACAGCGCTTGATCTTTCTGAATTTCTGTCGGGGAAATCGGAAGGATTTCCACCTCCACCTTAACTACGCCTCCCGAGCTAGCGGTTTCATCCTCTTTCTTTGCACTGTGTTCCCAGTCCTAACACAGCGCTTGATCTTTCTGAATTTCTGTCGGGGAAATCGGAAGGATTTCCACCTCCGGCTTAACTACACCTCCCGAGGTAGCGGTTTCATCCTCTTTCTTTGCACTGTGTTCCGAGTCGTAACACAGCGCTTAATGTTTCTGAATTGCTGTCGGGGAAATCGGAAGGATTTCCACCTCCGGCTTCGCTACATCTCCTGAGCTAGCGGTTTCTTCCTCTTTCTTTGCACTCTGTTCCCAGTCGTAACACAGCGCTTGATCTTTCTGAATTTCTGTCGGGGAAATCGGAAGGATTTCCACCTCCGGCTTAACTACACCTCCCGAGCTAGCGGTTTCATCCTCTTTCTTTGCAATGTGTTCCGAGTCGTAACACAGCGCTTGATCGTTCTGAATTTCTGTCGGGGAAATCGGAAGGATTTCCACCTCCGGCTTCACTACACCTCCCGAGCTAGCGGTTTCATCCTCTTTTATTGCACTGTGTTCCGGGTCGTAACACAGCGCTTGATCTTTTTGAATTTCTGTCGGGGAAATCGGAAGGATTGCCACCTCCGGCTTCACTACACCTCCCGAGCTAGCGGTTTCGTCCTCTTTCTTGGCACTGTGTTCCGAGTCGTAATACAGCGCTTAATCTTACTGAATTTCTGTCGGGGAAATCGGAAGGATTTCCACCTCCGGCTTCACTACACCTCTCGAGCTAGCGGTTTCATCCTTTTTCTTTGCACTGTGTTCCGCGTCGTAACACAGCGCTTGATCTTTCTGAATTTCCGTCGGGGAAATCGGAAGGATTTCCACCTCCGGCTTAACTACACCTCCCGAAGTAGGGGTTTCATCCTCTTTCTTTGCACTGTGTTCCGAGTCGTAACACAGCGCTTAATGTTTCTGAATTGCTGTCGGGGAAATCGGAAGGATTTCCACCTCCGGCTTCGCTATATCTCCTGAGCTAGCGGTTTCTTCCTCTTTCTTTGCACTCTGTTCCCAGTCGTAACACAGCGCTTGATCTTTCTGAATTTCTGTCGGGGAAATCGGAAGGATTTCCACCTCCGGCTCAACTACACCTCTCGAGCAAGCGGTTTCATCCTTTTTCTTTGCACTATGTTCCGAGTTGTAACACAGCGCTTGATCTTTTCGAATTTCTGTCGGGGAAATCGGAAGGATTTCCACCTCTGGCTTAACTACACCTCCCGAGCTAGCGGTTTCATTCTCTTTCTTTGCACTGTGTTCCGAGTCGTAACACAGCGCTTGATCTTTCTGAATTTCTGTGGGGGAAATCGGAAGGATTTCCACCTCCGCCTTAACTACACCTCCCGAGGTAGCGGTTTCATCCTCTTTCTTTGCACTGTGTTCCGAGTCCTAACACAGCGCTTAATCTTTCTGAATTTCTGTCGGGGAAATCGGAAGGATTTCCACCTCCGGCTTAACTACACCTCTCGAGCTGGCGGTTTCATCCTTTTTCTTTGCACTGTGTTCCGCGTCGTAACACAGCGCTTAATCTTTCTGAATTTCTTCGGGGAAATTGGAAGGATTTCCACCTCCGGCTTACCTAGACCTCCCGAGCTAGCGGTTTCATCCTCTTTCTTTGCACTGTGTTCCGAGTCGTAACACAGCGCTTGATCTTTTTGAATTTCTGTCGGGGAAATAGGAAGGATTTCCACCTCTGTCTTAACTACACCTCCCGAGGTAGCGGTTTCATCCTTTTTCTTTGCACTGTGTTCCGAGTCGTAACACAGCGCTTGATCTTTCTGAATTTCTGTGGGGGAAATCGGAAGGATTTCCACCTCCGCCTTAACTACACCTCCCGAGGTAGCGGTTTCATCCTTTTTCTTTGCACTGTGTTCCGAGTCGTAACACAGCGCTTAATCTTTCTGAAATTCTGTCGGGGAAATCGGAAGGATTTCCACCTCCGTCTTAACTACACCTCCCGAGGTAGCGGTTTCATACTCTTTCTTTGCACTGTGTTCCGAGTCGTAACACAGCACTTGATCTTTTTGAATTTCTGTCGGGGAAATCGGAAGGATTTCCACCTCCCGCTTAACTACACCTCCCGAGGTAGCGGTTTCATCCTTTTTATTTGCACTGTGTTCCGCGTCGTAACACAGCGCTTAATCTTTCTGAATTTCTGTCGGGGAAATCGGAAGGATTTCCACCTCCGGCTTCACTACATACTCCTCCCGAGCTAGCGGTTTCGTCCTCTTTCTTTGCACTGTGTTCCGAGTCGTAACACAGCGCTTAATCTTACTGAATTTCTGTCGGGGAAATCGGAATGATTTCCACCTCCGGCTTAACTACACCTCTCGAGCTAGCGGTTTCATCCTTTTTCTTTGCACTGTGTTCCGCGTCGTAACACAGTGCTTAATCTTTCTGAATTTCTTCGGGGAAATCGGAAGGATTTCCACCTCCTGCTTCTCTACACCTCCCGAGTTAGCGGTTTCATCCTCTTTCTTTGCACTGTGTTCCGAGTCGTAACACAGCGCTTAATCTTACTGAATTTCTGTCGGGGAAATCGGAATGATTTCCACCTCCGGCTTAACTACACCTCTCGAGCTAGCGGTTTCATCCTTTTTCTTTGCACTGTGTTCCGCGTCGTAACACAGCGCTTAATCTTTCTGAATTTCTGTCGGGGAAATCGGAAGGATTTCCACCTCCGTCTTAACTACAACTCCCGAGGTAGCGGTTTCATCTTCTTTCTTTGCACTGTGTTCCGAGTCGTAACACAGCGCTTAATCTTTCTGAATTTCTTCGGGGAAATCGGAAGGATTTCCACCTCCGCCTTAACTACGCCTCCCGAGCTAGCGGTTTCATCCTCTTTCTTTGCACTGTGTTCCCAGTCGTAACACAGCGCTTGATCTTTCTGAATTTCTGTCGGGGAAATCGGAAGGATTTCCACCTCCGGCTTAACTACACCTCCCGAGCTAGCGGTTTCATCCTCTTTCTTTGCAATGTGTTCCGAGTCGTAACACAGCACTTGATCGTTCTGAATTTTTGTCGGGCAAATCGGAAGGATTTCCAGCTGCGGCTTAACTACGCCTCCCGAGCTAGTGGTTTCATCCTCTTTCTTTGCACCGTGCGCCGAGTCGTAACACAGCGCTTGATCTTTCTGAATTTCTGTCGCTAAAATCGGAAGGATTTCCGCCTCCGCCTTAACTACGCCTCCCGAGCTAGTGGTTTCATCCTCTTTCTTTGCACTGTGTTCCGAGTCGTAACACAGCGCTTGATCTTTCTGAATTTCTGTCGGGGAAATCGGAAGGATTTCCACCTCCACCTTAACTACGCCTCCCGAGCTAGCGGTTTCATCCTCTTTCTTTGCACTGTGTTCCCAGTCCTAACACAGCGCTTGATCTTTCTGAATTTCTGTCGGGGAAATCGGAAGGATTTCCACCTCCGGCTTAACTACACCTCCCGAGGTAGCGGTTTCATCCTCTTTCTTTGCACTGTGTTCCGAGTCGTAACACAGCGCTTAATGTTTCTGAATTGCTGTCGGGGAAATCGGAAGGATTTCCACCTCCGGCTTCGCTACATCTCCTGAGCTAGCGGTTTCTTCCTCTTTCTTTGCACTCTGTTTCCAGTCGTAACACAGCGCTTGATCTTTCTGAATTTCTGTCGGGGAAATCGGAAGGATTTCCACCTCCGGCTTAACTACACCTCCCGAGCTAGCGGTTTCATCCTCTTTCTTTGCAATGTGTTCCGAGTCGTAACACAGCGCTTGATCGTTCTGAATTTCTGTCGGGGAAATCGGAAGGATTTCCACCTCCGGCTTCACTACACCTCCCGAGCTAGCGGTTTCATCCTCTTTTATTGCACTGTGTTCCGGGTCGTAACACAGCGCTTGATCTTTTTGAATTTCTGTCGGGGAAATCGGAAGGATTGCCACCTCCGGCTTCACTACACCTCCCGAGCTAGCGGTTTCGTCCTCTTTCTTGGCACTGTGTTCCGAGTCGTAATACAGCGCTTAATCTTACTGAATTTCTGTCGGGGAAATCGGAAGGATTTCCACCTCCGGCTTCACTACACCTCTCGAGCTAGCGGTTTCATCCTTTTTCTTTGCACTGTGTTCCGCGTCGTAACACAGCGCTTGATCTTTCTGAATTTCCGTCGGGGAAATCGGAAGGATTTCCACCTCCGGCTTAACTACACCTCCCGAAGTAGGGGTTTCATCCTCTTTCTTTGCACTGTGTTCCGAGTCGTAACACAGCGCTTAATGTTTCTGAATTGCTGTCGGGGAAATCGGAAGGATTTCCACCTCCGGCTTCGCTACATCTCCTGAGCTAGCGGTTTCTTCCTCTTTCTTTGCACTCTGTTCCCAGTCGTAACACAGCGCTTGATCTTTCTGAATTTCTGTCGGGGAAATCGGAAGGATTTCCACCTCCGGCTCAACTACACCTCTCGAGCAAGCGGTTTCATCCTTTTTCTTTGCACTATGTTCCGAGTTGTAACACAGCGCTTGATCTTTTCGAATTTCTGTCGGGGAAATCGGAAGGATTTCCACCTCTGGCTTAACTACACCTCCCGAGCTAGCGGTTTCATTCTCTTTCTTTGCACTGTGTTCCGAGTCGTAACACAGCGCTTGATCTTTCTGAATTTCTGTGGGGGAAATCGGAAGGATTTCCACCTCCGCCTTAACTACACCTCCCGAGGTAGCGGTTTCATCCTCTTTCTTTGCACTGTGTTCCGAGTCCTAACACAGCGCTTAATCTTTCTGAATTTCTGTCGGGGAAATCGGAAGGATTTCCACCTCCGGCTTAACTACACCTCTCGAGCTGGCGGTTTCATCCTTTTTCTTTGCACTGTGTTCCGCGTCGTAACACAGCGCTTAATCTTTCTGAATTTCTTCGGGGAAATCGGAAGGATTTCCACCTCCGGCTTACCTACACCTCCCGAGCTAGCGGTTTCATCCTCTTTCTTTGCACTGTGTTCGGAGTCGTAACACAGCGCTTGATCTTTTTGAATTTCTGTCGGGGAAATAGGAAGGATTTCCACCTCTGTCTTAACTACACCTCCCGAGGTAGCGGTTTCATCCTTTTTCTTTGCACTGTGTTCCGAGTCGTAACACAGCGCTTGATCTTTCTGAATTTCTGTGGGGGAAATCGGAAGGATTTCCACCTCCGCCTTAACTACACCTCCCGAGGTAGCGGTTTCATCCTTTTTCTTTGCACTGTGTTCCGAGTCGTAACACAGCGCTTAATCTTTCTGAAATTCTGTCGGGGAAATCGGAAGGATTTCCACCTCCGTCTTAACTACACCTCCCGAGGTAGCGGTTTCATACTCTTTCTTTGCACTGTGTTCCGAGTCGTAACACAGCACTTGATCTTTTTGAATTTCTGTCGGGGAAATCGGAAGGATTTCCACCTCCCGCTTAACTACACCTCCCGAGGTAGCGGTTTCATCCTTTTGCACTGTGTTCCGCGTCGTAACACAGCGCTTAATCTTTCTGAATTTCTGTCGGGGAAATCGGAAGGATTTCCACCTCCGGCTTCACTACATACTCCTCCCGAGCTAGCGGTTTCGTCCTCTTTCTTTGCACTTTGTTCCGAGTCGTAACACAGCGCTTAATCTTACTGAATTTCTGTCGGGGAAATCGGAATGATTTCCACCTCCGGCTTAACTACACCTCTCGAGCTAGCGGTTTCATCCTTTTTCTTTGCACTGTGTTCCGCGTCGTAACACAGTGCTTAATCTTTCTGAATTTCTTCGGGGAAATCGGAAGAATTTCCACCTCCTGCTTCTCTACACCTCCCGAGTTAGCGGTTTCATCCTCTTTCTTTGCACTGTGTTCCGAGTCGTAACACAGCGCTTAATCTTACTGAATTTCTGTCGGGGAAATCGGAATGATTTCCACCTCCGGCTTAACTACACCTCTCGAGCTAGCGGTTTCATCCTTTTTCTTTGCACTGTGTTCCGCGTCGTAACACAGCGCTTGATCTTTCTGAATTTCTGTCGGGGAAATCGCAAGGATTTCCACCTCCGGCTTAACTACACCTCCCGAAGTAGGGGTTTCATCCTCTTTCTTTGCACTGTGTTCCGAGTCGTAGCACAGCGCTTAATCTTTCTGAATTTCTGTCGGGGAAATCGGAAGGATTTCCACCTCCGGCTTCACTACACCTCTCGAGCTAGCGGTTTCTTCCTCTTTCTTTGCACTCTGTTCCCAGTCGTAACACAGCGCTTGATCTTTCTGAATTTCTGTCGGGGAAATCGGAAGGATTTCCACCTCCGGCTCAACTACACCTCTCGAGCAAGCGGTTTCATCCTTTTTCTTTGCACTATGTTCCGAGTTGTAACACAGCGCTTGATCTTTTCGAATTTCTGTCGGGGAAATCGGAAGGATTTCCACCTCTGGCTTAACTACACCTCCCGAGCTAGCGGTTTCATTCTCTTTCTTTGCACTGTGTTCCGAGTCGTAACACAGCGCTTGATCTTTCTGAATTTCTGTGGGGGAAATCGGAAGGATTTCCACCTCCGCCTTAACTACACCTCCCGAGGTAGCGGTTTCATCCTCTTTCTTTGCACTGTGTTCCGAGTCCTAACACAGCGCTTAATCTTTCTGAATTTCTGTCGGGGAAATCGGAAGGATTTCCACCTCCGGCTTAACTACACCTCTCGAGCTGGCGGTTTCATCCTTTTTCTTTGCACTGTGTTCCGCGTCGTAACACAGCGCTTAATCTTTCTGAATTTCTTCGGGGAAATTGGAAGGATTTCCACCTCCGGCTTACCTAGACCTCCCGAGCTAGCGGTTTCATCCGCTTTCTTTGCACTGTGTTCCGAGTCGTAACACAGCGCTTGATCTTTTTGAATTTCTGTCGGGGAAATAGGAAGGATTTCCACCTCTGTCTTAACTACACCTCCCGAGGTAGCGGTTTCATCCTTTTTCTTTGCACTGTGTTCCGAGTCGTAACACAGCGCTTGATCTTTCTGAATTTCTGTGGGGGAAATCGGAAGGATTTCCACCTCCGCCTTAACTACACCTCCCGAGGTAGCGGTTTCATCCTTTTTCTTTGCACTGTGTTCCGAGTCGTAACACAGCGCTTAATCTTTCTGAAATTCTGTCGGGGAAATCGGAAGGATTTCCACCTCCGTCTTAACTACACCTCCCGAGGTAGCGGTTTCATACTCTTTCTTTGCACTGTGTTCCGAGTCGTAACACAGCACTTGATCTTTTTGAATTTCTGTCGGGGAAATCGGAAGGATTTCCACCTCCCGCTTAACTACACCTCCCGAGGTAGCGGTTTCATCCTTTTTATTTGCACTGTGTTCCGCGTCGTAACACAGCGCTTAATCTTTCTGAATTTCTGTCGGGGAAATCGGAAGGATTTCCACCTCCGGCTTCACTACATACTCCTCCCGAGCTAGCGGTTTCGTCCTCTTTCTTTGCACTGTGTTCCGAGTCGTAACACAGCGCTTAATCTTACTGAATTTCTGTCGGGGAAATCGGAATGATTTCCACCTCCGGCTTAACTACACCTCTCGAGCTAGCGGTTTCATCCTTTTTCTTTGCACTGTGTTCCGCGTCGTAACACAGTGCTTAATCTTTCTGAATTTCTTCGGGGAAATCGGAAGGATTTCCACCTCCTGCTTCTCTACACCTCCCGAGTTAGCGGTTTCATCCTCTTTCTTTGCACTGTGTTCCGAGTCGTAACACAGCGCTTAATCTTACTGAATTTCTGTCGGGGAAATCGGAATGATTTCCACCTCCGGCTTAACTACACCTCTCGAGCTAGCGGTTTCATCCTTTTTCTTTGCACTGTGTTCCGCGTCGTAACACAGCGCTTAATCTTTCTGAATTTCTGTCGGGGAAATCGGAAGGATTTCCACCTCCGTCTTAACTACAACTCCCGAGGTAGCGGTTTCATCTTCTTTCTTTGCACTGTGTTCCGAGTCGTAACACAGCGCTTAATCTTTCTGAATTTCTTCGGGGAAATCGGAAGGATTTCCACCTCCGCCTTAACTACGCCTCCCGAGCTAGCGGTTTCATCCTCTTTCTTTGCACTGTGTTCCCAGTCGTAACACAGCGCTTGATCTTTCTGAATTTCTGTCGGGGAAATCGGAAGGATTTCCACCTCCGGCTTAACTACACCTCCCGAGCTAGCGGTTTCATCCTCTTTCTTTGCAATGTGTTCCGAGTCGTAACACAGCACTTGATCGTTCTGAATTTTTGTCGGGCAAATCGGAAGGATTTCCAGCTGCGGCTTAACTACGCCTCCCGAGCTAGTGGTTTCATCCTCTTTCTTTGCACCGTGCGCCGAGTCGTAACACAGCGCTTGATCTTTCTGAATTTCTGTCGCTAAAATCGGAAGGATTTCCGCCTCCGCCTTAACTACGCCTCCCGAGCTAGTGGTTTCATCCTCTTTCTTTGCACTGTGTTCCGAGTCGTAACACAGCGCTTGATCTTTCTGAATTTCTGTCGGGGAAATCGGAAGGATTTCCACCTCCACCTTAACTACGCCTCCCGAGCTAGCGGTTTCATCCTCTTTCTTTGCACTGTGTTCCCAGTCCTAACACAGCGCTTGATCTTTCTGAATTTCTGTCGGGGAAATCGGAAGGATTTCCACCTCCGGCTTAACTACACCTCCCGAGGTAGCGGTTTCATCCTCTTTCTTTGCACTGTGTTCCGAGTCGTAACACAGCGCTTAATGTTTCTGAATTGCTGTCGGGGAAATCGGAAGGATTTCCACCTCCGGCTTCGCTACATCTCCTGAGCTAGCGGTTTCTTCCTCTTTCTTTGCACTCTGTTTCCAGTCGTAACACAGCGCTTGATCTTTCTGAATTTCTGTCGGGGAAATCGGAAGGATTTCCACCTCCGGCTTAACTACACCTCCCGAGCTAGCGGTTTCATCCTCTTTCTTTGCAATGTGTTCCGAGTCGTAACACAGCGCTTGATCGTTCTGAATTTCTGTCGGGGAAATCGGAAGGATTTCCACCTCCGGCTTCACTACACCTCCCGAGCTAGCGGTTTCATCCTCTTTTATTGCACTGTGTTCCGGGTCGTAACACAGCGCTTGATCTTTTTGAATTTCTGTCGGGGAAATCGGAAGGATTGCCACCTCCGGCTTCACTACACCTCCCGAGCTAGCGGTTTCGTCCTCTTTCTTGGCACTGTGTTCCGAGTCGTAATACAGCGCTTAATCTTACTGAATTTCTGTCGGGGAAATCGGAAGGATTTCCACCTCCGGCTTCACTACACCTCTCGAGCTAGCGGTTTCATCCTTTTTCTTTGCACTGTGTTCCGCGTCGTAACACAGCGCTTGATCTTTCTGAATTTCCGTCGGGGAAATCGGAAGGATTTCCACCTCCGGCTTAACTACACCTCCCGAAGTAGGGGTTTCATCCTCTTTCTTTGCACTGTGTTCCGAGTCGTAACACAGCGCTTAATGTTTCTGAATTGCTGTCGGGGAAATCGGAAGGATTTCCACCTCCGGCTTCGCTACATCTCCTGAGCTAGCGGTTTCTTCCTCTTTCTTTGCACTCTGTTCCCAGTCGTAACACAGCGCTTGATCTTTCTGAATTTCTGTCGGGGAAATCGGAAGGATTTCCACCTCCGGCTCAACTACACCTCTCGAGCAAGCGGTTTCATCCTTTTTCTTTGCACTATGTTCCGAGTTGTAACACAGCGCTTGATCTTTTCGAATTTCTGTCGGGGAAATCGGAAGGATTTCCACCTCTGGCTTAACTACACCTCCCGAGCTAGCGGTTTCATTCTCTTTCTTTGCACTGTGTTCCGAGTCGTAACACAGCGCTTGATCTTTCTGAATTTCTGTGGGGGAAATCGGAAGGATTTCCACCTCCGCCTTAACTACACCTCCCGAGGTAGCGGTTTCATCCTCTTTCTTTGCACTGTGTTCCGAGTCCTAACACAGCGCTTAATCTTTCTGAATTTCTGTCGGGGAAATCGGAAGGATTTCCACCTCCGGCTTAACTACACCTCTCGAGCTGGCGGTTTCATCCTTTTTCTTTGCACTGTGTTCCGCGTCGTAACACAGCGCTTAATCTTTCTGAATTTCTTCGGGGAAATCGGAAGGATTTCCACCTCCGGCTTACCTACACCTCCCGAGCTAGCGGTTTCATCCTCTTTCTTTGCACTGTGTTCGGAGTCGTAACACAGCGCTTGATCTTTTTGAATTTCTGTCGGGGAAATAGGAAGGATTTCCACCTCTGTCTTAACTACACCTCCCGAGGTAGCGGTTTCATCCTTTTTCTTTGCACTGTGTTCCGAGTCGTAACACAGCGCTTGATCTTTCTGAATTTCTGTGGGGGAAATCGGAAGGATTTCCACCTCCGCCTTAACTACACCTCCCGAGGTAGCGGTTTCATCCTTTTTCTTTGCACTGTGTTCCGAGTCGTAACACAGCGCTTAATCTTTCTGAAATTCTGTCGGGGAAATCGGAAGGATTTCCACCTCCGTCTTAACTACACCTCCCGAGGTAGCGGTTTCATACTCTTTCTTTGCACTGTGTTCCGAGTCGTAACACAGCACTTGATCTTTTTGAATTTCTGTCGGGGAAATCGGAAGGATTTCCACCTCCCGCTTAACTACACCTCCCGAGGTAGCGGTTTCATCCTTTTTATTTGCACTGTGTTCCGCGTCGTAACACAGCGCTTAATCTTTCTGAATTTCTGTCGGGGAAATCGGAAGGATTTCCACCTCCGGCTTCACTACATACTCCTCCCGAGCTAGCGGTTTCGTCCTCTTTCTTTGCACTTTGTTCCGAGTCGTAACACAGCGCTTAATCTTACTGAATTTCTGTCGGGGAAATCGGAATGATTTCCACCTCCGGCTTAACTACACCTCTCGAGCTAGCGGTTTCATCCTTTTTCTTTGCACTGTGTTCCGCGTCGTAACACAGTGCTTAATCTTTCTGAATTTCTTCGGGGAAATCGGAAGAATTTCCACCTCCTGCTTCTCTACACCTCCCGAGTTAGCGGTTTCATCCTCTTTCTTTGCACTGTGTTCCGAGTCGTAACACAGCGCTTAATCTTACTGAATTTCTGTCGGGGAAATCGGAATGATTTCCACCTCCGGCTTAACTACACCTCTCGAGCTAGCGGTTTCATCCTTTTTCTTTGCACTGTGTTCCGCGTCGTAACACAGCGCTTGATCTTTCTGAATTTCTGTCGGGGAAATCGCAAGGATTTCCACCTCCGGCTTAACTACACCTCCCGAAGTAGGGGTTTCATCCTCTTTCTTTGCACTGTGTTCCGAGTCGTAGCACAGCGCTTAATCTTTCTGAATTTCTGTCGGGGAAATCGGAAGGATTTCCACCTCCGGCTTCACTACACCTCTCGAGCTAGCGGTTTCATCCTTTTTCTTTGCACTGTGTTCCGCGTCGTAACACAGCGCTTGATCTTTCTGAATTTCTGTCGGGGAAATCGGAAGGATTTCCACCTCCGGCTTAACTACACCTCCCGAGCTAGCGGTTTCATCCTCTTTCTTTGCAATGTGTTCCGAGTCGTAACACAGCGCTTGATCGTTCTGAATTTCTGTCGGGGAAATCGGAAGGATTTCCACCTCCGGCTTCACTACACCTCCCGAGCTAGCGGTTTCATCCTCTTTTATTGCACTGTGTTCCGGGTCGTAACACAGCGCTTGATCTTTTTGAATTTCTGTCGGGGAAATCGGAAGGATTGCCACCTCCGGCTTCACTACACCTCCCGAGCTAGCGGTTTCGTCCTCTTTCTTGGCACTGTGTTCCGAGTCGTAATACAGCGCTTAATCTTACTGAATTTCTGTCGGGGAAATCGGAAGGATTTCCACCTCCGGCTTCACTACACCTCTCGAGCTAGCGGTTTCATCCTTTTTCTTTGCACTGTGTTCCGCGTCGTAACACAGCGCTTGATCTTTCTGAATTTCCGTCGGGGAAATCGGAAGGATTTCCACCTCCGGCTTAACTACACCTCCCGAAGTAGGGGTTTCATCCTCTTTCTTTGCACTGTGTTCCGAGTCGTAACACAGCGCTTAATGTTTCTGAATTGCTGTCGGGGAAATCGGAAGGATTTCCACCTCCGGCTTCGCTACATCTCCTGAGCTAGCGGTTTCTTCCTCTTTCTTTGCACTCTGTTCCCAGTCGTAACACAGCGCTTGATCTTTCTGAATTTCTGTCGGGGAAATCGGAAGGATTTCCACCTCCGGCTCAACTACACCTCTCGAGCAAGCGGTTTCATCCTTTTTCTTTGCACTATGTTCCGAGTTGTAACACAGCGCTTGATCTTTTCGAATTTCTGTCGGGGAAATCGGAAGGATTTCCACCTCTGGCTTAACTACACCTCCCGAGCTAGCGGTTTCATTCTCTTTCTTTGCACTGTGTTCCGAGTCGTAACACAGCGCTTGATCTTTCTGAATTTCTGTGGGGGAAATCGGAAGGATTTCCACCTCCGCCTTAACTACACCTCCCGAGGTAGCGGTTTCATCCTCTTTCTTTGCACTGTGTTCCGAGTCCTAACACAGCGCTTAATCTTTCTGAATTTCTGTCGGGGAAATCGGCAGGATTTCCACCTCCGGCTTAACTACACCTCTCGAGCTGGCGGTTTCATCCTTTTTCTTTGCACTGTGTTCCGCGTCGTAACACAGCGCTTAATCTTTCTGAATTTCTTCGGGGAAATGGGAAGGATTTCCACCTCCGGCTTACCTACACCTCCCGAGCTAGCGGTTTCATCCTCTTTCTTTGCACTGTGTTCGGAGTCGTAACACAGCGCTTGATCTTTTTGAATTTCTGTCGGGGAAATAGGAAGGATTTCCACCTCTGTCTTAACTACACCTCCCGAGGTAGCGGTTTCATCCTTTTTCTTTGCACTGTGTTCCGAGTCGTAACACAGCGCTTGATCTTTCTGAATTTCTGTGGGGGAAATCGGAAGGATTTCCACCTCCGCCTTAACTACACCTCCCGAGGTAGCGGTTTCATCCTTTTTCTTTGCACTGTGTTCCGAGTCGTAACACAGCGCTTAATCTTTCTGAAATTCTGTCGGGGAAATCGGAAGGATTTCCACCTCCGTCTTAACTACACCTCCCGAGGTAACGGTTTCATACTCTTTCTTTGCACTGTGTTCCGAGTCGTAACACAGCACTTGATCTTTTTGAATTTCTGTCGGGGAAATCGGAAGGATTTCCACCTCCCGCTTAACTACACCTCCCGAGGTAGCGGTTTCATCCTTTTTATTTGCACTGTGTTCCGCGTCGTAACACAGCGCTTAATCTTTCTGAATTTCTGTCGGGGAAATCGGAAGGATTTCCACCTCCGGCTTCACTACATACTCCTCCCGAGCTAGCGGTTTCGTCCTCTTTCTTTGCACTTTGTTCCGAGTCGTAACACAGCGCTTAATCTTACTGAATTTCTGTCGGGGAAATCGGAATGATTTCCACCTCCGGCTTAACTACACCTCTCGAGCTAGCGGTTTCATCCTTTTTCTTTGCACTGTGTTCCGCGTCGTAACACAGTGCTTAATCTTTCTGAATTTCTTCGGGGAAATCGGAAGGATTTCCACCTCCTGCTTCTCTACACCTCCCGAGTTAGCGGTTTCATCCTCTTTCTTTGCACTGTGTTCCGAGTCGTAACACAGCGCTTAATCTTACTGAATTTCTGTCGGGGAAATCGGAATGATTTCCACCTCCGGCTTAACTACACCTCTCGAGCTAGCGGTTTCATCCTTTTTCTTTGCACTGTGTTCCGCGTCGTAACACAGCGCTTGATCTTTCTGAATTTCTGTCGGGGAAATCGCAAGGATTTCCACCTCCGGCTTAACTACACCTCCCGAAGTAGGGGTTTCATCCTCTTTCTTTGCACTGTGTTCCGAGTCGTAGCACAGCGCTTAATCTTTCTGAATTTCTGTCGGGGAAATCGGAAGGATTTCCACCTCCGGCTTCACTACACCTCTCGAGCTAGCGGTTTCATCCTTTTTCTTTGCACTGTGTTCCGCGTCGTAACACAGCGCTTGATCTTTCTGAATTTCTGTCGGGGAAATCGGAAGGATTTCCACCTCCGGCTTAACTACACCTCCCGAGCTAGCGGTTTCATCCTCTTTCTTTGCAATGTGTTCCGAGTCGTAACACAGCGCTTGATCGTTCTGAATTTCTGTCGGGGAAATCGGAAGGATTTCCACCTCCGGCTTCACTACACCTCCCGAGCTAGCGGTTTCATCCTCTTTTATTGCACTGTGTTGCGGGTCGTAACACAGCGCTTGATCTTTTTGAATTTCTGTCGGGGAAATCGGAAGGATTGCCACCTCCGGCTTCACTACACCTCCCGAGCTAGCGGTTTCGTCCTCTTTCTTGGCACTGTGTTCCGAGTCGTAACACAGCACTTGATCGTTCTGAATTTTTGTCGGGCAAATCGGAAGGATTTCCAGCTGCGGCTTAACTACGCCTCCCGAGCTAGTGGTTTCATCCTCTTTCTTTGCACCGTGCGCCGAGTCGTAACACAGCGCTTGATCTTTCTGAATTTCTGTCGCTAAAATCGGAAGGATTTCCGCCTCCGCCTTAACTACGCCTCCCGAGCTAGTGGTTTCATCCTCTTTCTTTGCACTGTGTTCCGAGTCGTAACACAGCGCTTGATCTTTCTGAATTTCTGTCGGGGAAATCGGAAGGATTTCCACCTCCACCTTAACTACGCCTCCCGAGCTAGCGGTTTCATCCTCTTTCTTTGCACTGTGTTCCCAGTCCTAACACAGCGCTTGATCTTTCTGAATTTCTGTCGGGGAAATCGGAAGGATTTCCACCTCCGGCTTAACTACACCTCCCGAGGTAGCGGTTTCATCCTCTTTCTTTGCACTGTGTTCCGAGTCGTAACACAGCGCTTAATGTTTCTGAATTGCTGTCGGGGAAATCGGAAGGATTTCCACCTCCGGCTTCGCTACATCTCCTGAGCTAGCGGTTTCTTCCTCTTTCTTTGCACTCTGTTTCCAGTCGTAACACAGCGCTTGATCTTTCTGAATTTCTGTCGGGGAAATCGGAAGGATTTCCACCTCCGGCTTAACTACACCTCCCGAGCTAGCGGTTTCATCCTCTTTCTTTGCAATGTGTTCCGAGTCGTAACACAGCGCTTGATCGTTCTGAATTTCTGTCGGCGAAATCGGAAGGATTTCCACCTCCGGCTTCACTACACCTCCCGAGCTAGCGGTTTCATCCTCTTTTATTGCACTGTGTTCCGGGTCGTAACACAGCGCTTGATCTTTTTGAATTTCTGTCGGGGAAATCGGAAGGATTGCCACCTCCGGCTTCACTACACCTCCCGAGCTAGCGGTTTCGTCCTCTTTCTTGGCACTGTGTTCCGAGTCGTAATACAGCGCTTAATCTTACTGAATTTCTGTCGGGGAAATCGGAAGGATTTCCACCTCCGGCTTCACTACACCTCTCGAGCTAGCGGTTTCATCCTTTTTCTTTGCACTGTGTTCCGCGTCGTAACACAGCGCTTGATCTTTCTGAATTTCCGTCGGGGAAATCGGAAGGATTTCCACCTCCGGCTTAACTACACCTCCCGAAGTAGGGGTTTCATCCTCTTTCTTTGCACTGTGTTCCGAGTCGTAACACAGCGCTTAATGTTTCTGAATTGCTGTCGGGGAAATCGGAAGGATTTCCACCTCCGGCTTCGCTACATCTCCTGAGCTAGCGGTTTCTTCCTCTTTCTTTGCACTCTGTTCCCAGTCGTAACACAGCGCTTGATCTTTCTGAATTTCTGTCGGGGAAATCGGAAGGATTTCCACCTCCGGCTCAACTACACCTCTCGAGCAAGCGGTTTCATCCTTTTTCTTTGCACTATGTTCCGAGTTGTAACACAGCGCTTGATCTTTTCGAATTTCTGTCGGGGAAATCGGAAGGATTTCCACCTCTGGCTTAACTACACCTCCCGAGCTAGCGGTTTCATTCTCTTTCTTTGCACTGTGTTCCGAGTCGTAACACAGCGCTTGATCTTTCTGAATTTCTGTGGGGGAAATCGGAAGGATTTCCACCTCCGCCTTAACTACACCTCCCGAGGTAGCGGTTTCATCCTCTTTCTTTGCACTGTGTTCCGAGTCGTAACACAGCGCTTAATCTTTCTGAATTTCTGTCGGGGAAATCGGAAGGATTTCCACCTCCGGCTTAACTACACCTCTCGAGCTGGCGGTTTCATCCTTTTTCTTTGCACTGTGTTCCGCGTCGTAACACAGCGCTTAATCTTTCTGAATTTCTTCGGGGAAATCGGAAGGATTTCCACCTCCGGCTTACCTACACCTCCCGAGCTAGCGGTTTCATCCTCTTTCTTTGCACTGTGTTCGGAGTCGTAACACAGCGCTTGATCTTTTTGAATTTCTGTCGGGGAAATAGGAAGGATTTCCACCTCTGTCTTAACTACACCTCCCGAGGTAGCGGTTTCATCCTTTTTCTTTGCACTGTGTTCCGAGTCGTAACACAGCGCTTGATCTTTCTGAATTTCTGTGGGG
The DNA here is from genome assembly GCF_023375885.2 of Dermacentor andersoni. Classification (NCBI taxonomy): domain Eukaryota; kingdom Metazoa; phylum Arthropoda; class Arachnida; order Ixodida; family Ixodidae; genus Dermacentor; species Dermacentor andersoni. The sequence goes on from NC_092814.1 coordinate 199,243,522, forward strand.
GAAATCGGAAGGATTTCCACCTCCGCCTTAACTACACCTCCCGAGGTAGCGGTTTCATCCTTTTTCTTTGCACTGTGTTCCGAGTCGTAACACAGCGCTTAATCTTTCTGAAATTCTGTCGGGGAAATCGGAAGGATTTCCACCTCCGTCTTAACTACACCTCCCGAGGTAGCGGTTTCATACTCTTTCTTTGCACTGTGTTCCGAGTCGTAACACAGCACTTGATCTTTTTGAATTTCTGTCGGGGAAATCGGAAGGATTTCCACCTCCCGCTTAACTACACCTCCCGAGGTAGCGGTTTCATCCTTTTTATTTGCACTGTGTTCCGCGTCGTAACACAGCGCTTAATCTTTCTGAATTTCTGTCGGGGAAATCGGAAGGATTTCCACCTCCGGCTTCACTACATACTCCTCCCGAGCTAGCGGTTTCGTCCTCTTTCTTTGCACTGTGTTCCGAGTCGTAACACAGCGCTTAATCTTACTGAATTTCTGTCGGGGAAATCGGAATGATTTCCACCTCCGGCTTAACTACACCTCTCGAGCTAGCGGTTTCATCCTTTTTCTTTGCACTGTGTTCCGCGTCGTAACACAGTGCTTAATCTTTCTGAATTTCTTCGGGGAAATCGGAAGGATTTCCACCTCCTGCTTCTCTACACCTCCCGAGTTAGCGGTTTCATCCTCTTTCTTTGCACTGTGTTCCGAGTCGTAACACAGCGCTTAATCTTACTGAATTTCTGTCGGGGAAATCGGAATGATTTCCACCTCCGGCTTAACTACACCTCTCGAGCTAGCGGTTTCATCCTTTTTCTTTGCACTGTGTTCCGCGTCGTAACACAGCGCTTGATCTTTCTGAATTTCTGTCGGGGAAATCGCAAGGATTTCCACCTCCGGCTTAACTACACCTCCCGAAGTAGGGGTTTCATCCTCTTTCTTTGCACTGTGTTCCGAGTCGTAGCACAGCGCTTAATCTTTCTGAATTTCTGTCGGGGAAATCGGAAGGATTTCCACCTCCGGCTTCACTACACCTCTCGAGCTAGCGGTTTCATCCTTTTTCTTTGCACTGTGTTCCGCGTCGTAACACAGCGCTTGATCTTTCTGAATTTCTGTCGGGGAAATCGGAAGGATTTCCACCTCCGGCTTAACTACACCTCCCGAGCTAGCGGTTTCATCCTCTTTCTTTGCAATGTGTTCCGAGTCGTAACACAGCGCTTGATCGTTCTGAATTTCTGTCGGGGAAATCGGAAGGATTTCCACCTCCGGCTTCACTACACCTCCCGAGCTAGCGGTTTCATCCTCTTTTATTGCACTGTGTTCCGGGTCGTAACACAGCGCTTGATCTTTTTGAATTTCTGTCGGGGAAATCGGAAGGATTGCCACCTCCGGCTTCACTACACCTCCCGAGCTAGCGGTTTCGTCCTCTTTCTTGGCACTGTGTTCCGAGTCGTAATACAGCGCTTAATCTTACTGAATTTCTGTCGGGGAAATCGGAAGGATTTCCACCTCCGGCTCAACTACACCTCTCGAGCAAGCGGTTTCATCCTTTTTCTTTGCACTATGTTCCGAGTTGTAACACAGCGCTTGATCTTTTCGAATTTCTGTCGGGGAAATCGGAAGGATTTCCACCTCTGGCTTAACTACACCTCCCGAGCTAGCGGTTTCATTCTCTTTCTTTGCACTGTGTTCCGAGTCGTAACACAGCGCTTGATCTTTCTGAATTTCTTCGGGGAAATCGGAAGGATTTCCACCTCCGGCTTACCTACACCTCCCGAGCTAGCGGTTTCATCCTCTTTCTTTGCACTGTGTTCCGAGTCGTAACACAGCGCTTGATCTTTTTGAATTTCTGTCGGGGAAATAGGAAGGATTTCCACCTCTGTCTTAACTACACCTCCCGAGGTAGCGGTTTCATCCTTTTTCTTTGCACTGTGTTCCGAGTCGTAACACAGCTCTTGATCTTTCTGAATTTCTGTGGGGGAAATCGGAAGGATTTCCACCTCCGCCTTAACTACACCTCCCGAGGTAGCGGTTTCATCCTTTTTCTTTGCACTGTGTTCCGAGTCGTAACACAGCGCTTAATCTTTCTGAAATTCTGTCGGGGAAATCGGAAGGATTTCCACCTCCGTCTTAACTACACCTCCCGAGGTAGCGGTTTCATACTCTTTCTTTGCACTGTGTTCCGAGTCGTAACACAGCGCTTGATCTTTCTGAATTTCTGTGGGGGAAATCGGAAGGATTTCCACCTCCGCCTTAACTACACCTCCCGAGGTAGCGGTTTCATCCTCTTTCTTTGCACTGTGTTCCGAGTCCTAACACAGCGCTTAATCTTTCTGAATTTCTGTCGGGGAAATCGGAAGGATTTCCACCTCCGGCTTAACTACACCTCTCGAGCTGGCGGTTTCATCCTTTTTCTTTGCACTGTGTTCCGCGTCGTAACACAGCGCTTAATCTTTCTGAATTTCTTCGGGGAAATCGGAAGGATTTCCACCTCCGGCTTACCTACACCTCCCGAGCTAGCGGTTTCATCCTCTTCCTTTGCACTGTGTTCCGAGTCGTAACACAGCGCTTGATCTTTTTGAATTTCTGTCGGGGAAATAGGAAGGATTTCCACCTCTGTCTTAACTACACCTCCCGAGGTAGCGGTTTCATCCTTTTTCTTTGCACTGTGTTCCGAGTCGTAACACAGCGCTTGATCTTTCTGAATTTCTGTGGGGGAAATCGGAAGGATTTCCACCTCCGCCTTAACTACACCTCCCGAGGTAGCGGTTTCATCCTTTTTCTTTGCACTGTGTTCCGAGTCGTAACACAGCGCTTAATCTTTCTGAAATTCTGTCGGGGAAATCGGAAGGATTTCCACCTCCGTCTTAACTACACCTCCCGAGGTAGCGGTTTCATACTCTTTCTTTGCACTGTGTTCCGAGTCGTAACACAGCACTTGATCTTTTTGAATTTCTGTCGGGGAAATCGGAAGGATTTCCACCTCCCGCTTAACTACACCTCCCGAGGTAGCGGTTTCATCCTTTTTATTTGCACTGTGTTCCGCGTCGTAACACAGCGCTTAATCTTTCTGAATTTCTGTCGGGGAAATCGGAAGGATTTCCACCTCCGGCTTCACTACATACTCCTCCCGAGCTAGCGGTTTCGTCCTCTTTCTTTGCACTGTGTTCCGAGTCGTAACACAGCGCTTAATCTTACTGAATTTCTGTCGGGGAAATCGGAATGATTTCCACCTCCGGCTTAACTACACCTCTCGAGCTAGCGGTTTCATCCTTTTTCTTTGCACTGTGTTCCGCGTCGTAACACAGTGCTTAATCTTTCTGAATTTCTTCGGGGAAATCGGAAGGATTTCCACCTCCTGCTTCTCTACACCTCCCGAGTTAGCGGTTTCATCCTCTTTCTTTGCACTGTGTTCCGAGTCGTAACACAGCGCTTAATCTTACTGAATTTCTGTCGGGGAAATCGGAATGATTTCCACCTCCGGCTTAACTACACCTCTCGAGCTAGCGGTTTCATCCTTTTTCTTTGCACTGTGTTCCGCGTCGTAACACAGCGCTTGATCTTTCTGAATTTCTGTCGGGGAAATCGCAAGGATTTCCACCTCCGGCTTAACTACACCTCCCGAAGTAGGGGTTTCATCCTCTTTCTTTGCACTGTGTTCCGAGTCGTAGCACAGCGCTTAATCTTTCTGAATTTCTGTCGGGGAAATCGGAAGGATTTCCACCTCCGGCTTCACTACACCTCTCGAGCTAGCGGTTTCATCCTTTTTCTTTGCACTGTGTTCCGCGTCGTAACACAGCGCTTGATCTTTCTGAATTTCCGTCGGGGAAATCGGAAGGATTTCCACCTCCGGCTTAACTACACCTCCCGAAGTAGGGGTTTCATCCTCTTTCTTTGCACTGTGTTCCGAGTCGTAACACAGCGCTTAATGTTTCTGAATTGCTGTCGGGGAAATCGGAAGGATTTCCACCTCCGGCTTCGCTACATCTCCTGAGCTAGCGGTTTCTTCCTCTTTCTTTGCACTCTGTTCCCAGTCGTAACACAGCGCTTGATCTTTCTGAATTTCTGTCGGGGAAATCGGAAGGATTTCCACCTCCGGCTTAACTACACCTCCCGAGCTAGCGGTTTCATCCTCTTTCTTTGCAATGTGTTCCGAGTCGTAACACAGCGCTTGATCGTTCTGAATTTCTGTCGGGGAAATCGGAAGGATTTCCACCTCCGGCTTCACTACACCTCCCGAGCTAGCGGTTTCATCCTCTTTTATTGCACTGTGTTCCGGGTCGTAACCCAGCGCTTGATCTTTTTGAATTTCTGTCGGGGAAATCGGAAGGATTGCCACCTCCGGCTTCACTACACCTCCCGAGCTAGCGGTTTCGTCCTCTTTCTTGGCACTGTGTTCCGAGTCGTAATACAGCGCTTAATCTTACTGAATTTCTGTCGGGGAAATCGGAAGGATTTCCACCTCCGGCTCAACTACACCTCTCGAGCAAGCGGTTTCATCCTTTTTCTTTGCACTATGTTCCGAGTTGTAACACAGCGCTTGATCTTTTCGAATTTCTGTCGGGGAAATCGGAAGGATTTCCACCTCTGGCTTAACTACACCTCCCGAGCTAGCGGTTTCATTCTCTTTCTTTGCACTGTGTTCCGAGTCGTAACACAGCGCTTGATCTTTCTGAATTTCTTCGGGGAAATCGGAAGGATTTCCACCTCCGGCTTACCTACACCTCCCGAGCTAGCGGTTTCATCCTCTTTCTTTGCACTGTGTTCCGAGTCGTAACACAGCGCTTGATCTTTTTGAATTTCTGTCGGGGAAATAGGAAGGATTTCCACCTCTGTCTTAACTACACCTCCCGAGGTAGCGGTTTCATCCTTTTTCTTTGCACTGTGTTCCGAGTCGTAACACAGCTCTTGATCTTTCTGAATTTCTGTGGGGGAAATCGGAAGGATTTCCACCTCCGCCTTAACTACACCTCCCGAGGTAGCGGTTTCATCCTTTTTCTTTGCACTGTGTTCCGAGTCGTAACACAGCGCTTAATCTTTCTGAAATTCTGTCGGGGAAATCGGAAGGATTTCCACCTCCGTCTTAACTACACCTCCCGAGGTAGCGGTTTCATACTCTTTCTTTGCACTGTGTTCCGAGTCGTAACACAGCACTTGATCTTTTTGAATTTCTGTCGGGGAAATCGGAAGGATTTCCACCTCCCGCTTAACTACACCTCCCGAGGTAGCGGTTTCATCCTTTTTATTTGCACTGTGTTCCGCGTCGTAACACAGCGCTTAATCTTTCTGAATTTCTGTCGGGGAAATCGGAAGGATTTCCACCTCCGGCTTCACTACATACTCCTCCCGAGCTAGCGGTTTCGTCCTCTTTCTTTGCACTGTGTTCCGAGTCGTAACACAGCGCTTAATCTTACTGAATTTCTGTCGGGGAAATCGGAATGATTTCCACCTCCGGCTTAACTACACCTCTCGAGCTAGCGGTTTCATCCTTTTTCTTTGCACTGTGTTCCGCGTCGTAACACAGTGCTTAATCTTTCTGAATTTCTTCGGGGAAATCGGAAGGATTTCCACCTCCTGCTTCTCTACACCTCCCGAGTTAGCGGTTTCATCCTCTTTCTTTGCACTGTGTTCCGAGTCGTAACACAGCGCTTAATCTTACTGAATTTCTGTCGGGGAAATCGGAATGATTTCCACCTCCGGCTTAACTACACCTCTCGAGCTAGCGGTTTCATCCTTTTTCTTTGCACTGTGTTCCGCGTCGTAACACAGCGCTTGATCTTTCTGAATTTCTGTCGGGGAAATCGCAAGGATTTCCACCTCCGGCTTAACTACACCTCCCGAAGTAGGGGTTTCATCCTCTTTCTTTGCACTGTGTTCCGAGTCGTAGCACAGCGCTTAATCTTTCTGAATTTCTGTCGGGGAAATCGGAAGGATTTCCACCTCCGGCTTCACTACACCTCCCGAGCTAGCGGTTTCATCCTCTTTCATTGCACTGTGTTCCGCGTCGTAACACAGCGCTTGATCTTTTTGAATTTCTGTCGGGGAAATCGGAAGGATTGCCACCTCCGGCTTCACTACACCTCCCGAACTAGCGGTTTCGTCCTCTTTCTTGGCACTGTGTTCCGAGTCGTAATACAGCGCTTAATCTTACTGAATTTCTGTCGGGGAAATCGGAAGGATTTCCACCTCCGCCTTAACTACACCTCCCTAGCTAGCGGTTTCATCCTCTTTCTTTGCTGTTTGTTCTGAGTCGTAACACAGCGCTTGATCTTACTGAATTTCTGTCGGGCAAATCGGAAGGATTTCCACCTCCGCCTTAACTACGCCTCCCGAGCTAGCGGTTTCATCCTCTTTCTTTGCACTGTGTTCCCAGTCGTAACACAGCGCTTGATCTTTCTGAATTTCTGTCGGGGAAATCGGAAGGATTTCCACCTCCGGCTTAACTACACCTCCCGAGCTAGCGGTTTCATCCTCTTTCTTTGCAATGTGTTCCGAGTCGTAACACAGCACTTGATCGTTCTGAATTTTTGTCGGGCAAATCGGAAGGATTTCCAGCTGCGGCTTAACTACGCCTCCCGAGCTAGTGGTTTCATCCTCTTTCTTTGCACCGTGCGCCGAGTCGTAACACAGCGCTTGATCTTTCTGAATTTCTGTCGCTAAAATCGGAAGGATTTCCGCCTCCGCCTTAACTACGCCTCCCGAGCTAGTGGTTTCATCCTCTTTCTTTGCACTGTGTTCCGAGTCGTAACACAGCGCTTGATCTTTCTGAATTTCTGTCGGGGAAATCGGAAGGATTTCCACCTCCGGCTTAACTACACCTCCCGAGGTAGCGGTTTCATCCTCTTTCTTTGCACTGTGTTCCGAGTCGTAACACAGCGCTTAATGTTTCTGAATTGCTGTCGGGGAAATCGGAAGGATTTCCACCTCCGGCTTCGCTACATCTCCTGAGCTAGCGGTTTCTTCCTCTTTCTTTGCACTGTGTTCCCAGTCGTAACACAGCGCTTGATCTTTCTGAATTTCTGTCGGGGAAATCGGAAGGATTTCCACCTCCGGCTTAACTACACCTCCCGAGCTAGCGGTTTCATCCTCTTTCTTTGCAATGTGTTCCGAGTCGTAACACAGCGCTTGATCGTTCTGAATTTCTGTCGGGGAAATCGGAAGGATTTCCACCTCCGGCTTCACTACACCTCCCGAGCTAGCGGTTTCATCCTCTTTCATTGCACTGTGTTCCGAGTCGTAACACAGCGCTTGATCTTTTTGAATTTCTGTCGGGGAAATCGGAAGGATTGCCACCTCCGGCTTCACTACACCTCCCGAGCTAGCGGTTTCGTCCTCTTTCTTGGCACTGTGTTCCGAGTCGTAGCACAGCGCTTAGTCTTTCTGAATTTCTGTCGGGGAAATCGGAAGGATTTCCACCTCCGGCTCAACTACACCTCTCGAGCTAGCGGTTTCATCCTTTTTCTTTGCACTGTGTTCCGCGTCGTAACACAGCGCTTGATCTTTCTGAATTTCCGTCGGGGAAATCGGAAGGATTTCCACCTCCGGCTTAACTACACCTCCCGAAGTAGGGGTTTCATCCTCTTTCTTTGCACTGTGTTCCGAGTCGTAGCACAACGCTTGATCTTTCTGAATTTCTGTCGGGGAAATCGGAAGGATTTCCACCTCCGGCTTAACTACACCTGCCGAGCTAGCGGTTTCATCCTTTTTCTTTGCACTGTGTTCCGAGTCGTAGCACAGCGCTTAATCTTTCTGAATTTCTGTCGGGGAAAGCGGAAGCATTTCCACCTCCGGCTTCACTACACCTCCCGAGCTAGCGGTTTCGTCCTCTTTCTTTACACTGTGTTCCGAGTCGTAACACAACGCTTGATCTTTCTGAATTTCTGTCGGGGAAATCGGAAGGATTTCCACCTCCACCTTAACTACACCTCCCGAGCTAGCGGTTTCATCCTCTTTCTTTGCTGTTTGATCTGAGTCGTAACACAGCGCTTGATCTTTCTGAATTTCTGTCGGGCAAATCGGAAGGATTTCCAGCTCCGGCTTAACTACGCTTCCCGAGCTAGTGGTTTCATTCTCTTTCTTTGCACTGTGTTCCGAGTCGTAACACAGCGCTTGATCTTTCTGAATTTCTGTGGGGGAAATCGGAAGGATTTCCACCTCCGCCTTAACTACACCTCCAGAGCTAGCGGTTTCATCCTCTTTCTTTGCTGTTTGTTCTGAGTCGTAACACAGCGCTTGATCTTTCTGAATTTCTGTCGGGCAAATCGGAAGGATTTCCAGCTCCGGCTTAACTACGCTTCCCGAGCTAGTGGTTTCATCCTCTTTCTTTGCACTGTGCTCCGAGTCGTAACACAGCGCTTGATCTTTCTGAATTTCTGTCGGGAAAATCGGAAGGATTTCCACCTCCGCCTTAACTACGCCTCCCGAGCTAGCGGTTTCATCCTCTTTCTTTGCGCTGTGTTCCCAGTCGTAACACAGCGCTTGATCTTTCTGAATTTTTATCGGGGAAATCGGAAGGATTTCCACCTCCGGCTTAACTACACCTCCCGAGCTAGCGGTTTCATCCTCTTTCTTTGCAATGTGTTCCTAGTCGTAACACAGCGCTTGATCGTTCTGAATTTTTGTCAGGCAAATCGGAAGGATTTCCAGCTCCGGCTTAACTACGCCTCCCGAGCTAGTGGTTTCATCCTCTTTCTTTGCACCGTGCGCCGAGTCGTAACACAGCGCTTGATCTTTCTGAATTTCTGTCGGGGAAATCGGAAGGATTTCCACCTCCGCCTTAACTACGCCTCCCGAGCTAGCGGTTTCATCCTCTTTCTTTGCACTGTGTTCCCAGTCGTAACACAGCGCTTGATCTTTCTGAATTTCTGTCGGGGAAATCGGAAGGATTTCCACCTCCGGCTTAACTACACCTCCCGAGGTAGCGGTTTCATCCTCTTTCTTTGCACTGTGTTCCGAGTCGTAACACAGCGCTTAATCTTTCTGAATTTCTGTCGGGGAAATCGGAAGGATTTCCACCTCCGTCTTAACTACAACTCCCGAGGTAGCGGTTTCATCTTCTTTCTTTGCACTGTGTTCCGAGTCGTAACACAGCGCTTAATCTTTCTGAATTTCTTCGGGGAAATCGGAAGGATTTCCACCTCCGCCTTAACTACGCCTCCCGAGCTAGCGGTTTCATCCTCTTTCTTTGCACTGTGTTCCCAGTCGTAACACAGCGCTTGATCTTTCTGAATTTCTGTCGGGGAAATCGGAAGGATTTCCACCTCCGGCTTAACTACGCCTCCCGAGCTAGTGGTTTCATCCTCTTTCTTTGCACCGTGCGCCGAGTCGTAACACAGCGCTTGATCTTTCTGAATTTCTGTCGGGGAAATCGGAAGGATTTCCACCTCCGCCTTAACTACGCCTCCCGAGCTAGCGGTTTCATCCTCTTTCTTTGCACTGTGTTCCCAGTCGTAACACAGCGCTTGATCTTTCTGAATTTCTGTCGGGGAAATCGGAAGGATTTCCACCTCCGGCTTAACTACACCTCCCGAGGTAGCGGTTTCATCCTCTTTCTTTGCACTGTGTTCCGAGTCGTAACACAGCGCTTAATCTTTCTGAATTTCTGTCGGGGAAATCGGAAGGATTTCCACCTCCGTCTTAACTACAACTCCCGAGGTAGCGGTTTCATCTTCTTTCTTTGCACTGTGTTCCGAGTCGTAACACAGCGCTTAATCTTTCTGAATTTCTTCGGGGAAATCGGAAGGATTTCCACCTCCGCCTTAACTACGCCTCCCGAGCTAGCGGTTTCATCCTCTTTCTTTGCACTGTGTTCCCAGTCGTAACACAGCGCTTGATCTTTCTGAATTTCTGTCGGGGAAATCGGAAGGATTTCCACCTCCGGCTTAACTACACCTCCCGAGCTAGCGGTTTCATCCTCTTTCTTTGCAATGTGTTCCGAGTCGTAACACAGCACTTGATCGTTCTGAATTTTTGTCGGGCAAATCGGAAGGATTTCCAGCTGCGGCTTAACTACGCCTCCCGAGCTAGTGGTTTCATCCTCTTTCTTTGCACCGTGCACCGAGTCGTAACACAGCGCTTGATCTTTCTGAATTTCTGTCGCTAAAATCGGAAGGATTTCCGCCTCCGCCTTAACTACGCCTCCCGAGCTAGTGGTTTCATCCTCTTTCTTTGCACTGTGTTCCGAGTCGTAACACAGCGCTTGATCTTTCTGAATTTCTGTCGGGGAAATCGGAAGGATTTCCACCTCCGGCTTAACTACACCTCCCGAGGTAGCGGTTTCATCCTCTTTCTTTGCACTGTGTTCCGAGTCGTAACACAGCGCTTAATGTTTCTGAATTGCTGTCGGGGAAATCGGAAGGATTTCCACCTCCGGCTTCGCTACATCTCCTGAGCTAGCGGTTTCTTCCTCTTTCTTTGCACTGTGTTCCCAGTCGTAACACAGCGCTTGATCTTTCTGAATTTCTGTCGGGGAAATCGGAAGGATTTCCACCTCCGGCTTAACTACACCTCCCGAGCTAGCGGTTTCATCCTCTTTCTTTGCAATGTGTTCCGAGTCGTAACACAGCGCTTGATCGTTCTGAATTTCTGTCGGGGAAATCGGAAGGATTTCCACCTCCGGCTTCACTACACCTCCCGAGCTAGCGGTTTCATCCTCTTTCATTGCACTGTGTTCCGAGTCGTAACACAGCGCTTGATCTTTTTGAATTTCTGTCGGGGAAATTGGAAGGATTGCCACCTCCGGCTTCACTACACCTCCCGAGCTAGCGGTTTCGTCCTCTTTCTTGGCACTGTGTTCCGAGTCGTAGCACAGCGCTTAGTCTTTCTGAATTTCTGTCGGGGAAATCGGAAGGATTTCCACCTCCGGCTCAACTACACCTCTCGAGCTAGCGGTTTCATCCTTTTTCTTTGCACTGTGTTCCGCGTCGTAACACAGCGCTTGATCTTTCTGAATTTCCGTCGGGGAAATCGGAAGGATTTCCACCTCCGGCTTAACTACACCTCCCGAAGTAGGGGTTTCATCCTCTTTCTTTGCACTGTGTTCCGAGTCGTAGCACAACGCTTGATCTTTCTGAATTTCTGTCGGGGAAATCGGAAGGATTTCCACCTCCGGCTTAACTACACCTGCCGAGCTAGCGGTTTCATCCTTTTTCTTTGCACTGTGTTCCGAGTCGTAGCACAGCGCTTAATCTTTCTGAATTTCTGTCGGGGAAAGCGGAAGCATTTCCACCTCCGGCTTCACTACACCTCCCGAGCTAGCGGTTTCGTCCTCTTTCTTTACACTGTGTTCCGAGTCGTAACACAACGCTTGATCTTTCTGAATTTCTGTCGGGGAAATCGGAAGGATTTCCACCTCCACCTTAACTACACCTCCCGAGCTAGCGGTTTCATCCTCTTTCTTTGCTGTTTGATCTGAGTCGTAACACAGCGCTTGATCTTTCTGAATTTCTGTCGGGCAAATCGGAAGGATTTCCAGCTCCGGCTTAACTACGCTTCCCGAGCTAGTGGTTTCATTCTCTTTCTTTGCACTGTGTTCCGAGTCGTAACACAGCGCTTGATCTTTCTGAATTTCTGTGGGGGAAATCGGAAGGATTTCCACCTCCGCCTTAACTACACCTCCAGAGCTAGCGGTTTCATCCTCTTTCTTTGCTGTTTGTTCTGAGTCGTAACACAGCGCTTGATCTTTCTGAATTTCTGTCGGGCAAATCGGAAGGATTTCCAGCTCCGGCTTAACTACGCTTCCCGAGCTAGTGGTTTCATCCTCTTTCTTTGCACTGTGCTCCGAGTCGTAACACAGCGCTTGATCTTTCTGAATTTCTGTCGGGAAAATCGGAAGGATTTCCACCTCCGCCTTAACTACGCCTCCCGAGCTAGCGGTTTCATCCTCTTTCTTTGCACTGTGTTCCCAGTCGTAACACAGCGCTTGATCTTTCTGAATTTCTGTCGGGGAAATCGGAAGGATTTCCACCTCCGGCTTAACTACACCTCCCGAGGTAGCGGTTTCATCCTCTTTCTTTGCACTGTGTTCCGAGTCGTAACACAGCGCTTAATGTTTCTGAATTGCTGTCGGGGAAATCGGAAGGATTCCAACCTCCGGCTTCGCTACATCTCCTGAGCTAGCGGTTTCTTCCTCTTTCTTTGCACTCTGTTCCCAGTCGTAACACAGCGCTTGATCTTTCTGAATTTCTGTCGGGGAAATCGGAAGGATTTCCACCTCCGGCTTAACTACACCTCCCGAGCTAGCGGTTTCATCCTCTTTCTTTGCAATGTGTTCCGAGTCGTAACACAGCGCTTGATCGTTCTGAATTTCTGTCGGGGAAATCGGAAGGATTTCCACCTCCGGCTTCACTACACCTCCCGAGCTAGCGGTTTCATCCTCTTTTATTGCACTGTGTTCCGGGTCGTAACACAGCGCTTGATCTTTTTGAATTTCTGTCGGGGAAATCGGAAGGATTGCCACCTCCGGCTTCACTACACCTCCCGAGCTAGCGGTTTCGTCCTCTTTCTTGGCACTGTGTTCCGAGTCGTAATACAGCGCTTAATCTTACTGAATTTCTGTCGGGGAAATCGGAAGGATTTCCACCTCCGGCTCAACTACACCTCTCGAGCTAGCGGTTTCATTCTTTTTCTTTGCACTGTGTTCCGCGTCGTAACACAGCGCTTGATCTTTCTGAATTTCCGTCGGGGAAATCGGAAGGATTTCCACCTCCGGCTTAACTACACCTCCCGAAGTAGGGGTTTCATCCTCTTTCTTTGCACTGTGTTCCGAGTCGTAGCACAACGCTTGATCTTTCTGAATTTCTGTCGGGGAAATCGGAAGGATTTCCACCTCCGGCTTAACTACACCTCCCGAGCTAGCGGTTTCATCCTTTTTCTTTGCACTGTGTTCCGAGTCGTAGCACAGCGCTTAATCTTTCTGAATTTCTGTCGGGGAAAGCGGAAGGATTTCCAGCTGCGGCTTAACTACGCCTCCCGAGCTAGTGGTTTCATCCTCTTTCTTTGCACCGTGCGCCGAGTCGTAACACAGCGCTTGATCTTTCTGAATTTCTGTCGCTAAAATCGGAAGGATTTCCGCCTCCGCCTTAACTACGCCTCCCGAGCTAGTGGTTTCATCCTCTTTCTTTGCACTGTGTTCCGAGTCGTAACACAGCGCTTGATCTTTCTGAATTTCTGTCGGGGAAATCGGAAGGATTTCCACCTCCGGCTTAACTACACCTCCCGAGGTAGCGGTTTCATCCTCTTTCTTTGCACTGTGTTCCGAGTCGTAACACAGCGCTTAATGTTTCTGAATTGCTGTCGGGGAAATCGGAAGGATTTCCACCTCCGGCTTCGCTACATCTCCTGAGCTAGCGGTTTCTTCCTCTTTCTTTGCACTGTGTTCCCAGTCGTAACACAGCGCTTGATCTTTCTGAATTTCTGTCGGGGAAATCGGAAGGATTTCCACCTCCGGCTTAACTACACCTCCCGAGCTAGCGGTTTCATCCTCTTTCTTTGCAATGTGTTCCGAGTCGTAACACAGCGCTTGATCGTTCTGAATTTCTGTCGGGGAAATCGGAAGGATTTCCACCTCCGGCTTCACTACACCTCCCGAGCTAGCGGTTTCATCCTCTTTCATTGCACTGTGTTCCGAGTCGTAACACAGCGCTTGATCTTTTTGAATTTCTGTTGGGGAAATCGGAAGGATTGCCACCTCCGGCTTCACTACACCTCCCGAGCTAGCGGTTTCGTCCTCTTTCTTGGCACTGTGTTCCGAGTCGTAGCACAGCGCTTAGTCTTTCTGAATTTCTGTCGGGGAAATCGGAAGGATTTCCACCTCCGGCTCAACTACACCTCTCGAGCTAGCGGTTTCATCCTTTTTCTTTGCACTGTGTTCCGCGTCGTAACACAGCGCTTGATCTTTCTGAATTTCCGTCGGGGAAATCGGAAGGATTTCCACCTCCGGCTTAACTACACCTCCCGAAGTAGGGGTTTCATCCTCTTTCTTTGCACTGTGTTCCGAGTCGTAGCACAACGCTTGATCTTTCTGAATTTCTGTCGGGGAAATCGGAAGGATTTCCACCTCCGGCTTAACTACACCTCCCGAGCTAGCGGTTTCATCCTTTTTCTTTGCACTGTGTTCCGAGTCGTAGCACAGCGCTTAATCTTTCTGAATTTCTGTCGGGGAAAGCGGAAGCATTTCCACCTCCGGCTTCACTACACCTCCCGAGCTAGCGGTTTCGTCCTCTTTCTTTACACTGTGTTCCGAGTCGTAACACAACGCTTGATCTTTCTGAATTTCTGTCGGGGAAATCGGAAGGATTTCCACCTCCGCCTTAACTACACCTCCCGAGCTAGCGGTTTCATCCTCTTTCTTTGCTGTTTGATCTGAGTCGTAACACAGCGCTTGATCTTTCTGAATTTCTGTCGGGCAAATCGGAAGGATTTCCAGCTCCGGCTTAACTACGCTTCCCGAGCTAGTGGTTTCATCCTCTTTCTTTGCACTGTGCTCCGAGTCGTAACAGCGCTTGATCTTTCTGAATTTCTGTCGGGAAAATCGGAAGGATTTCCACCTCCGCCTTAACTACGCCTCCCGAGCTAGCGGTTTCATCCTCTTTCTTTGCACTGTGTTCCCAGTCGTAACACAGCGCTTGATCTTTCTGAATTTCTGTCGGGGAAATCGGAAGGATTTCCACCTCCGGCTTAACTACACCTCCCGAGCTAGCGGTTTCATCCTCTTTCTTTGCAATGTGTTCCTAGTCGTAACACAGCGCTTGATCGTTCTGAATTTTTGTCAGGCAAATCGGAAGGATTTCCAGCTCCGGCTTAACTACGCCTCCCGAGCTAGTGGTTTCATCCTCTTTCTTTGCACCGTGCGCCGAGTCGTAACACAGCGCTTGATCTTTCTGAATTTCTGTCGGGGAAATCGGAAGGATTTCCACCTCCGCCTTAACTACGCCTCCCGAGCTAGCGGTTTCATCCTCTTTCTTTGCACTGTGTTCCCAGTCGTAACACAGCGCTTGATCTTTCTGAATTTCTGTCGGGGAAATCGGAAGGATTTCCACCTCCGGCTTAACTACACCTCCCGAGGTAGCGGTTTCATCCTCTTTCTTTGCACTGTGTTCCGAGTCGTAACACAGCGCTTAATGTTTCTGAATTGCTGTCGGGGAAATCGGAAGGATTTCCACCTCCGGCTTCACTACACCTCCCGAGCTAGCGGTTTCATCCTCTTTTATTGCACTGTGTTCCGGGTCGTAACACAGCGCTTGATCTTTTTGAATTTCTGTCGGGGAAATCGGAAGGATTGCCACCTCCGGCTTCACTACACCTCCCGAGCTAGCGGTTTCGTCCTCTTTCTTGGCACTGTGTTCCGAGTCGTAATACAGCGCTTAATCTTACTGAATTTCTGTCGGGGAAATCGGAAGGATTTCCACCTCCGGCTCAACTACACCTCTCGAGCTAGCGGTTTCATTCTTTTTCTTTGCACTGTGTTCCGCGTCGTAACACAGCGCTTGATCTTTCTGAATTTCCGTCGGGGAAATCGGAAGGATTTCCACCTCCGGCTTAACTACACCTCCCGAGCTAGCGGTTTCATCCTCTTTTATTGCACTGTGTTCCGGGTCGTAACACAGCGCTTGATCTTTTTGAATTTCTGTCGGGGAAATCGGAAGGATTGCCACCTCCGGCTTCACTACACCTCCCGAGCTAGCGGTTTCGTCCTCTTTCTTGGCACTGTGTTCCGAGTCGTAATACAGCGCTTAATCTTACTGAATTTCTGTCGGGGAAATCGGAAGGATTTCCACCTCCGGCTCAACTACACCTCTCGAGCTAGCGGTTTCATTCTTTTTCTTTGCACTGTGTTCCGCGTCGTAACACAGCGCTTGATCTTTCTGAATTTCCGTCGGGGAAATCGGAAGGATTTCCACCTCCGGCTTAACTACACCTCCCGAAGTAGGGGTTTCATCCTCTTTCTTTGCACTGTGTTCCGAGTCGTAGCACAACGCTTGATCTTTCTGAATTTCTGTCGGGGAAATCGGAAGGATTTCCACCTCCGGCTTAACTACACCTCCCGAGCTAGCGGTTTCATCCTTTTTCTTTGCACTGTGTTCCGAGTCGTAGCACAGCGCTTAATCTTTCTGAATTTCTGTCGGGGAAAGCGGAAGGATTTCCAGCTGCGGCTTAACTACGCCTCCCGAGCTAGTGGTTTCATCCTCTTTCTTTGCACCGTGCGCCGAGTCGTAACACAGCGCTTGATCTTTCTGAATTTCTGTCGCTAAAATCGGAAGGATTTCCGCCTCCGCCTTAACTACGCCTCCCGAGCTAGTGGTTTCATCCTCTTTCTTTGCACTGTGTTCCGAGTCGTAACACAGCGCTTGATCTTTCTGAATTTCTGTCGGGGAAATCGGAAGGATTTCCACCTCCGGCTTAACTACACCTCCCGAGGTAGCGGTTTCATCCTCTTTCTTTGCACTGTGTTCCGAGTCGTAACACAGCGCTTAATGTTTCTGAATTGCTGTCGGGGAAATCGGAAGGATTTCCACCTCCGGCTTCGCTACATCTCCTGAGCTAGCGGTTTCTTCCTCTTTCTTTGCACTGTGTTCCCAGTCGTAACACAGCGCTTGATCTTTCTGAATTTCTGTCGGGGAAATCGGAAGGATTTCCACCTCCGGCTTAACTACACCTCCCGAGCTAGCGGTTTCATCCTCTTTCTTTGCAATG
Source organism: Dermacentor andersoni (assembly GCF_023375885.2). NCBI lineage: Eukaryota > Metazoa > Arthropoda > Arachnida > Ixodida > Ixodidae > Dermacentor > Dermacentor andersoni. The sequence continues at coordinate 199,260,204 of NC_092814.1, forward strand.
TGTTCCGAGTCGTAACACAGCGCTTGATCGTTCTGAATTTCTGTCGGGGAAATCGGAAGGATTTCCACCTCCGGCTTCACTACACCTCCCGAGCTAGCGGTTTCATCCTCTTTCATTGCACTGTGTTCCGAGTCGTAACACAGCGCTTGATCTTTTTGAATTTCTGTTGGGGAAATCGGAAGGATTGCCACCTCCGGCTTCACTACACCTCCCGAGCTAGCGGTTTCGTCCTCTTTCTTGGCACTGTGTTCCGAGTCGTAGCACAGCGCTTAGTCTTTCTGAATTTCTGTCGGGGAAATCGGAAGGATTTCCACCTCCGGCTCAACTACACCTCTCGAGCTAGCGGTTTCATCCTTTTTCTTTGCACTGTGTTCCGCGTCGTAACACAGCGCTTGATCTTTCTGAATTTCCGTCGGGGAAATCGGAAGGATTTCCACCTCCGGCTTAACTACACCTCCCGAAGTAGGGGTTTCATCCTCTTTCTTTGCACTGTGTTCCGAGTCGTAGCACAACGCTTGATCTTTCTGAATTTCTGTCGGGGAAATCGGAAGGATTTCCACCTCCGGCTTAACTACACCTCCCGAGCTAGCGGTTTCATCCTTTTTCTTTGCACTGTGTTCCGAGTCGTAGCACAGCGCTTAATCTTTCTGAATTTCTGTCGGGGAAAGCGGAAGCATTTCCACCTCCGGCTTCACTACACCTCCCGAGCTAGCGGTTTCGTCCTCTTTCTTTACACTGTGTTCCGAGTCGTAACACAACGCTTGATCTTTCTGAATTTCTGTCGGGGAAATCGGAAGGATTTCCACCTCCGCCTTAACTACACCTCCCGAGCTAGCGGTTTCATCCTCTTTCTTTGCTGTTTGATCTGAGTCGTAACACAGCGCTTGATCTTTCTGAATTTCTGTCGGGCAAATCGGAAGGATTTCCAGCTCCAGCTTAACTACGCTTCCCGAGCTAGTGGTTTCATTCTCTTTCTTTGCACTGTGTTCCGAGTCGTAACACAGCGCTTGATCTTTCTGAATTTCTGTGGGGGAAATCGGAAGGATTTCCACCTCCGCCTTAACTACACCTCCAGAGCTAGCGGTTTCATCCTCTTTCTTTGCAATGTGTTCCTAGTCGTAACACAGCGCTTGATCTTTCTGAATTTCTGTCGGGCAAATCGGAAGGATTTCCAGCTCCGGCTTAACTACGCTTCCCGAGCTAGTGGTTTCATCCTCTTTCTTTGCACTGTGCTCCGAGTCGTAACAGCGCTTGATCTTTCTGAATTTCTGTCGGGAAAATCGGAAGGATTTCCACCTCCGCCTTAACTACGCCTCCCGAGCTAGCGGTTTCATCCTCTTTCTTTGCACTGTGTTCCCAGTCGTAACACAGCGCTTGATCTTTCTGAATTTCTGTCGGGGAAATCGGAAGGATTTCCACCTCCGGCTTAACTACACCTCCCGAGCTAGCGGTTTCATCCTCTTTCTTTGCAATGTGTTCCTAGTCGTAACACAGCGCTTGATCGTTCTGAATTTTTGTCAGGCAAATCGGAAGGATTTCCAGCTCCGGCTTAACTACGCCTCCCGAGCTAGTGGTTTCATCCTCTTTCTTTGCACCGTGCGCCGAGTCGTAACACAGCGCTTGATCTTTCTGAATTTCTGTCGGGGAAATCGGAAGGATTTCCACCTCCGCCTTAACTACGCCTCCCGAGCTAGCGGTTTCATCCTCTTTCTTTGCACTGTGTTCCCAGTCGTAACACAGCGCTTGATCTTTCTGAATTTCTGTCGGGGAAATCGGAAGGATTTCCACCTCCGGCTTAACTACACCTCCCGAGGTAGCGGTTTCATCCTCTTTCTTTGCACTGTGTTCCGAGTCGTAACACAGCGCTTAATGTTTCTGAATTGCTGTCGGGGAAATCGGAAGGATTTCCACCTCCGGCTTCACTACACCTCCCGAGCTAGCGGTTTCATCCTCTTTTATTGCACTGTGTTCCGGGTCGTAACACAGCGCTTGATCTTTTTGAATTTCTGTCGGGGAAATCGGAAGGATTGCCACCTCCGGCTTCACTACACCTCCCGAGCTAGCGGTTTCGTCCTCTTTCTTGGCACTGTGTTCCGAGTCGTAATACAGCGCTTAATCTTACTGAATTTCTGTCGGGGAAATCGGAAGGATTTCCACCTCCGGCTCAACTACACCTCTCGAGCTAGCGGTTTCATTCTTTTTCTTTGCACTGTGTTCCGCGTCGTAACACAGCGCTTGATCTTTCTGAATTTCCGTCGGGGAAATCGGAAGGATTTCCACCTCCGGCTTAACTACACCTCCCGAAGTAGGGGTTTCATCCTCTTTCTTTGCACTGTGTTCCGAGTCGTAGCACAACGCTTGATCTTTCTGAATTTCTGTCGGGGAAATCGGAAGGATTTCCACCTCCGGCTTAACTACACCTCCCGAGCTAGCGGTTTCATCCTTTTTCTTTGCACTGTGTTCCGAGTCGTAGCACAGCGCTTAATCTTTCTGAATTTCTGTCGGGGAAAGCGGAAGGATTTCCAGCTGCGGCTTAACTACGCCTCCCGAGCTAGTGGTTTCATCCTCTTTCTTTGCACCGTGCGCCGAGTCGTAACACAGCGCTTGATCTTTCTGAATTTCTGTCGCTAAAATCGGAAGGATTTCCGCCTCCGCCTTAACTACGCCTCCCGAGCTAGTGGTTTCATCCTCTTTCTTTGCACTGTGTTCCGAGTCGTAACACAGCGCTTGATCTTTCTGAATTTCTGTCGGGGAAATCGGAAGGATTTCCACCTCCGGCTTAACTACACCTCCCGAGGTAGCGGTTTCATCCTCTTTCTTTGCACTGTGTTCCGAGTCGTAACACAGCGCTTAATGTTTCTGAATTGCTGTCGGGGAAATCGGAAGGATTTCCACCTCCGGCTTCACTACACCTCCCGAGCTAGCGGTTTCATCCTCTTTCATTGCACTGTGTTCCGAGTCGTAACACAGCGCTTGATCTTTTTGAATTTCTGTCGGGGAAATCGGAAGGATTGCCACCTCCGGCTTCACTACACCTCCCGAGCTAGCGGTTTCGTCCTCTTTCTTGGCACTGTGTTCCGAGTCGTAGCACAGCGCTTAGTCTTTCTGAATTTCTGTCGGGGAAATCGGAAGGATTTCCACCTCCGGCTCAACTACACCTCTCGAGCTAGCGGTTTCATCCTTTTTCTTTGCACTGTGTTCCGCGTCGTAACACAGCGCTTGATCTTTCTGAATTTCCGTCGGGGAAATCGGAAGGATTTCCACCTCCGGCTTAACTACACCTCCCGAAGTAGGGGTTTCATCCTCTTTCTTTGCACTGTGTTCCAAGTCGTAGCACAACGCTTGATCTTTCTGAATTTCTGTCGGGGAAATCGGAAGGATTTCCACCTCCGGCTTAACTACACCTCCCGAGCTAGCGGTTTCATCCTTTTTCTTTGCACTGTGTTCCGAGTCGTAGCACAGCGCTTAATCTTTCTGAATTTCTGTCGGGGAAAGCGGAAGCATTTCCACCTCCGGCTTCACTACACCTCCCGAGCTAGCGGTTTCGTCCTCTTTCTTTACACTGTGTTCCGAGTCGTAACACAACGCTTGATCTTTCTGAATTTCTGTCGGGGAAATCGGAAGGATTTCCACCTCCGCCTTAACTACACCTCCCGAGCTAGCGGTTTCATCCTCTTTCTTTGCTGTTTGATCTGAGTCGTAACACAGCGCTTGATCTTTCTGAATTTCTGTCGGGCAAATCGGAAGGATTTCCAGCTCCGGCTTAACTGCGCTTTCCGAGCTAGTGGTTTCATTCTCTTTCTTTGCACTGTATTCCGAGTCGTAACACAGCGCTTGATCTTTCTGAATTTCTGTGGGGGAAATCGGAAGGATTTCCACCTCCGCCTTAACTACACCTCCAGAGCTAGCGGTTTCATCCTCTTTCTTTGCTGTTTGTTCTGAGTCGTAACACAGCGCTTGATCTTTCTGAATTTCTGTCGGGCAAATCGGAAGGATTTCCAGCTCCGGCTTAACTACGCTTCCCGAGCTAGTGGTTTCATCCTCTTTCTTTGCACTGTGCTCCGAGTCGTAACAGCGCTTGATCTTTCTGAATTTCTGTCGGGAAAATCGGAAGGATTTCCACCTCCGCCTTAACTACGCCTCCCGAGCTAGCGGTTTCATCCTCTTTCTTTGCACTGTGTTCCCAGTCGTAACACAGCGCTTGATCTTTCTGAATTTCTGTCGGGGAAATCGGAAGGATTTCCACCTCCGGCTTAACTACACCTCCCGAGCTAGCGGTTTCATCCTCTTTCTTTGCAATGTGTTCCTAGTCGTAACACAGCGCTTGATCGTTCTGAATTTTTGTCAGGCAAATCGGAAGGATTTCCAGCTCCGGCTTAACTACGCCTCCCGAGCTAGTGGTTTCATCCTCTTTCTTTGCACCGTGCGCCGAGTCGTAACACAGCGCTTGATCTTTCTGAATTTCTGTCGGGGAAATCGGAAGGATTTCCACCTCCGCCTTAACTACGCCTCCCGAGCTTGCGGTTTCATCCTCTTTCTTTGCACTGTGTTCCCAGTCGTAACACAGCGCTTGATCTTTCTGAATTTCTGTCGGGGAAATCGGAAGGATTTCCACCTCCGGCTTAACTACACCTCCCGAGGTAGCGGTTTCATCCTCTTTCTTTGCACTGTGTTCCGAGTCGTAGCACAACGCTTGATCTTTCTGAATTTCTGTCGGGGAAATCGGAAGGATTTCCACCTCCGGCTTAACTACACCTCCCGAGCTAGCGGTTTCATCCTTTTTCTTTGCACTGTGTTCCGAGTCGTAGCACAGCGCTTAATCTTTCTGAATTTCTGTCGGGGAAAGCGGAAGCATTTCCACCTCCGGCTTCACTACACCTCCCGAGCTAGCGGTTTCGTCCTCTTTCTTTACACTGTGTTCCGAGTCGTAACACAACGCTTGATCTTTCTGAATTTCTGTCGGGGAAATCGGAAGGATTTCCACCTCCGCCTTAACTACACCTCCCGAGCTAGCGGTTTCATCCTCTTTCTTTGCTGTTTGATCTGAGTCGTAACACAGCGCTTGATCTTTCTGAATTTCTGTCGGGCAAATCGGAAGGATTTCCAGCTCCGGCTTAACTACGCTTCCCGAGCTAGTGGTTTCATTCTCTTTCTTTGCACTGTATTCCGAGTCGTAACACAGCGCTTGATCTTTCTGAATTTCTGTGGGGGAAATCGGAAGGATTTCCACCTCCGCCTTAACTACACCTCCAGAGCTAGCGGTTTCATCCTCTTTCTTTGCTGTTTGTTCTGAGTCGTAACACAGCGCTTGATCTTTCTGAATTTCTGTCGGGCAAATCGGAAGGATTTCCAGCTCCGGCTTAACTACGCTTCCCGAGCTAGTGGTTTCATCCTCTTTCTTTGCACTGTGCTCCGAGTCGTAACAGCGCTTGATCTTTCTGAATTTCTGTCGGGAAAATCGGAAGGATTTCCACCTCCGCCTTAACTACGCCTCCCGAGCTAGCGGTTTCATCCTCTTTCTTTGCACTGTGTTCCCAGTCGTAACACAGCGCTTGATCTTTCTGAATTTCTGTCGGGGAAATCGGAAGGATTTCCACCTCCGGCTTAACTACACCTCCCGAGCTAGCGGTTTCATCCTCTTTCTTTGCAATGTGTTCCTAGTCGTAACACAGAGCTTGATCGTTCTGAATTTTTGTCAGGCAAATCGGAAGGATTTCCAGCTCCGGCTTAACTACGCCTCCCGAGCTAGTGGTTTCATCCTCTTTCTTTGCACCGTGCGCCGAGTCGTAACACAGCGCTTGATCTTTCTGAATTTCTGTCGGGGAAATCGGAAGGATTTCCACCTCCGCCTTAACTACGCCTCCCGAGCTTGCGGTTTCATCCTCTTTCTTTGCACTGTGTTCCCAGTCGTAACACAGCGCTTGATCTTTCTGAATTTCTGTCGGGGAAATCGGAAGGATTTCCACCTCCGGCTTAACTACACCTCCCGAGGTAGCGGTTTCATCCTCTGTCTTTGCACTGTGTTCCGAGTCATAACACAGCGCTTAATGTTTCTGAATTGCTGTCGGGGAAATCGGAAGGATTTCCACCTCCGGCTTCGCTACATCTCCTGAGCTAGCGGTTTCTTCCTCTTTCTTTGCACTGTGTTCCCAGTCGTAACACAGCGCTTGATCTTTCTGAATTTCTGTCGGGGAAATCGGAAGGATTTCCACCTCCGGCTTAACTACACCTCCCGAGCTAGCGGTTTCATCCTCTTTCTTTGCAATGTGTTCCGAGTCGTAACACAGCGCTTGATCGTTCTGAATTTCTGTCGGGGAAATCGGAAGGATTTCCACCTCCGGCTTCACTACACCTCCCGAGCTAGCGGTTTCATCCTCTTTCATTGCACTGTGTTCCGAGTCGTAACACAGCGCTTGATCTTTTTGAATTTCTGTCGGGGAAATCGGAAGGTTTGCCACCTCCGGCTTCACTACACCTCCCGAGCTAGCGGTTTCGTCCTCTTTCTTGGCACTGTGTTCCGAGTCGTAGCACAGCGCTTAGTCTTTCTGAATTTCTGTCGGGGAAATCGGAAGGATTTCCACCTCCGGCTCAACTACACCTCTCGAGCTAGCGGTTTCATCCCTTTTCTTTGCACTGTGTTCCGCGTCGTAACACAGCGCTTGATCTTTCTGAATTTCCGTCGGGGAAATCGGAAGGATTTCCACCTCCGGCTTAACTACACCTCCCGAAGTAGGGGTTTCATCCTCTTTCTTTGCACTGTGTTCCGAGTCGTAGCACAACGCTTGATCTTTCTGAATTTCTGTCGGGGAAATCGGAAGGATTTCCACCTCCGGCTTAACTACACCTCCCGAGCTAGTGGTTTCATCCTTTTTCTTTGCACTGTGTTCCGAGTCGTAGCACAGCGTTTAATCTTTCTGAATTTCTGTCGGGGAAAGCGGAAGCATTTCCACCTCCGGCTTCACTACACCTCCCGAGCTAGCGGTTTCGTCCTCTTTCTTTACACTGTGTTCCGAGTCGTAACACAACGCTTGATCTTTCTGAATTTCTGTCGGGGAAATCGGAAGGATTTCCACCTCCGCCTTAACTACACCTCCCGAGCTAGCGGTTTCATCCTCTTTCTTTGCTGTTTGATCTGAGTCGTAACACAGCGCTTGATCTTTCTGAATTTCTGTCGGGCAAATCGGAAGGATTTCCAGCTCCGGCTTAACTACGCTTCCCGAGCTAGTGGTTTCATTCTCTTTCTTTGCACTGTGTTCCGAGTCGTAACACAGCGCTTGATCTTTCTGAATTTCTGTGGGGGAAATCGGAAGGATTTCCACCTCCGCCTTAACTACGCTTCCCGAGCTAGTGATTTCATCCTCTTTCTTTGCACTGTGTTCCCAGTCGTAACACAGCGCTTGATCTTTCTGAATTTCTGTCGGGGAAATCGGAAGGATTTCCACCTCCGGCTTAACTACACCTCCCGAGCTAGCGGTTTCATCCTCTTTCTTTGCAATGTGTTCCTAGTCGTAACACAGCGCTTGATCGTTCTGAATTTTTGTCAGGCAAATCGGAAGGATTTCCAGCTCCGGCTTAACTACGCCTCCCGAGCTAGTGGTTTCATCCTCTTTCTTTGCACCGTGCGCCGAGTCGTAACACAGCGCTTGATCTTTCTGAATTTCTGTCGGGGAAATCGGAAGGATTTCCACCTCCGCCTTAACTACGCCTCCCGAGCTAGCGGTTTCATCCTCTTTCTTTGCACTGTGTTCCCAGTCGTAACACAGCGCTTGATCTTTCTGAATTTCTGTCGGGGAAATCGGAAGGATTTCCACCTCCGGCTTAACTACACCTCCCGAGGTAGCGGTTTCATCCTCTTTCTTTGCACTGTGTTCCGAGTCGTAACACAGCGCTTAATGTTTCTGAATTGCTGTCGGAGAAATCGGAAGGATTTCCACCTCCGGCTTCGCTACATCTCCTGAGCTAGCGGTTTCTTCCTCTTTCTTTGCACTGTGTTCCCAGTCGTAACACAGCGCTTGATTTTTCTGAATTTCTGTCGGGGAAATCGGAAGGATTTCCACCTCCGGCTTAACTACACCTCCCGAGCTAGCGGTTTCATCCTCTTTCTTTGCAATGTGTTCCGAGTCGTAACACAGCGCTTGATCGTTCTGAATTTCTGTCGGGGAAATCGGAAGGATTTCCACCTCCGGCTTAACTACACCTCCCGAGGTAGCGGTTTCATCCTCTTTCTTTGCACTGTGTTCCGAGTCGTAACACAGCGCTTAATGTTTCTGAATTGCTGTCGGGGAAATCGGAAGGATTTCCACCTCCGGCTTCGCTACATCTCCTGAGCTAGTGGTTTCTTCCTCTTTCTTTGCACTGTGTTCCCAGTCGTAACACAGCGCTTGATCTTTCTGAATTTCTGTCGGGGAAATCGGAAGGATTTCCACCTCCGGCTTAACTACACCTCCCGAGCTAGCGGTTTCATCATCTTTCTTTGCAATGTGTTCCGAGTCGTAACACAGCGCTTGATCGTTCTGAATTTCTGTCGGGGAAATCGGAAGGATTTCCACCTCCGGCTTCACTACACCTCCCGAGCTAGCGGTTTCATCCTCTTTCATTGCACTGTGTTCCGAGTCGTAACACAGCGCTTGATCTTTTTGAATTTCTGTCGGGGAAATCGGAAGGTTTGCCACCTCCGGCTTCACTACACCTCCCGAGCTAGCGGTTTCGTCCTCTTTCTTTGCACTGTGTTCCGAGTCGTAGCACAGCGCTTAGTCTTTCTGAATTTCTGTCGGGGAAATCGGAAGGATTTCCACCTCCGGCTCAACTACACCTCTCGAGCTAGCGGTTTCATCTTTTTTCTTTGCACTGTGTTCCGCGTCGTAACACAGCGCTTGATCTTTCTGAATTTCCGTCGGGGAAATCGGAAGGATTTCCACCTCCGGCTTAACTACACCTCCCGAAGTAGGGGTTTCATCCTCTTTCTTTGCACTGTGTTCCGAGTCGTAGCACAACGCTTGATCTTTCTGAATTTCTGTCGGGGAAATCGGAAGGATTTCCACCTCCGGCTTAACTACACCTCCCGAGCTAGTGGTTTCATCCTTTTTCTTTGCACTGTGTTCCGAGTCGTAGCACAGCGCTTAATCTTTCTGAATTTCTGTCGGGGAAAGCGGAAGCATTTCCACCTCCGGCTTCACTACACCTCCCGAGCTAGCGGTTTCGTCCTCTTTCTTTACACTGTGTTCCGAGTCGTAACACAACGCTTGATCTTTCTGAATTTCTGTCGGGGAAATCGGAAGGATTTCCACCTCCGCCTTAACTACACCTCCCGAGCTAGCGGTTTCATCCTCTTTCTTTGCTGTTTGATCTGAGTCGTAACACAGCGCTTGATCTTTCTGAATTTCTGTCGGGCAAATCGGAAGGATTTCCAGCTCCGGCTTAACTACGCTTCCCGAGCTAGTGGTTTCATTCTCCTTCTTTGCACTGTGTTCCGAGTCGTAACACAGCGCTTGATCTTTCTGAATTTCTGTGGGGGAAATCGGAAGGATTTCCACCTCCGCCTTAACTACGCTTCCCGAGCTAGTGGTTTCATCCTCTTTCTTTGCACTGTGCTCCGAGTCGTAACAGCGCTTGATCTTTCTGAATTTCTGTGGGGGAAATCGGAAGGATTTCCACCTCCGCCTTAACTACACCTCCAGAGCTAGCGGTTTCATCCTCTTTCTTTGCTGTTTGTTCTGAGTCGTAACACAGCGCTTGATCTTTCTGAATTTCTGTCGGGCAAATCGGAAGGATTTCCAGCTCCGGCTTAACTACGCTTCCCGAGCTAGTGGTTTCATCCTCTTTCTTTGCACTGTGCTCCGAGTCGTAACAGCGCTTGATCTTTCTGAATTTCTGTCGGGAAAATCGGAAGGATTTCCACCTCCGCCTTAACTACGCCTCCCGAGCTAGCGGTTTCATCCTCTTTCTTTGCACTGTGTTCCCAGTCGTAACACAGCGCTTGATCTTTCTGAATTTCTGTCGGGGAAATCGGAAGGATTTCCACCTCCGGCTTAACTACACCTCCCGAGCTAGCGGTTTCATCCTCTTTCTTTGCAATGTGTTCCTAGTCGTAACACAGCGCTTGATCGTTCTGAATTTTTGTCAGGCAAATCGGAAGGATTTCCAGCTCCGGCTTAACTACGCCTCCCGAGCTAGTGGTTTCATCCTCTTTCTTTGCACCGTGCGCCGAGTCGTAACACAGCGCTTGATCTTTCTGAATTTCTGTCGGGGAAATCGGAAGGATTTCCACCTCCGCCTTAACTACGCCTCCCGAGCTAGCGGTTTCATCCTCTTTCTTTGCACTGTGTTCCCAGTCGTAACACAGCGCTTGATCTTTCTGAATTTCTGTCGGGGAAATCGGAAGGATTTCCACCTCCGGCTTAACTACACCTCCCGAGGTAGCGGTTTCATCCTCTTTCTTTGCACTGTGTTCCGAGTCGTAACACAGCGCTTAATGTTTCTGAATTCCTGTCGGGGAAATCGGAAGGATTTCCACCTCCGGCTTCGCTACATCTCCTGAGCTAGCGGTTTCTTCCTCTTTCTTTGCACTGTGTTCCCAGTCGTAACACTGCGCTTGACCTTTCTGAATTTCTGTCGGGGAAATCGGAAGGATTTCCACCTCCGGCTTAACTACACCTCCCGAGCTAGCGGTTTCATCCTCTTTCTTTGCAATGTGTTCCGAGTCGTAACACAGCGCTTGATCGTTCTGAATTTCTGTCGGGGAAATCGGAAGGATTTCCACCTCCGGCTTCACTACACCTCCCGAGCTAGCGGTTTCATCCTCTTTCATTGCACTGTGTTCCGAGTCGTAACACAGCGCTTGATCTTTTTGAATTTCTGTCGGGGAAATCGGAAGGTTTGCCACCTCCGGCTTCACTACACCTCCCGAGCTAGCGGTTTCGTCCTCTTTCTTGGCACTGTGTTCCGAGTCGTAGCACAGCGCTTAGTCTTTCTGAATTTCTGTCGGGGAAATCGGAAGGATTTCCACCTCCGGCTCAACTACACCTCTCGAGCTAGCGGTTTCATCCTTTTTCTTTGCACTGTGTTCCGCGTCGTAACACAGCGCTTGATCTTTCTGAATTTCCGTCGGGGAAATCGGAAGGATTTCCACCTCCGGCTTAACTACACCTCCCGAAGTAGGGGTTTCATCCTCTTTCTTTGCACTGTGTTCCGAGTCGTAGCACAACGCTTGATCTTTCTGAATTTCTGTCGGGGAAATCGGAAGGATTTCCACCTCCGGCTTAACTACACCTCCCGAGCTAGCGGTTTCATCCTCTTTCTTTGCAATGTGTTCCTAGTCGTAACACAGCGCTTGATCGTTCTGAATTTTTGTCAGGCAAATCGGAAGGATTTCCAGCTCCGGCTTAACTACGCCTCCCGAGCTAGTGGTTTCATCCTCTTTCTTTGCACCGTGCGCCGAGTCGTAACACAGCGCTTGATCTTTCTGAATTTCTGTCGGGGAAATCGGAAGGATTTCCACCTCCGCCTTAACTACGCCTCCCGAGCTAGCGGTTTCATCCTCTTTCTTTGCACTGTGTTCCCAGTCGTAACACAGCGCTTGATCTTTCTGAATTTCTGTCGGGGAAATCGGAAGGATTTCCACCTCCGGCTTAACTACACCTCCCGAGGTAGCGGTTTCATCCTCTTTCTTTGCACTGTGTTCCGAGTCGTAACACAGCGCTTAATGTTTCTGAATTCCTGTCGGGGAAATCGGAAGGATTTCCACCTCCGGCTTCGCTACATCTCCTGAGCTAGCGGTTTCTTCCTCTTTCTTTGCACTGTGTTCCCAGTCGTAACACTGCGCTTGACCTTTCTGAATTTCTGTCGGGGAAATCGGAAGGATTTCCACCTCCGGCTTAACTACACCTCCCGAGCTAGCGGTTTCATCCTCTTTCTTTGCAATGTGTTCCGAGTCGTAACACAGCGCTTGATCGTTCTGAATTTCTGTCGGGGAAATCGGAAGGATTTCCACCTCCGGCTTCACTACACCTCCCGAGCTAGCGGTTTCATCCTCTTTCATTGCACTGTGTTCCGAGTCGTAACACAGCGCTTGATCTTTTTGAATTTCTGTCGGGGAAATCGGAAGGTTTGCCACCTCCGGCTTCACTACACCTCCCGAGCTAGCGGTTTCGTCCTCTTTCTTGGCACTGTGTTCCGAGTCGTAGCACAGCGCTTAGTCTTTCTGAATTTCTGTCGGGGAAATCGGAAGGATTTCCACCTCCGGCTCAACTACACCTCTCGAGCTAGCGGTTTCATCCTTTTTCTTTGCACTGTGTTCCGCGTCGTAACACAGCGCTTGATCTTTCTGAATTTCCGTCGGGGAAATCGGAAGGATTTCCACCTCCGGCTTAACTACACCTCCCGAAGTAGGGGTTTCATCCTCTTTCTTTGCACTGTGTTCCGAGTCGTAGCACAACGCTTGATCTTTCTGAATTTCTGTCGGGGAAATCGGAAGGATTTCCACCTCCGGCTTAACTACACCTCCCGAGCTAGTGGTTTCATCCTTTTTCTTTGCACTGTGTTCCGAGTCGTAGCACAGCGCTTAATCTTTCTGAATTTCTGTCGGGGAAAGCGGAAGCATTTCCACCTCCGGCTTCACTACACCTCCCGAGCTAGCGGTTTCGTCCTCTTTCTTTACACTGTGTTCCGAGTCGTAACACAACGCTTGATCTTTCTGAATTTCTGTCGGGGAAATCGGAAGGATTTCCACCTCCGCCTTAACTACACCTCCCGAGCTAGCGGTTTCATCCTCTTTCTTTGCTGTTTGATCTGAGTCGTAACACAGCGCTTGATCTTTCTGAATTTCTGTCGGGCAAATCGGAAGGATTTCCAGCTCCGGCTTAACTACGCTTCCCGAGCTAGTGGTTTCATTCTCTTTCTTTGCACTGTGTTCCGAGTCGTAACACAGCGCTTGATCTTTCTGAATTTCTGTGGGGGAAATCGGAAGGATTTCCACCTCCGCCTTAACTACGCTTCCCGAGCTAGTGGTTTCATCCTCTTTCTTTGCACTGTGCTCCGAGTCGTAACAGCGCTTGATCTTTCTAAATTTCTGTCGGAAAAATCGGAAGGATTTCCACCTCCGCCTTAACTACGCCTCCCGAGCTCGCGGTTTCATCCTCTTTCTTTGCACTGTGTTCCCAGTCGTAACACAGCGCTTGATCTTTCTGAATTTCTGTCGGGGAAATCGGAAGGATTTCCACCTCCGGCTTAACTACACCTCCCGAGCTAGCGGTTTCATCCTCTTTCTTTGCAATGTGTTCCTAGTCGTAACACAGCGCTTGATCGTTCTGAATTTTTGTCAGGCAAATCGGAAGGATTTCCAGCTCCGGCTTAACTACGCCTCCCGAGCTAGTGGTTTCATCCTCTTTCTTTGCACCGTGCGCCGAGTCGTAACACAGCGCTTGATCTTTCTGAATTTCTGTCGGGGAAATCGGAAGGATTTCCACCTCCGCCTTAACTACGCCTCCCGAGCTAGCGGTTTCATCCTCTTTCTTTGCACTGTGTTCCCAGTCGTAACACAGCGCTTGATCTTTCTGAATTTCTGTCGGGGAAATCGGAAGGATTTCCACCTCCGGCTTAACTACACCTCCCGAGGTAGCGGTTTCATCCTCTTTCTTTGCACTGTGTTCCGAGTCGTAACACAGCGCTTAATGTTTCTGAATTGCTGTCGGGGAAATCGGAAGGATTTCCACCTCCGGCTTCGCTACATCTCCTGAGCTAGCGGTTTCTTCCTCTTTCTTTGCACTGTGTTCCCAGTCGTAACACAGCGCTTGATCTTTCTGAATTTCTGTCGGGGAAATCGGAAGGATTTCCACCTCCGGCTTAACTACACCTCCCGAGCTAGCGGTTTCATCCTCTTTCTTTGCAATGTGTTCCGAGTCGTAACACAGCGCTTGATCGTTCTGAATTTCTGTCGGGGAAATCGGAAGGATTTCCACCTCCGGCTTCACTACACCTCCCGAGCTAGCGGTTTCATCCTCTTTTATTGCACTGTGTTCCGGGTCGTAACACAGCGCTTGATCTTTTTGAATTTCTGTCGGGGAAATCGGAAGGATTGCCACCTCCGGCTTCACTACACCTCCCGAGCTAGCGGTTTCGTCCTCTTTCTTGGCACTGTGTTCCGAGTCGTAATACAGCGCTTAATCTTACTGAATTTCTGTCGGGGAAATCGGAAGGATTTCCACCTCCGGCTCAACTACACCTCTCGAGCTAGCGGTTTCATCCTTTTTCTTTGCACTGTGTTCCGCGTCGTAACACAGCGCTTGATCTTTCTGAATTTTTGTCGGGGAAATCGGAAGGATTGCCACCTCCGGCTTCACTACACCTCCCGAAGTAGGGGTTTCATCCTCTTTCTTTGCACTGTGTTCCGAGTCGTAGCACAACGCTTGATCTTTCTGAATTTCTGTCGCGGAAATCGGAAGGATTTCCACCTCCGGCTTAACTTCACCTCCCGAGCTAGCGGTTTCATCCTTTTTCTTTGCACTGTGTTCCGAGTCGTAGCACAGCGCTTAATCTTTCTGAATTTTTGTCGGGGAAAGCGGAAGCATTTCCACCTCCGGCTTCACTACACCTCCCGAGCTAGCGGTTTCATCCTCTTTCTTTGCTGTTTGATCTGAGTCGTAACACAGCGCTTGATCTTTCTGAATTTCTGTCGGGCAAATCGGAAGGATTTCCAGCTCCGGCTTAACTACGCTTCCCGAGCTAGTGGTTTCATTCTCTTTCTTTGCACTGTGTTCCGAGTCGTAGCACAGCGCTTAGTCTTTCTGAATGTCAGTCGGGGAAATCGGAAGGATTTCCACCTCCGTCTTAACTACACCTCCCGAGGTAGCGGTTTCATCCTCTTTCTTTGCACTGTGTTCCGAGTCGTAACACAGCGCTTAATCTTTCTGAATTTCTGTCGGGGAAATCGGAAGGATTTCCACCTCCGTCTTAACTACAACTCCCGAGGTAGCGGTTTCATCTTCTTTCTTTGCACTGTGTTCCGAGTCGTAACACAGCGCTTAATCTTTCTGAATTTCTTCGGGGAAATCGGAAGGATTTCCACCTCCGCCTTAACTACGCCTCCCGAGCTAGCGGTTTCATCCTCTTTCTTTGCACTGTGTTCCCAGTCGTAACACAGCGCTTGATCTTTCTGAATTTCTGTCGGGGAAATCGGAAGGATTTCCACCTCCGGCTTAACTACACCTCCAGAGCTAGCGGTTTCATCCTCTGTCTTTGCTGTTTGTTCTGAGTCGTAACACAGCGCTTGATCTTTCTGAATTTCTGTCGGGCAAATCGGAAGGATTTCCAGCTCCGGCTTAACTACGCTTCCCGAGCTAGTGGTTTCATCCTCTTTCTTTGCACTGTGCTCCGAGTCGTAACAGCGCTTGATCTTTCTGAATTTCTGTCGGGAAAATCGGAAGGATTTCCACCTCCGCCTTAACTACGCCTCCCGAGCTAGCGGTTTCATCCTCTTTCTTTGCAATGTGTTCCCAGTCGTAACACAGCGCTTGATCTTTCTGAATTTCTGTCGGGGAAATCGGAAGGATTTCCACCTCCGGCTTAACTACACCTCCCGAGCTGGCGGTTTCATCCTCTTTCTTTGCAATGTGTTCCTAGTCGTAACAAAGCGCTTGATCGTTCTGAATTTTTGTCAGGCAAATCGGAAGGATTTCCAGCTCCGGCTTAACTACGCCTCCCGAGCTAGTGGTTTCATCCTCTTTCTTTGCACCGTGCGCCGAGTCGTAACACAGCGCTTGATCTTTCTGAATTTCTGTCTGGGAAATCGGAAGGATTTCCACCTCCGCCTTAACTACGCCTCCCGAGCTAGCGGTTTCATCCTCTTTCTTTGCACTGTGTTCCCAGTCGTAACACAGCGCTTGATCTTTCTGAATTTCTGTCGGGGAAATCGGAAGGATTTCCACCTCCGGCTTCACTACACCTCCCGAGGTAGCGGTTTCATCCTCTTTCTTTGCACTGTGTTCCGAGTCGTAACACAGCGCTTAATGTTTCTGAATTCCTGTCGGGGAAATCGGAAGGATTTCCACCTCCGGCTTCGCTACATCTCCTGAGCTAGCGGTTTCTTCCTCTTTCTTTGCACTGTGTTCCCAGTCGTAACACTGCGCTTGATCTTTCTGAATTTCTGTCGGGGAAATCGGAAGGATTTCCACCTCCGGCTTAACTACACCTCCCGAGCTAGCGGTTTCATCCTCTTTCTTTGCAATGTGTTCCGAGTCGTAACACAGCGCTTGATCGTTCTGAATTTCTGTCGGGGAAATCGGAAGGATTTCCACCTCCGGCTTCACTACACCTCCCGAGCTAGCGGTTTCATCCTCTTTCATTGCACTGTGTTCCGAGTCGTAACACAGCGCTTGATCTTTTTGAATTTCTGTCGGGGAAATCGGAAGGTTTGCCACCTCCGGCTTCACTACACCTCCCGAGCTAGCGGTTTCGTCCTCTTTCTTGGCACTGTGTTCCGAGTCGTAGCACAGCGCTTAGTCTTTCTGAATTTCTGTCGGGGAAATCGGAAGGATTTCCACCTCCGGCTCAACTACACCTCTCGAGCTAGCGGTTTCATCCTTTTTCTTTGCACTGTGTTCCGCGTCGTAACACAGCGCTTGATCTTTCTGAATTTCCGTCGGGGAAATCGGAAGGATTTCCACCTCCGGCTTAACTACACCTCCCGAAGTAGGGGTTTCATCCTCTTTCTTTGCACTGTGTTCCGAGTCGTAGCACAACGCTTGATCTTTCTGAATTTCTGTCGGGGAAATCGGAAGGATTTCCACCTCCGGCTTAACTACACCTCCCGAGCTAGTGGTTTCATCCTTTTTCTTTGCACTGTGTTCCGAGTCGTAGCACAGCGCTTGATCTTTCTGAATTTCTGTCGGGGAAATCGGAAGGATTTCCACCTCCGGCTTCACTACACCTCCCGAGCTAGCGGTTTCATCCTCTTTCTTTGCTGTTTGATCTGAGTCGTAACACAGCGCTTGATCTTTCTGAATTTCTGTCGGGCAAATCGGAAGGATTTCCAGCTCCGGCTTAACTACGCTTCCCGAGCTAGTGGTTTCATTCTCTTTCTTTGCACTGTGTTCCGAGTCGTAGCACAGCGCTTAGTCTTTCTGAATGTCAGTCGGGGAAATCGGAAGGATTTCCACCTCCGTCTTAACTACACCTCCCGAGGTAGCGGTTTCATCCTCTTTCTTTGCACTGTGCTCCGAGTCGTAACAGCGCTTGATCTTTCTAAATTTCTGTCGGAAAAATCGGAAGGATTTCCACCTCCGCCTTAACTACGCCTCCCGAGCTCGCGGTTTCATCCTCTTTCTTTGCACTGTGTTCCCAGTCGTAACACAGCGCTTGATCTTTCTGAATTTCTGTCGGGGAAATCGGAAGGATTTCCACCTCCGGCTTAACTACACCTCCCGAGCTAGCGGTTTCATCCTCTTTCTTTGCAATGTGTTCCTAGTCGTAACACAGCGCTTGATCGTTCTGAATTTTTGTCAGGCAAATCGGAAGGATTTCCAGCTCCGGCTTAACTACGCCTCCCGAGCTAGTGGTTTCATCCTCTTTCTTTGCACCGTGCGCCGAGTCGTAACACAGCGCTTGATCTTTCTGAATTTCTGTCGGGGAAATCGGAAGGATTTCCACCTCCGCCTTAACTACGCCTCCCGAGCTAGCGGTTTCATCCTCTTTCTTTGCACTGTGTTCCCAGTCGTAACACAGCGCTTGATCTTTCTGAATTTCTGTCGGGGAAATCGGAAGGATTTCCACCTCCGGCTTAACTACACCTCCCGAGGTAGCGGTTTCATCCTCTTTCTTTGCACTGTGTTCCGAGTCGTAACACAGCGCTTAATGTTTCTGAATTGCTGTCGGGGAAATCGGAAGGATTTCCACCTCCGGCTTCGCTACATCTCCTGAGCTAGCGGTTTCTTCCTCTTTCTTTGCACTGTGTTCCCAGTCGTAACACAGCGCTTGATCTTTCTGAATTTCTGTCGGGGAAATCGGAAGGATTTCCACCTCCGGCTTAACTACACCTCCCGAGCTAGCGGTTTCATCCTCTTTCTTTGCAATGTGTTCCGAGTCGTAACACAGCGCTTGATCGTTCTGAATTTCTGTCGGGGAAATCGGAAGGATTTCCACCTCCGGCTTCACTACACCTCCCGAGCTAGCGGTTTCATCCTCTTTTATTGCACTGTGTTCCGGGTCGTAACACAGCGCTTGATCTTTTTGAATTTCTGTCGGGGAAATCGGAAGGATTGCCACCTCCGGCTTCACTACACCTCCCGAGCTAGCGGTTTCGTCCTCTTTCTTGGCACTGTGTTCCGAGTCGTAATACAGCGCTTAATCTTACTGAATTTCTGTCGGGGAAATCGGAAGGATTTCCACCTCCGGCTCAACTACACCTCTCGAGCTAGCGGTTTCATCCTTTTTCTTTGCACTGTGTTCCGCGTCGTAACACAGCGCTTGATCTTTCTGAATTTTTGTCGGGGAAATCGGAAGGATTGCCACCTCCGGCTTCACTACACCTCCCGAAGTAGGGGTTTCATCCTCTTTCTTTGCACTGTGTTCCGAGTCGTAGCACAACGCTTGATCTTTCTGAATTTCTGTCGCGGAAATCGGAAGGATTTCCACCTCCGGCTTAACTTCACCTCCCGAGCTAGCGGTTTCATCCTTTTTCTTTGCACTGTGTTCCGAGTCGTAGCACAGCGCTTAATCTTTCTGAATTTTTGTCGGGGAAAGCGGAAGCATTTCCACCTCCGGCTTCACTACACCTCCCGAGCTAGCGGTTTCATCCTCTTTCTTTGCTGTTTGATCTGAGTCGTAACACAGCGCTTGATCTTTCTGAATTTCTGTCGGGCAAATCGGAAGGATTTCCAGCTCCGGCTTAACTACGCTTCCCGAGCTAGTGGTTTCATTCTCTTTCTTTGCACTGTGTTCCGAGTCGTAGCACAGCGCTTAGTCTTTCTGAATGTCAGTCGGGGAAATCGGAAGGATTTCCACCTCCGTCTTAACTACACCTCCCGAGGTAGCGGTTTCATCCTCTTTCTTTGCACTGTGTTCCGAGTCGTAACACAGCGCTTAATCTTTCTGAATTTCTGTCGGGGAAATCGGAAGGATTTCCACCTCCGTCTTAACTACAACTCCCGAGGTAGCGGTTTCATCTTCTTTCTTTGCACTGTGTTCCGAGTCGTAACACAGCGCTTAATCTTTCTGAATTTCTTCGGGGAAATCGGAAGGATTTCCACCTCCGCCTTAACTACGCCTCCCGAGCTAGCGGTTTCATCCTCTTTCTTTGCACTGTGTTCCCAGTCGTAACACAGCGCTTGATCTTTCTGAATTTCTGTCGGGGAAATCGGAAGGATTTCCACCTCCGGCTTAACTACACCTCCAGAGCTAGCGGTTTCATCCTCTTTCTTTGCTGTTTGTTCTGAGTCGTAACACAGCGCTTGATCTTTCTGAATTTCTGTCGGGCAAATCGGAAGGATTTCCAGCTCCGGCTTAACTACGCTTCCCGAGCTAGTGGTTTCATCCTCTTTCTTTGCACTGTGCTCCGAGTCGTAACAGCGCTTGATCTTTCTGAATTTCTGTCGGGAAAATCGGAAGGATTTCCACCTCCGCCTTAACTACGCCTCCCGAGCTAGCGGTTTCATCCTCTTTCTTTGCAATGTGTTCCCAGTCGTAACACAGCGCTTGATCTTTCTGAATTTCTGTCGGGGAAATCGGAAGGATTTCCACCTCCGGCTTAACTACACCTCCCGAGCTGGCGGTTTCATCCTCTTTCTTTGCAATGTGTTCCTAGTCGTAACAAAGCGCTTGATCGTTCTGAATTTTTGTCAGGCAAATCGGAAGGATTTCCAGCTCCGGCTTAACTACGCCTCCCGAGCTAGTGGTTTCATCCTCTTTCTTTGCACCGTGCGCCGAGTCGTAACACAGCGCTTGATCTTTCTGAATTTCTGTCGGGGAAATCGGAAGGATTTCCACCTCCGCCTTAACTACGCCTCCCGAGCTAGCGGTTTCATCCTCTTTCTTTGCACTGTGTTCCCAGTCGTAACACAGCGCTTGATCTTTCTGAATTTCTGTCGGGGAAATCGGAAGGATTTCCACCTCCGGCTTCACTACACCTCCCGAGGTAGCGGTTTCATCCTCTTTCTTTGCACTGTGTTCAGAGTCGTAACACAGCGCTTAATGTTTCTGAATTCCTGTCGGGGAAATCGGAAGGATTTCCACCTCCGGCTTCGCTACATCTCCTGAGCTAGCGGTTTCTTCCTCTTTCTTTGCACTGTGTTCCCAGTCGTAACACTGCGCTTGATCTTTCTGAATTTCTGTCGGGGAAATCGGAAGGATTTCCACCTCCGGCTTAACTACACCTCCCGAGCTAGCGGTTTCATCCTCTTTCTTTGCAATGTGTTCCGAGTCGTAACACAGCGCTTGATCGTTCTGAATTTCTGTCGGGGAAATCGGAAGGATTTCCACCTCCGGCTTCACTACACCTCCCGAGCTAGCGGTTTCATCCTCTTTCATTGCACTGTGTTCCGAGTCGTAACACAGCGCTTGATCTTTTTGAATTTCTGTCGGGGAAATCGGAAGGTTTGCCACCTCCGGCTTCACTACACCTCCCGAGCTAGCGGTTTCGTCCTCTTTCTTGGCACTGTGTTCCGAGTCGTAGCACAGCGCTTAGTCTTTCTGAATTTCTGTCGGGGAAATCGGAAGGATTTCCACCTCCGGCTCAACTACACCTCTCGAGCTAGCGGTTTCATCCTTTTTCTTTGCACTGTGTTCCGCGTCGTAACACAGCGCTTGATCTTTCTGAATTTCCGTCGGGGAAATCGGAAGGATTTCCACCTCCGGCTTAACTACACCTCCCGAAGTAGGGGTTTCATCCTCTTTCTTTGCACTGTGTTCCGAGTCGTAGCACAACGCTTGATCTTTCTGAATTTCTGTCGGGGAAATCGGAAGGATTTCCACCTCCCGCTTAACTACACCTCCCGAGCTAGTGGTTTCATCCTTTTTCTTTGCACTGTGTTCCGAGTCGTAGCACAGCGCTTAATCTTTCTGAATTTCTGTCGGGGAAAGCGGAAGCATTTCCACCTCCGGCTTCACTACACCTCCCGAGCTAGCGGTTTCGTCCTCTTTCTTTACACTGTGTTCCGAGTCGTAACACAACGCTTGATCTTTCTGAATTTCTGTCGGGGAAATCGGAAGGATTTCCACCTCCGCCTTAACTACACCTCCCGAGCTAGCGGTTTCATCCTCTTTCTTTGCTGTTTGATCTGAGTCGTAACACAGCGCTTGATCTTTCTGAATTTCTGTCGGAAAAATCGGAAGGATTTCCACCTCCGCCTTAACTACGCCTCCCGAGCTCGCGGTTTCATCCTCTTTCTTTGCACTGTGTTCCCAGTCGTAACACAGCGCTTGATCTTTCTGAATTTCTGTCGGGGAAATCGGAAGGATTTCCACCTCCGGCTTAACTACACCTCCCGAGCTAGCGGTTTCATCCTTTTTCTTTGCAATGTGTTCCTAGTCGTAACACAGCGCTTGATCTTTCTGAATTTCTGTCGGGGAAATCGGAAGGATTTCCACCTCCGGCTTAACTACACCTCCCGAGGTAGCGGTTTCATCCTCTTTCTTTGCACTGTGTTCCGAGTCGTAACACAGCGCTTAATGTTTCTGAATTGCTGTCGGGGAAATCGGAAGGATTTCCACCTCCGGCTTCGCTACATCTCCTGAGCTAGCGGTTTCTTCCTCTTTCTTTGCACTGTGTTCCCAGTCGTAACACAGCGCTTGATCTTTCTGAATTTCTGTCGGGGAAATCGGAAGGATTTCCACCTCCGGCTTAACTACACCTCCCGAGCAAGCGGTTTCATCCTCTTTCTTTGCAATGTGTTCCGAGTCGTAACACAGCGCTTGATCGTTCTGAATTTGTGTCGGGGAAATCGGAAGGATTTCCACCTCCGGCTTCACTACACCTCCCGAGCTAGCGGTTTCATCCTCTTTTATTGCACTGTGTTCCGGGTCGTAACACAGCGCTTGATCTTTTTGAATTTCTGTCGGGGAAATCGGAAGGATTGCCACCTCCGGCTTCACTACACCTCCCGAGCTAGCGGTTTCGTCCTCTTTCTTGGCACTGTGTTCCGAGTCGTAATACAGCGCTTAATCTTACTGAATTTCTGTCGGGGAAATCGGAAGGATTTCCACCTCCGGCTCAACTACACCTCTCGAGCTAGCGGTTTCATCCTTTTTCTTTGCACTGTGTTCCGCGTCGTAACACAGCGCTTGATCTTTCTGAATTTTTGTCGGGGAAATCGGAAGGATTGCCACCTCCGGCTTCACTACACCTCCCGAAGTAGGGGTTTCATCCTCTTTCTTTGCACTGTGTTCCGAGTCGTAGCACAACGCTTGATCTTTCTGAATTTCTGTCGCGGAAATCGGAAGGATTTCCACCTCCGGCTTAACTACACCTCCCGAGCTAGCGGTTTCATCCTTTTTCTTTGCACTGTGTTCCGAGTCGTAGCACAGCGCTTAATCTTTCTGAATTTTTGTCGGGGAAAGCGGAAGCATTTCCACCTCCGGCTTCACTACACCTCCCGAGCTAGCGGTTTCATCCTCTTTCTTTGCTGTTTGATCTGAGTCGTAACACAGCGCTTGATCTTTCTGAATTTCTGTCGGGCAAATCGGAAGGATTTCCAGCTCCGGCTTAACTACGCTTCCCGAGCTAGTGGTTTCATTCTCTTTCTTTGCACTGTGTTCCGAGTCGTAGCACAGCGCTTAGTCTTTCTGAATGTCAGTCGGGGAAATCGGAAGGATTTCCACCTCCGTCTTAACTACACCTCCCGAGGTAGCGGTTTCATCCTCTTTCTTTGCACTGTGTTCCGAGTCGTAACACAGCGCTTAATCTTTCTGAATTTCTGTCGGGGAAATCGGAAGGATTTCCACCTCCGTCTTAACTACAACTCCCGAGGTAGCGGTTTCATCTTCTTTCTTTGCACTGTGTTCCGAGTCGTAACACAGCGCTTAATCTTTCTGAATTTCTTCGGGGAAATCGGAAGGATTTCCACCTCCGCCTTAACTACGCCTCCCGAGCTAGCGGTTTCATCCTCTTTCTTTGCACTGTGTTCCCAGTCGTAACACAGCGCTTGATCTTTCTGAATTTCTGTCGGGGAAATCGGAAGGATTTCCACCTCCGGCTTAACTACACCTCCCGAGCTAGCGGTTTCATCCTCTTTCTTTGCAATGTGTTCCGAGTCGTAACACAGCACTTGATCGTTCTGAATTTTTGTCGGGGAAATCGGAAGGATTTCCAGCTGCGGCTTAACTACGCCTCCCGAGCTAGTGGTTTCATCCTCTTTCTTTGCACCGTGCGCCGAGTCGTAACACAGCGCTTGATCTTTCTGAATTTCTGTCGCTAAAATCGGAAGGATTTCCGCCTCCGCCTTAACTACGCCTCCCGAGCTAGTGGTTTCATCCTCTTTCTTTGCACTGTGTTCCGAGTCGTAACACAGCGCTTGATCTTTCTGAATTTCTGTCGGGGAAATCGGAAGGATTTCCACCTCCGGCTTAACTACACCTCCCGAGGTAGCGGTTTCATCCTCTTTCTTTGCACTGTGTTCCGAGTCGTAACACAGCGCTTAATGTTTCTGAATTGCTGTCGGGGAAATCGGAAGGATTTCCACCTCCGGCTTCGCTACATCTCCTGAGCTAGCGGTTTCTTCCTCTTTCTTTGCACTGTGTTCCCAGTCGTAACACAGCGCTTGGTCTTTCTGAATTTCTGTCGGGGAAATCGGAAGGATTTCCACCTCCGGCTTAACTACACCTCCCGAGCTAGCGGTTTCATCCTCTTTCTTTGCAATGTGTTCCGAGTCGTAACACAGCGCTTGATCGTTCTGAATTTCTGTCGGGGAAATCGGAAGGATTTCCACCAACGGCTTCACTACACCTCCCGAGCTAGCGGTTTCATCCTCTTTCATTGCACTGTGTTCCGAGTCGTAACACAGCGCTTGATCTTTTTGAATTTCTGTCGGGGAAATCGGAAGGATTGCCACCTCCGGCTTCACTACACCTCCCGAGCTAGCGGTTTCGTCCTCTTTCTTGGCACTGTGTTCCGAGTCGTAGCACAGCGCTTAGTCTTTCTGAATTTCTGTCGGGGAAATCGGAAGGATTTCCACCTCCGGCTCAACTACACCTCTCGAGCTAGCGGTTTCATCCTTTTTCTTTGCACTGTGTTCCGCGTCGTAACACAGCGCTTGATCTTTCTCAATTTCCGTCGGGGAAATCGGAAGGATTTCCACCTCCGGCTTAACTACACCTCCCGAAGTAGGGGTTTCATCCTCTTTCTTTGCACTGTGTTCCGAGTCGTAGCACAACGCTTGATCTTTCTGAATTTCTGTCGGGGAAATCGGAAGGATTTCCACCTCCGGCTTAACTACACCTCCCGAAGTAGGGGTTTCATCCTCTTTCTTTGCACTGTGTTCCGAGTCGTAGCACAACGCTTGATCTTTCTGAATTTCTGTCGGGGAAATCGGAAGGATTTCCACCTCCGGCTTAACTACACCTCCCGAGCTAGCGGTTTCATCCTTTTTCTTTGCACTGTGTTCCCAGTCGTAACACAGCGCTTGATCTTTCTGAATTTCTGTCGGGGAAATCGGAAGGATTTCCACCTCCGGCTTAACTACACCTCCCGAGGTAGCGGTTTCATCCTCTTTCTTTGCACTGTGTTCCGAGTCGTAACACAGCGCTTAATGTTTCTGAATTGCTGTCGGGGAAATCGGAAGGATTTCCACCTCCGGCTTCGCTACATCTCCTGAGCTAGCGGTTTCTTCCTCTTTCTTTGCACTGTGTTCCCAGTCGTAACACAGCGCTTGATCTTTCTGAATTTCTGTCGGGGAAGTCGGAAGGATTTCCACCTCCGGCTTAACTACACCTCCCGAGCTAGCGGTTTCATCCTCTTTCTTTGCAATGTGTTCCGAGTCGTAACACAGCGCTTGATCGTTCTGAATTTCTGTCGGGGAAATCGGAAGGATTTCCACCTCCGGCTTCACTACACCTCCCGAGCTAGCGGTTTCATCCTCTTTTATTGCACTGTGTTCCGGGTCGTAACACAGCGCTTGATCTTTTTGAATTTCTGTCGGGGAAATCGGAAGGATTGCCACCTCCGGCTTCACTACACCTCCCGAGCTAGCGGTTTCGTCCTCTTTCTTGGCACTGTGTTCCGAGTCGTAATACAGCGCTTAATCTTACTGAATTTCTGTCGGGGAAATCGGAAGGATTTCCACCTCCGGCTCAACTACACCTCTCGAGCTAGCGGTTTCATCCTTTTTCTTTGCACTGTGTTCCGCGTCGTAACACAGCGCTTGATCTTTCTGAATTTTTGTCGGGGAAATCGGAAGGATTGCCACCTCCGGCTTCACTACACCTCCCGAAGTAGGGGTTTCATCCTCTTTCTTTGCACTGTGTTCCGAGTCGTAGCACAACGCTTGATCTTTCTGAATTTCTGTCGCGGAAATCGGAAGGATTTCCACCTCCGGCTTAACTACACCTCCCGAGCTAGCAGTTTCATCCTTTTTCTTTGCACTGTGTTCGGAGTCGTAACACAGCGCTTAATCTTTCTGAATTTTTGTTGGGGAAAGCGGAAGCATTTCCACCTCCGGCTTCACTACACCTCCCGAGCTAGCGGTTTCATCCTCTTTCTTTGCTGTTTGATCTGAGTCGTAACACAGCGCTTGATCTTTCTGAATTTCTGTCGGGCAAATCGGAAGGATTTCCACCTCCGGCTTCACTACACCTCCCGAGCTAGCGGTTTCATCCTCTTTTATTGCACTGTGTTCCGGGTCGTAACACAGCGCTTGATCTTTTTGAATTTCTGTCGGGGAAATCGGAAGGATTGCCACCTCCGGCTTCACTACACCTCCCGAAGTAGGGGTTTCATCCTCTTTCTTTGCACTGTGTTCCGAGTCGTAGCACAACGCTTGATCTTTCTGAATTTCTGTCGCGGAAATCGGAAGGATTTCCACCTCCGGCTTAACTACACCTCCCGAGCTAGCGGTTTCATCCTTTTTCTTTGCACTGTGTTCCGAGTCGTAACACAGCACTTGATCGTTCTGAATTTTTGTCGGGGAAATCGGAAGGATTTCCAGCTGCGGCTTAACTACGCCTCCCGAGCTAGTGGTTTCATCCTCTTTCTTTGCACCGTGCGCCGAGTCGTAACACAGCGCTTGATCTTTCTGAATTTCTGTCGCTAAAATCGGAAGGATTTCCGCCTCCGCCTTAACTACGCCTCCCGAGCTAGTGGTTTCATCCTCTTTCTTTGCACTGTGTTCCGAGTCGTAACACAGCGCTTGATCTTTCTGAATTTCTGTCGGGGAAATCGGAAGGATTTCCACCTCCGGCTTAACTACACCTCCCGAGGTAGCGGTTTCATCCTCTTTCTTTGCACTGTGTTCCGAGTCGTAACACAGCGCTTAATGTTTCTGAATTGCTGTCGGGGAAATCGGAAGGATTTCCACCTCCGGCTTCGCTACATCTCCTGAGCTAGCGGTTTCTTCCTCTTTCTTTGCACTGTGTTCCCAGTCGTAACACAGCGCTTGATCTTTCTGAATTTCTGTCGGGGAAATCGGAAGGATTTCCACCTCCGGCTTAACTACACCTCCCGAGCTAGCGGTTTCATCCTCTTTCTTTGCAATGTGTTCCGAGTCGTAACACAGCGCTTGATCGTTCTGAATTTCTGTCGGGGAAATCGGAAGGATTTCCACCTCCGGCTTCACTACACCTCCCGAGCTAGCGGTTTCATCCTCTTTCATTGCACTGTGTTCCGAGTCGTAACACAGCGCTTGATCTTTTTGAATTTCTGTCGGGGAAATCGGAAGGATTGCCACCTCCGGCTTCACTACACCTCCCGAGCTAGCGGTTTCGTCCTCTTTCTTGGCACTGTGTTCCGAGTCGTAGCACAGCGCTTAGTCTTTCTGAATTTCTGTCGGGGAAATCGGAAGGATTTCCACCTCCGGCTCAACTACACCTCTCGAGCTAGCGGTTTCATCCTTTTTCTTTGCACTGTGTTCCGCGTCGTAACACAGCGCTTGATCTTTCTGAATTTCCGTCGGGGAAATCGGAAGGATTTCCACCTCCGGCTTAACTACACCTCCCGAAGTAGGGGTTTCATCCTCTTTCTTTGCACTGTGTTCCGAGTCGTAGCACAACGCTTGATCTTTCTGAATTTCTGTCGGGGAAATCGGAAGGATTTCCACCTCCGGCTTAACTACACCTCCCGAGCTAGCGGTTTCATCCTTTTTCTTTGCACTGTGTTCCGAGTCGTAGCACAGCGCTTAATCTTTCTGAATTGCTGTCGGGGAAATCGGAAGGATTTCCACCTCCGGCTTAACTACACCTCCCGAGGTAGCGGTTTCATCCTCTTTCTTTGCACTGTGTTCCGAGTCGTAACACAGCGCTTAATGTTTCTGAATTGCTGTCGGGGAAATCGGAAGGATTTCCACCTCCGGCTTCGCTACATCTCCTGAGCTAGCGGTTTCTTCCTCTTTCTTTGCACTGTGTTCCCAGTCGTAACACAGCGCTTGATCTTTCTGAATTTCTGTCGGGGAAATCGGAAGGATTTCCACCTCCGGCTTAACTACACCTCCCGAGGTAGCGGTTTCATCCTCTTTCTTTGCACTGTGTTCCGAGTCGTAACACAGCGCTTAATGTTTCTGAATTGCTGTCGGGGAAATCGGAAGGATTTCCACCTCCGGCTTCGCTACATCTCCTGAGCTAGCGGTTTCTTCCTCTTTCTTTGCACTGTGTTCCCAGTCGTAACACAGCGCTTGATCTTTCTGAATTTCTGTCGGGGAAGTCGGAAGGATTTCCACCTCCGGCTTAACTACACCTCCCGAGCTAGCGGTTTCATCCTCTTTCTTTGCAATGTGTTCCGAGTCGTAACACAGCGCTTGATCGTTCTGAATTTCTGTCGGGGAAATCGGAAGGATTTCCACCTCCGGCTTCACTACACCTCCCGAGCTAGCGGTTTCATCCTCTTTTATTGCACTGTGTTCCGGGTCGTAACACAGCGCTTGATCTTTTTGAATTTCTGTCGGGGAAATCGGAAGGATTGCCACCTCCGGCTTCACTACACCTCCCGAGCTAGCGGTTTCGTCCTCTTTCTTGGCACTGTGTTCCGAGTCGTAATACAGCGCTTAATCTTACTGAATTTCTGTCGGGGAAATCGGAAGGATTTCCACCTCCGGCTCAACTACACCTCTCGAGCTAGCGGTTTCATCCTTTTTCTTTGCACTGTGTTCCGCGTCGTAACACAGCGCTTGATCTTTCTGAATTTTTGTCGGGGAAATCGGAAGGATTGCCACCTCCGGCTTCACTACACCTCCCGAAGTAGGGGTTTCATCCTCTTTCTTTGCACTGTGTTCCGAGTCGTAGCACAACGCTTGATCTTTCTGAATTTCTGTCGCGGAAATCGGAAGGATTTCCACCTCCGGCTTAACTACACCTCCCGAGCTAGCGGTTTCATCCTTTTTCTTTGCACTGTGTTCCGAGTCGTAACACAGCGCTTAATCTTTCTGAATTTTTGTCGGGGAAAGCGGAAGCATTTCCACCTCCGGCTTCACTACACCTCCCGAGCTAGCGGTTTCATCCTCTTTCTTTGCTGTTTGATCTGAGTCGTAACACAGCGCTTGATCTTTCTGAATTTCTGTCGGGCAAATCGGAAGGATTTCCAGCTCCGGCTTAACTACGCTTCCCGAGCTAGTGGTTTCATTCTCTTTCTTTGCACTGTGTTCCGAGTCGTAGCACAGCGCTTAGTCTTTCTGAATGTCAGTCGGGGAAATCGGAAGGATTTCCACCTCCGTCTTAACTACACCTCCCGAGGTAGCGGTTTCATCCTCTTTCTTTGCACTGTGTTCCGAGTCGTAACACAGCGCTTAATCTTTCTGAATTTCTGTCGGGGAAATCGGAAGGATTTCCACCTCCGTCTTAACTACAACTCCCGAGGTAGCGGTTTCATCTTCTTTCTTTGCACTGTGTTCCGAGTCGTAACACAGCGCTTAATCTTTCTGAATTTCTTCGGGGAAATCGGAAGGATTTCCACCTCCGCCTTAACTACGCCTCCCGAGCTAGCGGTTTCATCCTCTTTCTTTGCACTGTGTTCCCAGTCGTAACACAGCGCTTGATCTTTCTGAATTTCTTCGGGGAAATCGGAAGGATTTCCACCTCCGCCTTAACTACGCCTCCCGAGCTAGCGGTTTCATCCTCTTTCTTTGCACTGTGTTCCCAGTCGTAACACAGCGCTTGATCTTTCTGAATTTCTGTCGGGGAAATCGGAAGGATTTCCACCTCCGGCTTAACTACACCTCCCGAGCTAGCGGTTTCATCCTCTTTCTTTGCAATGTGTTCCGACTCGTAACACAGCACTTGATCGTTCTGAATTTTTGTCGGGGAAATCGGAAGGATTTCCAGCTGCGGCTTAACTACGCCTCCCGAGCTAGTGGTTTCATCCTCTTTCTTTGCACCGTGCGCCGAGTCGTAACACAGCGCTTGATCTTTCTGAATTTCTGTCGCTAAAATCGGAAGGATTTCCGCCTCCGCCTTAACTACGCCTCCCGAGCTAGTGGTTTCATCCTCTTTCTTTGCACTGTGTTCCGAGTCGTAACACAGCGCTTGATCTTTCTGAATTTCTGTCGGGGAAATCGGAAGGATTTCCACCTCCGGCTTAACTACACCTCCCGAGGTAGCGGTTTCATCCTCTTTCTTTGCACTGTGTTCCGAGTCGTAACACAGCGCTTAATGTTTCTGAATTGCTGTCGGGGAAATCGGAAGGATTTCCACCTCCGGCTTCGCTACATCTCCTGAGCTAGCGGTTTCTTCCTCTTTCTTTGCACTGTGTTCCCAGTCGTAACACAGCGCTTGATCTTTCTGAATTTCTGTCGGGGAAATCGGAAGGATTTCCACCTCCGGCTTAACTACACCTCCCGAGCTAGCGGTTTCATCCTCTTTCTTTGCAATGTGTTCCGAGTCGTAACACAGCGCTTGATCGTTCTGAATTTCTGTCGGGGAAATCGGAAGGATTTCCACCTCCGGCTTCACTACACCTCCCGAGCTAGCGGTTTCATCCTCTTTCATTGCACTGTGTTCCGAGTCGTAACACAGCGCTTGATCTTTTTGAATTTCTGTCGGGGAAATCGGAAGGATTGCCACCTCCGGCTTCACTACACCTCCCGAGCTAGCGGTTTCGTCCTCTTTCTTGGCACTGTGTTCCGAGTCGTAGCACAGCGCTTAGTCTTTCTGAATTTCTGTCGGGGAAATCGGAAGGATTTCCACCTCCGGCTCAACTACACCTCTCGAGCTAGCGGTTTCATCCTTTTTCTTTGCACTGTGTTCCGCGTCGTAACACAGCGCTTGATCTTTCTGAATTTCCGTCGGGGAAATCGGAAGGATTTCCACCTCCGGCTTAACTACACCTCCCGAAGTAGGGGTTTCATCCTCTTTCTTTGCACTGTGTTCCGAGTCGTAGCACAACGCTTGATCTTTCTGAATTTCTGTCGGGGAAATCGGAAGGATTTCCACCTCCGGCTTAACTACACCTCCCGAGCTAGCGGTTTCATCCTTTTTCTTTGCACTGTGTTCCGAGTCGTAGCACAGCGCTTAATCTTTCTGAATTTCTGTCGGGGAAAGCGGAAGCATTTCCACCTCCGGCTTCACTACACCTCCCGAGCTAGCGGTTTCGTCCTCTTTCTTTACACTGTGTTCCGAGTCGTAACACAACGCTTGATCTTTCTGAATTTCTGTCGGGGAAATCGGAAGGATTTCCACCTCCGCCTTAACTACACCTCCCGAGCTAGCGGTTTCATCCTCTTTCTTTGCTGTTTATCTGAGTCGTAACACAGCGCTTGATCTTTCTGAATTTCTGTCGGGCAAATCGGAAGGATTTCCAGCTCCGGCTTAACTACGCTTCCCGAGCTAGTGGTTTCATTCTCTTTCTTTGCACTGTGTTCCGAGTCGTAACACAGCGCTTGATCTTTCTGAATTTCTGTGGGGGAAATCGGAAGGATTTCCACCTCCGCCTTAACTACACCTCCAGAGCTAGCGGTTTCATCCTCTTTCTTTGCTGTTTGTTCTGAGTCGTAACACAGCGCTTGATCTTTCTGAATTTCTGTCGGGCAAATCGGAAGGATTTCCAGCTCCGGCTTAACTACGCTTCCCGAGCTAGTGGTTTCATCCTCTTTCTTTGCACTGTGCTCCGAGTCGTAACACAGCGCTTGATCTTTCTGAATTTCTGTCGGGAAAATCGGAAGGATTTCCACCTCCGCCTTAACTACGCCTCCCGAGCTAGCGGTTTCATCCTCTTTCTTTGCACTGTGTTCCCAGTCGTAACACAGCGCTTGATCTTTCTGAATTTCTGTCGGGGAAATCGGAAGGATTTCCACCTCCGGCTTAACTACACCTCCCGAGGTAGCGGTTTCATCCTTTCTTTGCACTGTGTTCCGAGTCGTAACACAGCGCTTAATGTTTCTGAATTGCTGTCGGGGAAATCGGAAGGATTTCCACCTCCGGCTTCGCTACATCTCCTGAGCTAGCGGTTTCTTCCTCTTTCTTTGCACTGTGTTCCCAGTCGTAACACAGCGCTTGATCTTTCTGAATTTCTGTCGGGGAAATCGGAAGGATTTCCACCTCCGGCTTAACTACACCTCCCGAGCTAGCGGTTTCATCCTCTTTCTTTGCAATGTGTTCCGAGTCGTAACACAGCGCTTGATCGTTCTGAATTTCTGTCGGGGAAATCGGAAGGATTTCCACCTCCGGCTTCACTACACCTCCCGAGCTAGCGGTTTCATCCTCTTTTATTGCACTGTGTTCCGGGTCGTAACACAGCGCTTGATCTTTTTGAATTTCTGTCGGGGAAATCGGAAGGATTGCCACCTCCGGCTTCACTACACCTCCCGAGCTAGCGGTTTCGTCCTCTTTCTTGGCACTGTGTTCCGAGTCGTAATACAGCGCTTAATCTTACTGAATTTCTGTCGGGGAAATCGGAAGGATTTCCACCTCCGGCTCAACTACACCTCTCGAGCTAGCGGTTTCATCCTTTTTCTTTGCACTGTGTTCCGCGTCGTAACACAGCGCTTGATCTTTCTGAATTTCCGTCGGGGAAATCGGAAGGATTTCCACCTCCGGCTTAACTACGCCTCCCGAGCTAGCGGTTTCATCCTCTTTCTTTGCACTGTGTTCCCAGTCGTAACACAGCGCTTGATCTTTCTGAATTTCTGTCGGGGAAATCGGAAGGATTTCCACCTCCGGCTTAACTACACCTCCCGAGCTAGCGGTTTCATCCTCTTTCTTTGCAATGTGTTCCTAGTCGTAACACAGCGCTTGATCGTTCTGAATTTTTGTCAGGCAAATCGGAAGGATTTCCAGCTCCGGCTTAACTACGCCTCCCAAGCTAGTGGTTTCATCCTCTTTCTTTGCACCGTGCGCCGAGTCGTAACACAGCGCTTGATCTTTCTGAATTTCTGTCGGGGAAATCGGAAGGATTTCCACCTCCGGCTTAACTACACCTCCCGAGGTAGCGGTTTCATCCTCTTTCTTTGAACTGTGTTCCGAGTCGTAACACAGCGCTTGATCTTTCTGAATTTCTGTCGGGGAAATCGGAAGGATTTCTTCCTCCGGCTTAATTACGCCTCCCGAGGTAGCGGTTTCATCGTCCTTCTTTGTGCTGTGTTTGGCTTCGTAACACAGCGCTTGATCTTTCTGAATTTCTGTTGAGGAAGTCAGATCCTCCCGACATTCCTCTGCGCAGACCTTGAATTTTGCGAGCAAACCCGCCTTCACTAAACTGCATTTGTGTGCCTCTGCCTCGCTTAGTCGGACTACGACCTGTGCGACTTCTCCCGGTATCAACTCAAACAACCGCTCCGGCCATGTGTCCTAATCAAGTGATCGCCTCTCACAAATCCGTTCAAAATTAATCAAGTAGAGACCGACGTCATGACTTGATTTGTACTGCTTAAGCAAACTCGTCATTTTTACGCTTTTTTTCTATGGCGGCGCCCTGCGCCTTAATCTCGCGATGTCTAGTCTTATTTCCGTGAGCTCACTTTCATGCTGCCTCCTGTTGAGCTCATCTTGTGCCTGCCTTCGTTGCCTCTCAAGCTGATTATCTTCCTGCCTTTGTCCCTCCTGCTTCTCGCGCTCGATTATCTCGCGTTGCTTCTCTTCCGCTCTTTGTTTTCTCTCGCGTTCCTTCTCTTATCTCTCGCGACATATCTTTTCCCTGGCATCTGTGAGCTCGTCCTCATCGAAACCCACGTCCTCAATCGCAGTACGAATTACTGGCTTCCTCGGCCTATGGTTAATATCCATACCGAGCTCTGCTGCGAAGGGCAACAGCTTCTCTTTCTTTAATGCTGTTATTTCCATGCAATTCTAGAGCCGACTACAACTTCCCCTGTATTTCCCGCACACCCGGTGGCGATCAGTCACAGCTAATTGTCCGATAGAACACTGTCCTTATCGTCCGGCAAAACGTAGTCGCTCAAGCACTCACCCATTGTTGAGCTTGCGAAGGTCATGCCTCCCGGAGCCACGTTCACAGGTCCGCCGATCCCAGATGGTGGAACTGCCTTCAGCTGCTATTCGTTACAGTTTCCTCGAGTCGTCGAAGACTCCACGCCGTTACTGCGACGGTTGTGGCTTCCTGGGGCCCCAAGAGGAGGTATGCTGATCCCGGATCCGCAGAAGTCGCTCTTCCGTCCGCAGTTTCCGTCGATCTTGCGGAGTTCGTGTCTCCCGGAGCCACGTACACTGGTCCGCCAATCCCAGATCGTGAGGACTGCCTTCTTGATCTCGATGCTGCCAACCAGTTGTTGCGGCTAGGGTGGCGTTCAGGGCATGGAATCCACCAAGACCATCGACTACGACGTCAAGTTGTAGAAATGAAGGGAAAATGATTTATTTAGCTTAGATACACGGCTCCAATGCGGAAGCCCACTCCATGCAGGAGCAAGTTGACGTCTCAGTTCGCATCAGGACCCTCTGTCCACACTCTCGAAAAGTATCTGCTTTTAATCCCGTCGTCTTCCCTAGGTGAGTCGACTAGGAAATCTGAAGACCGTGCAGCAGCAAATCACCGTCGTCGACTCTGTTGCAATACCATGCCCAGGCTATCCATAACCCGTAGTAAATCCGCCTCGAAGAAACTGGTTTGGAATTTGTGGAAGAAAGTAATCATCCGGCGATACCTTGTTCGTTCGTCGTTGCCCACCCCGTCCTTCGCTCAGTCTGCAAGGTGACGAGCGGCCTGAGGGTCTTTCTTGGAATCCTGCAACAGCCGGTTTACATGCTGTCTTGATGGCTGGATAACTGCCGAGGGATGGGCGGTGATTTGACTCGTTAATTAACTGCGCCTATGCATTCCTTATAGTGGTTCTCTCCCGTTCACCCTTTTCTCCGGTTTCCAGGTAATGGTGCGCTGAGCGCTTTTAGTCGTTGTCCACGCCGCGCTGACGTCTGGTTAGGAGCTGCGGTGGTTGGACACGTGGCAAACGTTCAATTAACACCCTTGGTGGTGTTGAGACGTAAGCTTGGTTGTCCTAAGGAAGTGGCGGTGCTAGCACTCCCGGGTCCCGGACAAGTGCGGGCCTTGGCAAATGATGTAGACTGGAGTGCATGTTTGAGTTGGCTCCTTCGGGATTAAATCGCCGCATTTGGGGCACTTGTGCGTCCTAGGTTGGATACGGACATCCGAGCGGTGGCCTATGGTCCGGAAGTTACTGCAGGTCTGGACCCTTGGTGTATAGGGTGTGCACAGATGCAGTCCCCCGCCATAAACAATTTTTGGGGGGACGATGGCTTGACCGAAGCAGATGAGTATCGAACGTGTGAGTTCCATCCGCCGAGCGTCTAGTAAAGTTGCATGGGGGTTGCAAGCAATCAAATCTGGTAAGGGTTCTTGTGGCGATTCTTTCCAGTAGGCGTTCGTAATAACTCCACTAACTGAGCCATCAGGGGCTGAAATATATGCCGCCATGGCATACTCAAGTTGATCGTAGGTGATGTGCTGGTGTTGCACGAGCTTGAGAGCGTGATCTTGATTCACCGCAGACACTATGCAAGTGTTATTGATAGGTGGAATCCGAAGTGTCTGCGTAGATGAGTCGGCCTGCATGAGAGCGGTGAGGAGGTAGCGTGGCTACAGCGTCATGTCAAGGACTTTATATTCGTCTGGGAGAAGAGCCGGCAGTTGCTTGATCTTTTGTGCAGCTGTAAGGAGCGCGCGTAGCTGCGTCGAAGAGCTGTGTAGTGCGGGAGTTGTGGTGGCCTCCCGCGTCTCCCGCAACTGATTCCGCGTCTCCCGTACAGCAGGATCGGCGTTTGTACCTTGGGTCGCTTTTCTGGTTTCCCGGTGGTTCGCCTGGGTTCTCAGGACTTGGGTCCCGTTCCGAGGGTCATATTGGCTCGGGTCCATATCCGTACCTTGCACCTGAACCTCCATGCTGGCCACAGTAAGGGAGGTTGCGTCGCGAGGCGTAGCACGGCAGTGGCGCAACGGGGTCGGGTTTTCGGGCCTGGTGTCCCCCCCCCCCCCCCCGCCCCGTGGGGCTCGCCCAAACCTCAAGAGGGGTCAGTACAGAGCTCTAACCTGTATGAAGGCGCTATTGTAGTTGTGGATGGGCACTCGAGATACCAGCGATTGGCTTCGTTCCGAGAAGTTTGACTAGCATCGTTGAAAAGTGCCGAGTCGAACTGCCGACCACGATCAATGACTATTGAATGAATGAAAGCATGTTTATTTCATCTTGAATACAATTTCAAGAAAGGTGCAGGGGCAATTGGCGCACAGCGCCTGACAAGGGCCCCTGTGCCCGCAAAATACGCGTGTATTATACATATTTTAGTGGTAGTTCATTGGCAGTGAGCGAACACACCTAACCTTACATATTTTCACACATTGTACATGAGTTTTCACAGAAACGGAGAAACAATAGAGATTGACAAATTATTGGGTTAAAGTTTGCTTACTGATATAGATGGTGAAATAATAAGATGTTCCCCTTTTCCCCCCTCTTCCCCTTTCCTCTCCCGGTCCACAAGCAGTAAAGTACAGGTTCTACATGTAAATTACCATAGTACACTAAAGTGCAGCATATGACCATGAACATGTATGTATGCACGTAAAACAGAAAGAAAGGAAGAAAAAGCGGGTTATAATGTATTTATGGTGCAATAATCACTCTCTCAAACACTGTTGGTAACAATTCCTTCACATGGTTTTTGAGGGCGTTTCAATCAATGTTATCTTCTAGCTTATTTAGTATTGTTAGTACTTAGTACCTGGTTGTTTGTTTACCATAATTGGTTTTCTTTTTAGTCTCATATCGTAAGGAACTTCATTAATGTTTTCGTGTATATATAGTGCATTGTTACATATGTACTCCGACGTCCACTTGTCGTCTGGGTCTGGTCCCCGACTCGTCACATTAGCCTGTCAGAAAAACTCCTGTCTCGGTACACAGGCCCATATCGAATGCTGTGTGCCGTGACTCCAGTTACGTACGAAATCGCCGCATGTACCAGTGCCTCATCTGCCCCAAATTCCACTGGCGTTGTGTATGTCGCACGCCTCAAATCATATTACTCTGCTGTTATCACCGATATCTAGACGCCCTGGGACGGTGCTTCTGCTGCCGGGGATAAGGATACATGCAAACTGCGTGTTTCTTGTGGACGATGCACGCGGACGCCCCGACGAAGACGACGAACGCTCTCTGGCTCTTGAGCTGTCGGCTGAACTGGCCAGCGCAGCAGTTATCCTTTGTAAATATACTTTGTAAATAGTCTCCAGTTCTTAATCTTTCGTTCGCGTAACAATATTTATAATATCTAATTTGCGCTAATATAGTGATGTAATAATGAGAGTTGAGTTGCTATACTTAATACATCATGTTTGCGATGTCTGTCCTGAAAATTAGCCAGGTGTAAACATTGTATGACGTTGGCTAGAAAGCCATTTATTTAAAGAGCTGTGTGTATAATAAAGAAAATACTGGGTGCTCAATGCCACAGTCGCTGTCAAAAGTTTAAGCGGCCGAGGTTCTACTAATAAGTTCATTTTCAACGTAGAAAAAAAAAGTAGAAAATACTGTCTTCACTTTATTGGTACATGGTTGTGACTCTCATCCGAGTCTCGTGCGGTTCTGATTAACACGGGGGCCAGGACGGCCTTAAATAGCCCCTTGCTGTCTTGTGGTCGTCGACGTCTTCTTGGAGAGCCTGGGGAAGTAATGGTGCTTTCGTCAGGTTCTGCCGTCGAGCTCCTGCTGACCTTCATATTTTCTTCCCTACACGTCATCAGACGTAACACGGCTCCCGGAGCAGACGGCATTCACTATGCACTGCTACGCAACCTTGACGATCAGGCATACGGCAACTCACTGCATACTACAACGACAAATGGAAAAATGGAACGCTTCCACAGGAATGGCGACAAGCCGATATTACCTTCATTCCGAAACCCGAGAAACCGCTGTCCCTCCAAAACCTCAGACCCATTTCCCTGACTTCGTGTATTGGCAAACTCTTCGAGCACGTAATTCTAATGCGCCTCCAGCCTCACCTCGAAGCGAACCAATACTTCCCGAATACCTTATTCGACTATAGACCAGGTCTGTCTGCGCAGGACATACGTTCTCCTACAACTTAAGGAGGATGTTGTGGATAGTCCAAGTAAAGCTCAAACAAGAGCCATTCTGGCGTTGGACCTCAAGGGGGCCTTCGATAACGTCTCAGATGACCTCATTCTAAACAATCTTGCATTCTACGGATGCGGAAAACGCATCTATGATTATGTCCGAGCCTTTTTATCTGACCGCACAGCCTCCATCGGCCTAGGTGATATTCGGTCAGATATCATAAAACTTTCCGGCAGAGGGACTCCCCAGGGTTCGGTCCTCTCACCCACCCTGTTCAATGTGGCAATGGCAAACCTGCCACCACTCCTCGACAAACTTCCGAACGTCCAGCACGGCCTTTACGCCGATGATGTTACAATCTGGGTGGCCACAGGGTCAGACGGTGCCATTCAAGACGCACTACAGAAAGCAATAAATATAGTACAAGAGTATGCAACAGCCGGAGGACTCACCTGCGCAGCTGAGAAGTCGGAGCTCCTGCTTGTATTTAAAAAACACAATAAGGCCGATATTCCACCGGCCATCACATTGCATCTCAATGGCAACGTTACTCCAGGGGTAGACAGACTACGTGTACTAGGCCTTAACATACAACACAGCGGGAAGGCCCCACATACCCTACACATGCTCCGCCAGCAACTTACCCAAGTAACGCACATGATAACGCGCATTACAAACCGCCGACAAGGACTCTAAGAAAAAGATATACTCCGAATTGTGCAAGCCCTCATAATTAGCCGATTAACCTACCACCTCCCCTATCATAATCTGACTCAGACCGAGATGCACCAGATGGACACCCTCCTCCGTACGGCACTAAAGGCAGCGCTGGGACTACCCCAACATGCGTCTACGCAGCTCCTACTACGACTCGGGGTGCACAACACCACCCGCGAACTAGTCGAAGGCCATCTTAACAGCCAATTGCAACGTCTGCAACGAACAATGCAAGGGTGCCACGTTCTATCCCGCCTAGGATACCAAACACCAAGAAAACCACAACAGGAAAACCGCACACTTCTTGCGCTTAGCATTCGCAACAATATTCACGTAGCCCCAATTCCCCAGAATATGCACGCTGACCGTCATAAAGGCCGAAGAAAGGCAAGAGCACAAGCCCTGGCTCGACTCTTTGGCGATGTCACATCGAACGCACCGGTCGTATACACCGACGTGACACGCTACCCACAGAAACGTGCCCTATGTCTAGTCGTACTAGATAGTACAGACATTTTGAGGGCTTCGGCCACGCTCAACACTGTGGACAGTGGCACGGCGGAATAGGCTGCTATCACCCTAGCCATCGTACACGTTTCCACCATGCCGGCACCGGATAGACCCATCACAGTGTTCACTGATTCACAGGCCGCCTGCAGGACTTTGGCACAAGGTAGGTACGTGACACCCTACACACACCGCATCCTTACATCATTACACCCCACAACGTTACACAGGGTGCGTATCGTCTGGACACCTGGACACGCCTCTCTCCATGGTAATGAACGCGCTAATGCGGTAGCCTGAGAGCTTGCTAACCGGGCGCCATTGGAAGAGCTGGCCAACCCAGACGACGCACCGACAGAACCACTGAACTACACTGAAACTCTACAATATTACAGAGATACCAGGAGACACTTCCATCCACCACATAATTCCCTTAACCGAGAAGCCGTCGCGTGGCGGCAGCTTCAAACTAATTCATTTCCGTGCCTCTTTTATCTCCACCTCTTCCACCCCACACAATATCCCTCATACTGTCCCTATTCTGGAGCAAAGCCCACATTATATCATTGCACCTGGGAGTGTCCACACCCTCCGGTTACTACCCTATTCCTTCACCTTCACCTTCCTCCTGGGAGACTGCGCTGACCAGGTCAGACCCGCAAGAGCAGTGACGGCTGATCCAGCGGGCACGCGGAGTGGCGCGAGCCAATGGGGCCCTGAACTAAGGGCTCCACCCTTCGAGGAAGTCACCCAATCTCATTACAAATAAATGTTTTCTCTCTCTCTCCCTCTTCCTTTCGTCCTTTCCTTTGTGTCAGCTTGGAGAATAAAAGGGGTGACGCTGTTTCGGACAAGAGGGCAATTATGTCGACATGGGGACGCCCGCTTGAACGCTTCTCACATTTGACAGGTCGATGATACGGGGGCCAAGACGGCCTTAATTCCCCTTGCGGTCTTGTGGTTGTCGACGTCTTCTTGGGGAGCTTGTGGAAGTATTAGTGCTTTCTTTAGGGTCTGTCGTCGACGGCCTCCTGCCCTTCAGTTTCTCTTCGTTCACATCTTTGTGTCAGCTTGGGGAATAAAAGGGCCGGGTGACGCTGTTTCGGAGAAGAGGGCAATCATGTGGACATGGGGAAGCCCGTTTGAACGCTTCTCACCCTTGACAGGTCGATGTCCAGGCTTACCGAACAGCCTTTTTTGGGACGAGGCAAATCGTTTAGTCATGGGAACGTACGCCTGAATGTCTCTCACGTTTGACAGGTCGATCATAACAGCCCGTCCGCCGCCACAGAAGGTCTCGAAGAGGTTGCAGTATCCAAGCACCTCGAAGAGACCGGTAGACCTCGTGCCTCTGCTTCGTTTCGCCGATCGTTCCAAGGCCTGCCTGGTGACATCTTCTGAGAAAAAACCACGCCTAGCCCAAGGCACAACAAACAGAGAGCACTTAACTAACCACGAGAACTGCCAAGTTCGCATGTTCTTCACATAAAACCCTATCAGAATCGTACCTGCAGTCCTCGTTCGAGATTTCTGAAAACTAACAACAGAGAAAACCATATTTCAGTGCGTATTTCAACCAGCCTAATGCCTAACGTTCTTGTTTCCTTCTTTTTTTTCGAGAAAGCCATGGTTGTCGAGAGTGTGCGAACGTATTGAAACGCAGGAATAATGGTGTTAATCATAAATTAAAAACGGACAAACAAAACGCCTTCGACGAAAAGCAAAGAACGAAAAGGGGCCCCTTATAAACAAGAAATTTACGGATGCGCCTAATTCTACAATTATTACCTCTTAATGCGCACTCGATTGGATCGCTGTCTGAAGGCCTTCGGGCCTCGCCGAAGGTAACATAGGGCGCTAGGCATACGCTGCCCTCTGTCGTCGTCTGCCACTTTGTGTGCTCGCGGCTTGCTTTTTCGTCCCTGAAGAGGAGGCCGTAAGCGCGGGAAGAATTGCCAGCCTCCTTTTCCCCTCACTCTAAAAAGAAATTAAATTATGGGGTTTTACGCGCCAAAACCACGATAAGATATGAGGCACGCCGTAGCGGGGTCTCCGTAAATTTTGACTATTTGGGTTTCTCTAACGCGCATCTAAATCTAAGTAAACAGGTGTTTCCGTATTTCGCCTCCATAGAAATGCGGGGGCCATGGCCGGAATTCGATCCCGCGACCTCGTGCTCAACAGCCCAACACCATAGCCACTGAGCAACCACGGCGGGTTCCCTCACTCTCGCGCCGCATTCTACTGTAGTGAGAGCCTGGCCGGTCCTGTTTGTACACGCATATCTCCGCCCGGCTGAACCTTTCAGCCGCACCCCTACTCGCAGAGATGCGTTCTGATTTGTTGTTAGGTGACGCCTTCGTTTTCTCATCCGCCACAACGATGCCCTTTGAAGTTCTGCGTGATGGCTTGTTCTCTTGTCTTACGCATTGGCGTAGCTAGGTCGTCTGGCACCCGGGGCCGAAAGCTCTTCTGACACCCCCCCCCCCCTCGGGTGTAGTCGAGGAAGGCGAGGATATCGACAATTTTCGGGTGTCTTCAGACATATATGACACCTCCCACCCCCCTACTGACCCCGTGCACCCGGAGCCCACGCCCTACCCCCCCCCCCCCCCCCTCCCCTGTTGCTACGCCACTGGTCTTACGGGCTGCGATGTGGCGACTTGATCTATTCTTCACTGAGCCGAATATTTGGCTCGCTTGATCTTGCGCTGTTTAACCTATTTTTGCCATGCCAGGCTGTCGCCTAATGCGCCTCTGGAGTTCTCTTGCGTCAGGTTCCTGCCCTGCTAGACCGCCCTGCATGGCATTCTCCTCTCATTTTGACGATTCCGGAAAGTCGCCCAAGTGCGGAGGTACGAGGGAGTTTTTCAGCGCCTTCTTGAACCTTTTGGGGCTGCTTAAGCTGGTCTCGTATCCGCAAGGGACGTCCTGCGGAATAGTCCTTGTTTCTACTTTAGCGACGTAATTGCTCTCTTCTTCCGTCTCGATTCCTTCTTTAACAACCTTCAGTAGGTCTAAAAAGCTTTCCGAATGTGTCAGTACCAAATTAATCCCTAATTCCTCTGCTATCCCTTGCTGTAGTATTCTCACTGGCCTGTATGCCTCCTCGCTAGAGCATCTTTCACTGATTTCACTAGCCATCGGCTGTGCTCCCCGAGTGTCGCTGTCACGAGGCATCTGTTAGGCTTCGTTGCCGTGATTTATCTCCCCCGCGATCTCTTGAGCCTTGGAAGGCGTGAGAGCTTGGACCGTATAATCGCCAAAACTGAGACCGTTTTTCTTCAACATTTCCGAGTGATTTGAAAGTAAGTAGGGATAATGTTTTGACAGATTTGTCGATACTGCTGGCTCAGTCAGCAGTCGTCCAAACGGCCCTTCAATCTTCACGCTGGCTACGGGCAAGCAAACACTATTCTTCTCGACTACCTGCCGGATCCACGCATATTCCCCGGTGAAATCATCAGGTTTCACAAACGCATGGTGGACAATGTCCATTGTCGCAGCTGAGTCCCTAAGTACTTTACACGGCATTCCATTCACTACTATAGGTCGCGAAGAAAGGGTTCCCAAGAGGGCCAAGTTGTCATCGCCGCCTTTCACAAAAGAAAAAAACAATTCCAGGCTTCCGACAGCCGATCTCAAGGTGCCCAGGCTCTTGGCAAGAGAAACAGACGACCGGGTTTCTAGGCTCAAACGCTTTTTCTGTTTTTCTTTCGTCTTTTACTGCGGTGTTATTCTCTCCTGAATTATCGGGCTGCGCGTCTTTTGTCCCACCTCCAGCTTTTTTCGCGCTGAATGGGGCGCCTGTTTTCCTCTTTGCTGAATTTAGTGAATGGTCTGACACGCATTTTCTCGGATTTGTGACTTAATTTGCGGCAAATTCATCTGCTAGCACTGCAGCACGTTCCAAGTCCATTTCGCCCGATCTATCTTGAATCCACAGGCGCATATCTCTTCTCTGAAGGATCCATAGAACTGCTCCAAGCAGATTAACACAACAGCCCGGTTCTGACAACCGAACGCATCTTCCACTTTTAGCCACCCAATTCAATTGGCTTTCAGGTTATAAGTGAAATCTTGAAAAGGCTTGCCCGGCGTTCTAGCTGTCTCCCAAAAACGACGACAGAAAGCCTCCGCTGTGAGCCGATATTTCCTTAGCAACGCAGTTTTTACTTTCTGATAGTCGTCTGCGTCGTCTCTCGTTAGCCTTGAAATTATTTCGGTTGCTTCGCCAGGAAGAACGGTCAGAATCTGTTGTGGCCAACTTTCTATAGTGCCAACCCGTTTTTCTCGCAGGTTTGTTCAAAAGTAACGAGAAACAATTCCATGTCATCGTTTACCTTGTACGACAGCATGAAATCCCTTATTTTTACACCTGCTTCACCTGAACGTCTTTCATTTATTGAGATGTTATTTGCCAATTGCATGGCAAGATCCCGCTGCACATCTAGTTCTTATAGCCTAATTTCGTGAGCTCTTTGCCTTTCTTCTGCAGCCTTTTGTTCAGCTTTCTCAGCTCGTTTCTCTATCTCTTCCCATGCTTCTGAAATTTCGTCCTCAAGAGTCCCGCACTTCTCAATCGCCTCAATAAGCTGTGGCTTTCTCTAACTTTTCCCGATCTCAATTCCCAGCTCTTCTCATAGTAATAAGAAATTAACTGTGGCTTTCTCCCTTTGCTTAAATTCATGGTCAATCTCAAACGAGGACTTTCTTACTCTGCTATGACGTGAGGAAGCTTTCAACAGGAGCCTGCACGCATCGAAACTAATTTGCAGTTTTAGAAAACAGACGAGCTGAAACTTGGCAAGAGAGAGAGAGAGAAAGCAAGGACAGGAAAGGCAGGGAGGTCAACCAGAAGAGCTTCCGGTTTGCTAACCTACAATGGGGGTGGGGGAAAGGCGAATAGAAAGAGGAAAAGGGGAGAAAGTGAGCACTGAGTGCGTATGGGCGGGACACTATGCACAGGGACACTATAAACGGTCTCTTAAGCCGGTGCACTTCAAGTATTGCACTAATGCACGACTCGCTTTTCGTGCCAGTGACAGGTGTGGCCACGGTCCGAGTATCTTTGACTCGGTGAACGGTCTTAAGTCCAGTCGGTGTAAAGTTTCCCGCAGAGAGAGGCGTTGTACATCGTAGCGGGGGCAGGTACAAAATAGGTGCTCGATGGTCTCCTCGCACCCACAGGAATTGCACATCGGGCTCTCGGCCATTCCCAAACGATAGGAGTATGAGTTCGTGAACGCTACTCCCAGCCACAAGCGGTACAGCAAGGTTGCTTCGCCGCGGGAAAGGCTAGATGGCAGTTGTAGCCGTAGCGTGGGGTCCAGTTTATATAATCGGCTATTGAAGGCACTTGAACTCCAGAGATCTTGCGACTTTTTGCGTGCATGTAGGCGAAGTTCCCTGG
The DNA here is from genome assembly GCF_023375885.2 of Dermacentor andersoni. Lineage (NCBI taxonomy): Eukaryota > Metazoa > Arthropoda > Arachnida > Ixodida > Ixodidae > Dermacentor > Dermacentor andersoni. The sequence goes on from NC_092814.1 coordinate 199,304,505, forward strand.
CAGCGTCCGACCTCGCCAAAGGTATTGAATGCATCTGGGTATCCTCGTGGGCAGACCGGGCAGCCTTGTCAGCTAGGTTGTTGCCGACGATGCCACAGTGAGCAGGAATCCATTGAAATATAATGGTGTGCCCTCTTTCCAGAGCATGGTTGTGCACTTCCCTGATGTCAGATATCATCTGCTCGTAAGTTCTGTGACGTAATGCAGACTTTATGCTGTGAAGGGCTGCCTTAGAGTCACAAAATACGACCCATTTCTCTGTTGGCTCTTCGGTGACGTTCATCATAGCGGCATGGAGAGCTGCAAGCTCTGCCGATGTAGATATAGTCGTATGCGACAGTTTGAATTTAACTGTAACTTTCGTGGCTGGAACGACGAATGCGGCAGTTGAGCTGGTACGGGAGGTCGAACCATCGGTATATATATGTATGTGTGTCTGGTGCAGCAATAGGAGCGTAAGTTGCTTCAGAGCCGGCGATGGATGATCGGACTTTTTTGTAATTCCAGGAATAACAAAATTCACTTGAGGCTGTCGTAGGGACCACAGGGGAGATGAAGGCTTCGTCGCCGGTGTAAAATATGACGGTATGCACTCTTTATGAGCGTTAATCACTCTTGAAAAGGTCGCTTGAGGTCTCTCGGCTGGTAGGGAGGCCAAATGATGGTCGGGGATCCTTGACAGATGACGAATGTGCGCTCTGAGAGAGTCGACAGCTACGTGTGTCTGGATCATATGGTCCCCATCGATGGCAATTGTTGCTGCTGTTGACGTGCACCGGGGCAGCCCTAAACACGTGCGTAGGGGTTGACCTTGTATGCTCTCCAAAGCGCCAAAGTTCGTCTTGCATGCATTTGACAACACTGGTAGACTGTAACGTAGGAATCCGAGAAACAGTACCCTGTAGAGCTGCATCATAGAACGGACTGGTGTACCCCAGTTTTTCCCGCAGAGAAATTTAAAGACCTGAGCAATGACAACTAATTTCTTCTTTAGATAGACGCAGTGAGGGCTCCACGAGAGGTTGCGGTCAATGATTACACCTAGAAAGCAATGTGTCTTAGCATAGGATACAGCTTGACCATTGATTGAAACAGGATACGATGACATTTGTTTGCGCGTAAAGCCAACCAATGCGCACTTTTCAGTAGACACGCTGAGACCTTGTTCTCGGAGCTTCAGCGCCGTCATGGTTGCCGCCCGCTGAAGCCTGGCTCGTACCCGAGGGCGAGTCACCGCAGAAGCCCAGATGCAAATGTCGTCGACGTGTATTGAGACGTGAACTGACCGTGGTAGGTACCAGACCTACCAAGACGAGGTTGAACAGAATGTGGCTCAACACTCCGCCCTGCGGCACACCACGGCAGGTGTAATGTTCCGAAGTTGGGCCGTCTTCAGTCTGTAAGAAAAAGCACCTCTCAGTCAAATAGTCCCGAATCCATTGATACATCCGGCCACCAACTCCAACAGCCTCAAGTGAGTTCAGTATGGCCTCATGGGCGACGTTGTCCTCCTTTTATATCTAGAAAAAGTGCCACTGATAGGCGCTTGAGGCTTTTTTGATTTTGGACCCAGGTTACGGTGTCAATGACGTTGTCAATGGACGAGCGACCTCGACGAAAGCCCGTCATGGAGTCCGGATAGATGTTCAATCGCTCTAGGTACCATTCCAAGAGAGCAAGAATCATTCTTTCCATCACTTTACCGACGCAGCTCGAAAGCGCAATCGGACGATATGATGAGAGCTCAAGCGGAGACTTTCCAGGTTTCAGAATGGTGATCAAGTGGCTCGTTTTCCATTGTCTAGGAACGGCACCGTTCTGCCAAGACTCATTGTAGTAGCTGAGCAGCTCATCACGTGCGTCATGTCCAAGGTGGCATAGGGCAGCATACGTGATGTCATCAGGTCCTGGTGACGAAGAACGCCTGCAGGTCCCCAACGCAGCATCGAGCTCTTCGAGTGAAAAGAGCACGTTCATTTCTGGTGCACGTGGCTCAGGGATGTCATTCAATGCTGCGTCAGTAATGATGGCCACGGAACCAGCAACCCGTGCACAGAACTCTTCAGCCACTTCAAGTTCCGAGCGGAGTTGGTAGAGGGCCAGAGCAGCGAAGGGCTTCTTTTGATGCGGAGATGCGCGAAGACCCCTAACCGTTCTCTGTTTCTACGAGTGATCGCACTCGTACGTAAAGAAGGAATGGCAGTAAAAAGTACATGCCCTTTCGAAGCAAGGCAAACGAAGTAAATAAATACGCACATTTTCGTCTACAATAGGCACTGATGGCCAATTTACAGAACTCCTTCGACCCTGTCAGTGAGTTTGTTTTGAATCAGTCTTGGCATGTATTGGCATGAATCAGTCTTGGCATGTAGAGAGCAGCGGTGGCGTAGAGGTAGAACACCCGCCTCGCATGCAAGAGGTCCGTGGTTCGAATCCCGGTGCCGGAAATTTTCCACCGGATAAAAAAAAAAGAAAAATCCGCGTGTTGATAAAATTGCACAAACAGGCCTGGAGTGTGGCCTGATCCCGGTGACCAGAACCTGTAACGCACTCCCTCACCAGAGCAGGATTGGCCACTCTGGTGCAGTACTTGGCCACAACCTCCTATATGAACACAACAATCAAACCCCGGCCCTCAGTCCCCAGCAGCTGCGAAGCAACTGACCACGGCGGCGGTCAGACCTGCGACGCTGCAGAGGGTGCTAAGAATCACTGGCTCCGGACGGGCCGACATTGGAATATGAACCTGGCAACGTTTAACGCTAGAACGTTATCTAGTGAGGCGAGTCTAGCAGTGCTATTGGAGGAATTAGAGGGCAGTAAATGGGATATAATAGGGCTCAGTGAAGTTAGGAGGCCAAAAGAAGCATATACAGCGCTAAAAAGCGGGCACGTCCTGTGCTACCGGGGCATAGCGGAAAGAGGAGAACTAGGAGTCGGATTCCTGATTAATAAGAACATAGCTGGTAACATACAGGAACTCTATAGCATTAACGAGAGGGTGGCAGGTCTTGTTGTTAAACTTAATAAGAGGTACAAAATGAAGATTGTACAGGTCTACGCCCCGACATCCAGTCATGATGACCAGGAAGTCGAAAGCTTCTATGAAGACGTGGAATCGGCGATGGGCAGAGTGAAAACTAAATACACTATACTAATGGGCGACTTTAATGCCAAGGTAGGCAAGAAGAAGGCTGGAGACAAGGCAGTGGGGGAATATGGCATAGGCACTAGGAATAGCAGGGGGGAGTTATTAGTAGAGTTTGCGGAACAGAATAATATGAGGATAATGAATACTTTCTTCCGCAAGCGGGATAGCCGAAAGTGGACGTGGAGGAGCCCGAACGGCAAGACTAGAAATGAAATAGACCTCATACTCTGCGCTAACCCGGGCATCATACAAGATGTGGACGTGCTAGGCAAGGTGCGCTCCAGTGACCACAGGATGGTAAGAACTCGAATTAGCCTAGACCTGAGGAGGGAACGGAAGAAACTGGTACATAAGAAGCCGATCAATGAGTTAGCGGTAAGAGGGAAAATAGAGGAATTCCAGATCAAACTACAGAACAGGTATTCGGCTTTAACTCAGGAAGAGGACCTTAGTGTTGAAGCAATGAACGACAATCTTGTGGGCATCATTAAGAAGTGTGCAATGGAAGTCGGTGGTAACTCGTTTAGGCAGGATACCAGTAAACTATCGCAGGAGACAAAAGATCTGATCAAGAAACGCCAATGTATGAAAGCCTCTAACCCTACAGCTAGAATAGAACTGGCAGAACTTTCGAAGTTAATCAACAAGCGTAAGACAGCTGACATAAGCAAGTATAATATGGATAGAATTGAACATGCTCTCAGGAACGGCGGAAGCCTAAAAACAGTGAAGAAGAAACTAGGAATTGGCAAGAATCAGATGTATGCGTTAAGAGACAAAGCCGGCAATATCATTACTAATATGGATGAAATAGTTCAAGTGGTTGAGGAGTTCTATAGAGATTTATACAGTACCAGTGGCACCCACGACGATAATGGAAGAGAAAATAGTCTAGAGGAATTCGAAGTCCCAAAGGTAACGCCGGAAGAAGTAAAGAAAGCCTTGGGAGATATGCAAAGGGGGAAGGCAGCTGGGGAGGATCAGGTAACAGCAGATTTGTTGAAGTATGGTGGGCAGATTGTTCTAGAGAAACTGGCCACCCTGTATACGCAATGCCTCATGACGTCGAGCGTACCGGAATCTTGGAAGAACGCTAACATAATCCTAATCCATAAGAAAGGGGACGCCAAAGACTTGAAAAATTATAGAGCGATCAGCTTACTGTCCGTTGCCTACAAAATATTTACTAAGGTAATCGCAAATAGAATCAGGAACACTTTAGACTTCTGTCAAGCAAAGGACCAGGCAGGATTCCGTAAAGGCTACTCAACAATAGATCATATTCACACTATCAATCAGGTGATAGAGAAATGTGCGGAATATAACCAACCCTTATATATAGCTTTCATTGATTACGAGAAAGCGTTTGATTCTGTCCAAATCTCAGCAGTCATGGAGGCATTACGGAATCAGGGTGTAGACGAGCCGTATGTAAAAATACTGAAAGATATCTATAGCGGCTCCACAGCCACCCTAGTCCTCCATAAAGAAAGCAACAAAATTCCAATAAAGAAAGGCGTCAGGCAGGGAGATACGATCTCTCCAATGCTATTCACAGCGTGTTTACAGGAGGTATTCAGGGACCTGGATAGGGAAGAATTGGGGATAAAAATTAATGGAGAATACCTTAGTAACTTGCGATTCGCTGATGATATTGCCTTGCTTAGTAACTCAGGGGACCAATTGCAATGCATGCTCACTGACCTGGAGAGGCAAAGCAGAAGAGTGGGTCTAAAAATTAATCTGCAGAAAACTAAAGTAATGTTTAACAGTCTCGGAAGAGAACAGCAATTTACAATAGGCAGCGAGGCACTGGAAGTCGTAAGGGAATACATCTACTTAGGGCAGGTAGTGACGGCGGATCCGGATCATGAGACGGAAATAATCAGAAGAATAAGAATGGGCTGGGGTGCGTTTGGCAGGCATTCTCAGATCATCAACAGCAGGTTGCCATTATCCCTCAAGAGAAAAGTGTATAATAGCTGTGTCTTACCAGTACTCACCTACGGGGCAGAAACCTGGAGGCTTACGAAAAGGGTTCTACTTAAATTGAGGACGACGCAACGAGCTATGGAAAGAAGAATGATGGGTGTAACGTTAAGGAATAAGAAAAGAGCAGATTGGGTGAGGGAACAAACGCGGGTAAATGACATCTTAGTTGAAATCAAGAAAAAGAAATGGGCATGGGCAGGACATGTAATGAGGAGGGATGATAACCGATGGTCATTAAGGGTTACGGACTGGATCCCAAGGGAAGGGAAGCGTAGCAGGGGGCGGCAGAAAGTTAGGTGGGCGGATGAGATTAAGAAGTTTGCAGGGACAGCATGGCCGCAATTAGTACATGACCGGGGTTGTTGGAGAAGTTTGAGAGAGGCCTTTGCCCTGCAGTGGGCGTAACCAGGCTGATGATGATGATCGCATGTATTCATGAACAAATTTGCGACACATAATAGTATCAGGATGGGTGTGTAGCGTGTATGAGGCATCATCGTAGGTGTGCATTATGTCACAGTGTTCCGGATACTGTGAAGTGCACATTGAAGATGTGTGCGTATTTTCAAAATGGAGATACAATTGAATGCTTTTTTTACGTAAAGAGGAACTGCTGTGTAAAGTCAGATATTGGTTTATTCATCGTAGCTGACTCGCAACTATTCTCAACTGAAATTGTTTAATCTAATTTGACTCTAACGCTTGTTTTTTTATTTTCCTATCAATGAATTCTGGGGTGTTACGTGCCAAAACCACAATTTTATTATGAGGCGCGCCCTAGTGGGGGACTCCGGGTTAACTTTGACCACCAGGAGATCTTTAACGTGCCCCCAATGCATGGGACACGCGATATTTTGCATTTCGCCCCCATCAGAATGCGGCCGCCGCCGCCGCGGCCCGGACTCGATCCCGCTGCCTCGTGCTTATCAGCGAAACACCATGGGCGCTCAGCCACTGCGGTGGCCAAGAGGTTTTGCGCACCGTGGTGCGTGCGTGCGTGCGTGCGTGTGTGTGTGTGTGTGTGCGTGTGCGTGTGCGTGTGTGTGTGTGTGTGTGTGTGCGTGTGCGTGTGCGTGCGTGCGTGCGTGCGTGTGTGTGTGTGTGTGTGTGTGTGTGTGTGTGTGTGTGTGTGTGTGTGTGTGTGTGTGTGTGTGTGTGTGTGTGTGTGTGTGTGTGTGTGTGTGTGTGTTTCGAGTGAAAGTCGCACTTTCACTCGAAAGGTGCAGCATCGATTGCGATAGAAAGATAGTAGACAGCTATTAGTAGACGGAAACGTGCGCTGAGTCTGAGAAATAAATCAGTGATATTTACCGCAATAATCTTGAAATAACAGTTCAACCTAACGACATAGAAAGAGCACATCGTCTCGCAAATTATTCAGTTGATCGAACACGTCCCATTATATGAAATTCTTATCACGCAAAACCAAAGACGCACTTTTATCAAGTGGCCGTAAATTAAAGAACACGGAGTACAGTATTGGAGAGCAGTTCTCACGTACCGTTCGACACGCGCGTAAGCATCTACTTACATTTGCAAAAGCACGTTATGACAAGTACTCCTTGCGATTCAAAACACTGTGCATCGGGTCGAAACGCTACATATTTGATACATCATCCAATGCCGTTGAGGAAATAGCATAGCAGCTCCCTCGTCATCAAGCACCTACAAAACGTCAACCCGCCCCACCTTGTAATCTTCTCTCGTTTTCCGTAATATTCACTAACATCCGTAGCCTCCTCCCAAAGCGGGAACTCATCTCGAACATCATTTCGTCATCCAAGAGCAACGTCCTCAACTATCAGAAACGTGGCTAAACAGTGACATAACGGACGCTGACATTTTAATGCATTTACCTAATTTCCACGTGTATCGAAACGATCGTAAAGGCTCACGGAGGGGGGGGGGGCGGAGTTCTTGTTGCAATTCACCGGGCTATGTCATGTTCTGTTGTTAACATCGCATCCCATATCGAATCCTTATGGCTCATCTGTCATGCTCCCCCCGTAACATTGCTGCTTGGCGTTTGCTACAGACCCCCGCGAACTAATCCAGACTTCGCAAACCATATGAATAATTCATAACCTTGTCTCCACTTACTCACATGCCCGCATTCTTCTTTTCTGTTATTTTAACTATCTGGGCACTGCCCACATTCTTCTTCTTGGTGATTTTAACTATCCAGACATTGATTGGCAAAACATGACTTGTTCCACATTAACTTGTCATGCAGAAGGAAAAACTTGATCGATGTCTGTTTAAATTTTAACCTTATACAATTAGTTTCTCAACCAACCCGTGTCTCGCGAGGATCAGCAAACACCCTCGAGAATCTATCATCCATCGGTTACCTCCCTGAAATTAGTGATCACAATGTTATACATGCTCTATTTTCATTTACCTCGGCTCAAAAACAAACGTCCGATAAAACAATACGACTCTACGATAAGGGCAACTATAATGCTATAGCTGAAGACCTCAGCACTTTTTTTCCCGAGTGCGAATTCGCATTTCACAGTCGCTCAATTCATGAAAACTGGTTGATTTTCACAAACAAATTAAATCATCTCACTAATACGTTTATCCCGAAGATTACCTTTCACACTAATCGCAGCCAACTGTGGTTTACCCGGTGCTTAAAGCAACTCGAAACCAAAAGGAAACGATTTTTCGTACCGCTAAACGCAACGACACACCTGCTGCATGGGAAAAATACTTCCAAGCTAAAAAATTCTACTTGCTTTCCGTTCGGAACGCCATGTACTCGTTTTACCACAACGAGTTAACAAACTTACTAATCAGGAATCCCAAGCAATTCTGGCAAGTTTTAAATCCTACGTATCCTCCACATATTACATTGACGAACGATGCACACGAGGCGGTTACTGACCATGATTGTGCAGAAATATTTAACAACGCATTCGCATGTCTTCACTACTGAACTTGACGCGCATTCGCAGTCAGCATCCTTTAACTTAGAAACTTCCCTGCCGGCTGTCACCTTCTTCGGAGAAGGCATTTCATCCATAATTCACAATATGAAGCTTTCATCGTCAGCTGGTATGGATCTTATTAATTCGAAACTCCTGAAAAACGTGGAATAAATTTGTGCAGTATATTTATGTATCATTTTTTCACAGTTACTCTCCTCAGGAATTATGCCAGTCGATTGGAAAACGGGCAAGGTCGTTACAGTCTACAAATCAGGAAACAGAGATTCGCCCTTGAATTTCCGCCCCATTTCATTAACTAGTGTGCCTTGTAAAATCATGGAACACGTCATCTACTCACAGATTATCAACTTCTTGGACTCCAACGAATTCTTTTCATCCTTCACAGCACGGGTATCGCAAGGGCTTCTCCTGCGAAACCCAACTAGCACTATTCCTCCATCACTTGCTCACGTCAACTGCTTTCTCTCAAGTGTTATCCGAACAGAGACAGAAAAGCACTAAGACAAGCCGAATAATCGTCACAGAGGACTCAAAAGATTAAACCCTACCACGAAATTTAGGCTACCACCCAAAATTCAGCGCAGCTGTGCCAGTCTCCTGCACAGACTTAGGCTGGGGGTGGCGGTCATACGCGTGGGTACGTGCACCTCATGCGATGCTCCGAGTCTCCAGACTGTGAACTGCTGAATGTGAGAGAGACTGTAGGTCATGTGCTGTGTGACTGTGCTGTGACTGGCTGTGTACTGTGTGTACGTAGAAGAGCGTCAAAAGTTGAACAATGACCTTACGCGCCTCGGCAGCCCACCTCTGTTGGAGGACGTTATTTTAAGCCATTGGCCAGACGTTAAATAGAGTTTTAAGTATACCCAGGCCTTACTTGACTTTTTAAAAAGCACGGGCCTGGACTGTAAGCTTTAAGTATAGTCCAAATAGCTTAATATGTACTTTACATCTTTCCTCATCATCGTCGGTCATCATGGGCCTCTTTCTTCCCTCTTTATTTTCCTCTTCCCCTTCCCCCAACTCCGAGTAGCTGACGAGAGGAATGTACCTCAGGCCGACCTCTCTGCATTTCGTATCATTAAACCTTTCTCTCTCTCTTTTGACTGTAACATGCGAACTGACTCCATCTTTCTTGATTTTGCGAAAGCTTTTGACAAAGTTCCTCACCGCCGTCTGATACTAAAACTTTCTAAGCTGAACCTACATCCCAATATTCTTAAGTGCATTGAAGAATTCCTAACTAATCGTTCTCAGTCGGTCTGTCTCAACGGCCAGACCTCTCTCATTTACCTAAGCGTTCCACAAGGGTCCGTCCTCGATCCCCTCCTATTCTAATTATATATTGACTTATCCCTGCATGTTTCCTGTAGTATTCGAATGTTCGCTGATGATTGTGTCATTTACCGCACCATTACTAATCGTCATGACCAACGTATCCTTCAGACAGATCTTAACAGCGTAATAAATTGGTGCAATGATAGGCTAATGTCCCTCAATCCTACCAAATGTAAGCTCTTATTCTCGTCGTCACAAGCCCTATCGCTTTGATTATTCAATTTCTAACACATTGATTGAGCTAGTACAATCATATAAGTATCTAGGAGTCTTTATCTTTTTATCTCTTGTAGAATCGTGGTGTATGAGGAGTCACATACACCACGCCAGTGATGCAGGGCACTGAACCCTTCCTGTGTTTCACAGCCAGGCGTGGTCGTTGTTCTGTGAAACACAGGAAGGGTTTAGTGCCCTGCGTCACTGGGATGGTATATGTGATTCCTTTCTCTTGTGGGAAAAAATATGTGGGACAGACAGGTAGGTGTTTAAATGATCGTCTCATGGAGAATCGTAACAACGTGTACAACACGGTACAGGGCCATCTGGGTATCCATTGGCACAATGACGGGTGTACGCCCAACTTGGAAGAAAGAGAAGTGCTGGGCAAACGTAGTTCACATCTGACACGCGAAATCATTGAGGCAGATTTCATCGCGAAGTTTGGTAGCTCTTGCGTCAGTTCTCCTTCGATTGCGCTTTCATCTCGGGAAATGGCATACCTTAACAAGGGCTGAATGGCAAACATCCAGTCTGTACCGTCGGCATGTGGCTATCATTATCAGCAATGGAAATGATGATCCAGGCTTTCTTGCCGATTATTCACGTGTTGCGCTTGGTAGCACCCTATATATTTATTCCTTCATGTCTTCGTGAATAAACCGTTGCAAGTCAGCGCTGTGTACATGTAGCGCCCTCGTGTCCTTCTATTTCTTGCGCTGTGTCATTTTTTCCGAGGCATGACGGGCTCCCCGGCGTCACGGCGCCTGTGCGACGCGCGGCCACGCTGGTTGTGTACACCTTCCGCAGAGTGCGCAAACCTGCTAACGTCTTTTGATGGAGGAGCCCATAGAGCCTACCACAAGATCTCTTTCTATATGGACGCTTGTGCTATCAGCGCTAAAAATACCGCGCAGGAGCACAGAATATGACAGACAAAACTATATTCATCGTGATCCCCTTGTAATCCGAACTCCCATGTTTTGTCTGCTCTACGTCTCGTCTGCAGTAACGTTTAACAGCAGAAACGGAAAAAGAAAATCTGAATTTACTCCAGTACCAGATATTTACAGCATTTACTATATAGTACAACACCGACACGACCCTTGGAGTGCACCGTACGTACGTCGCAAACAAATCACACGTCAGTTATTTTTGTAACAATGTCAAGCAGAAGGGCAGAAGGTAGAAAATAGTTCTGTTAATTTAAAGAGGTGGACACATTACGTTAATTGTGTAGTATTAGTTACGTGAAACAATGACACATGCTGCCTTTTTACGTTTTTTACTAAACGTTTTGCTGCAGTTCAGTTTAAGCAAATTTTGACAATTTCTTTAAATTTTTTTCCGTTCCACCATTCCTACATTTAGTTATTCTTTGTCAGAGTCAGGAAGTGAGGCTAGCAGACGACATACGAACGATTCTTTGTGGCCACGATCTTGATGACAGCATATCTACGTCTGTTGTCCACCCAGCATCGGCAACAAGAACGTTAGCGCACAGTGTTACGCCTATGCAACTGGCGTAGCGATATCCTCGCGTAAATGTCACAGATCCATCATTCAATACTGACAGATTGCATCTAAGTTTCCGCGGCTCACTGAACGATATTCGCACGCTACGTTGTGTGTATTAAAGTCCTCACATATGATAATGTTTGATCTTGTGATGCTAAAAATATTTACCAAATGACCTAATACATCTCGATGCTTGCAGGTATAGGCTTACGACCGTGTTACGCATATTTTAGCCAGATGTATGCAGGTTACATATTCAGGGAAATCGGAAAGGCTTGATTTAGTAAAGTGAGAGGGTTAATTCGTACGCAGAGCATTGTTCTGCTATTTCCAGCTGGACAAGTGGATTTGTATATTATTTAATTAGGAAGACGAAAGTCATCACGTACTCCAGGCTCTTGTATGCACAACAGAGGGCAGCTGTGTTGTGCAACTAACTTGCGAAAATCAGCAGATTTGGATCGAAGGCTATTAGCGTTCCACTGAAATATTGCGAAATTTTCATAGACTATCCAGGATTTCCATCCAGTAGCGCTGATGTGGACAGCCGACTCATTAATGACTCCATCGACAACAGTGCCTTCACTTCTGGAAACTTGTTCGCCTTAGGTAGAGCTGTGACAATTGCTCGAACTGCAGCGAACGGTATGGGTAGAATCATCTGTCCAACACTGAGTGGCGTGCTGTTGCCTTTGAATGCCGATGTTCCGGTAGCCGTCTGCGGTGACCGCTGAGTGGTGTCCTGAGAAGGTCGCTGAGGTTGTTCTATGTATAGGTTGTGTCGCTGATATTGTTGTGATGTGTGGCCTTCAGTGACCGAAGCAGAATGATATGACTCCGCTGTCTCTGGAACCCTTACGCAGCTTGCTTCTTTAATGCCAATGAATACGATTTTGATTTTTGTTCAGTTGCTGTAAACTCAATTTTTCGCTGGGCTCACTGAATCAAGATTCGGAAGAGGCTCCTGGTGTCGTGGTTGCTTCCTATGAATTAATTCATGTTTGTGTAGCATAGATACGGCCTTATTCTGTGGTCATCCTGAGAAGAAAGTCGTATGATGACCCGCGCAATTTGCACAATTAGACTGTCTCACATACTTGCATTCAGCATGCTTATGGTTCTCGGAGCAGATTTTACATCGACGTGATGCACGACAGTTTTTTGCCAGGTGTCCAAACCTCTGACAGTTATAACACCTCAAAGCAGCACCAACGTATTCTTCCACCGGGTGGCTCGTGAAGCCCAAGTGGATTCTCTGAGTGGGATTCAACTGTACCATCCTCCAGACGGTAGTATCTTGCTTGTCGGCGGACTGATATTACTCCAACATCTTTCAAAAACTCGAGCAGCTGTCCCTCAGTGTACTGAAGTGGCACGTGACGAATCTTTCCAACATTTCGGGTGCACGAAGCCGGTATGTAGGGCTTACCTGCTACTTCATGAAGTAAAAGCAGGTTTTTCGCAGATGCCACTGAGGTAACACTCGCTTAAAAACTGCCGTCTCTGTTTAATACTAGGAACGTCTGAACTTTTTCCTTTGCCGCAGAGACAATTTCTGAGGCAGCTTGATTTGGATTAACTTGGCAAAAATTGTGTCCTTCGTCTGATGGCCGGAACACCACCGGAATTCCTTCACTTCTTTTCGTAGGTCACGACTGTGAAAGGTGCTTCGTCACACTCAATAGCTTCATAATCGCTTAGGTCATAGTTTGAAGTGCTGTCGTTCTCCTGATTATGTGTTTCATCAGGACGAGGTCTCTTACTCTCACCTTCTCTGTGTTCCACCATGGTCACCGGAGGCGCCTTAATGGTCAAGGACTAGCTGTGCCGGCTTGATGATGTCATGCACATGGTGCGTGTTGGCAAAATCTTGGACGTGCTCCTGCGTTGCGCTCGTGTGCCTCAAAACACGCTGGCAGTCATAGGGCTCGCGCCGCCGTTCTCGGCTGCCGACCACCGTAGCGGCTGGAGACACTCCGAGAGAAAAGGCAAAGCAGACTTCGTACCTGGTTTCAATGGGTGTGCACTCCAGACTGACGTCACGAGCCGGACAACCGGTGACCCCGCTGATGTAGAAGATGGCCGCCCGCGCTTCGAACTGGGCTCAGTCGCGTCAGTGGCGTGCGTCTGCCCCTCGTCTGAGCGAATTCCCAAACTTTCTGTGGTGGTCTACCATGCCGGAAATATTATTGCGAGCTTACGATTCGTGCCGCATGCGTTTATTCTGAGCCGTGATCCGGCGACAAAAGATAGCAGCGAGCATCGCTGCGCTTCGTCTGAAAACAGGGTTCCGCGGCGACACACCGACAAGCAAACATCCTGCATGTTTGTTCCATGCTGTTTTGTTTTGCTCCAAAGTGTAGTTACGACAAAGAAAGTTTGCCAAAGTCTGGTGCCTACTGTTAGCGGCGGGCGTGTTCGTGTACTAGATCGTGGTACAAAAAAAAAAAAAAAGAACGCGAATAGGAACCGAAAAAACCCTATCACGTTCTTGAAAATGAGTTAGTGAAACCAAAACAAAATATAAATTTTATGCTATTTAAAACCAAGAGTATTTATTTAAAACGATGAATGAAGCATCTTTGGTACCTTTCCTGCCCCGAACGTCTTCTCTCCCCAGATTTGTAACGGTTTCGATAAATGCATTTTCTAAAGTACTTGTTAAATAGCAACTGATTCATTTTAAGCTCGGAAAACGAGTAGTAAAGGTGCGGCAGAGGTGCTCTTTCAATTATCTCCCTTTCGGCGAAGCTTAAAAGCAGACGATGCGCAGCGTTGTATAAGGCACGGGATTATTTTCCTCTCGCGATCCGGCGTGTGCTGCAGCATTCCAATCACGAGAGCTCTGCCAAACCAACCATCAAATTACAAAAGTATTTATACCGAGAATTACGCGTTCTAGAAGGAAATTTTTTGAGCGAGACTACTTAAGTCGCGGAGGCAATCGGCTGTCGCACTTCGGTCATCTGGGCGGGGCCTCCCCTTTTTTCTGAAGTTGTACCTGACTATAGCTAAAAAAAAAAAAAAAAACTTGTTGCTGAGCTAGCTGGTTCGTCACCCAAAAACAAAGGTTACGCCGCTAAGCAGACAATGACTAAGTGAGACACAGGTCGGCGCCCGTATATGTGTCGTTTATGTCTCACTTCGTCCTCGTCTGCTTAGCGGCGTAACCTTTCGTAACTACTTAAAACTGAAGTAAAAATCGAGCAGCAACGAACTGGGTCAGTCTCAGAGAACTTCGTCCAAAAACCCCTGTTCTGTTCCTTCAACTTCTCGTCCTCGCAACTCATAATCAAGCAAGCTACTCTCATCGCGAAGGCGCGAAATATACGGCGTGTGATGCCCTCGTGTAGCGTATACACTGCAGCCACCCGTTTTCGAAACGCACCTGCGGCGTGACTTTGAGAACCGTAGTGTGACCCCCGACTAGGCGGTCACGAAATCCCAACCCCGACAGGGTTGACTTCATTTATTTAACAAGTATTTTTGCCGCACTCTCTTATTCCAGCATAATGGTGCGCGCCCTCTAATCAGTCTACTATACTGCGAGAAAAACGTTAAACCGCGATATGGCCGGCCCGTTCTCCCGATCTCGAGGCTGGTTTCTATTGTTTGTGGGCATACTTTAATGAGACGGTTCATGCTCAGACACTGCGAGACATCGACACGTTGAAAACAACGACTGCAGTGAGGAGGAAGTATGGCGATATTCCCGTGTCCGCGTATCATAATACAGTGTGCGACTTTCCAAGGTGTTGTCGATTCTCCCGCGTTTCGAACAACGACCACTTTGAGGGAAATGAGTGACTCTACATTGTCATAGTGCTGCATATTGTTAGTTTGAGCCATTGACTTTTAAAAAGGTGCGATAGCCATAACGCTGTCACGCGATTAATCATGCGCGCTGAAACGCGAGCCGCGTATTCCTGACTCACCCCGCGTGCGACTTACTTATACCGCGCATCGGGCAAGCGGCGTGCCAACTCAGACCGCTGCAGTAATTGAATATCGAGCGACGGGTGTCGCCTTTCGTATTGGCGGCCTGCCCATTGCGACGTGGCGTACACCGACGCGTCGCACGCGTGTTCCAGAGAGCGCGGCTCTGATGGCGGCGTTTAGCGCGCGCTTGTTTCTGCGTCGCGCGACGAGTCAGCAGCGCGTACTCGCCCAGTCATCGAAGGGCGTCAGCACCGGCTCGTTATCTCCTTCCGCGTGACGCCCCCCTCGACATCGTCCACGCCGCCGCTGGAATGTATCACGGAGGCGCGCGCACTCATTCAAGGCGGCTTCCGTCTCAGTCGGCCGGCTCGCAGCTATGCGCGCACCCGATGCCGCCGTGGTGCACGCGTCCACACGTCCGTCCCGCCCGTGGGCTCCTGCGAGTCGTCTTTCGCGCGCGTACAGTTGGTGCTCAGCCGCCGATTGCACACTTCCGTGAAAAACTGCCGCGTTAATCGCGTGCTCTTGTTTCAACGGCAAAACCGGAGAGGCAGCTGCTTGACGATTGCGGTATAGCGCACTTCCTCTGAGAGGTCAAGTATTGTGCCAACAGTCCGAGTCTAAATATAATGACGGATAACTGAATATATATATATATATATATATATATATATATATATATATATATATATATATATATATATATATATATATATATATATATACCAACTGTTTACAAACCGACAGAACGTACTGGATATGAATTAGCTGCATAGGCGGACGTCATTAGCATGACAAGCCGAAGCAATACATTTACTAATTAAACTAATTACATGAATTTACTTCTTATTCACAAACTTTACGGCGCATGTTTAAAATGGGAAGTTGGAGGTAAGTCATAATAGTAATATAATGAAGCCGCCGTCCCACTTACCACTTCGCATGAGCTGATTCCGATTGGCGGGCGCTTCGCGCAACTCCCGATTGGATGCACACAGTATAGTCACTGCAGTAGCAGGGGCGAGACAGAGCGCTTCATCGGGCGGTGTGGCGAAGCTGCATATTACGCCACCCTGCTGCAGGTCACAGGAGGACTGCATCACGAGCCGTGCTTCGCAGTGACGCATTCGTAATCCGAAAAAAAAACAGTTATCGAAGCCAGTTATTTAATCCGTCTGCATGACCATTTCTTAAACGTAGAGATGTGGAACCAGACTTCGATAATGAATCCCTCCAATTTTCCTATAAAGAAACTTGTGTCGTAATGTTTGTACCTAGAAAGTTAATTAATGTAATTCATTTTAGTAGTTTGTTTTTGTCTTTAATGCAAATGATGCCCGCCTGGGCAGATGAATCATTTGTAGCGACGTAATTTGAGGCAATGTGGTGGATATATATATATATATATATATATATATATATATATATATATATATATATATATATATATATACATATATATATATATATATATATATATATATATATATATATATATATATATATATATATATCCAGCAAAAGCAGTAGCCGCAGCAGCTGCTGCTGCTGCAATGGCCAACTCGTCATTACAGAACCAGCATCGAATGGTCTAGCGAGCTAAAGAGGGGGCTAAGGCGACAGGGATGCTGGACTGAGGATTCCTCACATGGCGTTGCCCCGGTAGCAAGGAGACGACGAAGATTCCGGTCGACGTTCTCATTCATTCAATATATGTTCTCTCTGCTCCTCTCTTATTATTATCTGGCGGTATTCGCAAAAGGAAGTGATCGTGCTTGCGAGTCTTGGAGAAACGAAACTGTACGCCCTTAGCTGCGCCGAGTCATAGCGTGGCTGCTTTTGTGCTGATTTTGGTTTATCTGCTTCGTAACATAGTATGTGCTTATATTCATACCAAGGAGGTCGTGAACTCACGTCTTCGGACATTTTCCTGACACCGTTTGTTCCATAAGTGACAGTGAGGGAGTGAGTGTGAGGGAATGAGTGTGTGCAAGTGAGTGAGTGAGTGAGTGAGTGAGTGAGTGAGTGAGTGAGTGAGTGAGTGAGTGAGTGAGTCTGTTCCCGCTCCTTCCTGCTGCTAATGATTCGCTCGACGATCACGCGAAGCGCGAGTGCGGGTGTAGGCTTTCCGAACTATCTACCCAAGAAATATTGCCATATAAGGCGAACATCGTATTAAAAAGGTTTCTGGAGTGAGTCAGTTTCCAGGATGCCACGGCAAGCGATGGCGCGCTCCGTACAGGCGCATGAGGCAATGAAACGTAAGCCCGCTGAAGCAACCCGGCTTATAGCGTTTATCGCTGCGGAGAACACGCGCAAAAGAAGCAGAGAGACGATACGTGCAAAACGAGACCCTACGGTCCGAGAAAAACGAAGCGCCTGAAACGGCACGGCGTCAGCGTGGATCGCTTCATTCAAACGATGCCAGTACCTCCGGGTAACTATGCCCCCCACTCTGGGAACATAGACCTAAACACACATATATCTACAACGCCAGACACTTGGAATACTGGGAAGTACATTCCAGCAGGATTAAATACCGTGAAGATAGGTTAGGCTGCATCATATCCCTAGAGTATTAAATGACTTTTATAGGAACGCAAATTAAATATAGAGCATTGGTTCAGTATAAAACTGAACCAACTTGGACAGTAAGTACCATAGGTAGCACAGATTTTATAGCATATTCTATTTCTTTGTGCGTGCAGTGTTTTGTTATGTCGCGAAACTGTAAATTTGTTGTTCTTGTTTGTGCACAATGGAATGAGTCATGCGAATATGTGTTAGATATCCATTTTAACTTCAGCATTTTGTTCCTGTTTTAAAATCGATTATAGCTTGTATATTCCCTTGCATACCTTATGTACATATACAATGGGTCCGAGACCTAACGTTGATCCCTGTCCAAGTTACAAAGGGTGAGAGCTATGTCAACCTGCCTAAAATAAGTATTTTCTTTACTCCTCGTTTTCTGTATTGTTCACGAAATAATAAACTATTACTATTACCTTGTTCGGCGCAGAAGTGCGAAAAAGCACGTAATTTTGACATCGTGATATCGAAAAGTGGTTCTAGCAACAAGAGTACGTGTGTGCACGTCTATAAGTGCTTTTTCTCCCCTGCATTTAATTGCGAGCAGGAGCGCGGTCAGATTTCGGTTGGTAGTGGCTCTAATAGTCTTGCGTGCGAGAATAAAGGAAATGCGCAACGGTCGTGTCCGTTACTCGCTCCGTAACGATAAACAAGCACGCGCGGGAAGAACAACCTGGCTCAAGAATGGCCGGGTCCATGCGTTCGTCTTTGGGTGCCGACGCCGCGATGATTGAGCTGCTTGTGAAACACACGGCGCATGCGAGTGGCACACACCCTTTTTCGTTTCCGCCCTTTCTTGGGAGAGCAGTTGTGGCAGCGCATGTAACAAGTGTGCGTCACACCTTGGCAGTCGATGAAGGCTGGCGGCCTGCCCGCTGTTGAGCCGCCGCAAACGTAAACACGCGCGTTGCCTCGGGAAGGCGTGGACGCTCGGTGAATACAGTATGATGGAAACTCGCGCGGCGTGCTCGAGCCATACGGGAGCGCGGTGGTTTCTTCTTCTCTCACTATTATTTCTTTCTTTCTCGGCGTCTTCGTTCTTTGTCGTCATCGGCCGACTCCGAGGCGCGGGTCGTGTCCTCTGCTCAGCGGCCGGTGTGATTCGTGAGAGTGCTCCCGCGTGTGCACGTTTCAGGCTCCCGCAGGGGAGAGCGCTGTTCGTTCGTTATCTGGTGGGAAGAAGTGTAGGCGAGTTGGTAACGTGTGCAGTGCAAGCTAGGACAATCAAATCGAACGCTCGGTTGGTGGAAGCGGTACATGATGCTCTTCTTGCTTCAATCCTTGAGTATACCTTGCTGTCATGCGCCAAGTCGCTCCACCCTGTAGCTTCTTCTATACTCGTGGTCGCGATGCATGGTTAGCTAGAATCGAGATAGTTGGTTTATTTCTTTCTTTCTTTCAGTCGTGTACCGAACGTGATTAGTGAGTGATAACCTGATTAGTTTTAGCACCCTAAAACTACTCGTGGCCTGTGTAAGGCACCGTAAAAGGTTCTTCCGTATACTTAGTTAAGCCGATTGACGTTCTTGCAAGACACACCGAAGCCTCAGAATAGCCCCCCCCCCCCCCCCCGATTTTCTCCCCTTCCGCATGCTTGTTTATAAAAAAGTTAATTCTAAAAGATGACCACGCGAACATTATGAGTCACTATGACGGCACAATACCACCAGGACGATAACACACAAAGAACTGAGCGCTATATTTGCATACAAGGCACTTTTTCCCAAATCCACACGATCACCCTAACATATTACTACTTTACACAGTTAACACAATATAACTGTCACATTATATACGTGATGTTTAATGTATACAAGTACATCAACGTTTTATACAAGTGACAATGTGGCAAAGGCAGTTTACATAGTTATGTAATGACGACATGAGAAGTGTAATACAAAAACTTCGCATGCATACGGGAGCATGCACACAGACAAATCCCGAGTACATGCATATTATATAAATTCAATAAATGTCTTTGGTCGTGTAGCCACAAGAACGAGGCTTTCAATGCGAATCGTTGTTGGGACCGGCGTGCGCCTTTCTTTCTACGGTCGGCAGGGTGTAGTCGCCGACCTACAAAGCACTGCCAGGGAACGCAGCTCTGTTCTGCGTAATAAAGCAATAAATCATGGTATTAAAACCTCCACGCATAAAGTTGTCTCAGAGGTATCCCTAAAGCGCATTGACCTTGGCCAGCCTTTCCGAGGCACCTTATCCCTGTTTGTAACTTTTGTACCATGGTGTGCTACTTAATCTGTCGGCCCCATTCTTGATTTTGGATGACCTCTTAATGAAATGAGTGAATGGAATGGAAAGTGAAGGACAAGGCACCCGAGCGGAGCTCAGAGCACAGCGTCTTCATTCGTGGTTTATTATACAACAAGGCCATCACGTATACGTGTCCCGCGCTCTCGTGAGCAGCAGTTCGTTTTCCTTTTTATAGAGGCGCGTTCTACTGCAGACGTCAAAATTGCGGTATATAAGATTGACCTTCTAAGGGCGATTTAGGAAGGGTGACGTCAAAACGGTGGCGCGTAAAATTGTTCTAATGGCACGAACGCGAGCTCTGACAGCGGAGCAGATTGAACTGCTTGAACACCGTCGTGCTGATGTTAAGCGCTTGCAATGCTGTGCACTCATACTCGGAGATAACTTGCCGGAGGTCGTTGATACCACTGCCTCTGACATCGACGTTTAGAAGCAATCGAACAAATGGTTTTTCTTTCTTTTTTTTTGCGTTCACAATGCAGGCACTGTGACTCGACCTCGTAAATTCGGACAGTTCAACAGCGCGCACAGAGGCTGCCATTGGTCATGCGGTGCCAAGGAGATTTTACAATGTTAAGATCCACGGCTCCTTCTCCTACTTCAATCTTCGTAGCTGTCACCTAAAGGAGCGCGTGTTGACATATACATCAACCTTTGCCGTTCTCCCACGTACATGATATATATATACGCAGCTCGCACAATAATTGCCATCTACTTCATAAGCTTCCCATAAACATTGATTCACATGCGTTGTGCGGGCACACGCCAGCGCATTAACATACACTCCTATACCTTGCGTCGGATATGCGGTCTCTTATTATTATTATTATTATTATTATTATTATTATTATTATTATTATTATTATTATTATTATTATTATTATTATTATTATTATTATTATTATTATTATTATTATTATTATTATTATTATTATTATTATTGCATTTCTACATCCAGCAGTGACACTATAGATTGAGTCCGGAAAATGTTTCTAAGTGTACCGGGTGTTTCATCGAGCATTGAAAAATTCTTTAGAATTGCCTGTGGCAGATGGCACAATTCTAGTCCGTGAGCTGGTTCACTCGAAGAGGCGGACATTACTTGTACCAAAAATTTAAATATATAAACGACTGATTAGCAAAAAACTCAATGATTAAGTTTGTAATTTATTGCCTTATGGCACATATTGCAATTTACAAATTCTAGCCGGGGATTTCAGCAAGGCGGCTCCACTTGAAACGAATTTCAAGAAACTAGTTTCGAGATATTAATTCCCGAACTTTGCGAGAAAACGCATAGGCATTCCAGTTACTTTTGTGCTTCAGTGCATAAAACGACGTTTTGTTAAGAAAGTATGTGGAACGATGGTGCATTTTTACCACAGGTTTGACGGCGCATATATCGGGAATGGTGTCACCCACACAATTCTTTTCAAGTGGATATGCCTTGTAGTCTCACCCGCTAGAATTTGTAAAATGCAGTACATGAAATAAGGTAATTAGTTAAAAACGTAATTAGTGCATTTGTGTTAATGAGTCTATTTGCATTCCATTTATTCTTTTTTTTTTTTGCAAGTAGTGTCCGTCTCTTGAGTAGACCAGCTCACGGACTAGAATTGTGCTATCTGGCACAGGCAATCTTTTTCAAAAAAAAATTGAAATTGTTCACTGAAACATGTATATCATAACCGCTTTGCTAACACGGACACTGAACCTTCTTCTAGCACTAATGGATTATTGTCATTGCCCTTACTTCGCTGTCGACGTAAACGCGTTGACGTTCTTTCTTTCTTTTTTTTTTTCGAACTCCTCCGCGGTATCCTCATCTGTCGTCTTCCGCGCAGGATCACCAGAGAACATAGACCGGCCTTTCCATGTTGCGGCCTGTCATCACCAACGCTCAACCGTCCACAGAACTCAGAGTTATTATAACGCTTATTTTTCATGATCTAGGTATTTTTCGTAACTCGCTGCCATTGTTCTTTTTCCGAGCGTTGCCTTGTTGTGTCATAGTTTCACATATTGTTCAATTGTTCTTCTCCTCCTTTTTCTTTTATATTCACCTTGCCCTTGTTGTATGTACACTCTTCTTTCCAAGATTGTTCTTTTTATTCATTGTTTTTTTTTTACTTATATTCCCCTGCCGGCTTTTCTTTGTAATGTATGCGTGCGCCAGCACTCATACCTCATGTTTGTTCCTGGGCATGGTGATTGATTGATTGATTGATTGATTGATTGATTGATTGATTGATTGATTGATTGATTGATTGATTGATTGATTGATTGATTGATTGATTGATTGTCTGCTCAGCCCCCATAAGAGCACGGCCAAGTACCGCACTCGCGACTTGAGCACTCATACCCGCCGTGGTTGCTTATGGGCTTTGGCGTTGCGCTGCTAAGCACAAAGTCGCGCGATCAAATCCTGGCTGCGGCGGCCGCATTTCGATGAGGGCGAAATGCAAAAACGCCAGTGGTACCGTGCATTGGGTGCACGTTACAAAAACCCCGGGTGGTCAAAATTAATCCGGAGTCACCCACTACGGCGTGCCTCGTAATCAGATCGTGGCTTTGGCACGTAAAACCCCAGAATTTAATTTTCAGCATTCAGCGGGTGCAACGAGTTGCTGAGCCGCCGCGGTGGACCTTATATGCTGGTCCCCGAAAAAGGCTGCGATGAATGCGCGACAGTCGCAAAGAGCGGTGAGCGAGAACTTCTATAACCTGTGAAGCGGCCGTTATTCATCCGGCGCGAGAGTCAGTGCAGCTGTGCATACACGATGGCTCGAAAACGCACAAATTCGGGAAACAATTTGTGACGCGGGTTGTTTCTCTCCGTGTCGACATCGTGATGAGAGAAGCGAAAGCTTCCTGGCCGCGAGCGATAGTGAACTTCCTGCTTCCTTCTCCCGCTTGGCATTCCCGCATTCCGCTCGCCGATTATTCCTCGACAATCCAGAAGGCTTCTCGAGGTCGCTTATTAAACAGGACGCGTCGGAGCATCAGGTTGCACCGGCGTCTCTTTCATGGTGCCGTTTGCCTTCTGTGATGCCAAGCTAATTTCGAATAAAATCAAATGAAAATTTATTTTCATCCTGTGGAGATATATATCGAAGAATTTGGGGGGAAAATATCGTAGAACAGCTTGCCTGCATGGTTCACAGCCCCTGGACAAATTTCAGATGAGTAGCAGTGCTTCGTGAAACAAAGTAACACTACAAAGATACCAAATTACTATAAAGTAACTTTATACAGTAAGCCCACTAGAGGAACAAAAAGAAAGAAAACTACGGATGATAAATATAATTGCGAAGATTGCAATCAATAAGTTACAATCAATACACTATCAAACGGAAAAGTTGTTTTTTTTTTTTCGGCAGTACAGACACCTTAAATGCAATGAGGAGAATCATTGCACACACACTGCACATAATGGAGAAGAAAAAACTGCGCAGGTCCGGCGCCTGTGTCGTAACCGCGAGAGCACGAAGTTTCGAGGCGTTTGTGTGGACGTTGCTGCTTGACGGCGATGCCTGACGTTGCATTCGGCGATAGCGCTGAAGTCCCCCCTTTCGGCTTTCCGCTTCTTCGCTTCTTCGGAGGTCTGCTGACAGGTATCTCTCGTGGTCTCGCCTCGCCACCGCTTGGGTTTATGCGACAAGATTGCCCGTAAATATTTTGCGTTGCTTGCAGGGATTGATGCGTTGAAGCTTGAGTGTATTGGGTTTGAGAGAGACACCCGACTTTCACGTGAGCGTGTTGATTGGCTTGATTGATGTGATCGTGCTTGCGTATTTTTTTTTTTTTTTGTATGCGTTGTGGCAGATGCCCCCGACAACCACCAAGCAAACCCGAAAGAGTATATATCTAAAGAAATGCTTGCTTTAAAAGCTACCAAGTGCTTCCTGGCGGAGGGGTTTAACTTACTGCAGTGCGTATAATTTACGGAAATTTCGGTACCAACAATTGAACAAGTCTATATTAATGAGGTGATAGCTATTTCGAATCGGGGGAAGTTTGTAACATAGACCCTGCCTTCCTGAATTCAAACGGGCTGTGTGTATGACTCTAAATATAAATCGGACAGTTCCAGTGTTCGTCAAACGGTGTTAACATGATTAAATGTAGGTGCTCCGTGATATAAGGTAACTAAAGTCTGATTGGTTTGTATTGTAAGCAACTCGAGTTTGCGGGTAAGAATCACCCGGAGACTCGGTATACATGGTGTTGTCGCCCCTACAGATACCATGGCCGGTTAGCGCAAGCGAGAGCAGCATTTACAGGCCTGCGGGTGACGTCGGGGTAGTACATGCCTTCGAGACAAAGCAGAGTACCCGCAACCACGGGTAAGGTTGATCGAACAACGCAATGTTTTAAGAAGAACGAACTCGAGCGTTTCATTATGCGAAAACAGGACCGTTCAGAACTGACTACTTCTGCGCCGCGTGAAAGAATGGGCCTGTGTAAATGATTATCGCTACACGTGGCATGCTGACGAAAAAGTTCTTGTTAGAAAAAAAAATAGGATGAACCTGTGGTTATCATTTCTTGTAGGGCTGACCTCAATGAACTGTGCAGCAGTTTAGTTGTTCAGATAACCTATACTGATTTATCTGTCTTGTTTGTTTTTTCATGAACCGATTGAATTTTTCTGACTTAGAATAATCATAAACCAAGGTAATGCTGCAGCTGTATACATCTGCTGGACTTGTTAATAACTAAATATGGCATGTCTTCTGTAAAATCTGGTGTTCTAGTTTAAGCAATTTGTGATCACTTACCTGTGTTCATATCTATTGCCACTGACGTTGGTGCACAAGAACAACCACATCAAGCATTTCTTATCGACTCAATAATATGAGAACATTGTCTGCATTTAGAGGTTGTCTCGCCGATCTTTCTTGGGATAATGTATGTAACGAAAAAAAAACAATGCAGCGGCGGCTTATGACAAGTTCTTACAAACATTTATGCAAATAAACCTTGCATGTTTTCCTGTTACAACGTTCAAGCCAACAAAGAAATGTCGCAAGTCATGGGTAAATAACCACTTGCTTGTGTTTATAAATAAGACAATTTGTGCAGTTGATTCATACAGAGTAAATCTCTGGAGACACTCAGAACATTTAAGGAATGCAGGAATTACATAACGAAACAGGGAAGTGTTGCTAAAGAACAGCATAGCTTTAATTTCTTCGACTCATCGGCAAGACGCCCTGACAATATTTGGAAGACGCTCGCCTCGATAACTGGGGCCACGCTAGAAAAAACATCAGTATATTGAAGGACGGCATTGAACTAACATAGGTTGATCTTGCTAACGCTTTTAATGTTTTACTTATGTCTCTTTATCAGATATCAAATAATCAGATCAGACAAAACAGTAAGTTATCCTTGCATTCTTGTCGTTAAGTAACAGCAGAGCATCCAGTATTAAATTTCCGCTGGTGAATATCGTTATTCACAAAATTGCACCTTGCTTGGAATACATTTTTAATCTGTGTTTATCTTCAGATGTTTTTCCAGGTTGCACGCATATGGTTAGGGTCTCAGTAATATACAAAAAAGATAATAGGAATGTTGTTTCGAACTGTCGCCCTGCATCACTGCTATCTGTTTTTTCGAAAGACTTGGAGAAAGTGATTCTAACACGGATATGTTCATTTACTGATCGGTTTAATATCGTAGGTTCCGCCCAATTTGGTTTTCGTAGAAATGAGTCGACTGAATTAGCTCTGCTGACCCAAAAAGACTTTCATCATCATCAGCAGCAGCATCATCGTCATCGTCGTCAGCCTGATTTATGTCCACTGCAGGACGAAGGCCTCTCCTTGTGATCTCCAATTAGTACCCCTGTCCTGCGCCAGCCGATTCCAACTAGCACCCGCGAATTTCCTAATTTCATCGCTCCACCTTGTCTTGCCGTCCTCGACTGCGTTTCCCTTCTCTTGGTACCAATTCTGTAACCCTTATGGTCCAACGGTTATCTAACCGGCGCATTACATGACCGATTACACTACATAGCCGATTAGAATATCGGCTATACCCGTTTGCTCTCTGATCCAAACCGCTCTCTTTCTGTCTCTTAATGTTATGCCCAGCAATCTTCGTTCCCTCGCTCTTTGCGCGGTCCTTAACTTGTTCTCAAGCTTCTTTGTCAGTCTCCAAGTATCTGCCCCATATGTCAGCACTGGTAAAATGCACTGATTGTATGCACCTTCCTTTTCAATGATAATGGCAAGCTTCCAGTAAGGAGCTGGCAATATTCTGCCGTATGCGATCCAACCCATTTTTATTCTTCTGTGAATTTCCTTCTCATGATCAAGATTCCCCGTGATTAATTGACCTAGGTAAACGTACTCCTTCACAGACTCTAGAGGCCGACTGGCGATCCTGAACTTTTGTTCCTTTGCCCGGCTATTTATCATTATCTTTGTCTTCTGCATATTAATCTTCAATCCCACTCTTACACTCTCTCTCTGTTAAGGTCCTGAATCATTTGTTGTAACTCGTCTGGATTGTTGCTGAATAGAACAATGTCATCGGCAAACCGAACGTTGCTGAGATATTCGCCGTTGATCCTTACTCCTAAGCCTTTCCAGTTTAATAGATTGAATACTTCTTCCAAGCACGCAGTGAATAGCATTGCAGAGATTGTGTCTCCCTGTCTGGCCCCTTTATTTATAGGTGAGTGAGTGAGTGAGTGAGTGAGTGAGTGAGTGAGTGAGTGAGTGAGTGAGTGAGTGAGTGAGTGAGTGAGTGAGTGAGTGAGTGAGTGAGTGAGTGAGTGAGTGAGTGAGTGAGTGAGTGAGTGAGTGAGTGAGTGAGTGAGTGAGTGAGTGAATAAACTTTTATTTGGTCCAGCAAAGCGCGATAAAACGCGCACCCGGCTAATCCCACGACGGGACTGACAGATCTAGTCTGCCGGCCCGATCGCGGGCGCGCTGGACGGCCAGGATTTGATCCTCAAAGATTTATAGGTATCTTGCTGCTTTTCTTGTGTAGAATTAAGGTAGCTGTGGAACCTCTGTAGATATTTTCCAAAGTATTTACGTAATCAGTCTGTACTCCTTGATTACGTAATGCATCTATGACTGCTGGTATCTCTACTGAATCAAGTGCCTTTTCGTAATCTATGAAAGCCATATAGATAGACTTTTTGTACTCTGCGGATTTCTCGATAACCTGATTTATGACATGGATGTGATCCATTGTAGACTATCCCTTCCTGAAGTCAGCCTGTTGTCTTGGTTGACTAAAGTCCAGTGTTGCTTTTATTCTATTCGATATTATTTTGGTAAATATTTTATATAATACTGCGAGTAAGCTAATGGGCCTATAATTTTTCAATTCTTTAACGTCTCCTTTTTTGTGGATTAGTATAATATTTGCATTCTTCCAGTTTTCTGGGACCCTTGCAGTCGATAGACACTTCGTATGAAGAGCCGCCAGTTTTCCAAGCATTATGTCGCCTCCATGTTTGATTAAATCGACTGTTATTCCATCTTCTCCTGCCTCTCTTCCTCGTTTCATGTCTTGCAAGGCCCTTCTGACCTCATCGCTAGTTATAGGAGGAGTTTCTGTATCCTGTTCATTGCTGTTTCTAATTGAGGTATCCTGACTCCTCTGGGTACTGTACAGGTCAGTATAGAATTCTACCGCTGCTTTTACTATATCTTCGAGATTGCTGATGATATTACCCTGCTTATCTTTTAGTGCATACATCTTGGTTTGTCCTATGCCAAGTTTTCTTTTCTTTGATTTCATGCTGCGTACTTCTTTTAAAGCTTCATCAGTCTTTCTAACGTTATAATTTCGAATATCGCTTATTTTCGCCTTGTTGATCAGTTTTGACAGTTCCGCGAATTCTATCTTATCTCTTGAGCTGGACACTTTCATTCTTTGTCGTTTCTTTATTAGGTCCTTAGTTACTTGGGAGAGCTTTCCTACTGGTTGCCTTGGTGCCTTGCCTCCCACTTCAATTGCTGCCTCTGAAGCCAGCCTAGTTACGGTTTCATCCATTACCTATATGTCATCTTCATCTCTCTGTTCTAAGGCTGCATATTTGTTTGCAAGTACCAGCCTGAATGTGTCTGCTTTTTCCCTTACTGCTTCTAGGTTTACCTGTTTCTTCTTGACCAATTTTACTCTTTCTTTCTTCAAATTGAGGTTAATCCTAGCCCTCACTAGCCTATGATCACTGCACTTTACCCTACCTAACACTTCTACAGCCTGCACTATGCTGGGATCAGCAGAAAGTATGAAATCAATTTCATTTCTTGTTTCACCATTAGGGCTTTTCCAGGTCCACTTTCTGTTGCTACGCTTCCTGAAAAAGGTGTTCATTATTCGAAGCTTATTCCTTTCTGCGAGTTCTACCAGAATCTCTCCTCTAGCGTTCCTAGAATCGACGCCGCAGTTGCCAATTGCTTGTTCATCATCGTGCTTTTTCCCTACTTTTGCATTGAAGTCGCTCATTACTACAGTATACAGAGTTTGCACTTTTCTCATCGCTAATTCAACATCTTCATAAAACCGATCTACTTTATCATCATCGTGACTGAATATTGGAGCGTAGGCTTGAACTACCTTTAAGCTATACCTCTTATTAAGTTTGATTACGACTACAGCTACCCCCCTCATTAATGCTGTAAAATTCGTCACTGTTGCCCGCTATGTCCTTATGGGTTAGGAATCCTACCCCGTATTGCTTTTTATCTGAGAGACCTCTATAGCAGAGGACATCTCCGTTATTCAGCAATGTATAAGCCTCACCAGTTCTAATCTCACTAAGGCCGATGATATCCCAAACAATGTCTGATAGTTCCTCAAAGTGCCCTGCTAAGCTAGCCTCACTCGAGAGGGTTCTTAAACGTTGCAAGGGTCAGTTTCCATTGGCGGCCTGTCCGGACCGAGAGATTCTTAGCACCTTCTGCTGCGTTACAGGTCTGACCACCGCCTTGGCCAGGTGCTCCGCAGCTGCTGGGTACTGAGGGCCATTGGGTAATTGAGTGATTCATTTGGGAGGGAGTGGCCGAATACTGCACCAGGGAGGCCAATTCCTGTTCTGGTGAGGGAGTGTCTTTCTTGAACTTTAATGGACCTTCCTAATTTGGTTGTACCTGGATTAGTATAGCCCAACTCGCCCTCGGCATCTTTTGCCGGTGACAGGCGTCACTCCGAGCCTGCAGATGTTGTGCACTGGAGGAGGTGAATTTCAAGCTCACCGTCGTCAAATTATAAAAAAAAAACTTATAGAAGGATTCGAACTTCCGACTATGGCAACCGAGCATTCTACATAGCTCAGTTAGATAATCCCGTAGGCAGCGAAGCTACCTTATCGCCGACAAGTACAGCCCAGAGGGCTCTAAGTGCCTAACAACTTCTTTGATTTGTCCGCGATAGATGTGATTTCCTGATCGAGATGGGTAACTCAATTTAGAACGATTTGTAAACGGTTCTGGCCTTGTAGTTCCGGAATCTGACGTGTGCAGGCGGCCGTGAACTCGGCTATAGGCAAACCTCATACAGCGTGTACCAGCTATCTTTAGCCAGAGTTTAAAAAACATGCAAATGCCACGTAGCTGGACAGAACAAGGTAATATTGTTTACCGTCACTTGGAGATACTCAATTTAGTGTTTTAATTACACTTATTCAGATAATTATTCTGAATTAATTATCAACTTATCAAATATTATAAGTAGATGAAAAGTGTCAATGAGAAAATTGTAGAGCGACATGAAAAGCTCCCGCTACAGTTTTCTGTTGCTCAATACGTGCTACATGAAAGTGTTGTTCCGAGCGTGAAAGAAGCCCGCAAGTGCACGCAAAATTGCCGCGCGACTGGCCGCTCGAGGCACTTTGCGTGTATTCGCGTTGCAGGTAAGACGTAATGAGGGAATGTGCTCTGGCTCGAATACCGTAATGATCGAGTTTTTAAGTAAAAGGTTATGACTAATAACGTCAAAGGCCTTGGAAAAATCAAGAGCAATTCCAAGTACCATTTTTTTTCTTCATAAATTATTATAATATAAATTCTGTGGGTTTGCCTTTGAGCGAAAGTCTCTGTCAATGCACCCTCCTCACATCCGACGTCTCAGCCGGCCTTGCGTGGCGCATCAGTACCAGTTCCGTCTCGTTCAAAAAGGCTTCTCCGATGCATGAGACAGGCAGCCGAGACGGTGAACTGTTTGGTGTACCTCCCTCCATACGCGACTAGTGAATTCGCGGTAAGCGCTGCAAGTTTTTTTTTCATTTTCTTTTTTTTTTCACACTACTTTTAAGTGCTGTTCAAATTCGCCGAAAATATATCGTGTATCTAGCCGCGTTCATGGCCGCTCGTGTACGGGAGACTTCGAAACCACGATGTTAGAACCATTGAGACCATACTATGCCGTGCCACCTGCAGCGATCAGCGAAACCCGTGTACGGCGGATAATTTATGCATGTTGTTAGGCATTTGAGATATACTAAATTGACATAAACGGACTCTACCAACATGCCTCGCGCTGACTTTCTTGTGAGAGCCCCCCCCCCCCCCCCCTCAAAAAAAATTGTAGCGCTAAAGGAAGAGAAAAAAGTGAAGAGAAGGTTTGCATTATCACGCAAACAATAAGAAAACATAACGTAACGACAACAGTTGCAAAGTTTAAATAGAGATTTTTATCAAGTAAAATAAAAAGGAAAAGTAGTAGTTTGCGTCCATTTATTTCTTCTACATTTGCACTTATATTCGTTTTCGCGGGCTTCCGTTTGTACTCCTGTAGATCACGAGCAAAAAAAGGGCAATCACATTGTATAGGTGCTCGGTTGTTTCTTCGCGACCACAGGTGTTGTAGCCAACGCTCTCGGCCGTTCCAATAAAGGATGAGTAAGCGTTCATCAACGCAACAGCCAGGTGTGAGCGAGGAAGTGGTGTTTATTGTAACAGCTGCAGTTGCATCAAGGGGTAGAGCGAGAGCATGAGGCGAACGTAATTCTCGCAAAGTCATATCGCGGGTAAACTTGTTCTGGTATCATACTGTCTGTTCTGGACAAAGGAATTGAAACACAGTGAGCTTCTTCACATGCTGTGTGAGTCGCTTTTCCGGTACAATCGTTGCCGGAGATGATGCAATGGCCCGGCAGCCACTTAAACACGATAGCATGACATTTTCCATAGCTTGTTTCCGTATCTCCAACGCAAGTTGAGGGTTTTTTTTTTTTTTTTTTGCCCGCTACGAAGAATTCTCAAAAGACGTTGCAGGGCTGCCTTCGAGTCACAAGATATGGCCTGACCTGGCTGTTCATTTATGTAATTAACTGCCCCACGACAGGCAACGTGTTTTGTGCCCTTTGACATTGTGACGTCACTTCTTTTTCGTTGATTGATCGATCTATTGATCACTGTAGATTTACCACATGGTGTGACGTACTGCAATCCAGCGATCAGCGTACGGCGATCCAGCCTATCAAAGTCGCACGGCATGCGGAACTAGGCATATTGGGTCGGAAGTGCGAATGTGTCGGTATTGCTGAACTGGGACGGTCAAGATAGCAGAGCGCCATGCAGAAGAAAACACAAGAACTGATCTATCCTAAAGAAAAGTGTCGGCAATTGTTCGCAGAAGTTAACCAGCAGCGCAGTTGGCGTGTCGATCGGCCCGATAGGCGGCGTACATTGCCCACTCTGCAGCTGTGAGAGAGCAGCTATGCTTCATTAGAACGCTGTGCAGCATCCCACTGATGTTTGCTACTTTAGCGATTTTGTCGCTTGATTTAGCGGCTTTTTTTGTGATACATTTTTCTCTTTAGCGAGCAGTGGCTTTCTTTCTTTTTTAGCGACGAGAGAGAGAAATTGGCAACATTTTAGCGAAATCAAAGCTATGAAAGTTGTTTCGAAATTGACCTTCAAGAACGTGCTTTAATTTTCAAAAGTTAGAAAAAGGCGCACAAACTTGACTGTACGGCACGTGGAATCTGTGACCATGATGATCGATTCAACAGTACCGTGTGCGCTCACAGAGGACATACGCTGAGGTTAATTGACCTGAGGTAAACAGGCTTCGAACATTGCTCACAAAATGGAATGTTTTTCATTATTAGAAAAAGTCTTAACATTGCAAGATCTGCACTTTCAGTAAGTTCGATTGGTGGACGCTCGCAAGCGTAGCAGTAAATTAAATTGTCTAAACACATTGCAGTAAATTAAAATTTTGTGGTGAGATTTAGAACGCGCAGCAAGTGGATAATAGCGCATATTAATTAAATATAAATTATGGGATTTTACTTGCCAAAACCACGATCTGATTATGAGGCACGCCGTAGTGG
The DNA here is from genome assembly GCF_023375885.2 of Dermacentor andersoni. Taxonomy (NCBI): domain Eukaryota; kingdom Metazoa; phylum Arthropoda; class Arachnida; order Ixodida; family Ixodidae; genus Dermacentor; species Dermacentor andersoni. Next base: position 199,336,786 of record NC_092814.1, read on the forward strand.
GAGACTCCGAATTAATTTTGTCCACCTGGGGATCTTTAAGGTGCACCTAAATCTAAGTACACCGGTGTATTTGCATTTCGCCCCCATTGAAATGCAGCCACCGTGGCAGGGATTTGATGCCGTGACCTCCTGCTTACCAGCGCAACACCAAAGTCACTAAGCAACCACGGCAGGTAATAATAGGACATATTTATTTATTTATTTATTTATTTATTTATTTATTTATTTATTTATTTATTTATTTGTTTATTTATTTGTTTAAGAATACCTTACAGGCCTCAAAGTGAGGCATTGAGTAAGGGGAGCAGTAAGGGTGGCAGATATGAACTGTAAGCACATAGATATCAGAGCGGCTGGGCTTGTTCACGCGATCGAACCATGTGCACCGGCTTTCTTCCGCACGGCTACTGGAGAAACCAATACTGCACGAACCATTGAGGTGGATCAAAGTGCGGCAGCGTAGTATTTGACCTTTCAATAGCTCACGTAACTTTAATCGCCGAAAGGGAAATATTGTCATCCACCCGAATAGTATAACTCTCTTTTCGGGAGGAGGTCTGAAAAGCATCGATTCTCCCGTGGAATGCCCGGGGACTCCAATCGCGCATCGCCGATTTCCGACGTTTCGTGTACGCCAACAAGTATCCCATCATCATCACCTGCGAGCCGAACTTATCGAACTTAATCAGGCTATCAGGCTATAAATCATTTATGTCGCGAACTATTGCTGAAAACAGCAAGGTTATGGTGTTTATTCGCCGTGATTTCACTTACATTATTCAGCCTGTACTGCCTTATCGTTACCGTTACCGTTGTAGGTACCTACCTATCATTATCGAGCAGATTTGATTACAAAAGACTACGAGACATTCTGTCAACATCTCCTGTTCCATGGATTATCATCGGGGACTTCAACGCTCATCATACGCTCTGGGGAAGTACGAAAATCAACGCGAAAGACGGAAATTCGTCATCTTTCGCCTCTGACAGTGAACTCTGGGTTTTAAATGACGGCAGCCCTACATTTCTACGCGGCTCCATATATACAGCAGCTGTCTTAACTTGGCCTTCGTCTCACGTAGTCTCGTCAGATGTACTGGATGGTTCATGGACATTTACACGCACGGGAATGACTATACTCCCACGTATGTCAAGATCAGAAGACTTTCCTTTTCCAACTCAGATGATACAATCCAAAGAGTGGACTGGCCCAAGTTCCAGTCTGTTATGGAAGACCTCTGTCAGGGTAATTTAGTACATCATTTGAAAGACACAATCAAGAGCGCAGTGAAAGACGATACGCGTACTCTAATGTGCTCTTCGAAATTCAGTGAATTTTATATAGAATTAGAGCGACTTTGAGCAATCCGGCGACGTACCGAACATAAGTACCGACGCAAGAAGTCAATGGACGATCTACGAACTACTAGATGCCTGCAAAAGAAGATCCAGCGCCGGTTAGATAAAGTGGGGTCACAACGCAGGACGGCTTTCTGTGAATCGCTAGACCTTCGTAAGCCCCGTTCGCACTTATGGAGAATAGTGCGAGGGCTTATAGGACACCACCCGTACCGTGGTCTCCATTCAAGGCTCTGGCCCTCTTACAACAACGACGAGATATTGATGTCGTAGAAGACTTCTGTGCCAGATTATCCGGGCAACTCACAACTTCCAGCAACTTATCACAGTTCATCAGCTTCCTGCCACCACGTGACCCCCGCATGGATCTACCATTTTCCATCCATGAACTCAAGGCGGCGCTAGCTTTGTGCATTCGTACCTCTTCACCAGGACCTAACGGAATTTCTTACAGTGCTCTGTGTCCTGTGGGTGAGCGGGCGAGAAGTGTTCTGCTAGAAATGTATAATGAATCCTGGCTAACTGGCGCACTTTCCCCAAGCTGGAAGACTAGTTCCACTGCTGAAGCCTGCCAAGTCTCCGTTGGAGCTTTCATCCTATCGCCCGATGGCATTGGCGAGCTGTGTGGGCAAAGTCATGGAGATAAGGATCCTCGGACGCCTGGAGTGGTACTTGGAATACCACAATGTCTACCCAGATGCCGTGGCATGCTTCCGACGTGGTCGCTCATCGATTGATAACGTCGTCGACTTGGTTACCTACATTAGCACCAAAAGGGATGTAAACGTCGATCTCTGCGCTTCTTTGTTCCTCGACGTCAAAGGGGCGCACGACAGCTTTACACATGAAGCCATCCTCGCCACTCTCGAAGAGGTAGGCCTCGGTGGTCGGATGTTTAGATGTATACATAGCTACCTCTCTGTGCGATCATTCTTTGTGAGCACCAAGGACGGATACACTCCTATACATTACACCTACTGTGGTGTCCCCCAGGGCGGCGTACTGGGCCCTATGCTGTTTAACCTCACGCTGATTGGTCTCCTTGATCACCTACCAAACACAGTTAAATTATCAATGTACGCGGACGATATATGCGTTTGGACGCTGGAGTGACACGCTTACAGCTGTGCGCAAGGATCCAAAAAGCTGCCACTAAGACTACGCTCTACCTCCGCAATCAAGGCCTGGATATCTCATGGGACAAATGCGCACTTCTGGCATTTACGCGTGAGCACATGACACACTGCAGTATATTAATCAATGGGCAGATGATACCATTTGTACGGTCTTACAAATTCTTGGGTGTCATAACTGACACAGATGTCTCATGGAGCCCCCATGTATTGTACATGAATAAGCGGTTGACCGTCATGTGTCACCTTCTCAAGACCTGGGGAATGTCTACAAGCGCTATGCTGCAACTATATAGGGTACTTCTTCTCGTCTTTTTGTGGTATAGCTTGCCAGTATTGACTAACGCAAGTAAAACAAGCCTACGCTCAGGCTGAGGCGCTCAGGATTTGTCTAGGTCTTCCTCGAAGTGCGTCAACGGCGGCAACTATTTCAATCGCCAGAGACCACCTCAACATGACCCACATCACAGTTGAAGCACTAAGAGCGCACGTAAGGCACCTTGCCCGCACTCCTCGCCACCATCTTGCCTCTCTACCTGCGGAGAGACCACGTACGTGCCTCGTTCTGCCGAATGGTATCCGCAAATCGTGAGGCTATGCCATCTTGTTTCACACCTGCCGCGAGACCTTCGACTCCTCCTTGGTGCCTCATGCAACCAAAGATCAACCTGACAATAACTATCAGGTATGTCATCAGATATGCAGATATGTCATCATCGGCTCTTAAATGGCTTACCTTAGTTACACTACATCAGAGTGGAATGAACCACATTTTATGCACGCCCGTTTATACACCCTAGATCCAACCGTAAGCCTCCGACTTTCCCGAAGAGGCGCGACCCTTTTGTGTAGGCTATGATTGGGCGCCGTGTTTACCAAGGCCTACGCATTCCGCATAGGATTGGCCGACACCGCAGCATGTGGCGATTGCAGCGACGCGGAAACGATTCGTTATGTTCTTTGCCAGTGCCCACAGTACAGTGGGCAGAGACAATCGCTTTCCGTCGTGCTGAACCAGTTGGACGACCATCCTCTGTCGGAAGAAAAAATTTTAAAACACCAACGCGACTTAACATCGTATCAGAAGGCTGTGCAAGCGCTACTGCGCTTCTTGAGATCGACCGGCCTGTGTGAACGCCTGTGATTGGAACGCCTTTTCTGTTACCCGATTCCTTGTTCTTTTCCGCTTTTCTTTCTTGTTTATTTTTTTTTCTTCTCTCGCTCTTTGTGACTGCCCGCTAGGGGGCTAAGCAGTACTGACGCACTTCGCATGGGCTCCTGCATTTTTCGACAATTTCCCGGACACCTGCTTTTATTCATCGAAAACTGTGGCATCGACGGAATTGGCACGGAAGTGGTACCAGAGGACATCAAGTTTATGAGCGGTACGTGGAATTAACGTCATTTTTTGCTGTTTGAAGGTTTCACGCCACGCTAACGGAGCTAACCCTACAAGGCTAAGCGGCCAGCCGAACGCGCGTGGCCAACACCACCTAGTAGTCTTCTAGGCGGTGTTGGCGTGACCCGTGACCCGCGGAGCGTATCCCGTGGCTCGTGAGCGCTCTTGAGCCGACGCTCGCTCTCTTCGAGAGCGACTGGGCGCTGCCGCTGAGTACCAATGACTGACGCATCCGACGCAGCAAAAAGTGCGCCAGAACTGAACGAGGAAAACAACAGCATTGAAATGCAGGTGGAGACGATACAAGAGCAGCAACAACTGGAAGCGGAGTGGACGTATGACTAGAGCAGCGGAAAGGCGATAAACATCCAGGAAAAATGGCACACATGGGAAAGCAGAGGCAAGAAGACTCGGGTGCATACAAAACTCACAGCCGAGGAAGCAGACCAACTACGAACGCAGCAAGCCAGAGCAACAATACCTATTGCGGGAAACATGCCACATTATAGAAAACCGAGACTTCCGCCTTCGCCAGTGGACGACACGAAGATCATCTACAGACCTAAGGCGGGATTACAACTGTCCAAATGGACATTGGTGGCAGTGACACATGCCATCGGCCGAGCTAGCAAGTTGTCCCAAAAAGACTTCTATGAAACATCCGGATTCAAGTGCAACATGCCGAGAATATAATAATCGTAAGTACACCAAACAAAGACATAGCGTACGACATGCTGCTCAAGATCACCAGCATTCAGCTTGGAGGGTCCATTTACGAAGTTAAAGCACATGTCAGAACACCAGAGGGCATCAGCAAAGGCGTAGTCTACAACATCCCGCCAGGCACGAGCGAAGAACTACTACAAGGGCTACGAGTATCCGCAAGATACACGGTTCTCGCAGCACGCATGCTGGGAAGATCGTCAACAGCACTCATTTACTTCGACGGACCGCACGTCCCATACAACATCATATATAAATGCTGTGACTACCGCTGCAAACCATACAGGAAATCCGTTCAATAATGCAGAACCTGCGGAGAACTAGGGCACCGACAAGATATCTGCCCGAAACCCCTTATCAACTTCTCCTACATATGCGGGATGGAAAATTAACCGGAAGAACATGACTGCCAACCCAGTTGTAAAATCTGTCAACAACCCCATGAGACAGCAGGAAAGGGGTGCCGACATAAACTGAAACCAAATCTACCACCCTACAAGATCAGACTGCAATGGGAAAGCAAGATCCGAGAGCAGCAGCGCATATGGAACTCAAATTCAGACTCAGACTTACCGGCACTATCCGTATCAAGCAGTACCTCACTACACAGTCCATGCAGATCCAGAAGTGACTCCAAATCAACAGGTTGTCAAGCAAACGATGGACCCCGGTCAAGATAACGGTCTGAATCCCGTACACGCAACCCACAAAAGCGAGTCACGTATGTAGACGCTGCAGGAGGAAACACACGAGCATAAGAACCCACGGAAACCGAACGAGATCTACGAGCGCGACTCCAAAATCAGCAAGCCCTCCTCATCGACAAGCTCATACAAAGGTGCAAAGAACAAAACACCGCCAATCAAGCCTCGAAGTCTCAAAGAATGCCAAACATCCCACCGCCCCTTACGGAAGAAAGTATCAAGGAAATTGCAGCAATGGAGGTGCGGAATCAGATACAGGCCGGAGGCCATGACCACTTTTGCAAAGGAGATAACACAACAACTCCAGCAGCACATCACCGCTCAGCTGGCCCCTATCCATGCTACCCTCCAAGACCTCAGCAACTTCATGTCCTATGCCAAGCAGAACCACGTAACGAAAGCCACAGCAGAAAAGCTACTCAACAACACCGACACGGATCGCAAGAAAGCACATAAAGACCTCCACAATGCAGCCAGACCGGAATCCATGGGCCGGGGCGAAGTGAACGATATCGAACAAGATGGCGGGTAATACCAAGAAGAGATTACCACAACTCCCAATGAAGCTGTGGCAATGGAACTGTCGCTCTATCCGAACCAAAAGAACAAATCTCCAAGAACTGACCAAACTGGAACAACCAGATACCATCGCTATCCAAGAAACTTATCACACCAATCTGAGCATACAGGGATATGATACACACACCGGATCTCAGAGAACAGCCATCCTGACGAAGAAAAATCTCACCACGCAAGATCACACAATCCAGGGAACAACCGTAGAACACACCCTGGTGGACGTGCTACCTGAGAAGAAGACACACCAAAGACTATACGTACTATGCTTATATAGTCCACCCAGAGATCCGTTATCCGACTTTGTAAACTTCATCACACAAGCCAGAAGACTATCTAAAGGCCATAAACTCGTAATAATGGGGGATTTTAATGTCCCCCTCACAACATGGGGTTACCAGTACACGACCAAGAAAGGAGCGCGAGTGCACGATTCGGCGCAACAGAATCACCTCACCCTCTGGAGTGATCCTAAACTAACGACTCGAATAGGCAACAGTGTGTCCAGGGATACAAATCCCTACCCCACCTTTACAATAGGAATATCCAAAGCGGAATGGACCCGACTGGAAGAAAATCTCGGCAGCGACCACCACATCCTTCAGCTTGAAATCCTGCACAATAAGAAGTCGAGCAGAACCGGAACTGCAAGGCTGACGGGTTGGAAGGCCTTCCGAGAACATGACATAGAAGAAAACATCGAAAATATTGAAGAGTGGCTCACCGAAGTGGTCAAGACGGCGGAGAAGCACACTAAAGTCATGCAACTCACGATGGACACGCCGGCCGTAGACTCTCACCTCCTACATCTTTGGGATGCCAGAAGAGGACTACTGAGGCAATGAAAAAAGATGAAACTTAACCGCAAACTGCAGAAACCGATCGCTCACAAAACAAAGCAAGCAGAAGAATACGGAGATCAACTCAGCAGTCAGAACTGGCATAAGCTGTGCGACCAACTTCAAGGCACACTCAGCACGAAGACCTGGCATATACTACGAGCCTTTCTAGCTACGACCAAAACCAAGACCTAGCAAGGACATGACCTCAAGAAAATCATTAGGAACTGAGAAACAAATTCTGGAAGAAATCAAGCGTAATCTTGCCGGAGACAATGCCCCCAAGGTTACCGATCCCCGACCGTACAGTCGCGATCAAATTGAAGGTGATCGCGCGAGCATCGATCGGCGGGCCTTCCAAGCAGCATAGCGGCCGATTTCGGAACTGCGAAGATAAAAATTCGCTGCCTTCTTCCCCTTTTATGCTCTTCCAGGCTGCAATCGTCACCCCCAAGACTAACTCACCACATTTTTGTGTTTGTTTCCTTTTCATGGCAATGATGTGTGTGCGTCGCTATCTCATGTATATCTTGGCTAACAATGACGCCTCTGTGCAAAAGTTGATGATGCAATCGAAATGAATTCGCAGGTTATCTCGTAAAGGGTCACGAGAGTGACAGCTGCTCAGGGAACAGCAAAAGAGAGAGAGGGGAGCTATCTGACGTTTCCCTCTCGACCGACGGCGATGACGTAATGTGGCGCTGCTCCTACTTTCGGTCGCCGCTCGAGCGATCACCTTCAAATTGATCGCGACTGTACAAAGGCGAACCAAATCTCACCCTCGACAGCCCTTTCACGCTTCCTGAACTCCATGCCGCCCTTGCCAATTTGACCCGTAACACATCGCTAGGAAATGACAAGGTGACCAACAAGATCCTACGAAACCTCCCAGACAAGGCCCTAAATGGACTCCTCGACTACATGAATAACTGCTGGGAAAAAAGGTGAGCTCCCGGCAGAATGGAAGCACACAGAATTCATTATGATCCCAAAACACAACAAGCCACTACAAATCAGCAACCTACGGCCCATCTCCCTTACTTCCTGTGCTGGAAAGCTTCTCGAACACATGGTTCACGATCGCCTCACCACATACCTCGAAGACTCAGGACTCATGCCCGACACAATGTTTGGCTTCCGACAGCTCCTCTCAGCGCAAGATATTTTACTACAGCTCAAGGAAGACCTCTTGGACTACCTAGAACGCCACAAAAAGTTCTCTATTTTAACAATAGATGTAAAAGGAGCCTTCGATAATGTGAAGCATGAAGCAATCCTCCAAAATCTCCAAGACACAAACTGCGGAATCCGGACCTATCAATACGCACACGACTTTCTCAAAGATCGCACGGCTACGGTGGGTATCGGCAACATCCGAAGCGACAAGTTTGAAATGCCCAACAAAGGAACTCCACAAGGGTCCGTCATTTCACCTTTGCTGTTCAATCTCGCCATGCTTAAGCTCCCACAACGACTAGAAGGAATCGAAGATTTAAGCCATGCAATATACGCCGACGAAAAAACGTTATGGACAAAAGCGTCCACAACCGGCCAACAGCAAACTACCCTCCAAGAGGCAATCGATCAGATAGAACAGTACCTCTCAAAATGCGGTCTCCAGTGCGCCCCGAAAAATCATAGCTACTTATACTCAAGGCAAGGACCCGGGGAAGACCACCAGCCTAGGTCGCTCCAGATCCCAACGTAAGACTCAATGGGATCGATATCCCTCAAGTTGGCTCCCTCCGCGTCCTTGGCCTCACAATACATAAAGACGGTTCTGGCGCAGCTACACTTCCGAAGCTTCAAAAGACCTTAACACAAGTAACCTATCTCATTCGGCGTATAACCACCCAAAGAAGAGGACTTAAAGAGCAAGAAACCGTCCAATTAATCCAAGCACTCCATACAAGCCGGATCACATATGGCACCCCGTATCTACTCCTCAAGAAAGCTGAAATGGAAAACTCATCATCATCAGAAAAGCAATCAAGAGCGCACTAGGACTCTCCAGTACGACCTCAACCACGACACTCCTCAAACTTGGCCTCCATAACACCTGGGAAGAAATGAGCGAAGCGCACAGAGCCAGCCAGCTGGAACGCCTTAAGCTGACTCAAACAGGCAGAGCAGTACTTCGCAAACTCGCATACAGCGAAAACATAGCAGACTCAGACGCGAAAGCCCGATTGTCGCCACTTCTTCGTGACTCTATCTCAGTTGCTCCAATACCTCGCAACATGCATGCAACATACCACAAGGACAGAAGACAAGCAAGAGTTAGAGCGCTTAGCAAGAAATACTCAAAGAACCCCAACACGAGATATACAGATGCGGCAAAATACCAGGTAGAAGAGCATACGCATTCACCGTGACCAACAACCAAGGGAAGGAGCTAATCGCTGCCACCGTACCGGCCAGAAATCCAGAAACGGTGGAGGAAGTGGCCATCGTCCTCGGCATCGCCACATGCAAGGACACAGCCATCATCTTGAGCGACTCGCAAACGGTATGTAGAAACCTACGAAAAGGCCGAATTTCTGCCACAGCAGTGAAGATTCTGAAAGAAATAACAAGACGCTAAGAACTACCCGAAACCTACGTCGCATGGACCCCAGGCCACGAACACCTGGCAGGAAACGAAGCAGCACATGCTGTCGCCCGAGAGCATACCAGCCGGGATTTCCTGCCGCACGGTCTCTGGAAAGCGACGAGGCTGGAGGACATTCCCATCAACTACGCCGTAATATTGCAACATTACCGACTGGAAAGTAGACAATATCCTCTACCACATCCAAAATTAAGCAAGGAAGAAGCCACCACCCTCCGCAGACTACAAACGAATACGTATGTCCATGGAATTATCATGCACCAGAAACGCCAGAAACCCCACCACCAGAAACCCCACCAAATTCTCATACCTATGCCGATATTGTGATGTACCAGACACGCTCCAACACATGGTGTTGGTGTGCCCACACCACGAGAAAAACAGTCAAGATGATGCCTCAGAACCGCTACAAGCGATCGAAGAAACGTGGGAGGCAATGTTAAAGGCACAGAGCCTGGAAGATCAGTGAAGTCTGGTGGACCGGGCCCGGGCTGCGGCATTAGCCAACGGCTTTCTGGACTAAGAGAACCGCCCACCTAGGGCTAAGAAAGAACACTTTCTCGCTGTTTCTTACAATAAACGTTCATTCCTCCTCCTCCTCCCCCTCCTCCGCCTCCTCTCGCTCTTCGTCGTCTTTATCCCAGTGCAGGGTAGCTAACCGGAAACTCGCCTGTGGTTAACCTCCTCGCCTTTCCCTCTCCCCCTCTTTCTCTCTCCAAAGGAAACCCATGCGGGTTTCCTTACGGATTTCTCAGAAAGTTTTGCAGTTAATGAAAAATTTGTCCTGGTCCGGGATACGAGCCCGGATGACAATTTGGACGACATTTTTCTTTTTTTTTCGTTTCGCGAACACTGTTCCCTCCACCTTGCGGGATTCCGAAAAATTCATTTGCCATATTCTAATCGACGTGTTAACATTAGCAAGATCGTGTCGCTAATTTTATTTCTCCTTTCACGAGAGCTATAACGCTAGAAAGTTTGCATGCATAATGTGGACCAATTGAGTGCGCCTGTCTGATGTGAGAATCAGGCGACCCGCGATAATTTGAAGTGTCCTAAAATTTTCATATTAACATGTGCAGGTAAACGAAATATTTCAGCTTTCATAATGCATAGTTTTCTAAATGCATTAATAAACTAATTGTAGCTATCTGCGCAGTTCAAATAAATTGACGGTTCATTTCTCGCCTGCATGGGCACTAGATGAACGTGAAATGTTTTCATGTTGGCCTACAATATATTATAGTGTTCCATTATATCAATATCACTCGACAATTTTAGCGACCTTTGGAGAAAAACTTTGCTGAAATTTAGCGACTTTTTACCTTAGTTTAACGACATGCTCGAAAAAAATATGGCAACACTGCATCCCACAGGTCTCGGTGTGCAAACAGTTGATGTCATTGAGCAGCACATCATTAAGGCGTAGCGACTGCAGGGGTAACAGAGCTAAACGTTAGTCTGTAAAGAGGACCGAGGAGTTCACTGGCTACTTTACGATTTAAGTGAAAGCTACAAGAAGTGTGGGATATCTCCGTGAAAGTGGTATAGACGTCCAATGGCTCGATTACACGGATAGTAGCAGCTGTTCATTGATCCCACACAGCTACACTAAAGAAAAAAAGAGGGCAGCCAGTTTCTAACTAAATGGTACAGCAGCGGTTTGCCACAAAGTTTACTAGGATCCTAGTAACCGTAGGTAGTGACTGTTGTAGCGGGTGACAGCGTGGCGGAGCAGATCAGAAGGAAAACGAAGAACTGCTTTATTTCGCAGAGATCGAACTATATATAGGCTGCTTGCCTGATGACGTAACACAAAAGAGCCAATCACGTTTGACACGTGTCAGCGCAGCGCTCCATATCAGTAACGGTACACGTAATACTACCGTAAGAAGCTGGTTAATACGACTAGCACTGGTATTAAGTTTACGAACCATACATAGTAATGGCATCGATAGGTATAGTGGCGTTTTCTACCCCATTAGGTTAGTGAGGCCTGTTTTTTTTGTTTTTTTTTAAGCGGCGCTTTCATCATTGCAAATAAATAATTATTTCGCTTCTGTTTTGAAAGTACGTGTGTTATTATAAACACGTTGGAGATAAAAAAAACAAGGGCTGCATTGCTACACAGCTTAAGGTATATTTAACACCAATCAAATGATGCTACCTAAGGGTCATGCATGGCAGATAGGGTAATTCCATGCGGTAAACTGCACCGTATGTAGATAGGATAAAACGACAAAGGGAAACAACGTATCGCACAATACAATGATCGGGATACTATACGCGACAAAGTTCCTAAGAACGACCTTGTGATCATATCTAGCCACAGCCTTTAGGAGCACAGGTTGATCTGTTGGACACTCGGGTATTTGGATGCATCAATAAATTTATTAACCTATATATGTAAAACGAACAGCGACGTCTGCGGCAACGAAGAAAACATCAAACATATATTTTGTGCCCCTTCCATCGATTTCATTCGGAAAGACAAACACTATCTATCGCATTGCGACGACGGGACGATCGGCCTTTGTCCGTGCAGGCGATACTTGAAGACTGCCCCCATCACTGGTCGGTCCGCAAAGCTGTGAAGGCACCTTTGCCTTTCTTGAGGGCGACTGGCCTGTGTGAACGTCTTTGACTGGGTGGGGCCCTCCGCGCGCGTGCGCGAACTCATCACGTATTTATTTCCCCCCCTCCTCTCTCTATCTCGTCTTTCTATTCCCCTTTCCCGTCCCCCCAGTGTAGGGTAGCCAACCAGACGCATTTCTGGTTAACATCCCTGCCTTCTCTGTTTATTTTCTTCTCCTCCATATATGTGCGCCGCCACGCAACACATGACTATTATTGAAACATAATGATAGGGACTATAGTTTATCTAAACATCGCATTCAGACAGCGACCGCACAATATAAAAGGCCATAGGTAAGACGAGATAGTAACTTTTAGTAACTGCATGGTCTGTCAAACCTATACTAACTACTAAGTAAAGCAAGCACCTAAGTCAGAACTATCGAACGTAGTAAGCAGCTAGTCAACAGGTTGTAATGGGAGGTAAAGTTAGTAACTGCACCTGTTACAACCTTTTTAATAACATTTCTTTTCTAAGAGCGTATACCGGATGAAACAGGTGTTACAGAACCTTCAGTGCTGACGTGATGACGTTGCTAGTAGCAGCACGGGATGTGTTGCAGCGTAAAGCACTTTAATGTTGGCTCGGGGATTTTGATTTGCTCTTTATCGTGACACAGTGGCAGTGATATACCAGGTAGGTAACATCCTGGGAGGAAGTAAAGGTATGGAAGGACACTGGTAGTGAGAAGGGAACAAGGTGCGCCCATTTATAAAGACATGTGTACCAGCAAGAGGATGTTCGTGAATGTTGGCGACATATCGTACTCGACCACGAATCAACTTTTGCGCTTGTAGAATTTGTAGTGAAAGGCGCCTGCTTTCTGCTAGCGTACTCGTAGTTGAAGTGTTGCTCTGGAGAGCAAGACATACGAATGTTTTCGCTTGTGTTCATTCCAAGATCTTGATGCTTGTTCGGTAGAGGCCACGCAAGGCAGTACGCCTTTTATCAAAGGAGTCATTCGCAAAGCGCTGTGACTCAACTGAGCATCCGCCAGCGTTCCGGAAAGCACACAGCTGTGGGCGAAACAGCCCACAGCTGTGTTCTCTCTCGTTGAAGAGCCATCTTCAACAAGATTTAATGGCTAGAAGTAACTCCTCACTTCGGTGATAAATCATGCGCTCTGACAACTATCCAAAAGTGCTCTTCGTGCTTCTAGTCAGTCCACGTGAGTGACACATACTGGTAAACGCAAAAGACGACCAAGGGCATCAACGCTAACTGAAACTGACAAGGTGAAGATTGGAGAAAAAGAGAGTCACTTCACTATACCTTACAATGCAATACTACAATACAATACAATAGTGCCTATAACGAATTCTGATGAAATTAATAAATGAAACTGCGTTCAACCTTCATAGACCGTTTCTGAAAAGAAAAAAGTAAGTCAGCTATAACTTCAAGGTTTCCTCATCTATCAAATGAGTAAGAGATGAAAACTCGACCGAGATTTCGAAAGCACTTACTCAAAATGTTTCTCGAAAAGTTGACGAATTGAAAGTCACCCTATTTTCAAAACATTGTCTGTGCGATGAGTCATTGTGCTTTGAAGTTTGACCGAGAACATCCTAAGCGTACACTGATGGAGAGTTCTCGAGTTCACTAGAAACGACTTATAGGTGTGCCTCGACAAGTATAGAAACCAAATTTCATCGTATATCGATATCGATATATCTGCAGACATAATCAATACATACTCTCGCGGATAAATTAGAAAAGCCAGGGCTGAAACCCAAATTTTGCTGCGGCATCTTTCCTCGTAGCGGTTATCTGAGAGTAAAGTGTAGCACCGCAGAGGGAGCTGGTTTGGCTGCTGACCCAGCTACTTCTATAGACAGTAAAAATAGGAGGCGGAAGTAGATGCACGTTTAGGTACCACTGTATTAATTAGTAATAGGGTACCGGTCATATTGCACATAATAGTGCAATATGATACTTGCACAATTGACCGGCACAGTCGTGAAACGTTATGCCCAGAAATGCCTGGATTGCCAGCGCCGCAAAGCTCCATCCGTCAAGCTGCAGCTGTACTCCTGCATCATGTTCAGATACCGGAAGCGCCGTTCGCACACATTGGCATGGACCTTTGATGTCCATTTCCAATGTCTACTGCCGGCAATAGATGAATAATTGTCGTCACAGATTATCTCGCTCGATACGCCGAATCAGGTGCTATCCAACGGGGAACAGCAGCCGAAGCAGCACGATTTTTCATCGAAGCCGTCGTGCCAAGGCATGGCGCTCCCGCAGCGGTCATAACAGACAGAGGTGGTGGTGGTGGTAACAACTTTATTGAGACTCTGCTCAGTTATGATCTGGCAGGCCCGAGTCCTAGAATGGCCCCTCACGAGGAGCGACCCTTCCGGCCCAGGCAACGAGGGCTTTTTGTACTTTTTCATCCGGCGTTCTGAGCAGCTCTTCCCACGTCTGTTGTGAGGGAGCTGGCAGGAGCGACCTGGGAGGGGGTAAGCCCTCGCACCCCCAAAGAATGTGATTTTGGGTAGCCAATGTTTGATTTGTGCAGTTTTGACATATTGGGTTCCATTGCCCGTTGGTAATTATGGCTAGCCAATGTGGGCTGGGGAACGATTTAGTTTGGATTCGACGCAGGATCGAGGCTTGCGCTCGCGTGAGGCTTGCGTTTGGAGGCGGGTAGATTCGCCTTTTTTATGCTTGTAATAGTTTGTTATTTCGTGGTATGTCGTCGGTGCCTCATCCATGGGATCCGAGTCTGAGGGGCACATCTCCCGGTTGATTAGACCTCGGGCTACCCAGTGCGCCTCCTCATTCCCTTGATTCCCCGAATGGGCAGGGACCCATACGAGTTCAACAGTATTTTCATTTGTAAAGTCCCGTAGGACTCGCGCTGCACAGACGCCTATGCTGCCTCTCGAAAAGTTGACTATTGCCCTTTTGGAGTCGCTTATGATAGTTTGCACGGAGGGATTCATGATGGCCAAAGCAATGGCAGTCTCTTCCGCTTCCACGGTGGACGCTGTTTTTATGGTTGCGGCGTTGAGGATACTTCCCTCTCCGGTCACGACGCTCGATCACTACGTAAGTTTGGTGATTTTGCTTTGCTGCATCGACATAAGCGGTGTGCTGGTTGCTTTGGTACCTTTCTTGAAGGGCCTTGGCTCTGGCAGACCGCCTCTTGTCGTGTCTCCCAGAGAGCATGTTCTTGGGTAACGGTTTTATAACCAAACGGCGTTTGACCGCACCGAGTAATGTCACAGACAGAGGTACTGCGTTCACGGCCGCGCTTCTGGATACTGTTTTGCGACTGAGTGGTACCACTCAGCGAAAGACAACAGCTTATCACCCCCAAACCAATGGGCTGGTAGAACGTTTGAATAAGACTCTGGCAGACACGATGAGTACGTACATCGACGTCGACCACAAGAACTGGGACGAGATTTTGCCTTATATTTGCGTACAACGCGGCTCGCCAAGAGACAACACGCGTGACACCTTTCAACCTCGTTTACGGCCGGGAAGTTACGACAATGTTGGACGTGACGCTGCCACACGGGTGCAGTGCATGATGATGGGACTGGTACCGAGAAGTTTACACAACGCGCAGAGGAAGCCAGGCAGCTTGCGCGTTTGAGAATCCAAGAACATCAGGACTACGATGCCAGACACTAAAATCTTCGGCATAGACCCGTCACGTACAACGTCGGCGACCAGGTGTGGGTTTGGATCCCTATTCGTCGGCAAGGGCTGAGAAGCTCCAGCGGAGATATTTCGGATCATACACAGTTCTGCGCTACATCGGTGATGTGAATTATGCAGCTGTTCCCAAGAGCCCCCATCACTGACGATTGACGACTGTAAGACTCCGACGACTCCAACAAGAGCTGTTATCCGTGCTGTACTCTGGATTTCTCGTCTCCTATTAGAACGTGGCAGTATTGAATAGAACTTATAAAAACAAATTCAGCTTTAATTCAATGGTGTTGCGAGCCTATAAATACAAACAAGCGTGCTTTATTCCGTTGAATATAAATTATACTTTCCAGAAATGTTTTTTTTTTTCATTTTTCTTTACTTCTTAAGAACGCGTGCGGAATTCTATAGGCCGCGGTCGATCTTTATGGCCACTTGCTGGAGTGGAGCTAACGCGTCTGGACGCCCTTGGTGCGTATTCAAGGCTCCACTGGCTCTACGTCGAAGGGCGCTTTCAGCCTCCTCATGACATGTTTCTTCGTACCAGGCTTTTATTCCGGCTGGTAAGCGAGAGGCATTTGAAATGAGGCACGCGCAGAGTGCCGCCTTTGAGTGAGCCTCAAGCAACGCTGCAACGGGCATAACTCGTTGCTCAGTGTGCACTGAAGAACTGAAAGGGTCAGATATACGATAACTTTCCTCGTGGTCAGTTGATAAAGGGCTTCTCTCATACATCGTGTATCAACTATTTGAAGTGCATCAGGATCTGCGGCGCCAAACGCGCATTTCGGTGGCCATACGTGTTTCCGGTGTATTATTCACCGGTGTAGCATCGGAGTCCAATTAGAAGGGTGCCGCCGCTGTGATATCGCTTCACGGGGGCCAAGCGCGCGCTTATTGTTGCGCCGCTCAGGCGACGCGACTCGATCGCCGCAGGTGCCGGTGATTGTTGTCGCGACCAGTCGCGACTGTGGCCCCGTGTCGACGCTGTCTGCTGCCGACATACACGCGCGTGATAAGCGATCACATGCAATCGGGACGCGTATGGGGTACTGCTTGCTGTGGCGAGCACCGAGTAGTAATAGCGGCATGCTTATCGGTCAAACCCGAGGTACACCCTGAGCGCCAGCACACCGTACGTTCCGGGCGCGGACGTTATCTGTTCATGCACCATGCACTGACGCCTTCCCTGTTTATATGACGCACATTCGCCACTCTGGCGCGACAACGCTGCTGCACGGAATGCGACGCCCGATAAGGCTGGCTTCAAGCTGCACGATATCAGTCGTCAAACTTAGGGCAGGCATTGTAAGGTCGCAGTCCTGTTGTACACTGGAGAGCGAGTTACGAAAGAAGACGAATGGAGGAATGCTGGATGCCACCGGGACTGATGACAAACTCCTTTTTGCTCGCATATATGACATTCTTTCGCGCTCACCAGAGAAGCCTCTGAGGCGTCTCGCCCCACGACGTGCTTGGGGCGAGATGTCGTATGTGTGGATTGAGGTGCGTTTTCAAGCTCCGCCTGTACGTGGTTGTCTTCGCACTGATTCAGAAATAAACCCCGGACGGGTCCACAGATTCCTCGGGGAGCCTTTCGTGCGTACTGGAGCTCACGCTGGACGGAAACTTACAAAACTGGTTCTCGTTTGTACACACTTGGTTTGTGTGTTTGGCTAAGGTGTGATAAGCAATATATCTGCAGCATTCAACATAATCAGCCGTATAAGTACCGACTGTGATGTAGGAAACTTCCGCTAATCGACCCGCCGAACCAGACTTATATATAAGTACCTATCCGCCGAGAGCCAGATGATGCTGCGAAGGTAAACTGGGAGCAGGCAGAGTCTCAGTCCCTTCTAGTTGCTTCAAGTCGCTTCGAGCTCCTCGCCAATAGCTGCACCGATATTTTAGCAAGTGGGGTGTGACATACGGCACCGTTATATATATATATATATATATATATATATATATATATATATATATATATATATATATATATATATATATATATATATATATATATATATATATATATATATATATATTCAACTAACTTTAGCCAGAGTTTAAAAATATGCCAATGTCACGTAGCTGGACAGAACAAAGGTAATGTTGATTGCCCTCGCTTGGAGATACTCAAACTATATATTTTTTTCATTCAGCCTATTTAGAGAATGAAGTGTCAATGAGAAAATCGTAGAGCAAAATGAAAAACTCCCGATGCAGCTTTCTGTTCCTCAATACGTGCTACATGAAAGTGTTTTTCCGAGCGTGAAAGTGCCCGCGAATACACGCAATGTGCCTCGAGCAGCCAGTCGCGCGGCAATTTTGCCTGCACTTGCGGGCTTCTTTCACGCTCGAAAACCACTTTTACGTAGCACGTATTGAGCAACAGAAAGTTTCGTCGGGAGCTTTTCAGGTTGCTCTAGAATTTTCTCATTTACACTTTTCATCTAATTATAATATTTGAGAAGTTGATTAATTAAGACTAATTATCTAATTAAGTGGAATGAAAAAAATATGAGTATCTCCAAGCGACCGCAAAACAACACCATACCGTTGTTCTGTCCAGCCACATGGCATTCGCATATTTTTTAAAACTCCGGCTAAGGTTAGCTGGGACACCCTCTGTATGCGTGCGTGTGACACGGATAGAGCAGCGCTATCTAGCTTCCATGTATACGCGCCAAACACGCGCCTATCTCGAGGCGGCGACCCGAGTTGGGGTCGGCACTTGGTTTGCACGCCGCGATACGTAGCGGGACACCCCCTTTTGTCGCGCCGATGGGACTCGACGACCAATGTGGGAGCCACTCGAACGGAGCAGAGTGCACGTGTGCTCCGCGTCGCGCCACGAGCACGGCGTCTTGACGAGAGGAAATGAATGAATGAATGCCGGGCGGTGTTACGCGCCGAAACCACGATTTGATTATGAGGCACGCCGTATTGGGGGCACTCCGGATTAATTTTTGACCACCAGGGGATCTTTAACGTGGCCCCGATGCAAGGGACACGGGCGTTTTTGTATTTCGCCACCATCGAAATGCGGCCGCCACGGCCGGGGTAAATCTCTCTCTCTCCTCAACCCGCCACCGCGGCGGGTTGAGGAGAGAGAGAGATTTACGACTAATTACGTGGTGCTTTGATGAGGAGACACCGCGTTCTATGAGCTGGGCAGACTCGTGATCGATATCCGAAGCATGATAACTTGAAGCTAAACGCTTGACAGAAATATAGTATAGTCTGGATGGGCTCAGGACACAAAGCAACCAACCTCAGGCGATTCCTTTGACTATAATGATTTACCGATGTGTCGAAGCTAACGCGGCTTCTTTCGCCGTGGAAACTCTCCGCAGGCTCCTCAGCTTTTTATTTATTTTTTTTTTTTCAGGGAAGCGAGCTGGCCCGTCGAGAATTATTTCTATAGTCAAAGAGATTGCTCTAAATCTGCCTGCTTTGTGTTCACTTAAATGCTTGACGGAGTGGTTCATCAGAAACCGCGGAGCGGCTCGAATGGATGACGGGAACAAGTCTCGAAGAGGTAAAGCGGGCTAATTGGTTGAGAACTTTCATTCATATTTGCAGCCCAGTATTGCAGAAGACACGCACCGGCCGCGGTGGCTTAGCGAGTGTTACGCTACTAAGCACGAGGTGGCTGGATCAAATCCCGGCCGCATTTCGATGGGGGCCAAATAGAAAAATGCCCGTGTCCCGGGAATTGAGGGCACGTTAAAGATCCGCTGCATGGTGGTCAATAATAACCCGGGGTCCCCCACTACGGCGTGCCTCGTAATCAAATCGTGGTTTAGGCACGGCCAAACCCCGGAATTCAATCAAATTCAATTCAATTGCAGAAGACACGCACACAAAAAGCGATATGTGACCAAGCACGTCTGTTGTCTCGACAGGTAATAAGAAAGGCCGTAAGAAGTAATTAATTTTCTTTTGGTGTCAGAAGTGGCCACGAGATGGCTTTCGGTAGACGATAAACATAGACATTTTCGACTAGAGTTTCCTGGGCCATCACCATACTGCTCCCTTTACGGTTGCGTGGCAACGTAAGCACCGGTCCAAATGATAATGTACGCAGCATGTGCGCTTTATGCATCCATCCACTCGCAGCTTTCCAGAGAGGGGCTCTACATAGGAAGCCTACATGCGCGCGTATTGGGCTCCGAGAGGGGTGTTGCTGCATGCGAAATATAGAAATATGCGAGTGCCACGTAGCTGGACAGAACCAAAGTAACGTTGTTTGCCGTCGCTTGCAAGCAAGTCAGACTTTTTTTAATGTATCTCGCCTAATTACATAATTAGTCATCATTCAATAATTAGCTTATCAAATATTATAATGAGGGCGAAATTGTCGATCAGAAAATTGTAGGTTGTCAAGAAAAAGTTTGGGGGACGCTTAAGCTTGGCCTATAAGAGTGGAACGCGACAGCGTTCAACGACTCCTTACTGCTTTTCATACTTCCCGGCAACTGCAGCTTATGTCACCGTAACGTTTACCGGGACCCGCCGCGGTTGCTCAGTGACTATGGTGTTAGGCTGCTGAGCACGAGGTTGTGGGATCGAATCCCGGCCACGGCGGCCGCATTACGATTGGGGCGAAAAAACCCGTATACTTCGATTTAGGTGCACGTTAAAGGACCCCAGGTGGTCGAAATTTCCGCAGTCCTCCACTACGGCGTGCCTCATAATCGGAAAGTGGTTTTGGCACGTAAAACCCCATAATTTTTTTTTTTTTACCGGGAAACGCTGGCTGTGAACGCTATGCACAAAGGGGAGAGCTTTCTGGTAGAAACGCGGCCTCTTGCGTGGGTCGACCTCCTGTTATTGTTTCGCACTTTTAATATTTCAATCTGAAAAGAGATAACATAAAGGACATGGGCTGTCGGTGTTTTTTTCCATTACATTTGTGTGTGGGCTGCCGTTGTCAATATTCCGGCGGATAACATTGTAAAGAATGAAAGACAAGGTATGAGCAATTTTGGTGGTAGAGAAGTGGTTCGGTATGTGTGGTTCGGAATTTGGTGCGAATTTGTTTTCGCGGAAGCGACGTCCAATGCCGACGCCGGATTTTCTGCGACACGGGCTCCTTAACGCTGTCGCGTTAAAATTCCCGATCCGTGTTTTTCCGAGCGTGAAAGGAGTCAAGCGACTAGTCGCACTGCACTTTTTCGTGTTTTGCGGACTTTTTTACCGGGATTCCGGGATTCGTTTTCCGGGATTCGAATCCTTTTTTTTTTTTTTGTTTCAGAAAGGGGCAACGCAAAGTTCAGTGAACTGACGGAACGTTAACGCAATGACGACAAAAGGAAGGGAGGAGAGAAGTGAACGCGTACATTTTGCGACAGGGTCATCTTCAGAGCTGCCCCAGGCAGCGTCGCAATTAAGGAACAAATGTTGTTAATTGCTTCTTCTCTCTGACACCAGCCACGCGGTGTAACTTGCGCTCTCCACTGGCACATAGTATACAAAGGACGAAAGGCACGAGTTCGCGCCCGCTGCGCGACAATGCGTCACCTTCTGTCTCAACAGTGCACATGTTTGCAGGCAGTAGAAACGCGCATTCGCGGCACGCGCTCGACCTCGGGTTTGGACATGTAGCCCACTCGGCGCAATCCTGCAGTTCGTGGGAGGCCGCATTTGCGCGCACGTGGTTTTGATCCGCTTGCGCGGGCCCGTATGTAACGTTGTATATAGTGCTATACATTCCAGAGAGCGGCCTTGGGCAATCGCTGCGCCGCGTGGATAATTGAAAACGGCCGCACATCCGCTCCTGTCAATCACGTGTGCCCAGTGGAACTGCGTATCTGCAATCAGAGACACCCCTCCTTCACACGTACACTTTCTAATATATGTGCTCACACAGCGCGCACGCTGCATGTGCTGCATAGAGTGAAACGTGTGTATCTATAGATCGCAAGCCGATTTCTCGCTGTATGTGCAATCAATAGGTCTTTTGTGTTTGCTCGTAGTCATTCTTTTCTCTCAGTGCCTTTCTGATACTCGTAACACACTATATCTGATACACATGCATTCTGGACGTTACATCGGTCGCTATCGAGATTAACCTTGCCGGGACCCGTTCGCGATGAATAACAGCCGCGTGCAGCGACACGCGAGCGACTGACTCAGCTTTTCATTTCGTGAACTTCCGCGAACTTTGTTGCTTTTTTTTTTTTCATTGAAGAGCACGCAACGCGCTCCGTTTGCTCCTACTTGTGTAACACCCTCTTACTGCGTCAAAAAAATGGTCCTCGACGAGTTCAGCAGCGATGTAGCGCTGCAGTGCGCACTGAAAACAATCTGATGTGCTTCTCTGCAACCGGATCGATGCCGTTCGCGCTTTGGTGGCGCGCCAGGCGGCTCTTCGGTATATAGCACGCGATGTCAGTGGTTATGGCGTTCTTCTGCGGGAGGGCACGAGGTCGCGAGCTGATTGCCTCTGTATATAGTGGCCACTGGCCACCGCTTGGGCGGAATGCAAAAAACGCTCGTGCACGGAGATTTAACCCCAGATACAACCCAACATCCAAGGGTCACGAGTTCAAATCACCAGTTATGTTCCTTTTTTTTCCTTTCTCTTTCTTTTTTCTTTCTTTTTAATGTCTTTTCCTTTATTTTATCACTGTACGGGAACCCTCCTGAAATAAAAAAATAAGAGAGATATATATCTTCAATTATGTATGGCCACACATGTGCAGGTCATAAATACCAGGTTCTCTAGCCGAGTGCCATCCGTGCGGTATAACCGAGCTCAGATTGGTCCACCTTGACTGATCAAATAGGGCACCACTGTAGGTTAAATGAGGCGTACAACTCCTGCGGGACCCGCCGTGGTTACTCGGTGGCTATGGTGTTAGACTGCTGAGCACGAGGTCGCGGGATCGGATCCCGGCCACGGCGGCCGCATTTCGATGGGGGCGAAATGCGAAAACACCCGTGTACTTAGATTTAGGTGCACGTTAAAGAACCCCAGGTGGTCGAAATTTCCGGAGTCCTCCACTACGGCGTGCCTCATAATCAGAAAGTGGTTTTGCCACGTAAAATCCCATAATTTAATTTTTAATTTAACTCCTGCGGGGACGGTAGAGCATCCACCTCCCGTGCAAGAGGGCCGTGATTCAAATCCCGGGCCGTACAATTCTCCACCGGAAAATACCAGAAAAAAAAAACGTGTGTTGAGAAAATTGCACAAACAGGCCTGGAGTGCGGCCTGATCCCGGTGACCAGAACCGGTAACGCACTCTCTCACCAGAGCAGGATTGGCCACCCTGGTGCAGTACTTGGCCACAACCTCCTATATGAACACAACAATCAAACCCCGGCCCTCAGTCCCCAGCAGCTGCGAAGCAACTGACCACGGCGGCGTTCAGACCTTCGACGCTGCAGAGGGTGCTAATAATCCCTGGCTCCGGACAGGCCGCCATTGGAATATGAACCTGGCAATGTTTAACGCTAGAACGTTATCTAGTGAGGCGAGTCTAGCAGTGCTATTGGAGGAATTAGAGGGCAGTAAATGGGATATAATAGGGCTCAGTGAACTTAGGAGGCCAAAAGAAGCATATACAGTGCTAAAAAGCGGGCACGTCCTGTGCTACCGGGGCTTAGCAGAGAGACGAGAACTAGGAGTCGGATTCCTGATTAATAAGAACATAGCTGGTAACATACAGGAATTCTATAGCATTAACGAGAGGGTGGCATGTCTTGTTGTGAAACTTAATAAGAGGTACAAAATGAAGGTTGTACAGGTCTACGCCCCTACATCTAGTCATGATGACCAGGAAGTCGAAAGCTTCTATGAAGACGTGGAATCGGCGATGGGTAAAGTCAAAACAAAATACAGTATACTGATGGGCGATTTCAATGCCAGGGTAGGCAAGAAGCAGGCCGGAGACAAGTCTGTGGGGGAATATGGCATAGGCTCTAGGAATAGCAGAGGAGAGTTATTAGTAGAGTTTGCAGAACAGAATAATATGCGGATAATGAATACCTTTTTCCGCAAGCGGGTTAGCCGAAAGTGGACGTGGAGGAGCCCGAATGGTGAGACTAGAAATGAAATCGACTTCATACTCTGCGCGAACCCTGGCATCATACAAGATGTAGACGTGCTCGGCAAGGTGCGCTGCAGGGACCATAGGATGGTAAGAACTCGAATTAGCCTTGACTTGAGGAGGGAACGGAAGAAACTGGTACATAAGAAATCAATCAATGAGTTAGCGGTAAGAGGGAAACTAGAGGAATTCCTGATCAAGCTACAGAACAGGTATTCGGCTTTAACCCAGGAAGAGGACCATAGTGTTGAAGCAATGAACGACAATCTTATGGGCATCATTAAGGAGTGCGCAATAGAAGTCGGTGGTAACGCCGTTAAACAGGAAGCCAGTAAGCTATCGCAGGAGACGAAAGATCTGATCAAGAAACGCCAATGTATGAAAGCCTCTAACCCTACAGCTAGAATAGAACTGGCAGAACTTTCTAAGTTAATCAAGAAGCGTAAGACAGCGGACATAAGGAACTATAATATGGATAGAATTGAACAGGCTCTCAGGAACGGGGGAAGCCTAAAAGCAGTAAAGAAGAAACTAGGAATAGGCAAGAATCAGATGTGTGCGTTAAGAGACAAAGCCGGCAATATCGTTACTAATATGGATGAGATAGTTCAAGTGGCTGAAGAGTTTTATAGAGTTTTATATATACAGTACCAGTAACACCCACGACGATAAGGTGAGAGAGAATAGTCTAGAGGAACTTGAAATCCCACAAGTAACACCGGAAGAGGTAAAGAACGCCTTGGGAGCTATGCAAAGGGGGAAGGCAGCTGGGGAGGATCAGGTAACAGCAGATTTGTTGAAGGATGGTGGGAACACTGTCCTAGAAAGATTGGCCGCCCTATATACACAATGCCTCATGACCTCGAACGTACCGGAATCTTGAAAGAACGCTAACATAATCCTAATCCATAAGAAAGGGGACGCCAAAGACTTGAAAAATTATAGACCGATCAGCTTACTGTCCGTTGCCTACAAAGTATTTACTAAGGTAATCGCAAATAGAATCAGGAATACCTTAGACTTCTGTCAACCAAAGGACCAGGCAGGATTCCGTAAAGGCTACTCAACAATAGACCATATTCACACTATCAATCAGGTGATAGAGAAATGGGCGGAATATAACCAACCCTTATATATAGCCTTCATTGATTACGAAAAAGCATTTGATTCAGTCGAAACCTCAGCAGTCATGAAGGCACTACGGAATCAGGGTGTAGATGAGCCATATGTAAAGATACTGGAAGCTATCTATAGCGGTTCCACAGCCACCGTAATCCTCCACAAAGAAAGCAATAAAATCCCAATAAAGAAAGGCGTCAGACAGGGAGATACGATATCTCCAATGCTATTCACAGCATGTTTACAGGAGGTATTCAGAGACCTGGAGTGGAAAGAATTGGGGATAAAAGTTGATGGAGAATACCTTAGCAATTTGCGATTCGCTGATGATATTGCCTTGATTAGTAACTCAGGAGACCAATTGCAATGCATGCTCACTGACCTGGAGAGGCAAAGCAGAAGGGTGGGTCTGAAAATTAATCTACAGAAAACTAAAGTAATGTTTAACAGTCTCGGAAGAGAACAGCAGTTTACGATAGGTAGCGAGGCACTGGAAGTGGTAAGGGAATACATCTACTTAGGACAGGTAGTGACCACGGATCCGGATTATGAGACTGAAATAACCAGAAGAATAAGAATGGGCTGGAGTGCGTTTGGCAGGCATTCTCAAATCATGAACAGCAGGTTGCCACTATCCCTCAAGAGGAAAGTGTATAACAGCTGTGTCTTACCAGTACTCACCTACGGGGCAGAAACCTGGAGGCTTACGAAAAGGGTTCTGCTGAAATTGAGGACGACGCAACGAGCTATACAAAGAAGAATGATAGGTGTAACGTTAAGGGATAAGAAAAGAGCAGATTGGGTGAGGGAACAAACGCGGGTAAATGACATCTTAGTTGAAATCAAGAAAAAGAAATGGGCATGGGCCGGACATGTAATGAGGAGGGAAGATAACCGATGGTCACTAAGGGTTACGGACTGGATTCCAAGGGAAGGGAAGCGTAGTAGGGGGCGGCAGAAAGTTAGGTGGGCGGATGACATTAAGACGTTTGCAGGGACAACATGGCCACAATTAGTACATGACCGGGGTAGTTGGAGAAGTATGGGAGAGGCCTTTGCCCTGCAGTGGGCGTAACTAGGCTGATGATGATGACAGTTAAAATTAACCCTCTAATTAAAAATTAAATATAAATTATAGGATTTCACGTGCCAAAACCACAATCTGATTATGAGGCATTGGCGTTCCAGTTACTTGTGTGCTGGAGCGCATGAAACAACGTTTTGTGGACAAATTAACTGGAACGTCAATGCATTTCTCCGCAAAGTTCGGGAATTTGTATCTCGAAACTCGTGCCATCTTGAAAATTCGTTCCAGGTGGATCCGCCTTGCGAACTCCACGGCTAGAATTTGTAAATTGCAATATGGGTCATAATGTAGTTAGTTAAAAACATAATTAGTGATTTTTTTATTAATTAGCCGATTTCGCGTCTCAATCGATTGTGCAAGTATTGTCCGCCGCTTCGAGTAGACCAGCTCATGAACTAGAATTGTGATATATGCCGCAGGCAACTTTTAAAGATTTTGGGAAGTGCTCGCTGAAACACCACACACACACACACACACACACACACACACACACACACACACACACACACACATATATATATATATATATATATATATATATATTATAAAACCGAGACCGATCAAGTTGTCCAGCGCTGTTTATTCCAAAAAAGGCGACGCCCCAGCTCACGCGCGAAGAAGTAGAAGAACAGGGAAGATGATGATGGCTATGTACAAATGAAAACGACGAAGTACGTTAATAGTGCTTACAATATATATATATATATATATATATATATATATATATATACATATATATATGTATGTATATATGTGCATGCAGTCGGAAAACTGAAGTTCGGGTTTGCGGATTTTTTAGGTCCTATGATAATTAACATAGACAAAATGAATTTGCTGAAATGGGCTAATTGAATGCGCTTTACAGATCTTGTATAATGTCGCCACAAATATCAATAAACAAACAATCAAGTAAATAAACAAATAAATAAATTAAAATAGCGGTGCGGAG
Organism: Dermacentor andersoni; assembly: GCF_023375885.2. Lineage (NCBI taxonomy): Eukaryota > Metazoa > Arthropoda > Arachnida > Ixodida > Ixodidae > Dermacentor > Dermacentor andersoni. The sequence continues at coordinate 199,363,652 of NC_092814.1, forward strand.
TAAGTGCTTTTCGCTTCCAATTAAGCATAGCTATAACTGCTTTGAGCAGTGAATGATTTGAGAATTCGATAGGTGTGCAAGCTTGTATATAATTTTTTTTTTTTTTTGTAATCTTCCTCTCGCTCTCGCCACAGGTTGTTCTGTCGAAACACCCGCAAAAAGTGCGCCCTTGCGAAATGGGCGAAACTCCTCGGAATGCGCCGCCGCTCGACCCGTCGTTTCCGGTGCTTCGCTGAGGACGCTTCAAGCGGGACGCCTAAAAACCGCGCGCCCCACCTCAGGTGTGCGTGTGTGTGGGGGGGGGGGGGGGGGGGGGGAGGCGTCAACCTCAACCGCGACAGGCAACGAGCGCCTTCGCACCGGCGTCGTAGATGATCGTCGCGCTTTGCTCCTTGCCCTGTTCGCTGATACATACATAAAAGGCATTGCATAGCGGTGGGTCGCAAAGTGCAGGACGTTGCCTCTCTTTGGGGGGCACTTCTTCGACCCTACGTCGAACCACCTTCCCACCAAACAGGTGCATCTTTCTAGAGTATTGTTTGTTTGTTTGTTTTTGCGTGTTTGTTTGCTTGCTTGCTTTGCTTGCTTGCTTGCTTGCTTTGTTTGCAAAAAAACTTACAGACCCGAATGGAATTCATGCAGGAGGGGCACCTAGCACAATATATACTAGTCGGCAGCAACGAAAGTACAGACAATCATGGTAGGAAAGGATAAGAAACTATAACATAGCAACTATAACATGGTCTAACCGAAACTGCCACCCTTCAAAGGATAAGGCAGCTGTGTCTTTCCACTTTAGACCGGGGCACGCCACCTCCACAACAAATGGCCGTGTTCTCATTGGTCAGCGTCTGTGATCCGGACTGAGTGACCGAATGATATACCCAGTGGACTTTGTCTTCTTCTTTTAATCTTTCCGTCCCATTTTCCCTTTCCCCAGTTTAGGGTAGCCAACCGGGCGCAGTCCTGGTTAACCTCCCTAACTTTGATTTATCATTTGCTCTCTCTCTCTCTCTCTCTGTCTCTCTCTTTCTCTCTCTCATCGGTGGTGTAGATTGCTCAGCCATGCACCTGCGAATGTTTATTCCAAGCGATATTGCAGGAAACACTGCAAGACGTACTGCGCATAATATTGCGCCGGCCTCGATGCTAAACCAGAAAGAACTTGCACCTGAACAACTATGATTCGCTAACAACTGCTTGCATGGTGTCTGATCTAAAAACTAACGTCAAATTGAAACAACTTAAACAAAGCCAGGGGTAAAAAAGAGAAAAACAGAGTAGGAAATATAAAAGAAGACACTACGTCCTTCCACTTCACCACCGGAAACGCCATTTATACGTGAAGTAGCAGGTTCACATCCATATGACGTGCTCGAACGATGACTTGGCGCAAACCACTGGGAAAAAAAGAGACTTACGGCTTTTTACTTGCCTGAAATGTTGAAGCGCCCGAGCACCCTTTAGTTCTGCGAGGTGTGTGTTTCACAAAAACGCCCTCTTAGCATCCTGAAATTATTCAATTAATGCGGTACGGGTATTAATTCTGCTAACGAATGCACCATGCATTTTCGAAGTTTTCAGAGAAATTAAAGGTGCACAAATGGTGTTTCAACATCGACTCCACCCTCGAGAGAGCAATTTTTCCTGAGTGTGTAGAGTGTCCAAGGCCAGCGGTCAGGCGCAGTCTATATAATATTTTAAGCAGTCGTGGAAGTTGACGTGCGGATGCTTTGGATTGAGGACCGAGTCGGGACCGACTGCGTAGGAAGGCTCGGTCTACAGTGAAGCGGTTGGGAGCTGAGTCGACTATTTTCAGCATGAGCATAACGTTACGCCATGAATTAATATGAATCGCTTTTTCGTGAAGTGTATACCTTTACGTAGTTCATGCTCTCAACAGTACTGAGGGCAGTTCCATCTGGTGTTTAGTTTCCGCGGAGACAATGGTGTCGAGGAACTTGCTGTAATTTAACAGAGTGACCCGCGACGGTGGCTTTGTGATGACGACAACCGATATCTCGAGTGAGGAATTCCGAGTCCTGTTCACGCTGCGTATATGCGTTTTGCAGCGCGGTTATTAAATGACGCGACGCCCTGTATGAGGGTTGTCGAGGAATGTACTATGTATATATATACGTGAACAACAGGTCCTCGAGTCCATAAAGTTATGCTGTTGTGCTTTATGTCACTTGCTCGAGGCGATCCGTCACCCGTCGCCTTGCAGCCTGCGCACGGCGAAAAGGCCTCATGAAGAACCCGGGGGTTGACGAACCGTCAGTCAAGATGCGGTTCGTACCAGAGTGATGGTCAAGGGGGAAGCGATGGTTATCCCGGCGCTTAGAATAACCAGCGTGTATCACTGCAGTCAACAATTACGAGAACTTCCAAGCAGCCCGTGTTTGTAGCCTGGAATTTTGAAGACCGCGAGTCTCTTTGCAAGTGCACGCTGCACGGAAATTGGATGATTTTAATTTCTCGCGCCTCCAATTCCAATATCCCGTAAGCTTTTCAGTCGACAGCGCCTATATGCGGCGAGGCAAACACAAATGAATGAATGAAACCGGAAACAGACTTTTACAGCTGTGGATCTAAAGCCAAGGGTCTGATTCTGATGGTCACCTGCGAGATCCATTCAATTCGCGCTATTCATTTAGAGCTGCTGTCGGGGTTTCCGAAGAGCCCAAGGGCCTCCCTGAGGGCCACGCGCGCCATTCGCGTCCGCACAACTATTTTGTTTTCGTCAGATGACAGCTGTAAAGAACCGCTGCGCGCCGGAATTTGCAGTCCCGTTATCTCAGTCGCGGCATTTTGTGTCTGCATGCAGTGCAACCGCGTTTCTTGTATCCCCAGCTCCCCCCGCCCCACTTCCCGCCCGCCACGCTATGACCGCGTTTGGGCATGCGCTCGCGCACACAAGGACGCACAAAAGTTTCACCAAAAGCCCCGAGGGTCTCGAGCAAGTGGAGAGGACCAGGAACTGAACATGACAGGACACCTTTTTTTTATTTACTTCCTGCATATCAAAAGAGAGCGCCGACGGTAAACTCCCAATCCTACAACTATGTTGCATGAATGACAAGGGATATTTGTATACATACACACCCATATATACGTATGCCTCGGCTGAGTGAGTCCGTGGGATCGAAACACGCTGCTTTCCAATTAGGCACCGGTTAAAACTGAGTGGCTTAATACAGGTGGCTTCCGGCTCGATATTCACATTTTTTTCGTGGGTGAACAGCATGGGGAAAGGAGCCTGCTCTCACCCGTCGAAACCCTGTGGTCATAAACAAAGGGGGTCTGGACCACTTCCATAGTTGTTGTTCTTTTTTCCGGGTATTGTGGAACTGACACACCAAGTCACTCAACTAGCTTAATGAGAGAACGCAATAGCACAACGCTACAACCGCGCCAAAAATTTAATAAGCTAAAATTATTCTTCTCATATTAAAAAAAACAACAAACTATCGTTTCACCCTTAATCAGATACCTGAAGTCACTGCTATCGTGGCTGACAAGACATCGCCATTTTGACTAAATCCTTTTAGTGCCAAAGCTAAAATTTGTTTTCATTTTCATTTTTTTTTTCGGTGCGTCCAAATGGAACGTTTACCTCTGCAAGCATTAAGTAGCACTGAAGTTGTTACACTTCTTAAATTCTAATTTGTGGCTCGTACAGAGTTTTTGTCTGGAACCACATTTGTCTATTGCTTGTAGAGAGCGCTTGTAAGGTTGCTTCTAGTTTTTCCCTGTTTAGCCCTTCATTTATTTCTTAAATTTTTATTTAGTACACACTGCAATCCGAAGACCATGTGTCTCTCGTCGTCCCGTGTTCGTTCGCGCTTTTAAGCTTAATACACTTTATCTTCTTCTCTCTTTCCTGCTTTTCACATCTTAACGCTATCTTCGCTCAAATTGTTTCACCTTGGTGCTCATGTATAGATAAACTGAAGCGCTGAGGAGCGTCCCCAGTTCTAATTCAGGCTGCACGTCCTTTTCTTTATCTTATTTCTTGATTTTTTTTGTTACACATCTCGGGAAAACTCGTCGGGATTGCTTCGACGGACGTCCGAAAGACTATAGGGTAGTCATAGAATAAATATGTTGTTGTAAAAATAAAACGTAGGGTCCATTTGGTCAAAACACACATTAAAGGAAAGAGTGCAATTACAATAAAAAATGTCACCCTTTCAAGTGGGTGTATTAGTTCGCCTAAATCCCTTTTATTGGGTGTAAGGGGGTTAGTTATAGACACAAGAAAACACCGTTAAGGGTACAATTTTCCTTAGTGTGTACCGATCTGCAATGTGGCAACTGGGGTTGTATTGAAACGGTAGAGATTTTTATTAAGAATACGTAGTTTGTACATACGAAAAAAACCTTTAGTTAAGTCAAATGCACGCAATATGCCAGACGCCACCAGCGCCGAGAATCGTATTGTTCGCAGCCAGCGTAAGGCTTTAAACTTTCTCTCTGCTTCTGACCTCCGACTAAAGGCGAATAGGAATAGCATTGGAAAAGGCGCCGATGCGAAATCCGAGTCCTTGTTTCATTGCTATCCTTCTCATAATGCGCCATAACCATATAACCGAGAGCAGCAACCTATCTGATACGGGCTACTTAGTAGACCGGACTTCCAGTCGTGAACGGCACGTTATATTTCACTTTGTCTATTTCATGTATAGGTACATGAAAATATTCGGTATTCGACTCGATATTCGAAAGTCGTTCTGCTACAATGTTCCTATTCGATTCGATTGGGAAATTTCACTGTTCGAACAGCCCTCTAGTGTTCGTATGTAGATATTCATTTCAGCTCCTTTGCCCTACGAGTTTCCCGTTCTCTGCGGGCAGCGCAGCTATAGCTGTCAGCTGAGTCCTCGGTAGCTTTGGCAGACATCAATCCTATGGAGGCCAAACAGCCTGGTGAGCGCGCTCTCGAGGTGGGTGCGCAAAGTGGCGGCCGGAAATCAGGGACGCGCTCTCCCGAGTAGTAGTAGTAGAAACATTTATTTCGAAGGAGAAAAAAAAGTAGTTGTCGAAGACTTGGGCGGTGGATGGAGAACTCATTTCAGAGCCCCTCTGGCCTGTGCTGCTGCTCTTGCCTGCTGTACCAGGCTGCGCTGGGTTGTCAGGTCCGAGCTGGACAGAGAGGCCTCCCACTGCTCCTTCGTTTGAAGTGTTCGTAAGTGTATGGGCTTGTCCCCCGTGCACCCCCACGTAACATGGAAGGCGGTGGGGTGACCGTCGCACCATGGGCAGGTAGGTCTGTAGCGTTCTGGAAACAGAATGTGATATTTATACAGGTTGGGGAAAGTGTCCGTCTGGAGTTGTCTCCAGTCGCGGGCTTCCTGCGCAGTAAGTTGTCTATGTGGTGGTGGTAGGAACTGGGGCATGAGGCGTTGGTGATGGAGCCTAATATTATAGATTGTTGACATATGTTGAAGTAGTGAGTGGTCGGGGGAGATTGTGTTTTGATCCGCTCGGCTAGTGTAACCTCGAGCTAGACCGTCAGCTATCTCGTTCCCTTCCAACCCAGAGTGTGCGGTGGTCCAAGTGATCTGGTGTTTAACGTGAGTGTTTGATCCTGGGCTGCTTTGAACAAGGTGGAGCAGTCTTTTATGGATTCTTCCTGCTAGGAGGAGCCGACAAGCTGCCTGCGAGTCGGTGATAATATGAAGGGATTGGTTGATAGCATTCCCGTGTTGTATGGCGAGTGCTATCGCAGCCACTTCTGCTTCCAGGACGGAGCAGTTCGATATGGTTAGACTTGTGATTTCTTGATGATTGGATCCCACCACAGTTGCTACCGCTGCATGTCCATCGGGAGGTCCGTACAAGGCTCCATCTACGTAGACGGCCCTGCCGCTTCTTCCCATTGTCCGTCTTATGTAGTTCACTCTTGCTGTTCTTCTGCCTTCGCAGGAGTGGGACGACATGTTCTTTGGGATGGGAGCTACGTGCAGGCGTGCTCTGTCTTTTGTTGGAATGTTAGGGGTAGATTTGTATGACGCGTAAGTCCGCTGGGTAGCCGACTCGCTGAAGTATTAGTCTACCCGTTTCCGTCTTGAGTATATAGGCGTTCCCGCTGAGATAGGAGAACTGCTTCTTGGATTTCGTCGAAAGTGTTATGCGTTCCCAGAGCTTCAAGCTTGTGGTTGGCGGTATATGGTGGGAGGCCTAGTGCATTTTTAACAGCTGTCCTAATGATGGCATCAATTGTGGTTCGTTCTGCTTTAAGGAGTGGGAGATATGGAAGGCCGTAGGACAGTCGGCTGATGATAAGCGCTTGAACCAATTTCATGGTGTCTTGTTCCTTCATGCCTTTACGGGTTCTTGCCACGCGCCGTATCATGCGCGATACTTGTGTGGCCGATATTTTTAGTAGTTTGATGGCGTGTGTGGCCTTGCGGTCAGATTGTAGCCATATGCCGAGTATTCGGATGAGTGATACTTCTTGGATGAGTTCTCCTTGAAGTTTAATGTGGATGGGGTCTTGGGTTTTGTAATTGTACCCCTTGATACGAATTACTTGGGATTTCTCCGGAGAGCATTAATTTTCAAGCCACACTGGTGTGCTGTTGTTTCAACACAAGTGGCGGCTTGTTGGAGATAGTGCTCCTGCTCCGCGAGGGAGCCTGTCCTTGTCCACACCGTGATGTCGTCGGCATATAAGGTGAACCCTATGTTGGGTATGGCCTGTAATGCCCTAGCGACTCTGGTCATGGCGATGTTAAATAGGAGGGGTGATATAATTGACCCCTGCGGTGTGCCTTTGTTAGGCATAGCCTGTGGGTCAGATCGTGTTTCTCCCATGCCTATGGTGGCCGTTCGGTTTGACAGGAACGTTCGGACGTATTCATATATGCGCTCGCCGCAGTTGATGTTAGATAGCTCCTCGAGTACGGCTTGGTGCGATACATTATCAAAGGCGCCTTTGAGATCGAGTGCCATGATTAGATGTTCGCCGCCTCTTGGTATGTTGGTCAAGACCTCCTCTCGGATGAGTAGGAATGCGTCTTGTGTGGATAACCCCGATCTGAAGCCGATCATGGATGGGTGAAAGAGGTTGTTGTCTTCAATGTAATTTTGGAGGCGTTTCTGTATTACTCTTTCATAGAGTTTGCCCATACATGATGTTAATGAGATGGGTCGCAGGGCATCGATTGTTGGTCGCTTCCCTGGTTTGGGTATGACTATGATCTCGGCATGCTTCCACTCTGGTGGTAAGATGTTCTTTTGCCACAGAGAGTCGTTGATATATTGGGTTAGCTTTTCGATTTGCTCCTGGCTGAGGTTGCGAATCATGGCGTTGTTAATTTTGTCAGCGCCGGCTGCGGTGTTCTTGGTGCAGGCTCGTGCGGCTGCGTATACTTCGGATTCGGTTATGGGGGCGTCCAGCTCTTTGTTGGCGCGTCCTGTGTATCGCTGTGTGCATGGAGGAATAGTCGTCCCAGTTGCACCAATGTATTTGTCTTGTAATGCTTTTAATAAAGCTCCATCGTCGCCTGGGAAGGTGTGAGCGATGCGTTTGAGAGTTCTGTTTGCTTCGGATTTCGATTTTGCGGGATCAATTAGGTTCCTTAAGACGGTCCATGTTTTTGAGGTTCCTAATGTCCCTTTGAGAGATTCACAGAACTGGTGCCAATTTTGGTGTGCCAATTCAGTGGCGTAGTTTTGCGCCTCTTCCGTGATGTTTGCGATTCGTAGGCGTAGTTGCCTGTTTAGTTTTTGACGTTTCCACCTTCGTTTCAACCGGCGACGTTGCTGCCATAGCTGAATGAGGTGTGTGTCGACTTCTGGAGTTTCTGGAGTACGTTGTATAGTCTCCGTGGTCTCTTCGTGTGCCTTACAGATACCGTCAGTCCATTCTGTGATAGATGTGATCTTTTGACACTTGTCTGTGGTGATTGCACGGAATTGGGTCCAATCAGTGATTCTTGCTATGCCAAGATTTCTTCTGATTTTTGTAGTTGAGATAGAGGTGCTTATGATGCAATGGTCGCTCCCAAGGGTCTCCCCCAGGTTGGACCAGGTAGCTTCTTTGACATTTTTGACTATGGTGAGGTCGGGGCATGTGTCGCGGGTGACGCTGTTTCCCTCCCTTGTTGGGTATAGCGGATTGGTGAGGAGTTGCATGTCCAGCACAGTGAGTGCATTAAGGATGGAATCTCCTCTGTGCGAATTTGAACGGTACCCCCATTCCGTGTGGAGGGGAGTTAAAGTCGCCTACAATGACCATTTGGTTTGCTTCTGCGAGGTTGTAGGCTTCTGTAATGACGTTGGTGAAATCTAGCCTCATGGGTTTAGGCTGTTTATAGATGTTAGTTATGAATGTACTCTTCCGGCCCCTTTTGTTCGGAACAATCTCAACAACGAGGTGCTCGATGTCCGGGTCCGGAAGTGTATGTTCGATGGCTGTAATGTTCTTTGCTACAAGGATGGCCACCGTAGGCATGCGAGGTTGACAGATTGTGTAATATCCTGATAGGGATGGGGTCTTCTCGGCGCCTATCTCTTGCAGGCATATTACGTCCGGTTTGATTAGTGTATTGGCTATGAACTGTTTGAGTAGGCCTTGTTTTCGTTTGTATCCCCTGCAGTTCCATTGCCAGATTTCGAGGTTTTCGTTTACGGCTGCACGGGGGTGTCTCGCCATATTAAGCAAATGTAGAGGTGCTCGCGTAGCTGGTCTCGCTACCGAGAGAGTCTGTGCGGTGCCTTATTTTGGACGGCCCTGCTTCCGTATTGGCGCACCTTTCACGGTTTCGGTGGGAGTGGAGCTCCTGTATGAGTTGTTTCATGTGTTGCATCATCCGTTCTTCTGATTCCTGGATGGCCTGATGCATTTCTGCTACGATCTGGACTTTGTGAATCTGCACTGCGTGTTCAATCTTATGGTGAAGAAGCTCAATGACTTCGCTCTCCCGAGGTGAGGGCGACGCGTCGCTTTGTTCTTGCCACGAGAGGCGTGCGCGCGTATTGCCTGCAGACGCGCACTGTGGCCGCCATTTGCTGGCTCATTTCTTCCGCGGGGACCCGCGTGCGCGCCGTGTGCACAGCGTAGGACCGTGGGCGTGCTTCGGCGACAGAGAACACACAGCGTCGCTTATCTCGGAGGCACGCAGGTATCTGTGGGCGAGTCCTTCCCGCCCCCAGCGCGCGGTTCTTTCCGATTGTGGCGCAGCCGAACGCCGACGCGTCGGCCCATGGCAACCGATTCGCAACGAAGAATGCGCGCAGGCGAAATGCGGTCGTGTACTCGCGCACGACCGAAATCCGGCATTTTTTCAACGGACAACAGACGCCGTAACTCTAATAATTTCGACCACACACCCGCAACGAAGCTCCTATTGAATCATTACGCGGGTCCCTCTTTCTGAAGAGTAGGCAGCCATTGTGCCCCCTTCCGGTGACAGCTGCCCAGTGTGCTCCTCCCTTTCCCTTCAAGTGTATATATGCTTTCAAAACAAATAGTAAATAATAATAATAATTGCCTACCGTCCCGGTCGGAAAAATTGCGTACTGCATCGGTCGCTACGCTACAGCCTGGAGAGTATTACGAGATAAACGTGTTGAAATCGAACATGGCAACTGTGCTATACTGGGTCGAGAAACAAAAACCTCGAAAGCAAAAAAATAAAAATTATAAAGAAGGACACGCCTTTTTTTCTTTGCATACTATATAAATAATTAAAAATTGGCATCATTCCTTCTTTCGGGCCTTACGTATAGTATTTTTGCGCGCGACGTGAGAGCCTAGGTAGTCGCTTCTTTTTCTCTATTTCTTTTTTCGCTCGCATGTCAAGCAAGTCTAATAGTGAATGCGTGATCTGTGACGGTCCGATACTCGAGCACCACACTCCACCCTACGCCAGGTTTTGTAATGCAAATTTCTTACACTACACGTTGTTTTCGTAGTTTTTGTCGATGAGCCACAACGATCGCAGTGCGGCACAAGCGACCGGCTTCCCTATCTTCTCTTCTGAAACCACTAGCATGACCTTTGTTTGTTTTTCACACGATACTGGCAGAAGAGTATACGAGGAAGGGCTGCTAAAAGCAAACAATTTGCCCGATAAAAGCCGCGGCACCCAAGGCAGCAATTATTCACACAATACAGCACTGAACTATGCCCTGCAAACGATTCGTTGCGGGGGCGCACGTCTTGCGAAGAATATACATATATATATATATATATATATATATATATATATATATATATATACGCGCGCGCGCCTATACACGGCCAAGGGAAGGAGGAAGTACGCGTTCACTGCATGGTTGGTAGTAACTCTCATATATGAAACATCAACTAAGGAATGGGCCAAATGATGTTGTGTAGCGTGTATTGTGTGGACAGCGACCGATAAGAATATGCGATAAAATTCGTGAAATTGTCTGATTGGAGGCGGATTTGTCGCCCGGAGGGGTTGGATGGCGTGTAAATGTAGCGATTATTGTACGGTTCATTGTTTCCCTGCAGGACCGAGATGATGCATGGGCGTGTGTGTACACGGCCGGTTCGGCTGTAAGGCGTTACACATATGGGCACCAGAAAAGAAATGACATCACTGCTGACTACGAAAACTGAAATTTATTGGAGGAATGCAGTAATTTGTATGTAGGGCCGTGCCACTGCGGATGTAAGCGCACACAAACACACACACGCACAAGAAAAAGCTAGAAAACAGGAGCGTACAAGTTCCTGCATTCCTTCAATAAGTTTCAGTTGTTAGCCAGCGGTGTTCTCGTTTCCCACTGGAATGAGGGGCTCATGTCCAATTAAGAGTGGTGGATGGAGAGGTGTATACACTATTTGTAAGACACATTAAAGTAGTATTTCCTTTATATATCGTGTTGAGGGGAGCCTACTAAAATGTGTAGGATTGTTTAATGCTTTCTACAGACAGCGTGTGCACGCGGGTTCAATAGCAGTTGGCCGTGTGCGAATGTCCGATTCTTGCGCAGAGCGACTTCGCAAGAAACGTGCCGACGGCTCTCGTAACATTAAACGCAAAATTGAACCGTTCGGCACCAGCCGACTTCCCAAGCCACAAGAAATGCATGGCGCGGGCGGGCGGGCCCGCGAGTCAAAGTGAGCCACGCGCAAGCAGCGCTCGATCGTCCGCCGAGTTTTCCCGCACTGACGCCGATTCCGGCGAAAGTCACGCACACCGGATGGCACGGGAAGGCTTCGCCGAGCCGCGTGTGGGCGACCGGAGGATGACTATCTCTCCGCTCCGGCCCCGATAAGACAATTAGTGCTCCTTTAAAGAGGAGCTCGTGCCTGCATGCTGCCACCGACTGCCAAAGCAGCCTCCCCCCTCCATTTCTCCCGAAACGCCCTGGCAAACGAAGCGGCAGTGGTGGCGGCCCGCGGAACTCGGGCGAAAGCGTGCGAGGTCACTGTTCGAGTACTTTATCTGCTGATGCACGCAGAGCTGCAAGCGTTCCGCCCTTTGATTCTGCACGTCCCTGCCTTACGCATAGAATGACATTATTTAGTTGTATCCTCTGGTTACGTCGGTTGGCCGTGGCGATCGATGACACACGAAGAGACAAAAAAAGTGAAGGAACTATAGTGTCGCAAGATAGTTTGGAAGTTTTATATGATAGGGGACCCGAACGGAATTGAGGGACTCTGTCGGCCGGTCGCACATAACAATGCAGAGAGAGAGAAAGAGAGAGGAGGCACAAAAGAACGCGAGATGTATGTATGTATATATATATATATATATATATATATATATATATATATACAGCATACACGCAACGAATTTCGGGTACCCGAAAGCGCTTCGGGGGACGCTATTTCTAAAGCGTAATTTTCACTGACGTTGTGCTACTACCGGGGCTGTTTAACTGATATTTCATAAGCGATAATTAATTGGGCGAGACGCATAAGCGCCACGTAGTCGTTTATGCATGTTTTCACTTCCATACTTGGTTGTTTGACATGTAACTTGGTAACTCTCGCTTTCCCAGCAAGTGTGTCGGCTCTTCAGAGAGAGAGAGAGTGAGGGAGAGAGAGAGATGAAGACTTTATTTAAAATCAATAATGGAGCTGGTGGAGGTCCTAAGTCCTAAGCTGGTGCAATGTTTCAACGCAGCGTTGATGAATTGCACCAGGTACTCTTGTGCCGGTAAGGCGGTGGCTTGTGTCAGCCAACCTCTTCAGAGAAGTATATTACCGATCCTAATAGTCACCCCTACAACTTAGGACGATTCCGAGTCACCTACTGCAGGGCTGCTCACTGTTCTGTTCTACACAAGTATATTTACTGTTGCAGTCTTAAACGCCAAGCGCGTGAAACGATGTAGGCAAGAATAGGAAGAAAGTAGAAGTGAGAAGCCAAGCGACAAAAGTCCAGTCTGCGTTTCCCTTTCCCTCTGTTTGCCGAGGCCGAGTCCCTGAGCGAAATGCAAAACTTCGCGAGCTTCGTGTAATGAGCGCGAAACAAACAGTTCTTATCGGGAGCACACGCATCACTAAGCAATATAAAAATTACTCGTCATTTATGCGAGAACTACAGGAGAAAAGGAAGTATGGTCCAAGAAGCGCGGACATATACTATACTTGTGCGTTTCACAATGTTCCCAAGGTGCTGTTTTCAAATCGTATCGGGGCATACGAACGTTTTAAGTGACTGCTCCGCGTCGACATATTCTCAGCGAGCGTTCCGACGACTTGTAGGAGTCGTTCTTTATGGCATGTTCATGAGGGGATTCGGAGACCGCGGTCACTCGAGCAGCTTTCTTCAACGAACCAACAGATGAACTCAGCTCGCGCCTTGAAGTGGCCGCCACACTGGGCGCTGTGCTGCCAACATTCCGCAGCCCCTTCTCGGGGTAGATTGGCATAAGCGAAACAGTAGCGGTATACGGCGGTCATAACGACGGACGCTCTGATTAATTAACGCACACTGGGCAAACAGGAGCCCTCTTTTCTGCGTGCATTCCAAACCTCAGTCCGCTAGCTTGGCTAACGAATACGCTTATATAGCGGGGTATGCACATTTTTCTTCTTTTCTTTTTTTTAAATTTCAACTCGTATTATAGATCTGTAGACGGAAGAATGTGCGTGTAATTTTATCTGAATTCAAAGTTAATCGTTGTATGCTGATGAAAGAGAGAAAAGAAATTCCATTCCATATAGCATAGCACGAGGCTGTAAAGGAAACCCGTACGGGTTTCTCAGAAAGAAAGCTTCGCATCTGTAAGGAAAGTTCGTCCCGATTCGGGAGTCGAACGCGGGACTAACGGCTTTCCGGACTGGTCGCTCTGTCATCTGAGGTAAGCTGATCGAAGAGCGACACCGAATTAATCGACAAGTCGCCTCGCTGGGACACTTGATATGGCAAATCAATTCAGCTAAAATGGGCAATTAAGGTGGAGGAATATTCATGAAAGGGGAAAAAGTGCCGACCCACAGATGGCTACGCTGTACTTGTAGCACTTCGCGTATCCACAAAGGCATAGAGGTCACTGCCCTCCTGCTTTTGTTTGAAGAAAATGAAAAACAGTGGGATATGTTAATTGGTGAAACTTTCTTCTGAGGCTGTGTCAGCTGATCGATTTACTCAGCCTCACTGCCCACCCCATTTTTGTGCAATATGGACATTGCTCCTGCAACGACGCTCTCAGACCATAATACTGTGGCAATTCGATAACAAAATATAACTTCTACTAACCATGTTTCATAGCGTTGGTGGGCACCGGAATCTGCGCGATAATCGACAATGCAATTATTAGCGAAATTCTTTTTTACTAAACTATTCAATTAACGACTTTAGGCGACACGTCGTAATTGCAGAACTGAAGTCATCCAGTAGTCGAAACATAGCCTCTTGCGAGAAACCTTGTGCCTACGGCTCTAGTTCGGACAAATACGGACTCTGAATATGCCGCGAAACGTATTGCTGTTCCCATTAACAGCTTACCGTTCTGCATTTTTTTTTCTTAATGCGGGAACGTGCTATTAACAGCAGGGCATTCGACGGCAGATTTTCAATATTGTATTTCTTCAGAATGGGGCAAGGCGTGAAGTTTGTAGCGACAAGTATACCGGCCGTGTGTTTCTGCAATGACTTTAAGTAACTTTTAAAAAATCGCCTGTGGCAGATATAGCCCAATTCTACTCCCTGAGCTGGTCTACTCGGAGAGGCGGACGTTACTTGCGCGAGAAACCGACGTGCCTAATCTACCAATCAACAAAAATCAACTAATTACCGTTCGTTACATATGCAATTTACAAAATTTTAGTTCGTAAGACTACAAGGCATATCCACTTGAAAAGGATTCTGTGGATGACATTTTCGAGATATGCACCGTCAAACTTGCTCTAAGAAATGCATTGTGGTTCCCCTTAAGTTTTTAACGAAACGCCGTATTATGCATTGAAGTATAGAAGTAACCGGACCGCCGATCTATTTATTCGCAAATTTTGGGAATTGTCTCGAAACTGGTGTCATCCTGAGAATTCGTTCAATTGGATCTACCTTGCGAAGTCCCAGGCTACAATTTCTATATTGCAATATGTGCTGTAAAGTAATTAATAAAAAATAATTAGTGAAATTTTAGTAATTCTTGAATTATGCATTTCGATTTCTCATCCAAATAATGTCCGCCTGTTTGGGCAATCAAGCTCAAGGATTATAATTATGCTATCTGACACAGATGAGTGTTAAAGATTACTTAAAGTCTTCACAGAAACACCCGGTATGCTGTATATATATGCATGCTTTGTGCACTGGCTGACTTCAATTCTTCAATTATAGCATGTTCGCTAAAGTCAATAAATTCCGAGTCAAATGAAGAAACTTTGTTAATTAATGATTAAATTGCAGATTATTGCGCAAATTTGGATGTCCGCCGCTGCTATGAAGTATAATTTGTAAAAATCACCATTTTGTCTCGCATTTGATAGTTCTAGTAATTTATCACAATCGTCGCGGTACAAAACATACGATACAATTGAGCTCAGTCAACGAACGCCCCTTCCCCGTCTTCTACGCAATTTTTCCTGCTCCATTCTGCGCTATTTGGTCGGCAGGGCGTTGAACAACAGGCTGGGGTGTCAGTGCACTTTTTTTCAGTGCTTTCTGCACCGTGTCTCATTCACTGATACGTACAATATCTGATAAGCAGCTTATGCGGTCACGCGGCAGTCCACATGAGTTTACAGTAAATGCGACTGCGGTAAGGAGAGGTGCAATGGTACAACCCTACTAAATGCAGACATTGGTATACAGAAAGAAAGAAAAAAATTAGTTTCATGGCTGTATTCCTCGTTTCGGCATATTTAACACTGCTGACCTCCCTAGTGCTGCTTCAATACGTCGAAAGTTATCATACCTGGGCGCATATCAGCAGCCTCTTATCGGAGCGCTCTGACTCGCCTTTAGACCAGCTCGATGATAGTAATGGCATTTATGTGGCCCAGTATAATGTGCTTTTTTTGTTTTGTTTTTTTACTTCAGAAAAAGCATTTCGTGAAATTCACGCTCTGTGCCGTCAGCGGCTAAACTGAATCGTTCACGGTTGTTTTCTCGCAAATACACTGCGCTTTTGCGGAATTATTGTATGCCACGACATAGAATATGTGGAATACGAGAGTGAGTCAGCGTTTATCGTGCTTCCGAAGCGAAGCAGCGTGACATCATGAGAAGGGACGCCCTTACGCGCCCGTATCAGCGCGCTTTGGATAACGCGTCGGTTTCAGCCGACCACTATTCGAGGAGAGCTGTCAAAAACGGCAGCAGTCAGAAAACGTCACGTCCGCTATCGAACTCATCCATCGCAGTCCGCATGACGTCACGCGTCGAGCCGCGTATAAAGCGCCCCCTCCCAGGCTGCCTTGGCGTTGGCCAATCATCGACCGCCTGTCAGACTGTACGTGAAGCTTGGGTTGCTGCTCTGCGCCATTTTGCGCCGGTCTCCCGTCGTCGCTCTTTCCTTGCCGCGGAGTTCTTCCAGCCATGACGAGCCCCAGCGAGACCGAGAACTCTGCAGGTACCGCACCCCCGGCGAAGGCCGAAAAGCCGGCAGAAACTCCAGTCACACAGGAGACGGCAGCCAGCCCGACGTCCGACGCTACCACGACCGCCGCGTCGGCGCCGGCAAACAAGCCCAGCGTTCACAAGACGGATTACGAAAAAGATGTAGTCTATCTCTACCAGTTCACTCGCTGTCCAACTTTGCCCGGAATCTCGCCTTTCTGTTTGAAAGTTGAGACTTGGCTGCGCATGACACAAGTGAAGTATGAGGTGAGCTGGTCGTCTTCGTAGCGCGCCGTTTGTTTCAAATCTGCCCACTGCCGGGATTGCGTCGGCCGGCTTGGTGTGACGCGGTGTTAGGCTTAAGAGCTGTCAGTGCGTGTTGTCATGGCCGATGCGTGACTCGGAACAGCGTTCGGCGGTCGCCCTCACGCTCGCCGAACGCTGCACGTTGGTCTTGCTTCTTAGTGTTCTTCTGCAGCAGAAAGCTATTACAGGCGTTTATGGGACAAGCATTGTGCGCGTAAGACCGCTGGTCGTTTGGCGTGCCGCCCCGCCTTTGCAGGTCAACCCGGCTCACCGAAACCGGTCGATGAAAATATCTCCCCAACTCATTATTAGCTGCAAATTTTTAAAAGTGAGTTCCGTTGCTGCATTTACATTGACCCTGTGTGAACGTGAACTAGTTCTTTTTTGAAGAGCCGATATGATTGTTGCGTGTCGCCTCTGGCACTTTTTTTCTGCACAATTGACTGGCATAAATATGCTTCATCAGCGGTATTTTACGTTTTACGCCTTAGGCGTTGCTCTGCCCCGTCGTGAGCAACACGTTGTCCTGCCAGCCCCGTATGCGTAGTAACCTCAATGTATTCGGCAATTAGCCCTCTTCTGCGCGTGACTCATTCGTAGCGTGCCCCCGCGTGATTCGAGTAGCCCGAAACATGCCGTGACAAACGGTTGCGATATCTATAAAAGTTTATCCTCATTTTTGATATGGCCCTTACACATCACCCACATGCTCGGAAGACACAGCTTGGCGCCCGTATTTGTTTTACTGAAAATCTTGACTGATTTCACCTCAGGCATGCATTTTATATTTTTACTCCTTATGGCACACATGTCGACGGAATTACATTACTGCATGCGCTGTTGCTCAGGTGCCCTGCTATTTTTACTCTCCTGGCGACATATGCTGCATTATGCACAGGGTAAACCTGGCCAGACCACCAGGTGAGCCCTCTGCAAATGAATTGCTCCAGACCCCTGGGTCTACTGCAGTATACCAAGGGGTCCTATGCACCGGTTGGCAGATTCACTAGTTTCTCCATGCAGAGTGGCAGCTCAGCAGTGTTTCCCTTCACTAACCGTCACTTTGTACTTTGCTTTTCAGAATGTGGACCACAAGCTCAAGTTTAAATCGAAGAAAGGTCAACTCCCATTTGTGGAGCTCAACGGCGAGGAGATTGCAGATTCTGACATCATCATCAAGCAGCTGAGCCAATACTTTGGCAAGGATTTGGATGCTGGCCTAACCACCGAGGAGTGCAATGTATCGCATGCCTTCTCATCTATGCTCAACAACCACACAGGCTGGGTGTCTCGCTGCTGGCGTTATCGTCACCCGGGCCAGTTTCTCAAAGCAGCCCAAATGGACGTCAAGCGCATGCTCAACTCGAAGTTGCCCAAAGGAGTCTTGCAGTTCTTTTTCAAGCTTGCTTTCAAAAGCGTGAGTTTGGCGTTTTGAATATAATAGGCTGTGTTGCTCTGTTCGAGAGGTGCCATAATTTTCTAAGATACAGCTTCGTGCGGGGGCACTACTGCCTGCACACATAATGGCATATGCTTTAAATCTTGAGCGTGCTAGCTTCACAAGCAGCCAGTGATGCTTTCACACCGTGCCCTACAATATCGGCTTAAATGAAATTATCAGTATTGTGGACCGAAGCCATTAAACCAAACATAGTGGCATGCATACAGGCAGCCACATTCACTTAGTTCATAGAATTGCCTGGAGATGTAAAATTTGGGTTTGTCCTGGTTCAGGACTAGTTCTTGTTCCACTACAAAGCTTCGTTTCCGAGAAACCCATGTGGGTTTCCTTTGTAGCTTCTTGCTACTTGCGGGTGGGTGTCAATTTTTTTTTTTTTTTTTTGATGAACCTTCCTCCGCCTTGCAAATTCTGCAGAACCGATTTGCCGAAAAGTCAGGTTCATTGGAAACCTGCAACCGTCGGCAAGAAGGGCATAGCATCTGTGAAAACTTGCTTTCAGAAGTGTTTGGTGTTTTGAATACATAGGCTATGCTGCTCTATTCAACAGGTGCCATAATTTAAGATACAGCTTCGTACAGGACGCTACTGTCTGCACACATGATGGCAGTACATTGCTGCCCAATGTGGAATAGGCTTGCGATACCAGTCGAACATGTGCATTGTCCCGCTCGATTTCAGACTCCTTGTCTAGGCATTGAATATTATTGTGGCTGCCTAATTGTTGCTTGCAATTGTGCTGGCTGCATTTCAAACCAGCAGCAGCTACACTTCACCAATTGGCTATTCTGTAATAAAGAACAGTATTTTACCAAAAATGCTGGGCTGTCTTGCTGAAGAGCACATTTTAATAATTTGCTGCTGTTATTTTGGGTGTGCAAAAGGCATTTAACTGCTACCATTCCTTCCAATTCATTTTGTTTGCAGTCTTTTTTTTTTTTTTTTTTTCTTCACATCTTGCATAACCTGGCAATGCGTTTTCATGTGGATGTATTGCAAACTTTTCCCATTCACTGCGGCAGCACTTTTTTGCAAGGCACAATTCCTGTGCATGTTCACCCACCGTCGGTTCACTTGTTATATTCTTCTCGTGCGTCGTGACCCACCAGGTAGTTGTGCTCCTTCAAAACTTCCTCCAGATGCAGAGATAGTGCCTCGGCACGTCGTATCATAAATAACTTTTCCTTTCTGTTGATTGCTAGCAACTATGTTGCTTGCACACTGCAGGAAAGCTCTGTAGTCGAACAGGGAGATAACTGCCATGACACATGTTGCAGCGCATGTGTTAATAGTTCAATGTGTCCGATATTCCAGTAAATGCAAGCGGACTGGCTGTTTTAACAGATGAGCAGAGGCGCACATGAAGAGCCCGCACGGTGCACCCACCTGGTGGTTGAGCTCAACCAGACAAATGCCGCTATATGGCTGCAACCAAGTGTATCATATTTTGCTGCTGACATAAGTGTTTGGCTGCAGCACGATTACGACGCTGCTGGAAATTTACACCTGCAGTGAAGTAAAATGCAACCAACTACTGCAGTATCTCTGCATTTCTCTGGTTGTGCTGTGCCGCCAGATGGCTACACCGTGCAGGCCATTCATGTTTTCGACTTGACTCTTCCGGTAAAACGCCCAGTCCTCTTGGATGTACTGTACTAAAGTTGTCCAATATTGTGCAGTCCTGTGTGCAGTTTTAGCCTTTGTGGCCTGTTTAATAAATTTATCCTTGCTCTTATCCAGAATGTGCAGCAGACCATTGGCCATGGCCTGGGCCGTCACACAACAGACGAGATCTTGGAGTTTGGAAAGGAAGACCTCAAACACCTGTCACAGTATTTGGGCACCAAACAGTTCTTCTTTGGTACAGAGCCTCACTTGGTACGTGTTAGTTCTTTCAATTCTGTATTTTGTCTCTCGGCACCAGCAGACTAACTTCTCAATTAATAAGGAGGCAGGTACTTTCACTTTATGTTCCACAAAGTGAATACACTTTAATCAGAAGTTGATGTACGGAAGACATGTTAAAACCTAGAGAATGTCCTGTTAGCTCCAGCCAATTAAGGCTTTATGACCTGCCTGTAAGCATAAATCTTGAGGTGATAAATTGGCTCTGCACACTTTGATGACAGCCCTTACATCCTGGCTCAGTGGTTGCAAGTCCTTGCAAGAACCTGCAGCTTCTGTGCTGTGGCATGACTCTGCAATGTCTGTTTCATGTTTCAAAAGCTTGCTGCATGTACTATGCTCACAGCCTTTCCTCTTATGTGCAGCTCGACTGTGTGGCCTTTGCTCACCTGTGCCAGTTTGTGTATGTGCCCTTTGGTGGTCTCCTGGAGTTCATGGAGCAGGAATGTGCCAATCTGCTAGCCTTTGTAGAGCGCATGAAGGAGCGCTATTGGGCTGACTGGGATGAGATCTGCAAGACACTGGAGCTCAACACTCATCTGCCCAAAAAGACACCGGAGGAGGAGCCTAAGAAGGCTGCTGACGAGTCTGCCCCGGCTGCTGATGAAAAGACTCCAGCTGCTGAGGATGCTGTCAAAAAGTCTGAAGCAACTGTTGAGGAAGTCAAGAAGGAAGAGGTCATCAAGAAGGAAGTTGTAGAGGAGGTTGTTACTAAGACCGCCACAGAGGTCAAGGAGTGAGCCATTCGAGCGCTGGAGAAAGGCTTTAGTCATTTTTCCGTTCCAAGGGTGGGGGGAGGGGGGTAATAGTTCTGTTCTTAATGAGGTCTAAAGAAGGGTCGTTTTCATCTCATTGTGCCGTGAAGCATAGGCGAGCTGTCGCATTTTCATGCTTCTGTGATGGTGGGCCGTTCGTTTTTCAGGGAGTTTGGAAGGGAAGGGAGATCCTGTGGAGTTGATACCATGCGTGGTTTTTAGCATTGTGCACAGAGCTAGAAAGTTATATAAAGGGAGCTCGTTGCACAGGGCATTACGTGTTTTTACAGAGCAAGTCAGGAGGGAAAGGGGCGGCAGTGCATTTGCAATTTTTTTTCCTCTTCTTTTGCATGGGTGGCCAACTTCCGTGCATGTTTTGTTTGGAGGGCTGGTCAGATCGAGGAGCTGAAGACATCTTATACTCATGATCCACTACATACTCAAAGCAATGCATATTATATTATATCAAAGTTGTAAATTTGCTCTCAATGTATTTTTCATCTGTCGTACATTCTTTTGTTAAACATCTGTGTACACATGTAACTATATGCTCGTTTCTGTTGTAGAGATCTGTTTTCGTTCCTGCCACTTGAGTTCATCTTGAGGTCTCGATGCGGAATTGCTCAAGGAAATTTAACAGCTGTCTCGCCACCTTTTGCATACGTGCTGTTACTGTATTCATATATAGCATACTGTAGATCTCATGTGAGTGTTTACAGCTAAAGTTTTTACGGCGTTTTTGCTCGGCCATTTGTGTGAACAAATTTTCAGCCTGATCAACCTTCTTTGTATGTCCCTTTTACTTCCATTTTTCAACTGTGTCCATGTGTGCATCGTCGCGTTATATTGTACATGCCCGCAGCTTTATACTTTTTTATGGCAGTTTTTGTAATGCCTTTTTACTTTACCTTCCTTTCTTCCCTTCCCGTTTCCCCTTCAATGTGGAACTTTGTAAAAATGAGACAACACAGATTAAAGTTTGTGGATGAATTTTGGGGTCTTTGAAGTGTTACCCTTGGCTTTTTGCATACTGCAATTTGCAGCAAAGCTTTTGGTATCGTGGTGCTACTTGCTAGTAATTCAAGACCAGTGCACCAATGTTTTTATTACCGTATTTACTCGCGTAATGATCGCACCCCTGAATTTTGTCGTCAAAATTAATTTTTTTTCTTCCATGAGGATCGCACCCTGAACTTGTCGCAGCGATATGTCGTGTGCAAAGTCTAGCTAATGATGATCGTGCTTACCATCTGTCAAATGCTACACGAAAGACTCTTGAAGACATACCAAGCGGTCTGCACGCACCCAACATTAATAAGCAGATACCCCATTTATTCCTTTCATCACTTTCCGCACTTGCATGAGAAAAAGCTAACACCAAACTTTCCTCGGCTTTATTATTTGTAGGCTTCATAATGGTTTTGGTCGACAACATAAAAGGCGCCTTTCGATACTTCTCGTCTGCACTCGTGGGCACGCACCAAATTGCGAGCGGCAACGATAGTGGCCACGTTTACACTGATACGTTGGAAGCGTACCCTATTCATACGCTGACGCTTCTAACGCATCCAAGATATTCGCCCACCCTTAGTGGAAATGTGCTGTATTAGGATAGCAGTGACGACAAATGCCGCAGTTTCAGCAGCATGCCCGCATGTGTTTCTGTCACTGGCAGCTAAGCGCACCCACCTCTGTGTCCCCTCAAAGTGGACATGACTAAGTTATTGTCGCTAACTTGCCGATATTAACGATATTCATTACTGATACGGAAGAAACTGTTTCAGTGCGCGTAATGTACTCGTGAGAAGAAAAATAATCCAGTTCGGCGTGTTCGGCTTGCTCCCCCGGCCGCCATTCTTGTTTTGGTGTCCCGCACTGACAGCCGCAGCCGCCTGCTTGTTGACCCGTTGTCATCCCGCAGCAAATTCGGGATGAAAAAATTTTTCTTCTCGCGGGAAATTTAACTTGCGATCGCACCCCTGAATTTGCGTCAATTTTTTTTTTTACATAAAAGTGCGATCATTATGAGAGTAAATATGGTAAGTACAGAGATATTTCAGCAGTGCTGGTGGATTGTGGTCTGGTATTAAGCTGCTGCTGCTGTAGATCAACACTTGCAGCTTATGCGGTGCTTTCGGCAAAGTGCCTAAGGCACTGCAACAATTCCAGTACTGGCGAATGCCTGCAGCAGTTTCAGCTCCTGCATGGGCCGGTACTAGATTGTTTTCCATTGTGTAACATAGTTTGTTGCACCTGTGTGATGCGTCATTCACGGGATTAAGCGTGGAAATCTTAGCAAATTGGGACCTTGTGCAGTAAAGGTTCGGACGGTGTAGAAGTCGTGGGGCACTTTGTTCCTGGGTGCTTTTCTCGTCGCGATACGTTTTTTTACAAGTACTGCTCCAAGAGGGCACCTGTAACCAGCCAGTGGAGGCCGTAGGAGAGAACCTGAGATGATAAAGGTTGGCACAGGATCTGCAGGGCATCCAAGGGTCAGCGGGGGAATTGAAACTGGAAGCAGGGTACTCCTTGGGTTGGGGCTCACGAGGCCACAGTGTGCCAAGGTGTTCGCATACAGGATTGGCCTTTCACTATGCGGCAAGCAGATCTTGTACACCCTTGGCACGTGCAAGCCTCTGCAAGTCCCAACCCATGGATTAGTCCAGGTTCTAGCTTTGGTAACTCCATTGCTGCTTTGTTGTCTTGGAGGCACGGCCAATAATACAAAATGACGCATTGTTGCAACTAGGAAAAAAATTGCAATCGAAGAAATGTAATTGTGCCCAGCCGCTAACTTGTGATGCTAAGTTCAGCACTACCGCGTCAGGTGACTTGTACAATACCTGTCGGGACTTTGCCCCTTGTGCTTTCGACCCTGTGACCGTATCATGGCCAGTGGTGACATGTTCTTTCTGATCACTTTTGGTGATACTTTAGCGTGACTTAGTACACGGTGTCGCGTTGAATGATTCGAGAATTTTTCCTCAACCAACCTATTGGCGCGCACTGAAAGTGATCTCTGAAAGTGACGTCAGAGAATACGTCCGTTCGATCAATAACCTTCGGCAGTCAGCTGTTGACCAAGCAAGCGGATAGAACGCCAGATGCTACATCTTGCCAGGTGCTACATCCTCAAAATAGTATCCGAAATCGGTTAGCCAAGAATTTCATTTTGGCCTCTCCCTGCTACGCTAGAAAGCTATAGTGTATGGCCTGTAGCGTGGTGTGCAGGTGATGCACTCAAATACAGTGGAGCTAATGTGTAGTAGACAAAATTGCACAGAACAATATATGCCGCTGCATAGCATGGTGCATTTATTGTTGGCAAGTGCTTCTGTTACTCTTGCAAATTCGTGGGTTTGGTGTGTTCCCACGTAGTTTTTTTTTATCCTGGGTGTGTTTTTGCAGTTAATCAGTCTATAATCCATGCGCAGTGATGGAAGGAGTAATATAGTAATTAATGGTCCCAGCGTATGAGCATATGTTGTAGCGTTTCATTTTTTTCATGCTCCTAGTCATCTAACGATGGAAAGAAGCTGCGTTGCTTGCTCCGGCACAGAGTAGCCTTTACATGGGCTCTGTTCCTAATGTTTTTGTAATGGTAGCTGTAATGCCACCTACTTGTAGCAAGTACTAACGTAATGCTACGCGCTCTATAGTTTCGCTGCGTCCATTTCATTGCATGATACAAGTAATGACGTATTGTCCATTTCATTTTTGGCGAAGTCTTAATAGCGAATTTCATGCTGGAGCCCGTCGCTCTCGATCATCTTTGTTGACGGGTAGGAACTCGCGCGATGCAGGCAGTCGCATCGTAACCTTGTACACATGCTGCACTACCACGCATGTTCGGTGTTTACACTGCCCCAGTTCATACTGAGGAAGTCCCCAGGATGTCTGCATCAGGGCGTCAATAACCGGAGACTGCATCAGGGCGTCAATAACCGGAGAATGTCCAAAACTTGTCCAAATTCAGTTTTCTGTCCAAAGCCGCTACGCATGCGTTTCTGCTGCTATGCATGACGTCTTCTAAACAAAACGCAGTTTAAGGTATTTTACTGAAATGAATTGGGCTACAATTAAACGTTGCTGAATGTTACTTCGTGTCTGCATAATTTTATTTTATAGCTGCTGCCATATTGACGTCTGTTATCACCTGCCACGATAGCTTATACGGGTGTCGCAGAGCACACTTCATCGCCCAATCCGGATTGAATTTCTCGGTCGCGATCGGCTCCTTTGTGCAAAGTGTGTGAGGGCGCCAATCGCAGTCTAGAAATTCAATCCGAAATAGCGATCTAAAGTGGCCGTGTAACACCGGTATTAGAGGCTATAGTGTTGTGCTGCTGAGCTCGAAGTCGCATGTTCGATCCCGGCGGCTGCATTTCGATTGGGCGATATGCAGAAACGTTACGTTAGTGTACTTAGATTTAG
This sequence comes from Dermacentor andersoni, assembly GCF_023375885.2. Classification (NCBI taxonomy): domain Eukaryota; kingdom Metazoa; phylum Arthropoda; class Arachnida; order Ixodida; family Ixodidae; genus Dermacentor; species Dermacentor andersoni. Next base: position 199,388,515 of record NC_092814.1, read on the forward strand.
GTGCATGTTGATTTTCAGAATGGTCGAAATGAAAACCGGCGGTGCTCCCATTTCAGTGCCACATAATCATGCATGGTTTTGACACATAAAATCTCAATTTAATTTTTCTGTTTTCTCAACCCCATTACCACTAGTAAGCCAATGAGCCCCCCATATGTCAATTAACAGCCCTTTCTTGCAATGCAAAATAAACTGCAGAAATGACAAGTCTAAAGGGCTTGGGCCCTTTTGTTAGCATTTGGAGAATGCTGTAGTTGCTTTCCAGGTGAAAGCATTCTGCTGTGGTGCAATACACAAAGCGCAAAACCAGTAGAAGAGCGTAGTTGCTACGACTGGAAAAAAACATTCAAGACCTGAGGTCCAACTTCGTCGATGTCTATAGAGTGTGGGTGGAGTGAACCGAGTGGGCCAACTCAAATTCGTTCCTTCTAGAGAAACTGCTTGAAGCTGAAGAGACTTGTTCTATATATATATGTTCAAGCTCCCAGGAAAAAAGGAGAGACTTATGTCATCAGCCTGGTGTCCACTGCTAGTCAAAGGCCTCTCCTAAAGTCCCTTGATATTTAATTTTTTTGAAAGCAGAATATCTAGGGACTTCAGCCTCTTCCAAGTGATCACTTTCCTTTATCTTGCATCTGCTGGCTGCTACAATTCCCACACACTCCAATCTTCTGTTCTCAACGGCATTTTCCTTCCCAGCAACCAATCTGCTTGTGTAATAGACCACCGGTCATCTGCTCTACGCATTATATGACCGGCCCAACTTCACTTCATTATTTAATCCCTACTGGAATGCAACTAGGACTGACATCTGTACTTGGCTGTAAAAAGGTATGAGTTCCGAATAGACCAGAAAGTGGCAGACAAGCTCGTAAAGGCAGAATGGGCCATCAAAACGCAAATTAAATGCAGTGGAGTATCTTAGTAATGTGGTATCGTTAAAGCATCGGACGTACCCGATTATGTTGGGTACAGTGGCATACATCGTATGTCCATCGAACTGTCCCTAAACAATGTCCCTACTGTAACTGCCAACATACATGTGATGAACCAGTTTAAAAAGTGCCGAGTTTCTCTTCATGCTCGTTTTCAGTAAAGAGCCTCTCCGTTTATCTCGGTACTAAAGAGGGTAGACCTTTGAATTGCTTTCATTGCGTCCACATGGAGTAATTCAATGTTTCTGGTATGCGTAAAGGTGTACGAAATTGTCTTTAATAAAGATTAAATAAACCAGATAACCTTTCATTTTTTTCATCTAATTTAGAACATACTGAGAAGTTGAAATTTTGTTTACATTAATATGTGCGTCAGATACCAAAGGGTTAGTCAGTTGGCCACAACTGCACAAATCTATTCAGCTAGCTTTCAGTTCGTATGCTGTTATGCAAAATTATTTTAAATAGGTGCGACACAGTGGCAGTGATACAGTTCTGTTAGCAGGCCTACTCGCAATCTCGCATTCAAAATTAATCCTAAAGGCTGAGGCTGTGCTCATGCGAACGTTTCAGTGTTGACACTCGGGTATGCATTCAGCATGCCCATGGGATGAGCATATTTGGTGTCCTGTGGGTCCCGTTGCAACACTAGCCACGTTTGATCACTTCCCGTCTTGCATAAGATGCGCAACAGGAAGTGATCAAACGGCTTCTAGTGTCCACGCGAGGTATCTCTGTCAATAACAGCCAGAATGCTAGAATCGCACAGCTGGTACACCAAGAGTGCGGGTACATTGTTCAGATAGTTCATTGTCCCTCTATTTCATTTCCTGCATTAATTAAAGATCACTTGTCAAATGTTTTTTTTTTTAGGAGGGACGAGTACTCTCCAAGTGCAGCACACTCTAGTTTTATCTTTTGAGTCTCAGCACACTGTATACGGCCGAGCGAGTAAAGCATATATGAAAGTGCTTGAGCATATTTAAATCAGAGGTTTGTGCGCTCTGTTAGTGCCACACAACCAGTAAGCAAATGCAAGTTTCAAAGAAGGTAGACATAAGTGTCCATACCGACTCTTTTAGCACAGATAACTGTGAACACTGTCAACAAAACACATTAAATCAAATATAGTTCAAATAAGTAGTGAACAGCAACGCACACCATTTATTTTTCAAGCTGTTTCCCACCCCTTTGAAGAAGCACTGGGCCCTGCTCTCGCACCAGGTTTGCTTGAAGCACAAGCTGAATTTTCCACATGGTCTCTAGGCAGCAGCCCGAGTTCCCGAGCTTTTGCTCGTGACCTCCAGACTTTGAGCGTGAAATCATCACTTGCAGTCACAAGCATCTCTGGCTCCTTGGGATTAAAAGCCACAGCGTTCACAACGTCATCATGGGGAAGCTTGGCCAAGCAGACAGCATAGTGCCGGTCCCACAAGTAGCCCTTCCTGTCTTCAGCACCACTAGCCACATACTTTTCACTCACATCAAGAAAGATGAAAAAGCACTCATCGTTAGGCGTGTATGCACGATGGGAACGCAACAGGTTGCCAACTTCTTCCATGGTGGTCAGGTCTATGACGTGGATGTCTATCTCTTGTGCAATAGGAGGTGGTGACAGTGGCTGCTCAATAACGTAGTTCTTCGGCCAAGGCCTGCTATTTATATACAGAAATCGATGGTCAGGTGACAGCCCCATGCCAATAATGTGACCATGCAGATCCACAAGATGATCAACGGCATCGAAAGACTGCTCGACTGGATCAGGTGGCTCGCGTCTTGCTTCCTGCTGCCTGGCAATGCGTTGGAGCAACGAAGGGGGCTCTTTTTCTGGCTCAGCAAACCGGAAAGGTTTGATGCGCTTGAAGCCCACTTGATGTGGTGCATAGGTCAAAGACCCGGTGGTGAAAATGAGCAGTTTTTCACGTGGGTCCAGGGGATCATCAGCATCAGCACTGTCCTCATCTGTGTCATCATCATCTTGTGATGTCCATGGGTCAGATACAGGATTACCACGGACGTGTGGTGGCTCGCAATTAGCAACAAGAATGGTGCGCACTGAGCTGGCATTTGTATTGAAAAATCTGAACAGCTTTTTTACAATGGGCTTCTTTTCAGATTCACTCTCCTGCCAGGCCTTATTCAGCCAAACATCTGAGCAGGATAACATGTGCCCAAGGAAGTGCAACTTCCCTGAGAGGAGGTAGTGGTCAGTATACCACGTCCCAAAGATATCGTAGGGCTTGTTGAAAACTCTGCACTGCAGGATAAAGCCTTCCTTCAGGTTGAAGACGGCGATCTCCCCAGAAGCTGTGTGCGTTCCAAAGTGCACGCCAGACACAAGTAGCAGCGTGTCAGACTCGTTGAACTGCGAGAACTGCGTGTAGTTCCAGCTCAGGTCACGCATATTCCTCGAGTAAATCACTGTCGCCGGGTATGAAGCACTCCAGAGCTTCACGTGGCCGTCTTTGGAGCAACTGGCGAAACAGGTGCCGTCGTGCGAGAAGCTCACGTGCAGGACCTGATGGCTGTGCTCAAGCAGTACTTCGGCTTCGACAACGGGCGCTTCATAGTACAAGCGGCGATACTCGGACTTCCAGCGGGCGCCCTCCAGAACAGGAATGTTCCGGTCAACTTTCCAGTCCTGTTGGAACTTCCTCCGCCACAGCAACTCATCATCGGCTGCCAGTGACCAAGATGCGCACACGCAGCCGCAACGGCATATGTCTTTCGCCGAAAGATGTGACAAGACGCGCAGGAGCAACGAGTAAGGCAGTGATTCCCACATGTCCAACGTTCAGCAGGAAATTCACGGTTCTCCTTTTACCGCCTGCTTACCCTGCGCAACATAGAAAAGAAACATCAGCGAATGCAGAGCAATCGATTGTGCACTTTAGCGAACTGTAAACAAGAACATACACGAACATAGCAGAGTGTACAACACAGGCTGAAATAGCTCGTTAATGCCAAAACAGACCAGAACATCACGTTTTGCATAAGATACGAGAAGTGATCAAACGTGGTTTCTAGCATCCGCGCGAGGTATCTCTGTCAATTACAGCTAGAGCGCTTCTAACCGCAGACCCATCCTCATCACGCAGTTGGCTTACAAAACATGCCGTCCATCGAGGTGAAGGTCGCCACTTGCGAGTGTAGGCGCTAGCTCTCAATCTTGCTGCAATTCTCACATCTCTATCATTCAGTCACTGGTGGCACTTAAACATGCTTAAACACATATGCTGTAAACACCTCGCGCCAGGACAAAGCCACAACTACACAATCCACTTTCGTATCCCATGCCTCAACGCTTCAGCGTTCGCAGCCATGGAGGAAAACATGGAGGAAAACGATGCACCATCGGAGATTTGCGAGCACATCATATATATATATATATATATATATATATATATATATATATATATATATATATATATATATATATATATATATATATATATATATATATATATATATATATATATATATATATATATATATATATATATAATTTTTTTTTTATTAAATAGTACGTTTTAGCGCGCATGTTCGCGAGTGCCGCGCGAGATGGCGTCGTCTTCGTAACGGTTATTTTTGGGCAACCTTAGTTTCAATATTACTGTCAGGTTTTTCAACATCATACGTACAATTATGTTGCAGCTTTTGTAGTTTTTTTCGTTACTTAATCAATGGAAGGTCGATCGCTTCACTGCTTGTATAACACGTATTCGTGTGACAACAACAGAGTGGCCGGGGTGGCGGTGTCGTTCGCTCTTTATTCTATGGTTTAACTTCGTGAGAGCCAAGAGCACGTGCGTAAACATGTGCGTAAATGCTTACTTTCGGGTGGTTTTTTGGAGCTTTTGTGCACTGTGCTTGCAGTTACATTATAAATTTTATCAGAAGCCTTGCTACCCCAAAGAGATGAGATAGCTTGCTACATTTTTTTTTTTTTTTTTTTTTATCATGTGCGAGTGGTGAAAGGAAGTAAACGTCGCCGAAACTGCCTCTCCAAATCAGCTTTACTTTGTGTGGAGGGTGTACGAATAACGAATCGCTGTAAGGATGTGCATTGAAAACAAAACTGGTTGAAGCATGATTGACCCGATTTTTTTTCTCTGTTATTGTTTATCATTGCAGCATGGCATTGAGGTACCAACTGCAACTTATGGGCAGGCTTCGCAGCGTTTTGCCAGCATGCGGTGCCTTTGTGACAACGCTGAATCAACCAGTACACCACCAGCCCGTGCTGCATAATGCACAAAGGCAACCGCTTATTATCAGCTACTGCTGTTATGCGAAAGGAGCAAATCGACCCAAGCACTCTGGTACATTGAACTCTGCTTGCTTGTTCGCATGCACGGCGTACCACGTGTAGTGTTCATGCTGCACTAAAAATATTAAAAAAGAAACTCCTTGAGTATCGAGAAACGTGCAGTCAGTCGTGATGCTCGGTGCCTTACATGAAAATCCTGACATGTACCATGATTATAACACACGCAAACAGGTCTGATGGGTTTGATGTTATTAACATTTCTTGGAAGCAAATCTAGAAATTTCTCATAAGCCAAGTTTGTGGCTCTGATTGTGGGGGACCTACTTTAAAAGCCCCTGTAAGCGTAGAAAAAAAAATAATTTTTTATAAGTTGATTCTTGCACGGATGTTAACGTGTTACCTTGGTGGCTTTTCTCAGCCGACCCCACAAGGTTTAGTTCATATGAGCCACAGTTCTGAACTTGAGGATATGAATAAGTCCAGTGGCTTATTTGATTATTCTCGCTCTACTTTCGGCCCTCATAGTTGTGTCATAGCCACATGCCTTCCTTTTCCCCGTCCCTATAGTATGCCGAGTAGCTGGCTAAGTTTTGGCAGATTCGGGCTTTCTGCTGTTCCCTACAAATAAACATTATCTCTGTAAACTTTAGGACGTAATTTTGCCCCATAAGTGATCACAATAGTCGTATGGTTCATTACTCTAGTTTTGTGTGCGTGATGCTTTCCCGTGAAGAATGCATTAGACATGTTTAGCACACTCGACTGGAACGTAGCCGGCACACATTGTTGGAGAAACAAGATGCTCTCACAATTGACAAGTATTATTTTGGGATAAAATTTTACGTTAAGGGTGCAACACTATTATAGTGTACATTCATGGAAGCTTCCAAGGAAGCCGTAGATAGTGTTTTTGCCATGCATCATTGTGGAAATCCACAATTCATGTTCTATATGTATTCTTTCATAGAACATCATTTCTTGTAAGCATTTTTTAAATTTATTTATATTTTTTATTATTATTTTTGCACTGTAAATTGAATACAGATTTAGGGGTTTAGGATAAGAATTAGTTTTTTTTTTCCCCATGCCTGTTGAAGCACAGACTGACATTGCATTTAATATGAATAAATGAGGCTAATAAGCACACATAAAAACTTTGAAATGAAACAGTTTTGCTCCTATAAGTTGAAATTATCAGATATTAAATTTAGAAGATGAGCTGAGGATGGCGATAAAATTAAGTGTAACACAGATAAAACAGATTTTGATATATAGGACCTAATGTTGACTTGTACAACACTTAGGAAAACCATATTTAAGTGTGCATATAAGGCCGTTGCAGATTAAAACTTTTTGTAGGGCTGTTAGTAGAAATGGCTGTAAATTGTGCATGTTCTTAGTATACATACAGAGCTTCAAGTTGTGTACTTAGCATCACTGATGAATATACGGTGATACTTTAATGAAGGGAAGCAAGAAGGCGACAAAACTTATTTAAAGAAAGGCAGAGAGGTCGGTATAAAATTTCCAGGGCACTACAGCACAATCCGTGGAAAGGCCAGTTTGACAGTTATAGGTATAATGCCACTCTCCCACGAGCTCTGCAGGAGTGGCGTGGAAACATATGTAACACAGAAAGGCATGTACACAGCACACAAAAACATGCAAGAATTATGTTGCAAACTTGGAACACCACAATCCCAGAATGAGTTGTGGGGGTTTCAATAATGAAACACCCGCTCGAATTTTTGAAGATAGCCATTTTTGCATAGTTTTTGATGGTTAATGTAGTGGAATAAACAGTATTTTGTTTAAAGCCGAGTCACAGTAATTGCTACAGTATTTCATGGTTTGTGCTTAACAAATTTTAGACTAGGCCAAGCTACAGAACTCGCCTTCTTGTCAAGAATGAGCAATGCCGAAACTAACAGTAAAAGCAACAGGTGTACTACGCTACATAACTATTCGTACACTACAGATATCTATAGTCGGTGACAACCGAACAATTACAAACCAGCTCCACCCACAAAAATGCAGCATCTCTGAAAGAGAGCTGAGCGAGCTAGAGACTGCTCACAGCTTAACGCTTTCGTTAATGCCAGAAACGTTCTTGTTTTTGGTGCTTTTATGTTTTCACATTTTATTTCAAGACATAGTAGTCGCAACCTATACTGAGATACTTAAAATTGTAGACTGATCACTGGTGTTCTGAATGGATGTATAGCAGTATAGTTTGCTCAGAGAATTCTTGTATGAAACTTCGAAGAAGCACCTCTAAGAACATAAATGAAAGTAATAATTAGCTATTTTTAGTATAAGCACTGAGAATAAAAGAAATCTGAAATATACAGAATATGCACCTGGTTCCTAGTTGCCAACTTTTGTAAGTCAGATCACGCAATACAGTTATGAAGATTTGTTGGCATCATTACTAGCCATAGTGATGCCCATACTATGCGGGAAAGCAGTAGCTCTGCATATGTCACAATGGGTAGGTTCCTATTATGCAGGGAGCATTGGTTTTTACTCCTTGCAGCAGGCAGTTGGTTTGTTCTTTACTGCATTATTTAGGCTTGTGAAGCAATGGTTGTTAGGTCATGGAGCTTGCAGAAGCTTCCTCATAAGTGATTATTTATTCAATCAGCTTTTCTTTGCAAGCGAGGTGGTCTAGTGTGCATTCAGCTAGCACTGGAGCCTCCACATGCTTTGTTCACTTCCTGTGCAGTGCTGTACAGTAATGTGGAGTGTTGCACATTACTGTGCAGCAATGAATAAGGCACTTGCACAGATGGTGTTCAAAATGTAATAGATTAGACAACTAGTCAAGCTTCGGTCTAAGGTCGGTCTGAAATTGATTGCAAGCTCTTGTGTAAGTGAAAACCCCCATGACGAGAAGGATTGCTTGTAATTGTACATACACTGTTGAAGTGCTGATGGATAAAAGCAACCCACTGTGGGGAAAATAAAGCTGCACTTGATATTAGTCGATCACAATTATCAAAATAACACGCACTCGTGGGCGTGCACCATTGTTTGAGACATCGTTAAAACAGCCTATATGTGGGATTGGAATATCAACAACCCGAGAGAAGTTTCTGTGTCCTCACTGCTGCTCTCATTTAAAAATTGTGGTGCTGAGTCGACCAAAGCACAAATTTTGCATCTGATACCTTCAGTAGAAGTTTTATTTTTACAGACTTCCCAATCTGCCAAAAATGGTCAAATCTGCCAAATAGTTAAAGTTTGGTCGTCATTTCAGATGCTGCATGATGTTGCTAGTAGAAGAATTCCAAAGGAAATGTTTAACAATGCATAGAAAAACTGTCGATCAAATTGATTGATTTCTGTAGGTGCAGTAATGAAAGAGTTAATGAATTTGCTCTGCTAATGTAAATGCTGGGCTAAGTGGGAAATAAAAGCTTGTTGGTTCAAGCTCAAATATTATCTTTGGTTGAGACATGATATCAGGATCAACCATAAAATTTGCCCTAGACATTTATGTTTCATTCGGAAACCTTCCATACAGACAGTTCTGTATGAAAAAAAAAACACTGTTTTAAACATGCGTTATTGCTTGGCATGAGGGAAATAAACAAATATTATTGGTTGTATGTAATTTGTTTATAATTGTGAGTGGACTCCTGCTGGCTTGGCTTCTTCCAGAGGTGAAAGATAGGTATGCTGCGTTTTCCTGCGTGGAGCTTGCTTGTAATTTTTATGTTGTCACTGACTATAGAAGCAACTTTCTGAGTCTACTCCTGATGTAAATATTTGCTTGGGGAGTGGGGAGCAACGTGAAAAGTTATTGTGTCAGAATAATGTACAGGTGCGGTTCTGAAATGAGAGCAACTAGTTTCTTTTGTAAATGTTAGGGCTATGAGCAGGGGCTCCGGAAGTGTATATTGATTGTGGAGGCAGGAACCGGGACTAATGTCACTGACACAAACTTTTCTCTTTTTTTTGGTATTATGAAACCAAGGCTTAATGTACTATATTTGAGGCGGGTTGGCCCTCAAGGCTGGGTGGGGCAGTGCCCCCCCCCCCCCCTTCAATGTAACTTATGGAGCTTCCCCCATTCCCTCAGTTCTGAAGCCCTTGGCTATAAGTGATGAATTGCAACTTCCGAAATGGGCCTGGCTGCATTCTGTGTTAGTGTAGATTTCTTATGGTGCAGTCCTGATGTACTTCTGCAAGGGTTTACCGCCTGTGTGCTTCAAATTTGCTTTTCAGCCATTCAGGCTTCAATGCTCATAGTTCCAAAGTTAATAAAAATACATTTGATATTCCTGAATATTAGAATATTGATTTGTTATTTGAAAAAGTTGAATATTTGTGTGCTCCTATACAGAGTGCATTGAACTTGTCTTAGGTGCTCAAGCAAGGCTCTGTAGAGCAGTAAAGGCAAAACCTGATAGCAGCTGCTGCGCTCAAGGTACATTTACCGCATGCCTGTGTGGCTGACCTCGCATACTGGCATTGTCTCTCACATTAGGCAGCACAGTGTAATATTTATTAGTTCCCCAGCAAAGTGTTTCAGTGCCCTAGATAAAGCTGATGGGCTCGGCAGATCTACAGATTGCTTGAAGTAGCCAGTTAAAATGCAGGTTCACTTAAAATGCTCTGGCATTTGTTTTTCTTGCTCAGGACAGTTTTTGCACACTTGAATTAAGTTCTTAGTCCACAATAACAAATTATGTGCCTCCTAGAATTGCTGAAGAAGAAAGTAGGCCTGTGCTAAATATTGTAATGTTTGATGCGTCACTTCTGCTATTGGAGTCCAGTGTACCAATTTAGGATAAAGAAAATAGTTTCATGCCATTGAACTTTCTTTGCTTTTTTTATTACTAGTGTGTCCTTGGTCAACCTGTGATGTGGGTTAGATTGCTTACAGTATGACTTCAGTTCCTCTTACTATGATTATTTTTGTAGTTGTAATCATATTGATGTCTGACAAGTTGTGTGGTGGGCAGAGTTTATTTTGTACATGAATTTTCAGCACATAACAAAATAGTGTTCTTTTTGTCTTGCTTTGTGGCTTGAAGCTTACATTGCATTGGCCATTATGAATTTATTTAGGTCTTGTCTTGCTAGTTGGTAGTGGAGGGGAGGCTGTCAAGAATCCATCATTTGTGAAGCACTGCATAATAACGGAAGACACAGAGCACATGTTCTGTATATTCGCTTCTGTGTTGTTTTGTGTTTTTGTGGCATTTTGTGAGTAGTGACTTACATACTTGCATCCTCACTTATATATTAAACAATTCTGGCAAAGCCAATCTCACAATGACTGTTGACATTAATGCAATTAGCATTCAAGCATTGCAGCAGCAGACTATTGTTGAAGACACCTTTAATTACAATCTGTAGTGGTCATTCTGAGATTTGCATTGCTTTGTTTTTGTTACTAATTGTACGGATCCCATGCTTAAGTAGAAATAAATGTTAAGCGAAGCTTCTTTTGATGTTTCTGCAAATGTTAAATGCACATAGTATGTAAAACGGAATGCTAATGACGAAAATGTTTGTACAAAATTACACACAAGTGGAACGTACTTTTACGCACTTTTGTGTAGCCGAGTTTTTTAATCTTCTGTTGCTGACTTCACTTCTCTGTAGCTCAAAGCTACTTGCTCGGTGCACGCTCAAGCAGGACAAGAGTCGAGAAGGACTAACCTCGCTCAACGCACACTCAAGTCCCAATTTGTTTAGTTGGGTTCTTTTTGCACACTTGGCCACTTCTGTTGCGGACTTCTTCACGTCTTGCCTGTAGCCCTGCTCATCTTTCAGGTGCACACCCATTCTCTGGCTTTGGACAAAAAAGGGTGTACACCCAGTGGCTCAAGTTTTCTATTGGGATACATATTCAGTGGCACATACACAGTTCTACTGAATGCTCTTGCCTGCTTGTCTGGGTACACCTCCTTTCCGGGGTATTGGCCAAGTATGGGCGCATGCAGTGGCCCAAGTTGTCGTGCAGTAGTGGTTAAATAGCAGCTAACCAAGGTGGGGTTAGTACTCTCGGCATGCTAATCGCATTGAGAAATGAAATTGTACTGTTTACCATCCCAAAACAAGATAAGGACTGTGGAAGGTGCTGTAATAGATTATCTGGATTAATTTTGACCACCTCAGGTTTCAGTCATTGTCACAATAACAGTAGTCCTGAATAAATTGAATTCAGGACTACTGGACTATTCGGGAGTAGAAAAATAACAGTATTTTTCTACGTAGTGGTATTGAAGCTATACGAAAGGACATACTCAAACACTCCGATCACCTAATCATGCTAAGCCCACTTCAGCATTTCTAGTGGCCTGGCACACGAGCAGTACACTCGTGGCGTGTTTACGCATTTTCCCTTCATCAGAATGTGGTAGCAGCAGCTGGGAATGGAACCCATGACATAGTGTTCAGCAGCAGAATGCTGTAGCCACTGTGATGAGTTCAATTATATGTTGCCCCCAATGCACTAGAACATGTGGGAATTTTAGCTTCTTATTTTATCTTTTCTTCTTTTTATTTCACAGTTTTAACTCGACAAAGCCATATTGGCTTGTGATTATCCATATCATATCTAATAGCCTTGTTGAAATTACTGTATACAATGTTGAAAGATACTTAGCCACATGCTGGTATGTTTAGGAAGCACTTGACAGCTTATCTATGTTTTCAGCATTGAAAAGATGTGTACAACATGTGCGAACATGATGGATTCTTGTCCTATAAGTTTCTGACCATCATGTATTGTGTTGAAAGAGAGAATAAGCTACACAGGTGCACTTTTAACATGTGAATCACTGTGAAGTAATTTTCACCAAGTATAGCACTAATAGCATTATAAAGAACCTGCTGTACAAAGCACAACTTTTCTTATCGCTGTTAAATTGTGATTCCTCTAATGGGCCAAATTGTAACTGTAGTAATTAGGTGAAGACTTGTGCATAAAAGAAAATAACCTGCCTTTTTGAACAAATAAAAAATGATCAAGTTATATTGAAGAACCAGACTTTTCTACGAGCTAAGCTGTAGATTATGTTTTATGTTTACTTTGTTTTCAGCAAAGGAAACCAAGCCTAAAATTACACTTAACGATGATGAACTTGCGGAAGTGGTCCGTATTCAGAATTTTCGATCTGAAATGCAAAAGGTGGTGCATCGATTGCAGGAAAGCTTCATCAAACATCTTAGTTTGAACTCTGCTGCAGGTAAGCTGTTTGCATGTTCTTTGTTTTGGTCATGGTAATACTGTAATTGGCTTTATAAAATGAAATACGGCTAAAATGCCATTTTCCCACTTCTGCCTTAGCCCAGTCTTCGGTGCTTTTCTTGGCAGCTGTCCAAGCTTCACTGGGCAGGTTAGGTGCCTCTGGATGGGACCTCCCGATGATATTGAATTATATGACACGAGAGTTACCTAAAATCTCTCGCACTAGCGGCAAGCTCCACCGTTATTCCTGAAGATATCTGCATGATACCTAAGCAGTGAAAAAGGGGCAAGCTAGATGTCGGATGCTACTTTTTCTCTTTGTAGTCGAATTTATGACTTTCATATGTTCTAGGTTGAATATGCTAAGTTTCCATAACTGTCTTCGATTATTAAAAATGAAGGATTCCATATCAAATATTTTTTTCCAACCAAGCTTCACAGCTGTTGCGGACATTGGAATCGTTCTGATAAGTGTCATTAGGAATAATTAAAAAATTCACAGATTAACTTAAAATAAGTTCGTTTAATGAACATATTGTAATTGCAGAATTGAAGTCAACCAGTACTTGAAGCATAACATTTTGCTGGAAACTTTAGTCTTAACACCAATTTTGACAAGTACAGAGTTGTTTTGATGCTCCATTTGGAATGAAATTGTGCCTTCAGCTTGGTTACATATTTCATTCTCTAGTGGATGTTTGTTTGCTTTGTTTTCTTAGTGTCTGATATCTATAGCTAGTGTTATATCTACCTAAGTGTGTTTTTATTCAGTTTATTTCAATGTAACTTCTAGAAGCCATATGCTGTATGCAGTGTTGTGTTTGCCGTGTTGTGATGCTGTACGTGTGTTGTACTTCTGCAGTTGACTAGCTGTCTCTTCTTACCAATGTGCAGGAAGCATTGACACAATACCAGTGCATGTTGATGGACAGGAGTATAGCCTGGCAGAGGTGGCCCAAATAGCCAAAAAGAATCCCCAGCTTATTGTGCTTCATATGGCGAGTTTCCCTGATGTAAGTTCTTTGTACAAGGTTCCTTGAAGTGATGATTGCATCTAGGACTGGCTTTTGGTTCTGAGTTTTTCTATATGAGACAGTGTTTCTAATTCCTGTGTTTATTTTCCAATAATAATATAACCACAGTGAATAAATGGACAACTGAATGTGATCAGCTGATACATTTCACTAGGCTATTGGCAGATCATGGCACTCAAGCCATGTCAGTGTTTAGTTGAACGTGTATCAGAAGAAAAGCTTAGTTGTTAGCCCAACACTGTGCCATGTAATCTTCTTGTCTCCTTGGCCAGTATAATGCAAGGATTCCTTGGCTTTATTCTATTCCTTTCTTTTGATTCACTGTTCATGATCAGCCAATCACGTGATAACACTGACTGAGCGCTGCTCGGACCTCTGATGAAGCGCGAAAAATAATAGCATTGGAATAGAATCATTACATTATCCTGTTCTTTGTTCCTAGCGCTACTTGAGTATATTGTGGTCAATTGTTAGTATGCTCACTGGCTGAGTTCATCAGTTAATCATGCACACAACTTTGTTTCTTCAGATTGTAAGCATGCCTCGTAAGATTTGCATATAATCAACCACTTTAATTATTGAACATTTTTGTGGGAACCAGGCATATAAATGTGTTTATGCTTTGGTAATATGGAAACGTGCAGTTTGGGATATAGACAGGTGAAAAATTTGCAAAGCCCATAGTGGCCTATGCATTTTTATCATTAATATAGAGAGCATTGGCATGAAAAAGACCTTCACAGCCCTGAGCAGTCATTTTTCTGCTACTTGAGCACACATATGATGCCTGTAATATCACTGATTATTGCAGCAAGTAATCTCTAACTGTGAGTTGTGTGATTGCAATATCGTGTGTTGCGAAAATGAATTGCAAACATTGGCTCGAACCTTCAATTCTTGAAAAACTAGCATTTTAGAAAACAGTGCCATCAACCTGTAGAGCTACACTGAAAAAAGCACTTGAGTTCCTAAATCAGGGATCTAACCAAGGTTATTTTCTCACTCCTACCAAGGAGAGAGAGGTGGTGCATCAGATTCACACTCTGTTATGCATCCAAAATGGATGCTCCAGTGTTAATCAAGTGGTCTTTGAATTACATTTGGTATGTGCAAAGGCATGTCAGGTCTAACACTAAAGCAGAAATGCAGTCATTCCAATTGGATAGCAGCGCACTTCCTTAAAGTTAAAAATGAAGAGCATAAGAGTTGAAAAAGATTTTGTTGTACATACCGTCTGCAAGTTTGTCAAAAGAAGTATAATGTTCTACAAGTATTGGGTGCCCAGTTGTTGATTATTTTTATTGATAAAAGTGATTTTAAACAATTGGGCTGTTTTGGCAGAAGGGCAATGAATTGAAAGTGACAGCAAGTTTTACCGTTGCTCTGAAGCTCCTAAGGTGGTGTTTTAGTAATCTGTGGAGCTGACATGTGGACATGATGCAGCAAGCGAAGCAACTGCTGTTGCGGAGTAGACGCAGTGCCCTGGCACTTACTAGGCGTCTCACAACACTGGCATGCTTAGCAGCACTGCCATCGGCGCTGCAGATGTCGCACCTCGATGGTGGAGGGGATGAGACCGGAAAAAAAAAAGGAACTCAGAATTTTGCGCAGACAACTGTATGAACCACGACTGGGTCACGACCATGCTGTAACATGAGTAGAAGGCAAAAACGCTGCCCTTGCTCTGCTGTAGAGCTGATCAAGTGGTGCCTGAAGGTGTGTCTAGTTGGCTTTTTCGTTTTTGCAGCCAAACAGATTGCACTTGTTCTGCATCTCTGGAGACCTTCCAACCCTCCCCATGTGGGCTGCGCATATGTCATTTATACTATGACAGCACTACAGTAGTGATGGTTCGAGCGCACCTCAAGTGTGTGTATAATTGACATCAGAATAAAAAGATTCTGGTACAGTTGGCAGTTTAGGCATGCAAGAGAGGAAGCCGAAAAGGCCACAACATGACAGCGACTTCCTGGGCAGACCCCTCTGAGCGTGGTGCTACACTAATGGTAGCATCATCTAGTGTAGTAGGAATGATAAAAGTAGGATAGCATTAAAGATAGTCAAGGTCAGCTTTCTATTTCTGATAACTCTGCTCGCTTTCATAAAGTTCTTGTGAAAGAAACTCCTCGTACAGTGACTTTCTTAACTGAAACATTGTGTGACATTCTTATGGGACATTCTGTGGCCCTTCTAAAAAGCATTTTGTGATTTTATTATAGTATCTTTAGGCAGCGACCATTATCATTATATCAGCATCATCATCACCAGCCTATTTATGTCCACTGCATGACGAAGGCCTCTCCCTGCAATCTCCAGTTACCCCTGTCCTGTGCCAACCGATTCCAACTAGCTCCCGCAAATTTTCTCATTTCATTGCCTACTTATTTGTATGCACTCATTTCCTTTTTTCACTGACAACTACTTAGCACTCTTGGGTGTGTTGTGTCAGTACAGCTAAGCTTAATTTCTCATGAAGCAGATATGGATTAATAGTTTGTTTTAGTTCTAGGTCTTACTTCTGTTGTAAAATGGTTGCGTGATGGTCTCAATTAACATACATATATTATTGTTCATGCCAAGTTCTTTTATTTTTTTTTATTCCCATGGCTGCGTGCTTTTTGCGTATAAACAGGCATCCATTTCTGCTATTTATTACACAGCTTCTGATCTTTTGATAGGAAAAGAATATACTATAACTGTTTGTTACCTTTGAACAGGCTATCAAGGCAACTATACAGGCCATTCAGACATCTGGGTTGAACATTTCTACTCAGCAGGATGGAACGACCGTGTTCTGCCACCTTCCCAAGTGAGATACTGTGTGTTTAAGCCTATAAAGTTTGGACATGTTGTCTTTACTGTACAATATTCCTGACATCCTACTAAATGAAATGGCTTACTGGTTAATTGTGAACATGTGTTACAGCGAGTTGCAATCAGAGTGCATACTGTTTTCAGGACAATGTTGCTGTAGTTGTAGCAGCTGTGCTTTCATTGAAGATAGGTTTGCATTGTAGATTTTTGATACCTGTTTGACTACACAAGAGGCTCTAATATATATTGTGCTTTGCTGTTGACCCCCATTATTACGGCCACCTTTGGTGGTGACCAAACCAGCACATTTATGCCTTGTTAATATTCAGACAGTGAGACAGTGGACAGGCCAAAAATGATCAAAGCTGATATATAGGTTTAAAGGGACACTAAAGCAAAACTATAAATCAGTTTAGACTAATGAAGCATTGTTCGAGAACCCTGCAGGCAGTAATTTAAAAAAAAATAGTTTTAATGAAGGTCCAAGTATCAGTATTTGAATTTCGTGCCGAAACCCCAGCGCCGGTACGTCAGCTTGACGTCAGCGATTCCAACGTATGTTTTCGCATTTGGGCCGCGTTGGCTGAATAATAAAGGTTCCCGAAACTTGCCATGTTTCATATTTGGCTCCTTTAGAACACAATGTAGTCGATCTGTACCGCTATATATATTTAGTAGGCCCTAGAAGATGCCATCAAAATCCAAGACGTCACAGCCACCAGGTGCTGGAACTTGAGTAGGCGTCACCACCCATATTTCATCTGCAACAGTCACTAGAATTTAACTTTTTCACTCAAATACAACAAATTTCATTAAAGTCGGCCCAACGTTTGTCTCAGAGAAGCGTTTCTGCATTCTACATGTATCTGTAGCTTCCTCTTAAAAATATGTTCAATAAATTTGAAAGTATCTTGTGTTTAGGGATTTAAGAAATAATAGTTCTCAAGCCTTTCATTCAGTCCCCTTGTAGTGACCAATTGACAGTATGTGGAAATAAACACTGCATGACATTGTCGTTTTACATTGCAACTTTTTTATTGTGTAATTGTGTAGAAGTCATACTTTAGCTAGCAACTTGTCTAAACAGTGTCGACCTGTTACAGTGGCTCAGTGGCTATGGTGTTATGCTGCTGAGCAGAAGGTCGAGGGTTCGATTCCTGACTGCCGCAGCTGCATTAGATGGGGGTGGAATGCAAAAATACTTGTGTACATGCTTTGGGCATGTACAAAATAAGCTGGAGCCCTCCACTATGCTGTGTCTCGTAGCACATGTGTTACTTTTAGATGTTAAATGCAATCACCCAATCGGTGAATTAATCAAGACACCTTTTGTGTTTTACAGGATCACTAGAGAGCACAGAGAATCACTAGCTAAAAATGCAAAGACCTTATTTAACAAGGCAAAAGAGGATCTGCTCAGTGTAGAGCGAAAGTATATCAAAGAGATCCAGAAAAATAAGCAGAACGTCTCAGAAGATCTCTCATACAATGCCACATTACAGGTAAGTGGTGAAGCTTTGGCAGTAGAGTGCAGATATGTGCCCAAAAATTTATCAAATTTCGGGGAGGCGTGACGAACATCTTTGATTGTATTGTGTAGATATTTTGTACTGTTGATCACAGGTGCTTATGAAGAATGGAAAGTCTGAAAAAGAAAGAAAAAAAGATATAATTCCTTCCACCTGATGCCTGCGTTATGAAACTGCAACATGCAATACTACGTTTGACTACTGTACTGCACATTGAAGTTTCAGGCTGTGCGAAAATCCACAAGGAAATTTACCATTTTATTGAATCCTCTTGCAAAAAATTTCTTTTGTTGGCCAGGTGTGCGTGATTCATTGCTCCAGCATTAAAGTAATTATTGCAATATAGAATTAGGGGATGGACATGCTTATTAGCCCCCTTTATGAGCTTGCCTACATTGCAAGTTGTCTGTAGTTCCTTCTGGAAAGCGTTTTGTTGTGGTGGCATGCTTATGAGTGTCCATGAGAACTGCATACTACATGTTCATGTTCAGCAGCTATAGTTCAAGTTGCACAATCTTATGGCTCCTGGGTATGCAGTAATGAGAAAGGTTATAGCCTGGTGTCATGACGCATGTGGGTGTTCTGTCTGGCAAAACACAGTGACATTGCTTGCTCTTGCACAATGCACTAAAAAACTGACAGCGTTATTGCCTTAGTTGCATGCTAGTCAAATGTTCATCATTATTCTGTCTAGGCATGTCAGATTAAACCTGTAATGCAGTATGAGCTTTGGAAATTCTATGGTGGGAAGCACGTACTGGGCATGTGCTTAGCTTTCCTGATTTGCTTCATTGTTTCTGTGTGATATAGTATTTATGTATTGTAAATTTTATTGTACAAATTAATAATGATGTAAATCATGTGTGCTGCGAATCCCTGGACCATTAAAGTAGATAGAATTGCTTCTGCTTTAAGGTAGTGTGGGCAAACTGACTACATGCCTCCTGGCTGTGAAAAGCAATAGCACAGAGCTGTACAGCTGCCTGGCCATGTTATTTGAAGCTTGACATCTATTTCAGCTACTATTTATAAATAAAGATCAGCAGCCTCCCAGAAAGTAGTGTGCCTCACAGCTCTGGCATTCTGCAGCTTATCATGGGGGGGCCACAGGTTTGTTTCTTGGCTGATCAGTAAGAAATGGAATGCAAAACAGCCTTCATTCTGAGATTTCAGGGACGGTTCTGTGACATTGTACATGCCAGCTTTAAATCGGAGATTTAATTTATTGTAGTGTTAGTCACGACTGATATGTTATGGGAATCAAATATGACTCAAAGGCAAAATGTGGGCCCAGGCTTCATGCTGTTTTCTTTGCGTTTAGTGCCTGGCTATCTATTGTTCACTTCTTCATTTAATTTTTTCTTGTGCATTTGCACTGAAACTTTCCTTCTGTGAAAATAAGTCATTGCACTCTTGCTTGACATAGTAGAGTGCAGGGCTCAGTAGCTTGTCATGATGTGAAGAAACAAAACAAAAAAAGAAGAAAATTGCAAAAATATTGAGTTGAGGAGAAAGCACCGTAGGACTGCTTCCACACTTTGTTCTTGAGTTTACTAGGAAATGCAAAAAAAAAGAGTGCTGGAACTTTACCTAAAGTACTTTTAACTCAAACATTAAAAAAATAAAGGAAGGAACTTTACCTAAAGTACTTTTAACTCAACCATTGAAAAAGAAAAGAAAATGTTTTGGTCTTTTTTCACAGGTGCATAATATACTGAGAAAATGTTAAGTGGATAAATATAAGGAAATGTATAACTGCACCGTTTGTGAAGGTGCTGCACTTACATTGTCTCAATTGCAATTCATTGCCATTTAATGGGCAAACAATTATTGCCTTTCTAAGATTCTGCGTGAACCTTCTGCAATTTTGTAACACTCTGGTGCAGTGTCTCATCTTTACTTTCTTTTTTTCCTGAAACAGGTGAAAATGGAAGTAGAAAATACAATCAACAAAGCTGATGCCATGACAAAAGCCAAACAGCAGGACTTGTTGGGAGGAAAATAGTCCCTTAGGTATGTGTGAATGTGCTGGAAAAGGGGGAAATAAATTCATAGTAGTTGTTAAAGTGCACATTGGTTCTTCTTTCTTAGGTTGCTTGGGCAACATTTTTATGAAAGCTCCCTCCTAATTCCAGACTGTTTCCTTTCCCCATTTGTTTAGGAAGAAATGATGGCACAAGGGAGAAAAAACGTGGAGAGGTTTGCTTTGCTTACAATAGTATGATATGCAGTGGGAATAATGAAAACCTTTTGTTTTTGAATTTATTATGAAGTTCTGCAAGTCAACTTATTATATTGGCAATCAAAAAACAGCACCGACAAGAGAACTACGGGAAGGCAACAATGCGGGTGTCCTCTTCGCATAGTCCTGTTGTCTACGCAGTTTTTTGAAATTGTCGATGTTCAAACTAGCCAGAATTGGCAGTCTTTTTTTCTGTATTGTAATTAACACTTTCATATTGACGATAGATTAGCAATTTATCTAAGTAAATTCTGCCAGCGTATCCCATTTGCACCAAATGTACATAGAATTTGGCTGCATTTCCATGGGATACCAGTACCATTAACTGATCATGAGAATAACCATTGCCAGTTGCACAACATTTGAAAACAGGCTGAAATTAGTATTTTGCATCTAGAAAGCCACGATGTAGAAGCTTCTTAGAAATATATGTTTAGTGTAACCACATGCTAATTTTTCAAAATAGTTTCACTTTTTCGACATTATACATCTAAAGTACCCTTGTTTGTATGCAATGTGGTACTGGTATTTAAAGTATGCTATTCACAAAATGAGAGTTTATTAAACACAGAAAACAATTTGCAGTTTTACTTCTGACACTGTTCTACTCTTAGATAGATCTTTCTTTGTGTGTATGTGTATGTAGATTTGTGCATATCATTTCGTCAAAGCGAACATTGAGAAGGCAAAGCAAATAGTCATGTGCAGCACTGCATTTATCTGTTTTGCATTTTATTGCTACTCCGCTTTCTTTTTCTTTTTTTCTTGGTAAAATACTTCTGTACCAACATCCGCTAATGCTACATCAGACCTAAGGTGACACAAGACGTACAACGGCAAGGTCTAGCGTATGTTAAAAACTTGTGCTCGCAATATTGATGCCACTATATCTTGTTAGGAAAGGACTGAAAAAAGCCTGTTCATAAAACACCCTTGCACTTAGAGCTCAAATAAGCCAGAGGATGTACACTCTCCATCAATATGAAAGGGAACACTTCATCTGTTCAAACGGTGATTCTTGTAAATGTGAGCCTCAAAACCTCGCTCACTCCTATTTGTTTATGTTGTTCTCTTGTAGAAGACAAGCAAGTTTTCTTCTAGACAAGCACGCATGAGGAAAATTACTAGCTTTGAACACAAGTCTGGTGTTCCCTGTCATGTTTGCAGAGAGTTTACATTGCCTATTTCAGCTTATATTCTGTCTAGTGGTGCTTGCTTGGTTTGTTCACTCCTTAACTCTATAGCAGTAGGTCACTGAAATAATGGTATAAACAGTGGCAGTGGGCACAATTGTGGGCTCTCTTGTTGTGTCTAAGGCTCTCAAATTAGAAGTGCAGGATCCTTTTATTTCTTCATAGCATTATGTGGTGGCATGTTGAAAGCTGTCACTTGATCAACACTCTGTCACTGCATGAAGACCAAGTAGTCAATAAAGTGCATCTGTATAATGCACCATGTGCAGAGGATCTATCACCGTGGAGAGGTATTGGTATTTAGTAGGAGTGTACAGAAAAGTAATTTGTTTAAGCAAATGAAATTGCCATGGTTATTAATTTTCAAAGGGCATTTGAATAATTTTGAAGAGCAAACGAATTTTTTCTAGGCTTTCAGACATATTATCCGAACGCATTTGTTTTTTTCTTAAAGTAGGACATGTGTTAAGAAGCATCTTGCAATGTGGTTTCATTCGTGGTTTCCAGATCTACTAAAGTGTAATATAAATTGCCGAGTTAACTTATACTTGTTTAGCGCAAGATAAGCACTTTGTATCATCGAACTTTACAGTGAAAAATAGCAGAAATGCCTAAAGTGGTGCTTTGATTTTTGACAAGATCACCAGCAGCAGTAAACAAAATCTATTTTTAGAGCAGTACTGAATTCCCACCAATATTTTCTACAAATAACACATCACTGCATACTTATTCTTTCCTGAGAATCTGTGGAATTGATTCTGCAGTTATTTTCCACAATGTTTATTGTCGCAGCAACATGTCTGGTTGTGGCGTTTCAGTTAGATGACTTTTAAAATTAGAAAATTATATGAAGGTTGAGCATTTCGAGTGTAATGAAGAAGAAGAGCTGCTCCTCATTATCTGGGGATAATGGTTCCCTGCTCTTTGTCACTGTACTTGGGTTACTACAAAACTTTTGAGACAAATTATTACTATTCACTGTTACACTACCAGAGAACACCCTCTATAGCAGCCTGCTTTCTGATTCAAATGGTCAAGTCCCAACTTTTGCACCTCATTGCCACTACTTGAAGGAACGTGATTTGTTATCAACTAAGCATTCTCTTGCCATCTACTATGGAGCTGGAAAGATTGCACTTTCATACTATGATTTTTTATTATTTTAAGAGTGGTTTAAATGAAACTGAAAGCCTTTAGCCTTTGAAGTGGCCCTTGAAGGATGTTTTGCTTCTCCATGCAACAATTTTCTGCCGGCTTCAAGAATTTAGAAGGGACAGAACCTTATTGAAATGCAATAAAAGGAATAAGCACATGGTGACAGCAGTGAGCGAAGAAAACATTGCAGCTGTGGAAAAAAAATCCTTTGACAATTCGGATACTCCCTTATGCGAAATTTGAGCACAGCTCTGTATGTGTTTTCATTTCACGATATATTGGCTGGCACGGACAATCTGTTTCGTGTGGAACGACTGCCTTTTTAATTAGGAGATCAGGAGAGGCAGCACATGGGTAATGCATAGGCGCGATTCACAGCAATCACCGCGGACAGGCCTCCGCTTATGCAACACTTTGTTTCGATAGAGACGACTCCTGCTATTCTGGTGCCATCTCGTAGCCATCGTTGCTGCAAAGCCCGTCTTGCGTGACACTATATACTTCTCACGCTTTTGCAATACACTCCACCTCATGGTTTCCGTGCACCCTCCTCCTTGCACTCTATTTGCTATTGCTGTCTTTCATCTCCCGCTGTGCCGTGCGTTTGCTTTTATCCTTCACTGTGCTTGTTCGCTTGGTTACGAGCAACGGCGCCGACGCTCGCTGCAGGAATTCGCACCTAAGAGTTGCGTTCTAAAAACTCCACATGAAGTACAGAGTTACATTTAAGGGCATTGAAGTGACCCTACAAATTAGATCACCAGCGGTTTCAAAATCCCTGCACGTCTTGTCTTGGCAGCAGCGGCAGTGCTCGCGCACCAGCTCACGCATTCATTTCTGCTTGTACAGGCTATCTTGTTTCTCAGAAGACCACCTGGATTTGGCTGGATCAACTGCACGTGACATCAAGGAAGCTATCTTGTCAATCAAGATCTTCACAGAAGACCACCGGGCGGTGCTCGCTTGTCCCACCATCGCTACTTAAAGGCCATCTTCACCTGCTGTCGACCAGTCTTGGCAGCAGCGGCAGTGCTCGCGCACCAGCTCACTCATTCATTTCTGCTTGTACAGGCTATCTTGTTTCTCAGAAGACCTCCTGTATTTGGCTGGATCAACTGCACGTGGCATCAAGGAAGCTATCTTGTCAATCAAGATCTTCACAGAAGACCACCGGGCGGTGCTCGCTTGTCCCACCATCTTCACCTGCTGTCAACCAGTCTTGGCAGCAGCGGCAGTGCTCGTGCACCAGCTCACGCATTCATTTATGCTTGTACAGGTTGGTTACGACAGCATCTGTCATTTTCTTTTTATCCTGTGACTGTCACTGCTGCCAAGAACTGCTTTTATGCTACTTGTGTCCTTGCATTAAGCTTTTAGTGTTTTTTAGTTGAGCGCTGTTAGATATGCCCACCTGTGCTGAGCTCGCTAAGAGAATTAATGAACTGGAGTCAAGACTTCTTAATGAATCGGATCGATTGACTGATCGCATTGTTGACAAGATTATCGTTAACATGAAGACATCTGGGATTGACGTACTGGAGATCAAGAAGCATGTGGACAGCCTTGAATCCAGTCTAAAATTTCTGAATGATCTGGTCGACAAGCTGCACAGTGAAAAGGCCTCACTTGTGGCAGAAACAAAGCCCTGAAAACGGAAAACTGTTCACTTTCCCCAAGGGTCTCCAAGCTCGAGCAGTACTCTCGTATGCATGACCAACATTGAAATCAGGGGTATCCCCTGTACTCAGGGCGAGGACTGTGTTGCAGTTTTGGAGACAGTGGGCAGGAAAATTGGATCCCCCGTGACTTCCTCTGATGTCGATGTTGTTCATTGAGTCTCTACTAAAGATAAGTGTAGGAAAAATTTAATTGCTAGGTTCTGTTCTCGAACGAAAAAGAACAATTTTATCAGCAAGGCACGAAAGGCAAGGCTCTGCCTGAATGACATCGGCAAATATGACAACTTTCCCATATTTGTTAATGACCACTTGACACCACAAAATAAGGCACTCTTTTCCAAAGCACTGGTGCTAAAAAAAGCCAACAACTGGAAACACATGTGGAGGGTTAATTGTCAGATTAAGGCTAGAAAGACTTATGAGAGCCGTGTTTGTCGCATTGCTGATGAGTCTGACCTTTCTGTTTTCAACTAACTGCCTTGATTCTGACTCTTAAATATCGTTACCATCCACCATGGATTCTTACCTCTCAACATCTGTGCTGAATAAATTCATGTCGCGCGACTATCATTCAATTATTCACTTCAATGCTAGAGGTCTCCGCAAGCATTTTGATGATTTTCATCACCTGTTTTCGACACTTAACAATGCCTTTTCAATAATATGTGTGTCTGAAACCTGGCTTAGTAATGATGACAACGACCTATCCTGCTTTAACTCGTACACTTCTGAGTATTCTCACAGAGATGAGTAATGACGGCGGTTCAGCTATATTTGTCTCGTCTAACATTCCATATAAAGGACGGCCTGACTTGGAGTTGAATATTACTAACTGTGAATCTGTGTGTTGTTGAATTTGATTCCCCCGTCTTCAGTATAGGCAACAAGAACTTAGTGTTTGGCTGCATTTATGGCTCACCTTCTTCTTTAGTTACTGACTTCTGTAGTGCGCTTGATCAAACCATGGAAAAAATATTGCACGCTAACTGTAACACAATAATCATGGGCGATATCAACATTAACCTCATAGATACCAATTCATCTAATTCTTCTAATTATTCAAGCATCTTCCATAGTTTTGGATATGAATGTTTAATTTCTCTCCCTACTCGTTGTCCTAACATTGCTGATGCAAAAGGTTAGCGGAGGAAAGAAGAAACGTTCCTTCTTTCCTTCGCTAACCTTTTGCACCGAAAACATTGACAACATGATTGAGAGCGCTGCAATCCAGATGTGCAAGCCTGTGGCGACAGTTATTATTTATTTATTTTTTTTTAATTTTTTTTGCGGGCTTGCCTGAGAACCCAGGAAAAAGAACCATGTAAAAGATGATGTCTTAGAAACACGTTCATTGGGGAAATGCTTGACAGCTTTTCTAATGCAACTTATGCTCTAATACGATTTTAAATTTTGCATAATTAAGCTTACCTAATTTGTTAATAAGTTACACTTAAGAAGTCTGAATAATTAGATGACTACGATCATGCTATCAGTTTGACTCACTCAGTATGTAACATCTTCTTTTGTAATTTGTACAGGCTTTTGTGGATTGGCAGTGATGTCTAATGTTTTTCTTGCATGAATCTATGAGAGTGAAACATATGAAAAAAACACGACTTGCAATAGCCAAAAGATAAATGCTGTGTTTATTAAAAAAGCAGAAGCATGCATAATACTTCTTGAATCCTCATAATATAGAATTATTTAGGGCAAAGTTACCTTGTGCAGCTTTAAAAAAAAAAACAACTGCGGCATTAAAGCAAAGTGAAACTTCCACTTAGTAAATGCTGGTAATGGCCACTATTGATATTATGAATAGAGGTGTCATTTTTTTAGTTTTATGTTTATGTTCAAGGTGTAGCTGGCTTGTTATTAGTCAATATTGCAGGACACATAGGTTAGCCTGTTTACACATTGTAAGTGCAACATATGCACCTTGTTTTGCTAGCATTGGTGCAAGAAAATTTTTTCAACAGAAGGTTGTGTGCTGATGTGCATAGGAAAAATGACCTATTCTGGCTGATAGTAAGGATGTTAGATAGTAAGCTTTCACCCAGACAGTCATGTGGAATAGCCATTAAAAAGTCCATGTATAATGAAATATAAAAACAGAAAATGCAATATGTGATAAGCAAGGCAAAGTATTTCGTGAGGTGCTGTTTACTACTGTACGTTCGATTACTCAAGAGGGTGCTGTGCAGGTGTGGAATAAACAACTGGCACATCCTTGTTCCACTCTTCGTGCTTAGGAGCTTTCATAAAGTGATGGAAAAGGCAGCTCTTCACTTGGCTGTAACCTGAAACAAATTACATTTGTATGATTATATTCCTGAAACTATTATGGTATAAGCTGGAGAAACTTGCTGGTCTTTCCAACACATATCTTTTCATTCCTAAGAACAAAACGCTACTAGCCAGCATAGCTGTGCTGATGGCAGAAGTTATAGAACTTTTCAACTGGACATTGGGGGCTGCTCTGGACTTACAGGATTATTACCTCTCTGATCAATGGTGACCGTGTTCCTTATCTTATGACACTGCTAAACAAGACGGAGACTAACGTCATATAATGTTGCATTACTTCATATTTCATTGTTAGAATGAAGCTATGAAACCTGCTGAAACTTTCATCCTGACAAAGAAGCTTAATGTTTTAGGAAAGACATTCATTATAATGTACTATTAGTATAAATTAAAATTCAAGCAGTTGCAAAACTACTTCAATGCAATGTTTCATGTCCAGGTTCAGCTGCTTTTGTAACAGTCACTCAATTCAGACTCCAAAGCTACCTTTAGTACTACTTCATGCTTAAAAATTGGCTACAAAGCGATTACATGTTTCACTTTCGTGTTATTACATATAAAAGGCGTATAAAAGGCATTCTGATTGGTTATTTCCTGTTTGCATTTCAATTTATGCTGTCAGTGGCTCAAGCATTAAGGTGCTGCTATGAGACTGCAACCTCAGGCCAACCTCTCTGCCCTTATTATCATTAAACTTTACTCTCTTAAGCGGGGTAAAACTCAGAATGTGCGCACAGAACATATTGAGCTACGTGACAGTTCCCCACTGTCATACTGAAACAAAGACATGCATTGGAAAAAACAAGCTCGGTTCCAATGTACGAAGTCACTTTGCTGTTAGATAAAAATTTCATTAAAAACAAGAAATGATCTGGACACCTCTGTAAAGGTCCTTATCTAAACACACCCTCTAGATTGTTGATTACCCTTCTAGAAACCTTATTATGTTTGCTTTTATGCCAGGTGATATATAGGAAGCAACTGACGGGGCCACACAATTCTAGTGTAATTCAAATCTGCGACAAACATGTCATTTATGTAGGTAATTTCATAGTTTTATTCTAGGAATACTAGAGGGGAATCTGGTGCTAGTGTCTGCACATTCTGCCAGTACAACTGTTTGTCCAGCATAGGAATTGTAGGCAGTACATGTATTTGCCCAAGTTTCATCCTAGTGTCTTCAGATGGCTATGTGGATTCGTATATGAATATTTCTGGAGCTCATTTTTCATCACGAAGTCTGTGTGACAACAGTAGTCTTATTTAGCCTCTAATCTTTGTGTGATTTTCAGAACGCTACAAAGAGAAATAATCATTTAAAACAAGAACGGATTATACATGGTGAGTGTTACTTAGAAAACTTGATGTAGATTTAGCGACACACGTACACACTAAAAATATTGTAATTTATTTGTGCTGGAAATTGCAAAATTAAACAAAATAGCCGTCAGTGCAAAACATTTTAACACCTCTAAATAGATATAGTGAGGCTAGCATGCTGCAGAATTGAACCACAAGAAACGATAACAGAAGCTGCAACATGCTCTGTCAATACATGCCGAATCAAAGATAAATCTATGTTGCTACCTATGATTGCCTTGTAGGCTGAGCGATTGCAGCACCACTCTAGTAACCTTAGTGTGAAACACTATGCATGTCTTAAGCTGCATCAGCAATCTTCGCTAGTTTTTATCTGCTGGTAGTAACTGCCTGCTTTGTTGAGTCAAGAGAATGGCAGCACACTCCCTTAAATAGTGCAGACAAAGTGGTATAATCTTTTTTTTTTTTTTTTACAGTAGGAAAAAGTTAACCGAACTGCATATTCTTTTGAAGTGTAAAATAATTGAATTCCTTTATTATCAGTGTTTGACTGCAATTTACCAACTATAAATGGTACATGTTACATCATGGGAGTTTGTATCATACTTTCACAGTGGTGGCACGAATTCTGTCGTGTGTTTGCCATTTTCTCACAAAAGCCGTGTTATCAGTAAAAGCAATGTCTTGGATACCTTGAAGAACTAATTCATCTCTTCAGCTTGCCTTAATATTTCCCTTACTTAATCAAACCAGTGAATTCCAAGATGAGACGACTGTGATACAACAGTTGAGAAAACAAAATGCCATTCCAAAAAAAAAAAAAAAACATTGTGCATTTTTATACGGTAGCTTATCAGTTATTGATGTACTGAGCCTTTCGAAAAAAGTAACACATACCAGTTCTCTGGGCTGTATGTGGCTCCATCTCTGTCAATAATATGGAATGTATAGGCTGGTCGAGGGAAAAGAGAACAGTTTCTTTCACTCTTGTGTACGACGTTGCCATGGATGACTACGCATGAGCCTGTGGAATAAAGTACACGCAACTGTTATAAGAGCGTCCGTCCCCCCACTCTCCAAAAAAAAAAAACAGAGCAACCTGATACACAAAGCTGCATAAAAGGTTCAGGAAATAGTTGATCTGTCAGGCAGTACTATCACACATTGGAGCTATGGTCGTATGTGCGTACACGTACATTTCAAGCTGCACTAGCAATTGCAAACATCGATTCAATGGTTACACCAGTATACAATGGCTCTACCTGCTTTACAGAATGGTTTCAGCTGTACAACGTAATTTTACCTTACCATTACCTTAAGCATATTTTTATATCTTCATAGCACTCGCTTTTGTTCAAGACTAGGAATAAGTATTTTATGTGTACAGTGTATGACCTTTCAAGTTATACATAACATCTAGTAGCTGAACCTGACCTATAGAGCTTGACAGAAGCAGGGATGTCTTATAAAGGCATTCCAAGTGAGAGACTGCAGCTACATACCTTTGAACGCTGGGACAGGCACAAATGTTTCATTGCTGTAGTCATGGGAAGATATCTCAACCATTTTTAGCAGTGGTCCATCTGGGTCACGGTTCCGAACAAACCTTCTTGACAGGCTCACTGTAGGAGAGGACACAGAAGTGTGCTGTTCACAAATCTATGTAATTGTTCAAAAAGACCAACAACATTTCATACAGGAAAAGTAAGCATGTGTATTCACATACCCAAATTATTTTACACTATGAGTGAAACTTAATCATCATCATCATCAGCCTGGTTACGCCCACTGCAGGGCAAAGGCCTCTCCCATACTTCTCCAACTACCCCGGTCATGTACTAATTGTGGTCATGTTGTCCCTGTAAACTTCTTAATCTCGTGCGCCCACCTAACTTTCTGCCGCCCCACTGCTACGCTTTCCTTCCCTTGGAATCCAGTCTGTAACCCTTAATGACCATCAGATATCTTCCCTCCTCATTACGTGTCCTGCCCATGCCCATTTCTTTTTCTTGATTTCATCTAAGATGTCATTAACTCGCGTTTGTTCCTTCACCCAATCTGCTCTTTTCTTATCCCTTAATGTTACACCCATCATTCTTCTTTCCATAGCTCGTTGCGTCATCAACTTAGGTAGAACCCTTTTCGTAAGCCTCCAGGTTTCTGCCCTGTACGTGAGTACTGGTAAAGCACAGCTCTTATACACTTTTCTCTTGAGGGATAATGGCAACCTGCTGTTCATGATCTCAGAATGCCTGCCAAACGCCCCCCAGCCCATTCTTATTCTTCTGATTATTTCAGTCTCATGATCCGGTTCCGCGGTCACTACCTGTCCTAAGTAGATGTATTCCCTTACTACTTCCAGTGCCTCGCTACCTATCGTAAACTGCTGTTCTCTTCCGAGACTGTTAAACATTACTTTAGTCTTCTGCAGATTAATTTTTAGACCCACCCTTCTGCTTTGCCTCTCCAGGTCAGTGAGCATGCATTGCAATTGGTCCCCTGAGTTACTAAGCAGGGTAATATCATCAGCGAATCGCAAGTTACTAAGGTATTCTCTATTAACTCTTATCCCCAATTCTTCCCAATCCAGGTCTCTGAATACCTCTTGTAAACACGCTGTGAATAGCATTGGAGAGATCGTATCTCCCTGCCTGACGCCTTTCTTTATTGGGATTTTGTTGCTTTGTTTATGGAGGACTACGGGTGCTGTGGAGCCGCTATAGATATCTGTCAGTATTTTTACATACGGCTCATCTACACCCTGGTTCCGTAATGCCTCCATGACTGCTGAGGTTTCAACTGAATCAAACGCTTTCTCGTAATCAATGAAAGGTATATATAAAGGTTGGTTATATTCCACACATTTCTCTATCACCTGATTGATAGTATGAATATGGTCTATTGTTGAGTAGCCTTTATGGAATCCTGCCTGGTCCTTTGGTTGACAGAAGTCTAAGGTGTTCCTGATTCTATTTGCGTTTACCTTAGTAAATACTTTGTAGGCAACGGACAGTAAGCTGAAACTCAATAGGAACACCTAATTAATATTTCGGCAGTGATCCCAGTTCTGAATATTAAGATGGATTCCTAAATGAAACTTCTGAAGCACTGAATTCAGTATTTCTGTGCATGGTGAGTTAGTAAGCTGGATAAGGTGCAAGAATGATAAAAGGATGGCAATGCCACCTTGAAGTTCGCACTTTAGCTCCCTGTGACGTCATGGATTTGGGTACAGTGTCTGCTTGAGACTAAATAATATTTCTTGATAAAGATTACTCGTATTCTATTGCTAGGGAACTCAAAGCTCTAGCTAACAAGTTTTCAGAACACAGTCGGCACAGAAATGACCCAAACATGCAGAAATACATCGAAATTAATGGTTGTCTGTTGGCTTCATATGTTTGTGACTAACAAAAATCAGGTCCATTGGTTCTCCTTGTTTGTGGCATGGCAGTGACATACTGGAGTTGCTTTATGTGCACAAGATTCAAAAAGAAAAACTTTGGCCTTAATTTTCTCTGTTGGCAATCAACGATGTTCTACCTAATAAAGGAAGTGGTTTTGGTACGTAAAACCCCATAATTTAATTTTTTTAACCTGATAAAGGAAATTAGTCTTGAAGAACTTCAGAATCTAAATTTCTTTAAGTTTGCTATTTATGATTCTTTAAACATATGTCTGCTTGGTAAGCGACAGTGGTTATTTTTGTCCAAGAAAATATATGAAGCATAAAAATTAGTTTTGATTTATTACTAATTATTTTTCCCTAAATTTTTGCCTGTACTGTACAATAATGCTGCTCTTTGCTTTATCAATCTTGTTTGACTAAATTTCTAAGAGTAAATTAGAAAGGACATATTACTGTTAAAAAATTTGGTGGCGTAAAATTTGCAAGGAACATCAAAGTTTCAGAACTGGCTATAATGTTGGGCAACAACTACAGCACCACAGATCAGTTTTGCTCTTCTCTAGTGAAGTGGTACATGCAACACTTAAATGGCTAGAACTGATGTGCTACTGCATCTACCAATGCAGTCTGCTCAACTAACAGCAGCAGCGTAACATGTATCCAGAAATATAAACAAGTGAAAAAAAGCTAGCACTGGATATTTTCCCTGAAAGTTGTGTAAAGAGTAACAATTTCTCTTTACATGTGGTGCCAAATGTAGTGACATGGAAGGAAATATAGTGACATCAGCTGTACAAATGTGCTTGAATTCACATATCCAAAACGCTTTTAATTTCGCTAGCATGTTTCACTGGCATCTGACACAGGTAAGATGAAGTCTGATGCTTGCTACACACACACAGTGTAACTAAAGGATGAGAATCAGTGCTTCTGATGTGTCTGCTCAGGCACTACTAGTACAAATGGCCTCTTCTGTCACAGATTCACTCACTCTAAAGCATGGTTTTTTTTCCTTGCTCATTATATGGACTTCAGTAGGAGTGCAAAAGTCACATATTGTGTTTGGCCTATTGCTTTTGGGATCGAGCCATTCAAGTGAAGGAAAGCACTGCTTCTGGGAGCGGCCTACTTGCTGCTATCTATGAGGATGTGACGTGTTCCATTCTTAGCCAAGGGAACGTAAGGGAACTGTAGTCATCTCAAAGCATGCAGACATCATGCCAGGGTGCCGGAGGAGGAATATGCATGCCTGCCAACCTGTGAAGTGTAAATATCATGCAGACATAACACCAAGAAAGGGGGGGAGGGGGCAAGGGGATGGCAGGCACTTAAAGGAGCGCAGACACCAAATTCTCCAGTGATGATTTTACACAGCATCTAGGGGAACATAGTAACAGCCAGCGTATTAAGTTTGAAGTTTATTTTTTCTTTCTTTGTTACAGAAAGAGGAAACGTGCTAAAGGCCATGTGGCCTGACAGAGGCTCCTGCTCTTAAGCGCCTTTCGTATACATGATAAATCAATGCAGGAAAAAAGCAAATATAGCACAACAAAGAGTGAGTGTGATGCAGAAAATACAAATAAACAAGATAGTTTGTACATTATACAATTACTATGCGAAAAGACATTCAATGCTTCAAATTTTTTGTTTGTACATTCATATTACAGCACAGATTAAAACGTACATATATAGTGCATAAAAAAATTTAGTGCAACAGTATTTTGTGTATAAGAATTTGATAATGTAAGCTTTGATAATGCAATACCAAAATGTGGGATTGCAGTATCTACAAATAAATAAATAAGAGAAAGGATTTTGTACATTGTTTAAAGTGAGGTGCATAAAAATCAATTTTTTTTTTTCAGCGATGTTTAGTAGCCTAGGTATTTGATAGTTTAAATCCTTATGTCCGTAGTTAGTAAACGTAAATGGTATTGTTTCGATTTGATTATGTAATGGATATCGAGGAGGAGAAAACAACGTAGTCTGTGTTTTTTTATATGTAAGAGTAATCCATATTAGAAAACTTAATTTGCTCGGGTCAGTAAATGTTTGCTAAAAAAATTTTGCACGGGTAGGTCATGTGACCTACCGTGGTAGTTTTCAAAAATTCGGACTACTCGTTTTTGCAGGCTTAATAACTTCTCATAGTTTCTTGCTGTCATTGTTCCCCAATTGAAGGTTAAATTAAGTTAGCTACGAGTAAAAAAAGGGCATAGTATATTGCTTTCTTTAGCCATAATGGTATTAGATCACCAATTTTATATATACCACCTACTACTTTACTAAGATCATTGCTCAGCTTGTTGACATGATTGTCCCAGGAGATTTCTCCCGAAACCATACCCCCAACAGCTTTTGCGTTGTTACCTGTTCTAACCTCTTTGCTTGAAGTAGAACAGTTATATTAACAGGGAATGGCTTATTTATTGGTTCAAATATTAAATACTTTGTTTTGTTGACATTCAATTGTAGTGCAATTGTACAGCCATTCAGATAATAAATTCAAGTAATCATTTATTTCTTTTTCTAAGCATTGCAGGGAAGAATTTGCAAAGAAAAGATTAGTATCATCCACGTACATGTTGATATTAGGTGAGAAAGAAATGTTAGGAAGGTCATTAATTTAAAGGTTAAATACAGGACCAAGTATGGATGCCCGTGGCACACCAGTCTGTATTTTGAGAAGTGAGGAAGTTGCCTGATTAAATGAAACAAACTGGTAACAATCATATCCCCAGTAATTTAATATAAAACTATTTTCATTGAACAATTCTGGATTTCGAAATTCCCACCAGTAGGAGTGGTTAGATAACCTTTGAGCGATACAAAATCGTGAGTACCAGACGTCACGGAGTTCACATGAACCACCAAAGCGCTGACGAATATGAACTCGCCCGTCTGCACAATTTCACACGTGCAGCCACTTTCATTGACACAGGAGTTAGGTGGGAGATGCACACTTCCGTCTCCCAGCCATGCTCTGGCAAATGCATGTGCTGTTGCTCTGAAATTGCGTTGTCACCAGTGTTTTAACATCACACTATTTTGCTCTTAACAATGACATTTTCATGATGGCTATCGCAACAAGTATGCAAA
Source organism: Dermacentor andersoni (assembly GCF_023375885.2). Taxonomy (NCBI): domain Eukaryota; kingdom Metazoa; phylum Arthropoda; class Arachnida; order Ixodida; family Ixodidae; genus Dermacentor; species Dermacentor andersoni. Next base: position 199,422,705 of record NC_092814.1, read on the forward strand.
AGGGAGCCACGTCTAAATAATAGACTTTAAAATTGAAGTATTACCTTTTCGCCATCTGCTGTCAGTCATACTTCATGAAAGCGTTCCTCATAAGCATACAAAGGTTATGCTGTAGTCAGTTTAACCTCTAAATTTGGTGTCTACACTCCTTTAAAGGCCCCTCACCAGGTCTGGCCATTTTGAGCTGACAAGCGCAGATCACACATTGCGTGATAACGATCGTGTCTGCAAAGTATTACATCGCAACGCGCCACGGAAAGATCTGAAATTTCAAACCGAACGCCATTTTTCCTTCTCCTCGCGGCCGCCACACTCCAAGCCAGAGGATTATGTACTCGTGTGCCTGCGCCTACGTACTGGTGTCTGCAATGTTACGTCGCTTGTGGTCACTCGTGACTTCAAGAATTATTCAAGACAACATCTGTTATCTGTGCGATCTGGTGCTTGAATTGACGAATTGAAGTTTAGAGAAATAATGAAACACAAACGGAATGTCTGCGTGTTTTTTGTTTTACTTCACACCGAAGCAAGAGAGACGTACTTCCACTTCATCTGCTTGTTCTCAAGGTCGTGCAGTCATGTGCGCAGGTACTGAAACTATGCCATTTTCTACCGTGTTCCAGTGCATGATCATGCTCTGTGATCTGTTTGTTCTGCCTTAGTATTCATGTAGCACTGAATTATACTGCTAGTCATGTTTCCTTGTGTACAGCGCACAAAATCGTGTGCTGCGTGAACGAGACAACAGCTCATGCGCGACGCCGTCAGCAGAAGTGTGTAGCGCTGAAATATAAACAAAAAAGCGAGGAGAAAAAAAATGAAGGCGGGGCCTGTGACGTATGCGTCCTTGCGATCCTCGAGGTCCGGTATGGGAGAATGCAGGGAAGGAATTTCACTTGCGGAGGCTAGACTGGGCGAGTGGAGAGAGCATCTTACTTGGCAGTAGAGGCCGCCTGCTGAAATCACGAGTTCGCAGCACTGAAATATTTCTATCTCGGCTATTAATGAGCCAATTTCAAAACTTTTTGCAGCAGAACGCTTCTTAGAGAACATGTAACAACTTCCAGCGTATAACCAAAATTTGCTGTGGGGCCTGGTGAGGGGCTCCTTAAGAAAAAAAAAAAAAAAAAGAAATCTTGCCCGTGCACATGCCTTTTGTGGAATAAACACGCACACATTAATGATGATTTAGCTTTAGAAGGGCACACAAGCAGCAGTAAACTTGGAACAGCAGAGACTAAATTATTTTTTAGATCACAGTTATTTTCTTAGCACCTTCCCTGTTGCTGATTTTGCCTACTTCAGCAACTTGCCTGCTTAAACTTATTTGAAGCAAGTACACCTCAGAGGTGCCCTTTCACCATGCAGAAGGTTCAGAGACCAGCGAGCGAAGCTTTTAGTGCAAAAGCACTACTAGCCTAACAACCTGGATTTCGCCTCTGTCACTTTGAAGCCTCTTCATACAGCCCCGCACAAGAAAACTCCGCCTGTGCATTTTGCAGGCTTTTTCTGTGCCTGCGAAAAAGCATGCATTGTGAAACACTTAGAATGCAGCTCCACTGCATCAAAATCTGGTTGGACACATTAAGGACACGGCCAAGATGATGGTATCTCTTGAAGTACTAGACATGTATAAGAACAAGGGATGATGAAAAAGATTTACAACTTTCGTATGAAGAGGACTACCTGGAATTTTCCTCACACATCCCATTTCACACATCTCCCATTTGCCTACAAGGCTTTTAACAAGCTTTCATCTTAAACATTAAACCACTACTCTGAGGCAGTTTGCCGTGCGTTCAAGTGATTTAACCTTGTTCCCTTGTGGTGTTTGATCGCCAACACTCATAATTTTTCATTAGTGCTGTACGCAGTTTTTGGAGAACATTGGCATAATATCTCTCGTTACTGTCCTGCTATCTTCCAGGTAATCAATTGGGAAGGGTGTCCCAGAAAATGGCCGCTATCACTTTTCTCTCCATGCATTGGGTCTCAAATTTTCAAGCATAATGGACCTTGAATGCCTCCACTGCATAGACTATTGCTTTATTTCTGGGTCCCGTTGGTAGAGCCACGGCTCACCTTCAGTTACAATGTGGGTCAGAAAATTTTCTAGGTTGCTTTCATAGAGGCTCAAAAGATTCCTTGTGAATGCAAGCAGTGGTGTTGACCCTGTGCATAGCAGTTTCATGGCACCAAGGGCGTAGACGGGGGGAGGGGGTAATGGGGCATCAGCCTCCCCCCCACCCCCCCCCCCCCCCCCGGAAATTTTTTGTGCTGTCATGCGCTGCCGACCAAACAACGGCACTGGAAATCATTCTGGATTTTGTCTAGAGTGACCTTTTCATGCTCGAAAAGATATTTCAACGCGAACACTGCAAAATCGGGCTCGATTTCGCGGCAACGCCCATGCACCGGAAGTCGCATAATGCAAGGAGCCCCATCCGACCACAAAGTTTCAAGGGCGTTTTGATGGAGAACGGGCTCGTCGCGGCATTTCACGGAGGCCGCAGAATCTACGGAGCGGAGCACATGGATCTCAATTCTGAAACTTTATGGGTATAAAGTTCCCATAAACTTTTCATGCGAAAGGTGCATTGACATTTTCAAAGTCATGCTTTAAATTTTCAATTCCGGAACTTTGTGGGTTTAATGTTGTTATAAACATTTGACACCAAAGGTGTACTGACTTTTCATAAGTCGTACCTCAGACCATACAACAAGACAAGCCAAATCAACATACTATCAGACAAGTTGACAAAACCACGCAGTGAGGTCTGATGAGCTAAAGTGTTGTAGTGGTTCCTTTTTGCTGTCATATGTCAAAGAATAATATCAACATTTTTTTTCACCTGCGCCAAAGAATCCATGTCAAGACACTAAAGCCAGCAAAGGTAGCTACGTTCTTATTTATTTTTCTACTTTGACTTTTATTCATGAGGGCACATTGAGCCTCTTCGATTTTTTTTGTTCTGGCTACCCGTGGGCTGCCAGAGCCAGCCAGAGCTCATGCGTTTTTCTTGTGTTCCCCGACCACCGCGCGGCGCACTTTGATGCACATTCGTTTTTCTCTGGCCGAGTGGATTTTTGCCTGGCAAAGTTTTGGACACTTTCTGGCTAGCAGACGAGAAAAGGAAACAATGCATGGTCACTCACTGCCATCACTGCGGGGACTCAACGGATTGCAACGCGTTCGCTTGAGCACAACCTCTCCGGAAAATTATGTCTCACCAGTGTAAGATACTGAGCAGTATGCGTACGGTTCTCTGTGGACAAGTGTCTCATGTTTTCTTAGATATTCCTTCGGCAGCCACATTAGGTGCTTAAAGTAGGCATTTGATTGTGGCCAACATGCTCTCTTTTGCGTTTTTTCATTTCCATGCCCCTGCCCCACGAAATAAAGACATTGTCGCATAGTAAAAGCTTGATTTTGTTACTTCATGTTTTGCGGAAAGTAATGGGTCATGGGACGCTTCAGTTGCCGAATACTCCTACATTATTGCGATAGCAATTATATGGACACTCCAGGTGCATTCCTGCCGTCGCCATCGTGTTCGCCATCATGGGGGGGGGGAGGTTATGGATAAGCCGATGATGGTGGCTTAGTCTTGTGTGCGCAACAAAGAAAAGCAGGGAGGAAGCGCGTCGCCTGCTGCTGCGCGTGTTACATCAGAGGGTGTGGAGGGAGGGAGGGAGGGGGGGGACTATGAAACTGTGGTTGCACAAGATGTTTGTTTGCCTTGTTTGATGCATTATATACAGTGACTTTTTCTCAGATACGTAAATTTAATGGAGGCTTATCTGTATATTTAAACATCTTGTTGCGAGGTTTTGTGTATGCGTGCAGTGAACTTTGTTTCCAGTGGCACTTTTTTTCCCTTATCAAGCTGTATCTTCGCATTTGTGTATTCCATTGTATCTTCCCATTTCTAATGTATGACGGCGAGTCAAATGAAAGTGAGCCAACCAACCCCGTGCATTAATGGTTCGGTTCATTATGTGCGAGGCGTGCGCGTAGCACAGAGGTATCTCTCATTTACAAAAGTGACACGCAGGTGTGAGGGTAAAGGTTCTTAAATGCTCTCATACACTGGGTTGAACATAGTTGCGTGACATAATGGACACTCCAAAAGTTGAACAGTGCGGTGTTGTGAGGTTTTTGAGAGCTTAAGGTGTTTCCCAAAAAGAAATTAGTCACCGTATGGCTGCTGTGTACGTTGAACATTGCATTTCATTGGCCACTGTGAAGCATGGGAGCATGCTGTTCAAAGAAGGACGTGAAAGTTGCAAAGATGATCCAAGACCGGGCCAAATCCACCGTGCAATCACCCTAGCACAATTCCAAAGGCTGATTGATTGATTGATTTTATTTATTTATTTAAGATACTTTGAAGGCCCGAAGGCATTGAAGAAAGGAGTGGGTGAACATAACAAAAAAAAATTGTGCAAGATACAAAGACGTATTCAAGGTGGCGTTTCATTAATGGTGGTTTTGAAGGTGTCGATATCCAGGATGGCTGCAACGGTGGCGGGAAGGTGGTTCCAATCTTTGATTGTGCTAGGCATGAATGCATTACTACAAAGTTTAGTACGTGAAGATGGCACATTAACTTTGAAACTGTGGTCAGAGCGAGATAATATGTATGACAGTTGGGTGATAAGCTGTTCTTTCAACAAGGGGTTGTGGTGGTAGATTTTATTGAAGAGCGAAAGGTGGAAGCATCTACGACGGAAAGAAAGTTCTGGCAAGTTAAGTGTTGTTTTCATTGAGGTAACGCTAGCATATCGGGAGTAGTTTGATAAGATGAAACGCGGTGCACGATTTTGAATGGCTTCTATGCTGTTTATGAGTGTAATGTTAGCCGGGTCCCAAATGGCACATGCGCATTCTAGTTTGGAGCAAACTAATGTTTTGTAGAGAGTTAGTTTCAGTGACGATGGTGCAGATGAGAAGTTTCGGCGCAAATAGCCCAACATGCAATTGGCATTGCTACATATAACGTCGACATGCATGTGCCAGAGAGCTGATTAGACAAGAACGGAGGATAAGCGTTGATGAACTGGCAGAGCGTGTGAACATCAGTCATGGTTCGGTTCAAACTATAATCCATGAAAGTCTCGGCTATCGGCTATTGTGTGCACAATGGTTGCCCAAGATTAGGAACCACCGCCAGAAGACTTGAGAGGTTTGGCGCTGCCTTGACTTATCTGATCTGGTATCACAATGAGGGTGGCTGCTTCTTGTCTGCAATTGTGACTGGGGACAAATCATGGTGCCACTATTACGAGCCTGAAACACTACAGCAATGCTTACAGTGGAAACATTCGAATTCACCACCCCCAAAGAAAGCAGAGGCCGTCATTTCCGCCGGAGAGGTGTTGTTAACCTTTTTTTCGATCGTCAGGGGCCATTACTGATCGAATTTGCTAAACCTGGAGAGACTATCAATCGTTTCCGATATTGTGAAACACCGGATCAGCTGCGTGTTGCAATCAAGAACAAACGACATGGAAAATTGACGAATGGGGTCATCTTGCTCCAGGACAATGCTCATCCCCATGTCGTTGATGTGGTTAACACAAAACTGGCAAAGTTGGCAAAGTGGGAAACGCTGCAACATCCGCCATACAGCCAAGACCTGTCGCCTTGCGACTTCCACAATTAGGGGCGATTGAAAAAACAGCTCAAGGGAACCAGATTCGTGTCAGACGATGACTTGAAGGAGTCAGACTTTTTGAAGCAGCAACCCAAGAAGCTTTATGAGACAGGAATCACGCGGCTCGTTAATCAGTGGGACAAATGTCTAAAGGCTCATGGAGGCAACTTTTAAATAAAGTACCCCATTTGTCATATATTCACATTGGCTCACTTTCATTTGACTCGCCCTCGTATATTTAGCAGAACTCCTGCTTTTTATATGAGCTCTCTGTTGCAACTATGATTTCGGTGCAATTACTCACGATACAAGACCAATGACAGCTGCTCCTGTGCAATGCATTGGAACAAATGACAGCGTCATTGAGATTTTTCCCTGGCCGTTGCATATGTACAAAAATGTAAACAAGGTTCTTGACTGATAAAGTTTCATTAAAACATTTGTCCTCAACTTGTTCATTTCATGGCCTTTACATTTTTCATGTCAGCGGCATGCACTGCTTTGCTGGTTTCGAACTGATATAGTTCTAAAGTTCGTGTGATATTTTCTTTACTTCTTAAATAGACAAAAAACATGGAAGCATTGATATCAGTTATTTTGGGCACAATTTTTGAAACATACGAGTATATTCTCTTATGAAAAAATACATATTTTACTTGTCTTGACACGGCGTAGCGTTCAATAATTCGTTTGCAGCATCTTTGGCAATGACAATGCAGTTATTATATATTATTAATGTATTTGATCCGTCGACAAATTCTATAAGGAGGAGGCCGAGCTGCAACATGAGCCCCCCCCTCCCTTCCTGCCGAACAAAATTTCTGGCTATGCCACTGCATGGCACCCATCATGCCAAGACCTTTGACCTGCCCAAAATGTCTTGAATGGTTGTGCACACGTTGCTGTTTGATATGTGCAATTCCATGGCAATTTCAGACAAATCACCGATTGTTCATGAAAAGGCTTTCAGCTCAAGCTGAATTATCCAAATCTATCCACACAGCCGCGTTTAAACTCGTTCAACCAAGTTATAGCATACAAAGGGATATTAGGTGCTATGCGCATTCTACTGTGAATTTATTTGATGGAACTCCCTTGTTTTCACAAAAACATTATCACACTCTGGTACACAAGCTTGATATTGTGGGAGGACATTATGTTTAAGTGGCTGATGTGGAACAATAGCTGAATTGGAAGACTACTGTGACCATGTTTGGCTGGATAAATGAGCTGGCCAAGAGATAGACGTAGTATCCGTCTGACTGTTGGTGATAGTATCCAAGTTTCAATACTTCTTCAAAAGGCACAGCGCGACTGAGATGGAGATGAATAGACACAAAACCACATCACAGCACTTGTGATGTATGTTTTGTGTTTCTTTGTCTCTGTCTCAGTTATGCTGCGCCTTTTGAATAGCTATGAACCAACTCGCCCAAATCATTTTACTTCAGTACTTCTTGATCATGTTTCATATGAAGTGTAGCATGTGCTCAGAACTGTTGGAATTGGCTATGCAAGGACCATGCATATTTTGAAGAAGTTGCTACCAAGGAATCAATTTGTGCATGCATCGCATACAAGTGATGTAGAGTTTCAACGTGTTTGATAGATATGCACAAGACCAAGAAATGCTGCCAGAACCTTTCACAGGTTATGTGAAAGTAATTTAACAAACTCACATGCATAAACATTTATACATTTATGAACTTATGAACTTATGTGGAAGTAAGTGCCAGCTTGATATAAGTACAATTTAAAAGTGCAAAATAATATTTCTTTGCTCTTAGTATGTCTTACAGTAATGGATGACTAATCTTTTGACCATTCTTGCATTTACTAGGAGTCTCAGCAGCTAAAGTGATTCAGCTGTTGTACCCGCATTTTTTTATTTATTTCACACAATAATGTAGTTGTACAGTCTTTTTGTGTGAGACAGCTTCGACAGAATTTGATTATTTTTTCTTGTTTTAGATTTTGCCATATTTTGCATGTCATCGCTATGCTGAAAATGTTGTGCAAATCGGCACATACAATTAATAATTACATTACCTTACTTGGCACAGAGTTCATGAGGGTTCATTCATGCAGTCATGTGAGCATGTGCACAGACACAAAGCAAATTGTATAGTTAGAAAGGACACTTTTTTTGCTTACTAGTATTGTGGGATCCAGGAATATACCAGAGGCAACCATTCTCCAGTGTGGCGTCTTCCAGTGGGAACCAGAGGCCAATCAGCTTGTTTGGCTCAGTGTACAAGAATGTTGCATCCTGGTGTGCTGTCACTAAATAACAGGAGTGACAGCATTCAGTTTCCTGGTCTGGTGGTTAGCCTATCTTATCCTTGAACCTATCTTATCTCACCTTCGCCTCCAATTTCTGGGTTCTGGAAAAAGGAAGGCAAATCAATGTTTAGGCAATGCCACCATTAATTGTAACTGCATCAATATAACAAATATCATACCTTGAAAATGTACATGCTCTGAACAATGCATGGATCCTTGAATCCAATTTCTTTAACCAGTGCCTGAAATGAAACCATCATGTTTAAAATCTCTGGGTCTGGTTTTTTTTTTTTTTTTTTCAATGCAAGATATGTTTCCGATGTGTATACCTTCACTTTGGAGCTGAAGGAGATGCATCTGAAAACAGGATTCAGCCAGTGCAAAGCTGAAAAATTCAAGTTTGGTTTTATACCAGCCATGCACATGCACATACAGGGTGTCCGATGTAACTTGTCAAACATTTTAGCATATGCGAGTGCCACGTAGCTGGATAGAACCAAGGTAATGTTGTTAGCCGTTGCTTGTAGCAAGTCAGACTATTCTTTTTAATTATGCCCAATTACATAATTAGTTGTTAATTAACTTCTGAAATATTATAATAAGAGAAAAATTGTCAATCGGGAAATTGTAGGCCATCATGAAAAATTCTCAATCCATCTTTCTGTTACTCAATATGTACTACATAAAAGTTTTTTCACAGCCTGAAAGAAGCGCACAAAAGCACGGACACTAGTCGTGCGGAACTTTCTCGTGTTTTGCAAGCTTTCTTTAATGCTTGAAAAAAACTTTTATGTAGCATGTATTGAGCAACAGAAAGATGGATCAGGATTTTTTCACGATCACCTATAATTTTCTGATCGACAATTTTGCTCTGATTATAGTATTTGAAAAGTTAATTAATAGGAACTATTTATGTTATTAGGCAAAATACAAAACATAGTCTGACTTGCTCCAAGTGAAGGCAAACAATGTTAGCTTGGTTCTGTTCAGCTACATGGCACTCGCATATTTTTAAACTTTGGCACAAGTTACATACGACATCCTGTATATGTTGGATGGCACTATCTTAAATCTGGCCACATACATGTAGGTGCTATTACAGCTGAGAATCTAAAAGATGGAGTCACATTGTGGTCTGCTGCAAATGCATTTTCTTAACCGAAAAGACATGATGCATCGTGCAGATAAAATTAGCACATATGGTCACATTTCAGAAATAGGTGCTAATCTTTGTGTAACCTGCTGTTAATCTGTTGTTTAATTGTGCAGTTAGAAATATAATTATTGTACTTGTTTCCTGAAGATTTGATGTACTTGTGGAGATAAAATGTTGCGCACATGGGCAATGAGGGGGCTTACAGGGACAGTTGCTGGGCATAAGTTTGACCACCTGTAGTTCATTGGCACGTGTTAAAGTTCCAGTGCATGAGAATTTTTGCATTTTGTCTGTCTATATACAACAGCCAGATATCGAGTCTAAAACCTTAAAACACAGTGGGCAGAATTGATTACAGCTTTTAATCGACCATCAACTTTTTGTCACTACTATTGTCACAATCATCTTCAGGCTGTTTAAAGGGCTACTGATACAATATTTCTGCCCAATCATTTTTTTTTACTTAATTGAAGGTCCTAGACCTCTAAATCCTAGAAAAAATAGTGACAAGCCTCAGAGTGTTCTAAATAATTTATTATAATGGTTTTTCTACAGCCAGTTTCGGTTTAATTTCCCAGGAGGATACTCTGCTGCAACATCAGGACACAGTATGTGGTCGCGTGGGAACAGGACATTGCGACGTTTTGAGACTTGCTCCTGAAACTTGCTCCAGCTCGCTCGGTCGCCTCGTATGCTGTTTGTTGTGAGGGCCGATGTAGCAGCATTGCAGACGACCAAGCGAGCTGAACCGAGCATCAGAATGTCACAATGTCCTGTTCCCACATACTGTATCATGACGTCACGACGCAGTATTCTCATGAAAATGAAACCGAAACTGACCATAGAAAAGCTATTATATTAAAGCATTAATCATGTGCATAGACTTGTCAAATTAGTCTAAGACTTTCATTTAATGCAAGAGAGAAATAGTAGAAAATATTGTGTCAGTACCCCTTTAAGAACACCACAGTACAAAGGTCTCTCCCAGAGGTTTCCTGTTGCCCTTGTCCTGTATCGATTGAGCCCACACTATATGCACACATTACCTATTCTTAATGCTCCATATTATGTGGAATGTGGTGACTTTGACCTGCATAAGATTTTTAATTTGAAAAGTTAAGAGCTCTGAGACAAAACCTTATGGTGCACTTTTCTTAACAAGAACTGTCAGCTGATAGATATTTTGATGCTTCAAAGAAGGAGTGCCAATTATCCCCTGTTAAAATTTCCGACTGAAATTTTCTGCCAGCACATCCAGTCTTTCTTTTTTTACCCCCACACTGGCCTGCCATTTGCTGGTTTTCTGGTTCTCTCTAAATCAGCACATTATAAGCTGCACCACAAGCACTCTGTTGGTATTTCATTTGTAGCAGACAACTGATCTGTTGCAAGGGAATTCACTCCCAATTTCTTAGCCTGTTCTGTGGCTTGGATGAGTGGGGTTCGTCCATGCATTCCTGGTAAAAATGGTCAAGGACAAGCTCAGCTCATCGACAATACCTTTAATTTTTTAGAAATACCATGGACAAGCGTAGTTTCATCATGGCTTTGTCATGCTTTTGGTAGATGTCAGCACACAATCCACTGGGCAGTGCAAGCATGAGCAAATATATTCTTTCTGAGGAAGCAAAACAAGCTGGAAAGTGGGGGTCTTGAAAAATAATCTGGCCATTTTTGGTCTTTAGTAGGACGTTCTTGAGAGCTAGTTGGTTCGTAATTGAAAGAAGGCTAAAACTGCGGGAAAAAAACGAGGACAAGCGGAAGGAACACACAAGACACCATGAGCACCACTGCACTCGTAGTGTGTTGTGTGTTCCTTTTGCTTGTCCTCATTTTTTCACGCAGTTTTAACGTTCCATTTTTGGTCAGAATTCAAGTTAATAGCTTGGCATGGAAAGGGTCAAGCTTTCCTCCATCATGTTATCCAAAGCTGCAAGATTGAATGGTCCATCCTTTTGCCCTATTTTCTTTTTTTTCTCTCTTTTTTTGAGCTTTCTCCTATGAGCCCATATACATATATCCTTTGCGTTCCTCAGATATATTTCTGGGTGACCACCTGCTGTCAGTGCTTATCATGGATGCAGACTGTTCATTCTCCTACCCTTGCATGATGCTGGGTCCAAATGTTATATAAAGCCTTTCAATAAATTTCAGTCGTACAAAGTTTGCATTCGGCACATCGGAATTTTATTTTGTTTGTATTTTTGCATACAGTAAGCTTCACAAAAAACATGCCCCATGTCGATGCATGCCCCATGCCCCAACCCCCCCTTTTTTTTTAAATCTTTATAAAAGTGGCAACCCTACCACTATAGTGTACACTGATAATCACTGTGGCTGCTTTAATTTGTTACATCACAGCTGTAACAAAAAGTGACCAAAAGGGTACGTTGCATGCTGCTGTTGCAGCTGAACCAAGAAATAAAACTTGCTATTCGACACTTCTCCAACTACATTTTAATTAATTTAATTTAATTATGTGGTTTTACGTGCCAGAACCACTTTCTGATTATGAGACACGCCATAGTGGAGGACTCCGGAAATTTTGACTACCTGGGGTTCTTTAACGTGCACCTAAATCTAAGTGCACAGGTGTTTTCGCATTTTGCCCCCATCGAAATGCGGCCGCCGTGGCCGGGATTCGATCCCGCGACCTCGTGCTGAGCAGCCCAACACCATAGCCACTGAGCAACCACGGCGGGGAACTACATTTTCATATTGTGAGTGTTAAATGTTGTTCTATTACTTACAATCATAAAAGAAATAGCACAAATATTATTGGTTTCATCTGTACATAATGTTTTTATCAAAACCTAGCCCAATCGAATGCATGATTTGCTTTTATACCCACAGAATTTTATAGGCTGTACCTTGCAGTGCTGTTTTGCTTACAGCTCTAACTTTGCAGGTGGGTAACCCTAACAAGTCATGCCTACTAGTATATGAAATATTTGTTGCATCTACAGCTTACCATGTCCAATCTTGTTTATGCTCCTTGATTTACTTACAACCAGGTTTCCTGTAATACAGAAAGCCAATTTTCATTCGCCACAGATACAACAAGGCAGGGTTATAGCTAGTACAATTCCATATTACCTTGCTCATCAAATGCGTCCTCTTCGTAAAAGGCCCGAATCTTGTCACCGGACTCCAAGAAGTATGTGTTTCTTTCCTTCAAATAAAGTACATTTTCGCACAACTGGTTAGCTTGTTATTGCTTTATCACAACTCTTTTGACTAGCTACTAACTTTCCTGACATTACCTCATGCTTTTTTGTGCTGAAAACAGTTAGCTGCTCATTGTTGTCTTCCATGCCATCTATTATTTTTTCACACTCTTGCTTCAACTGCTGGACATCACCATCTGATAGAAAGTCAGGTATTGATACCAGGCCTGTCTTCTGAAACTGGAACGTTTTGTAGCATTAAGTCTTGACTCTGAATGTATATACTGACAAGACTGCAATATAGTCTACAGTGCAGACAGAATAACTCTGAGAAATGACTGAACTAGGCCAGTGTACTGCATGCAAGTTAAATGAAATGCTGATTGTGAAGCATAGTTGCCTCTCACTTTTCTGTTAATCTACAGCATCTTTAATGTTGTGCATCTGTGCTGCAAGCTCTTATTATATGCTGATACAACGTAAAATTTTATATTTAGCAATACTGACACCCTAATTGTTGTGCTTCAGTAATTACAGCACTAAGCATGTATGCCAGAAAAAGGTAGTGTCTGCAGCAAAAGATTTGAAAGCTGGGCGAATTAATGAATATTTATATTCAAACTTTGGGTTGCGCATGAAACACACATACAAAGGGAAGAACTAGGCTACCAATTGAGAATTTGCGCTCCTTCGTCTGTGCATTTCGTGTGCAACCTAAGGTATGAATAATAGTAGTGTCTGCAGACATGTAGATAACTAGATAACATGTAGAAAGATAGACCTAGTGGCCGTTTTTTATGGGCACTTAAATGGAACACATGCACCATATGTGGCGGATTCTATAATGCATTAGCATTAAAACAAGACAGCTGAACTCGAAGACATCAAGCAAGATTTTTTTTCACTACATGCTCGTCATCGTGGCTTTTTCTTGCTGTAAGGAAAAGCAGGTGCAGAATATATATGTTGTGTGTATGAGTGTGTGTGTGTGTGTATGATAAATGTTTTAAAAAAACTTAACGGCAGAACTCGTCTCACGATGACTGCCAATGGTAATGCAAATAAGAATCGAGCACTGTAGTGACAGACCAGTGTGAATTGACAGCGTGACAAAGATGGCATGACAAGAGCCAGATGTCGAAGTTACAATGACAATGGAATCACAGCGATGGGATCCTAATGATGGTATGGCAATGAATGCGACAATTACTGTATGACAACAATGCAGTGACGACGATGGCATGACAATGGCATGAGGACGAAGGCATGATGATGAGTGTATTACGTCAGTGGCATGACGATTACTGTATCATGAAGCCTGATTGTGACGAGTTGGATAACGAAGCTGCAGTGATGATAATGGCACGACCAGCCACGACGACATTACAACAGCGGTCTGACAATGGAGGCACAATAGCAACGGACAGCGATGACATGAAAAGGGTGACATAATCATGATTTAATGATGACAGTATGATTACAATGCAATAGCGAAGAAAGATTGACATCAGTGGAACAATGACAGCGGTATGACAACGACGGTGGGACAATGGGATGACATTACTGAAGTGATGACAATAATAACACGACTGTGGGATGACCATGGCATGATGACAACGGCGTGACGATAGTTGGATGACAAAGCTGAAATCACGACACTGTAGCTACCACAACGGCATCATGATCCCGAACACATACCTATAGTAGTTCAATAAGCTATCAGACAACTTTGACCACTGGGTCAGAGTAGAAGGTGTGACGACGACAGCATGACGAGAGTTGGTTCGCGAAGCTGGAATTACGACAATGGAACGACCTTAACGGCATCACGACTAGGAGCACATACCTAGTGGCCCAAACAGGTAGACAAATTGGGCCACTGGGTTGCCCTAGGATGGATGGATGGATGGATGGATGGATGGATGGATGGATGGATGGATGGATGGATGGATGGATAGATTCCCGTCTGGCGTGTCCATATGATTGCTATCACAATAAAATGTCATCGTAAAATCATCTTAAAAAGGTCTAGTGTGATGACATCGCTGCCATGTGCCTTATGCTGTAGGTGCGAAGGTGAGCCGAGAATGATGGTGGCTTGATGCGGTGACATCTTCTCAAGCACGCAAAGAGTCGTGCTCCCATAAGGGCAGGGCTTCGCTGGAGGAGGGGCTCATAGGGTGGCAAACAGTATAGTGTGCGCGCGCGCACACACACACACACACACACACACACACACACACACACGTACCCATGTTGTTTGTTATATGCGAACATTCAGCTTAACCGAGTCTGTCTTAACGAGAGTTCACTGTGCGTGTGCATATATATATATATATATTTTTTTTCGCACATAACAAACAGCATGGGAACATTTGTTTAATTTTCCAGACTAAATGTAAAAAAAATCCGCTTAAAGTGAACTTCCTCACACATACTCTTCTGTTAAGACGAACATTCGGAGTGACCACCACCGCTACCAACCCTGGAGTCTAGGGTGCCTCGTTGCGCCGCGCCCGGGGGAGGGGGGGCGCATCGAGGCACCTTACTGGAGGCCTGCGGTGCACATGGCCCGAGGACACAGGCGAAAACAAAAGGAAATAAAGAGAAGTTGGTGACGTTTTACATCGTGAACACGGGTGACACGCAAGCAATGGGTGCTATTGGCGGCGAGGAGTTCACTGTAATACGTACAGTGAACGCCACTGCGCGCGGTCGCCGCGATGGAATTTCCCGAACCGGCTTCTTACGTGAAAGGTAGGTAAACGCTGAAGCAAACTATGTAAAATATGTTCTTATAGTGTTTGTATAACCAAATGGGGCATAACAGAATGAAGCCTCAATGCAGCGATCGCACAGATTCGCAGCGACCGACTGCGCGTCTGCATGCTCGTCCGCGCACTGTTTCGCTTTCGCCGCGTGCGCGTTTTCGCACCGTGCCATGAGCTTTAGGCCGCAGAATATGAGCATTTGACAGTATACAAGCAACCATTGTTGCGTGGGGGCTATCAGAGCTGTTCAAAAATAATTTCATTGTAGAGACTTGGGCGCCTACGGGGACTGTGATGTGCCTTCGCGACGATTCAATCTTTTGTTTTCTTCTAAATTCTTGGACGTTTCAATATTATTTCTCGAGTTGCGTCGCACTGTATGTTTATCGGTGTTCTCAGCGTGCGATTTCCCCGCTGCTTTTTTGTAATCCAGTGCATTAATTCATGACACAAACATGCATATGCCATGCTTTCTTTATATGTGCTAGTTACCGCTCCCTTTCCACTCCAATGAACTTGCCAGTATCTATTGCATCGACAAGTTCATAGACCAAACCGTCATGACATTTGTCGGGCAGCGGACTCGGGCGAGCGTCTCAGTGCGCGTTTTCCGAACATCGCAGACCCGGCGCCGTAGCAGAAATCTTCCTCGCGTCTGTGCTTGCTGCATACCCGAGTTGTAGCGGATGACTGTTTGCCAGTTTTATGTTTCGCGAGATAAGCTTCACGCAGCTTCTTGTCCTGCGGCTACGTGTGAATAAGGCTGACACCGGGCTCCGTTGCGTACGTCCGGCACTGCGGCACTGAGCAGTAGCCTACCATGTTGCGCGCCTTCAAAGGCAGCCACTACCTATTGTAGTGCTTTCAAACGTTGTAAAGGGGACACACGAAGCGGGAAAATCTCGCCACTAAATGAGGACCGCAGCGTACGAGGGAATTTAAACTCGTTTTCAGCTCGCTTCGGCGCTCCCGAAGCAGCCGACGCGGCCGCTATGCCCACGTAATCCCTAATCACGCCGACGGTGGCGCCAGCTTTTCCAGTGGTGGAGCTCGAGGCCAATAGCGCACAGGAAGCTATCGGCCCTCGGTGCGCCGAGACGCCTACACTGACCGCATCGCAGATCGTATTCAAGACAGGGCTCGCGCGGCCGCGCCATACGCAGCAGCCGCCGGAGTAGAACGCCCCCCTTGTAAATATTCGTTTACTAACAAAATTAAGAAGCATGGTGTTAGCGCGCACAGGCTAGCATGAACACCACACCCGACGACCGCGAACACGCTGTCAAAACGTTGGCGTGAGGAATCGCGGCAGCAGCAGCGAGCGAAGTCACCTTCGTGCTGTCTATCGTTTCAACGCAAAGTGAGCAGCGAGAATACAGCGCACGCAAAGCTACGCGCCATCGGCCCACCTGTAGAGTGTACCCCCCAAAAAATATCGCTTTCAAGATAAAGCCCGCGTGAACGCGCGCGGCCGAAGTACAATGCCCCCTTCGGTACCATGCGCGCGACAGAAGACGGTGCTCCTCGCAGGTTTCGCTTACGGCGCTCCATAAGAACACCACGCGGCAGCCCTCCTGGACATTTCTGTAAGTACTCTGAAAACGAGGGAAGTTTTTTTACTGTCGATATAATATTCTTGGGCAAACTGAAAGCGGAGAATCGTTTATAGACGCTCTTTACCGAATACGTATACCTGCGCGCGGTCGCCGCGATGGAGTCTCCCGAACCGGCATCTTGCGTGAAAGGTAGGCAAGCGCTGTGAGCAAACCATGTGAAATATGTTCTTATAGTGGGCTGTCTGTGCAACTAAATGGAGTATAACAGAACACATGAGGCCTCGATGCAGCGATCGGACGGGTTCTTGGCGACCGACTGCGCGCCTGCATCTATGTACGCGCACAATATTTCCCTTTCGCTGGGAGCGTGTTTTTGCATATCGTGCCGTGAGCTTATTAGGAAGCAGCATATGATCATTTGACAGCACACAAGCAACCATCGTTGCGTGGAAACTGTAAGAGCTGTTCAAAAATAATTTCGTTATAGCTACCGAATTCGACACCTACCAGGGCGACTTGGAATGTCCCGCCGCGATGATTGAATCTTTCTTTTTGTTTTTTTTAAGGTCCTGGACGTTTAAATACCATTATTTCTCAAGTTGCCTCGCACTGTATGTTTATCGGTATTCTCAGGGAGCAATTACCCGCTGCTTCGTTTATTTAATCCAGTACATTTCATTGTTTGGTGCTACACAAGCGTGAGCATATGTCATGCCTCTTTTTATGTGCTTTTTATGGTTCCCTTTCCATTACTGTGAACTTGTCAGTATTTAGCATGTCAACAAGTTCATAGACCAAAACTTCATGACATTAGCCGGGCAGCGCGAGGGCGAGCGTCTCACGTGGCCGACGACGGCGATAACAATTTGATTAGTTCCGGGAACCCTGCCGCTCCTTGGATAGCTTCGGGGTTAGAAAACTCCTGGCATGCTGCGGCATGCTTCCGAGCGCACTTTTTTTCTGGGCGTGAACCGTGCATGTAGTCTGCGCTTGTGCTGCGATTGCGGTTGTGTGTCCGGCAAACCTTAATTGCCGTGGAATGTGGATTACGTTCATGCCAGGATATGCCTAATAAGTGCTGCGTGCCCAATTGCTGGAACAATTACAAATCGGGGCCGAAAAACCATGTGCATGTTCATGTTTCCGCAAGATCATGTTACAGAATACTGGGTGCCAATGCTAAGGCAAAGAAGAGAAAAGCTGGAATTCTGCGGAATAAGGCAGCAGGTTCTTTGTAAATATTTGCACGAATGTTTTGTATCTCCATTGCTAAACTCATTTGAGGCACGTGTTGTAAATATGTGGACTGCGGTATACTGTATGTAATAATGCCTCGAAAGCGAAATTATTCTTTTAGAGCCTAATCTAGACTGGAATAAATGCATGCGTCCCGAATGTGAAGAAGGGCACACCAGTGAAGTTGTCATGAGATATGTGTTTTGGTGCAGTGCAAACATTTTGTTGAAGAACTTTTGTGGTCGCATGAACGGCAAACTCTTTGACGCCGACGATAAATCAAGGCAAAAATTAAGCTACTCTGAAGAAGAGGGCAGCACTGTGACTTTTCAATATAAGCCGTGCTCCCTGTTATCATTTACCTGAAATTCGTTCTCAATCCTAAGGTTGAACCATTTCATTGTTAATGGACGTACGAGCTTTTATTAATGTAGCGCGTAAATAGTTTTGCATGAATAAAATAATCTTGGAACACACACTATTCTCTGCAGGCCATCTGCTCAACTATGCCTAAAAATATCAATAACTGCACTCTGGTTAACGTTGCCCATAAGGGCAACGTTAACCTGCATAACTGCATAAGGGCTGCAGAACATTGCGCCCACTCTCCCCTTTCCCCTCGATGTGCGCGCGCTAGAAGTGTGCTTCGGTGCGCATCGCTTCTTCTACTCCGGCTGCGGTGGCTGAGCGTAAAGCGCGTCCGCGCGCGCCCTACCTTGGAGGTAATAATCTGCGGAGGGTTCGAAGGCTCGGCGGCGTGCGCAAGATTGGTGATGGCTTCGTATATGCGCTGTGTTCTCGCGCGCCTAGTTCGCATTGAATTAAGCGAGAAGCAGCACGAAGGGGAATTCACTCGCCGCTGGCTGCCGCTCTTAATCACGTTTGTGCAGCTGATAAAAGTTCTAACTTTACTTCGTATAATGCTTCGCCTTTCGGGCGAAACTGCGACTTTCTATTGTTACTCAACTGGCAGCTGTTGTAGCGTTATTTAGTGATTTATCGTATGCAAAACAACAAAGACAGTGCCACGGATAAACTGCCATGGTTCTTAGCAACCTGCAAGACCATTGACATGTTACTGTGATGTATACCAGCGAATCACTCACACACATGGAATATCCCCAGGATGCAGGAAAAACGTTGGCAGGAAGTACACTGTGGATGTCTAAGGATATCCGTCCGTTGAATATAATTGTTTCATTCACCGAAATAGAGCTTAATGAACATCAGATATATGTTTAAAACTCATTTGAGTGCCGTATTTACTCGAAAATGAGTTTAACACGAACATAAGTTGACCCCTATACACATTTAACTAGCTGAGAAAAAAAAAGTAATTCGAATATAAGTCGACCTACATCTTTCTAGAAAAAAAAAAAAGACTTTGAACATGAGACACCTTAGCATAATCTCGGCTACTATAATGCAGCTTGTAGTCGATGCAGGGATGCAGCTTGTAGTCGATGCTACAATCTGCATCCTCGTCGGACGTGCCAGAGAAGTCGTCCTCGTCAGATACTTCCGAGGCATACGTCCTGGGCATCCCAAACGACATCGTCCTTGTTCCCATGAACGTTTTCTATCATATTTAGTGATGTTGTTCTTTTTTACCCCCGTGTGACTATTAACCACAGATAGTTGCTAATGTACCAGTGAAACCGGCCCCTTAATTTTGCTTGAAGAACGGTGGGCGCGATGGACGGATGAACTTCGTTATAATCTTGTACTTTTACTATCTGGTCGAGATTCTTTGGTCACGATCGAATATAGGTCAATAGTTCATTTTGCGTAAAATTTGGAAACACGCACGTACGCACGTACACACACACACACACAGAGAGAGAGAGAGAGAGAGAGAGAGAGAGAGAGGTCGACCCATATGGGAGTAAATACGGTAGTTAAAAGTGATAGGCCAGGTACACAGGGCAAATACGAATCATGCAATTACTTAGCAAAACTGAGACACGCATCAAGACATTTGGACAAGGCGTATATTACGCCTTCTACTCCAATTGCCCGGGCAGGAGATATGGCACCGTGAAAGCTTCGACTACGCAGTCAAGGCAGAATAATATAACATATGTACCAATAATGGTCAGAGTCCGTTCACTGTGCATGCCAACTCACCTACCTGTTCGACGCATGGCGCAAAGTTGAAGTCATTTGTGTCATTCATGATTCGTACTCTTCAACGCCGCATTCGAAATGCGGACGAGAAGCTGCGCTTGAGCGCGAGGGATTCTGTTGCTGCCTTATCGAAAAGTGTAATGCGACACATCTTATCGGTCATTTCAGTGGCCTTCCAGCTGCGAGCTGTGAATGTGCCCGCCGACTGCACTTTCGCTTTCTCTAGACTCTACGTTTACTGGTGTTTGCCTGTGTTCACGAGAAAACACACCATGTTCATTTGTATCTTATCTCACTAAAACGTTAAGGATGCCCTCGAAATCACAGAAATGTCAAGTTTCTTTTTGCATTTCTTGTTATTGGGCTCTACTTCTTTTAGCTACTGTCTTGTGATTTATTAAACAGATATAATATTTTACAGTAGTACCAGAATGCTCGCAGATGGGGATGTGCGCGTGCTGGAGGATTAGAACCACGATCAAGGGGCAGCGTTCCAGTGACATCAACATCACGGTGTTTTGGTTTTGGTTTTGTGACGCAGCGTGCGTGGAAAGTCCCTCCTTTCTCTATGGTCCCTCGGCTACACCCGTGTGTTTGATTGTGCAGTGTTTCCTTATATAACTTACCATCACAGCTGTGGTGCTTTGGCAGAGTAAAACTATGAAACGTGCCGCTTGCAGCTTGCCACGTCTGCTTGGACGAAGGCATGCTTACAATTCCTTTTTAGTGACTGGCCGGTCTCTCGCGCAAGGAAACAACGGAGAGGTGCAAGACCATGGTAGTAAGTCGCAGAACGATAGTCAGGCAGCACATGGAAGTTTCATACGTTGCTCTCATTATATTTGAAGCACAAAGGAAGCGTGCTGTAGTCAGCTGCACTGGCGATTTTTTTTCTACCGTACAGACGCACATGAACAAGGTCCCTTGTATCCCGGCCACATACCAACAACTTTGGCTCAGAAGGCTCTCATATCAGTCGGTTCTGCGCTTGCCGCTTTAACGGACCCATTTAGGGATGGTAAGTGCAGATATTTTGTAATTTACTGCAAGATTACCTGCGCATCTTATAAAATTACTTGCTGGTCCTTGCAGACATGGTGGCCGTCTTTGGAGAAATAACAGGAGCGTACGCTTTCCGGAATTTGCACAGAATTATGTCTTATGACGAGGAAGGCCGACAGATATTAAGGTAAGGTTTGCTGTTGTTGAACGTTAACACTAGAGGCAGTGCGCCAACTGTTAACACTGATCTCTCGCAGAGACCGGCCGAGAATCAACACTCGCACGGTGGATTTGGACTACCTTAGCCGCCTTCCTGATTACACTTTCGGCTACACATACTATCGGTTCCTGCATGACAACGTGGGTACTGGTATTCTTCCATTTGGTAGTGTTTTCAGAATGAAAACAGCTGCGGAAATACGAGAATTATGTCCCGTTGGCGCAAGCTGCTGGTGTAACCTGTGCAACCGGTATGCAAATTAGTGTGGTGGGGCAGAATATAAAGAACACGCAAATATTTCAATCTACGTTTCACCATGCGTTCGATTAAAGTGTAAGGCGTCGAATGTTTAAGCAAAAGGAAATCGTGGTCAAAGAAAAAAAAAAAGAAGAAAAAGAGAGAGAGAGAGAGAGAGAGAGGTCAAAACTTTTCAGATGGTAGCAGTTAGGCGTGTATCTAACAGTGCATGCGCTCCGTACAATGGTTAGGCGGCAGTATAAATGGATGGATGGATGGATGGATGGATGGATGGATGAATGAGGCTCAACCCTTTGAATCGGGCGGCGGTGCACGCCACCTAGCCTTGAATGGTACTATATGCACGCATACCTATGTATTTACTCCTTTACTTTTGCGTTGATATTATCCACCAATCAGATAGCCCCCGTTTAGTCATTTCTACCTGTCCAAAGTCTATTTTACCTTCACTGACCTTAAAACCCAAACCTTTGAATAGTTCCCTGTTACATTCAACTGCAGGGTAAAGTCGTTCACCAAAAAGTATCAAGTGTTCAGCCGTTTCCTCCTCCTCTCCACACGCCCCGCACAACAAGTCTATCTCCTGGTATCTGGCTCGGTACGTTTTAGTCCATAGTACACCTGTCCTGGCCTCAAACACAACAATGAGCCTCCCTTAGAGTAATCGTAAATATTTTATTTGGCTATTTCTTGCTTAAACGTCTTGTATGTCTCTAATGCTGCTTTGGTTTGCATCTCTGTTTTCCACATATCTGTCTCCTTAACCTTTTTCTTGACAGATGATTTCTTACCTGTCCCCCCACTGCTGCCCAAGTATTTGCTTGACAATTTTCTGGTTCGTTTCCTCCACCTTGTGTCAACATTCCTCGTGTTTAAGTAACTGGAAACCTTCCTAACCTACCACATTTCCCCCATTTTTCTCAATCTCTCCTCAAATGCTATCTTGCTACTAGCCTCTCTGCCCTCGAAAGAAGACCATTCCAAATCCCCCTGCACCCCAGGATTTGGTGTCCTGCCATGTGCTCCCAGAGCGAACCTACCCACACCACATTGCCTAGTTTCCAACTGTGCCCGGGTCTCTGCTCTCATACATAGAACTGCATTGGCAAAAGTCAGGCCCGGAACCATTACCCCTTTCCATATCTCTTGTACCACCTCGTACCTATTGTAGTTCCACAGTGCCCTACTATTCATAATTGCTGCACTTCTGTTACCTTTAGTCGTTAAATATTTTTCGTACTCTGTCAGATACTCAATTCCATTATTTATCCACACCCCAAGGTACTTGTACTTATCGACTATCTCAAGCAAGGCCTCCTGTATCCTATGCTCGCCGCAAGTGTTATCATTAAAGATCATGACTGCTGATTTTTCTTTGCTAAACTTCAAGCCTAATCTGTCTCCTTCTGTACCACATATGTCCATCAATCCCTGCAGATCGTCTGTATTGTCAGCCATTAATACAATATCATCTGCGTACATCAGTCCTGGTAATGACTGTTCAATCAATTTTCCTTGCTTGAAAAATGATAGGTTGAAGCCGAGTCTGCTTTGCTGTATTTTGGCCTCTAATCCTTGTAGGTACAGCATAAACATAAACAGCAATGGACACCCCTGCCTAAGCCCTCGCCGAATCATTACAGGCTCCGAAACCTGCTTTTCCCATTGTATAATCACCCGGTTACATTTATAGATATCTTTTAAGAAATTGGTTACTCCATCTTGCACTCAAAGTTTCCAAAATGCCCCACAAGCCCTCTTGAAATACACTGTCATAGGCTCCCTTGATATCCAAAAAAGCCAGCCATAGGGGTCTGTGTTCCTTTTCAGCTATTTCAATGCACTGTCAGTGAGAACAGATTGTCTTCTAGCCTCCTATGCTTCCGGAACCCATTTTGTAGCTCTCCAAGAACCCCCTCGTTATCTACCCATGCCTGCAGTCTGTCCTTTATAATCTGCATAACCATCCTGTAAACCACTGACGTCACTGTTATAGGCCAGTAGTTATTTATGTCAGCTTTGTCCCCCTTTCCCTTATATATCATTCTCATCCTACTTAGCCTCCATTCGTCAGGTACTTTACTAGCCATGAACATTTTGCTCACCACCTCCCTTAATGCTTTCTTAGATTTTGCGCCCAATTTATTTATTAGCATAATTGGAATACCATCCGGGCCTGCCGATGTGCTACTTGGTACCCTCTTCCCGGCCCTTTCCCACTCTCTTTGTCCAAGCGAAAGCAATGGATTAACCGTGCTGTCCCTCTTCGACATACTGCATGTAACATTTCTCTCTTAGAGAGTTAGGTGGCGAGAGTTAGGTGCACTGGGGATTCTAATGCATGGTTGCTCTCCACATATGTACAGTCTACTGCAAAAGTTTAAGGACCAGAGTTGCCACTAAATTTCTTTTTTCTTCTCAGCCTAGGCATAAAGGCTGAAATCAAGTGTACTGCCCATGTGTGCCTGCTTGACCAGTGCTATGCTTTTATGCAATTTTACGTTGCACGGCTGTGCTAGAAGAATTTTTTTTTTTGCATATGCCAGGGTCTCTAGATTTTTGCACTTGACTATTTTTTTTTTTCAATGCATGAGTGGGGCATACTGTCTCACCAACATGCTTGAAGTGGAAACTAAAATATCAAGCACAAACAGCAATGACAGCCATTGCATGGCAAGTGCATGCGGGGACAGCGCATTACTGTATCTGCCTTGTGATTCTACAAGCACTTTAACTTTTGTCTTAATCCCTTCCCAAAGTTGCTCACACTATAAATTTTTGCTATGCAGGTTAGCTGAATGTTGCACTGTATTCATATTGTCTTTGTGCATTACCATGCTTCCAACACCCTTCAGGAAGCCTTTCGCTTACGTGATTGCTTACTTGTCACAGTGTAGCAGGTCACACAACACACTTTCCAGGTAAAATTTTTGCCCATGCCTGCCTTTGAACTTCTTCTGTACACATTGCCAATGTGCATATAATTAGATGCTTCAATTGCATTAATGCTTATAATTTTTAGCAAGCAGGCACTAGGAACAAATTCGTCATGAATGGAAATTGCACAGTTTTGTTAGTGGCCTGCCCATAATTTATGCACATGTCAATTAATGATAATTTTTCATCCGTTCAGCTCATTGTTTCAACCAATACTTCAGCTGCGGAAGCAAGAAATCGCTGTGGTTGTGGTATGGTGCGAGCATAAAAATGAAACATATGGTTCTAAAGAATAAAGTGAGCTGCTATGTGATCTCACAGAATTAAAACGGCATGTTATGTTGACTTGTGTGCATAGCAGTTTCACGCTTAGGATAAGGACGTATTTTGCCTCCCGAAATACCTTGAGGTTGCACACCAGGGGTTGGGGGGGGGGGGGTGTATTCTGTAGATGTCCATCTAGTCAACAGTTCCATTTCACCTGCTGCTCAAGTTCTGAATGGCTGGGCTTGGGTACACGTCAAAAGGAGACTGGTGCCCCCAGCCAATTAGCATTTCAGCAGCAGATGAAATGGACATGTCCACTAGGTGGACACCTATAGAATACCCCCCTCCCCCCCCCCCTCAGCCCTTGGCTTACAGAACCATGTTTTGTTTTGATGCAAGGGCATCAAATTGCCCATTGAGCTAAAAAAAGCAAATGGTTGTAGCAGCAAAAACGGCAGCTAAATTCCCATTGGGTGCAACGCTATGTCACCTACGCACTTTGACGGAGCGGAGCGGGTGAAACAGAACACCTGTTGCCGCAATAACACACCACGTGTTGTGTAAGGGGAGAAGGCATTGCCATGACGCCACTTCACCAGCTTGCCTCGATGGGGCAGATACGTCGTCGCATTGCCGCAGGGTGAGACGGGTTGTCGGCAGCAAGACATTTGTGTGACGCGCATGTCCGGGTGCCGTCTTCTTGTGCTCAGTGGCCGGCGTGTGGTCCGTATCTTTCTCTCACCCCCACTCGGCTTACCTGCTGCCTGCGCCTGCTGGTCTTGGTGGCCACTGCTGCTTCCTCGGTCTCTCGTAACGCAGCATGTTGGTGGCTGCGGCGTCCGTGATTTGTCGGCAATATTGTCTAAATCATTCCAGTCTACAGCCAACATACTAACATAGAAACTGTACAAAAGAAAAATTACCTGCACCATTTGCAAAACTTGATAGCAAAACTAAAAAACATTACTCTCAGTGCAAAACTCAAAGGACCGCTCAGTGGTGTTCAATTGGACATCAATGCTTTCGCATTCACAACTTATAAGAAGTGCTTAGGTGTCCTTGGATTTTTTTGCTTGGTGCACATAGTGAGGTGCTCTGCATGGCTGTGTTGGCCTAAATTCTTAAGAATGGCCTCCAAACACTAGCAGATTCATAGGAAGCCAAATTTACAACTATTGGCAGGAAACATGCAGTGTTTGATGGTAGCAAGTTTTCGTATTGGTGGCAGACCAAAAAGAATGTCGATTTCTTACTGATATACTTAATCCTGTGCTTACTGCACTATTTTTTCAGATTGCTTGTTTTTTTATATCTTTTTTAATCAATTGTACACCAACTACATTTAGACTCGCCTGCCAATGTCGTACCGATAGGAGGCCCCAGACAATTTTCAATTTGGGACCTCCTCCTGTAACATATAGTAAGACACTTGTGTATCTTTTTGATGTGATAATAAACTTCAAACCTCGAACCAGCCTGCAACATCTTGGCACGTGCGCTTTCCTTTGTCCTAGCTCACCATATTTGTGAGGGCTCATATTCTGCCCGAATATGTCACTATTCTCTTCCCTAAAAGAGAAAAAAGAAAAAAAAAGTTTTGAAATTGCACTGTGCCTCGCAAAGTGACATGTTTGCGTTCCTTTGCATGAGGCAAATGGGAGCCCACCTTCCCTGTGTTTTGGCAGATGGTGTATGAGTCGCTGGCAAACTCCACTGTACAAAACCTATAAGTACAACTGACATGCACGTCAGTAAACACAAATTTGAACATACCATAAGAAACTACATGACATAATAAGTGTGAATAAAAAAGCAATGATGTATTCAACAAATATGAGTATACTTATTTTAAGTATACTTGGTGGAACCTACAATATCTATAATAAAACAGGTGCCAGTTAAATTCTCATAGTTCAGGCTTTGATAGAAGTTTTCAGGATGCAAGGCAAGTGGATGTATTGTGTGGAAACTGACTGCTCTGCTCTAGAGCTTTTCATTCATAAACTTACAGGAATCCCCAACAAAATGTTCAAGTTGTTGAACCAATATATTGCAGATACGTTAGACATAATGTTGCTAAAGGTAATGGTTTAGAAGGGTTTGGGTGTGACCTAGTTGGTATGGGTCATTCATATTAAGCAGTGACAAAAAACACACCGACAAGGAAGAGCACAGAACCCAGCACTGATTCTGTGCTCTTGTCTGTCTGTTTTTTGACACTGTTTTAAAACGAAAGGTCATGGTATTTATTTACATGTATTTTTTTTTTTGTTTTTATATGGGTTGAACTAAGTATAAATGGATAGGGTCTGTCACCTTATTAAGATGCAGATAATCTGACTGGAGCAAGTCGTAATAAAGCGACAAAAGGATTTTGCAATTAAAGTAAGGCCTAGTATTTTAAGCAAATGCTGCTGGCCATGTAAGACAACATGCAAGTTCAACTGCAGGTGTCTGTCTGCTTCAGTGCCAAAGAATATGGCACTGTCATTTGTGTTAATATTGCTGTATAAATGGATTGGGAGTACTTTGAGGGCTAGAAATTATAACAGAGCCAGGTTTATTCATGTGAATATTAATCTGTTATTCTCACACCTTTCATCAATATTGACTAGATCCTAATTACAGTTAGACAGCAATTAAGTCCTAGCATTTATCCTTAATCAGAATGTTAATGTCATGAATGTAAACTATGCAGTGTAAATTAGACACTGCAGATAATTTATGTAAAAAAAATTGTGTTCATTTTATAGAGTAACAAATTGAGTGCATGGTTCAGACCTTTGCTGGGGCATAGGTCCTGCTGCTGACATATTTTTTTTATATGCATGCCTTGCACTTTTCCGAGTACAACTTATTTCTAAGACTACACATTAAGGAACAGGCACACAGAAAACAATTGCAAATGCACAAAGAGTGTAGCTCCTGACCATGGGTGAAAAGGATGAAATCCTTCAGTGGTGTCACTAGGCTTCCCGGCACTCGGACTGGCTGTTCGGTATGCCCCTCACCCCACTCCCCTCTTTTCTTTCTCTTGCCGCACCCTCCTATTTCTTAACGCAGATTTTGTAATTTGGGATTTATTTCTGTATGAAATAAAAAGGGCAATATGGTATCACTTTGACATGTCAAATTTTGTAAGCGTTCTGGAAATTGTGCCACTCGACACTGCAAACTCTGAGCCCACAGTTATCAGCTAAAATGTTATATGTTAAAATGACATAAAGTAAACAATCCCCTGCATGATACAAACAGTTACTTTTCATAAATAATCAGGGAAAAAAGAAAAATATTGAGCAAACACTTTGAATGGACCTTAGTACATCTCGGGTGTAATTAAGGTATAAAGAACAAAATTAAGCTGACATGAAAACATATTGACTCCTGCTCATTTACGTTCAACTAAAAAGTGTTAAAAAAGTGTTCAACTAAAAAACTGCAGCACAGCACATTTTTGCTGTTAGAAGTGTGCACAGGTCCATTTCCATAACATCTTGCCTTTTTGAAAATTATTACACTTGAACCCATTTTAATCGTTGTCTGCCAGTGCAGTGCTGATGAATGTCGGAACCATGCAGATTGCTACAAAAGCAAAACATTACATTTCACTAAGATAAGATAAACAAGATGCTGTAACTGTATTTACATCACCCCTATTCATATGTGTGTCTGAATGGGGGCAGCCTCATTCAGACGTGTGTGACTGAATGAAGCTGAATGAAGGATGCTTGGTCACACTTCAAGTTTGAAACAATTTAACACAAGATTAATCTTAGCAGTGCTATTATGCTTTTATTCTTGTCGCATATCCACCAAGGTATTGCTCCATGTTTAAAAATAATGCATAGCAGCACGGGAATATGCACAGAGTAAGCTGCACAGCTCATGCCTATGATTGCCTTGCGTTCTGTATTGTCTCTGGCAGAGATGACCATGGTAGTTGCTTGCTTTTTGTTTCTCAATGGAAATTTTTTTTCCCTTGCAGAATGTGACACCTGACTCTAGGCTTCCTGTGCAGTTTGTTGATGACGCCGAGTTGGCTTATGTGGCTCAGAGGTATCGCGAGGTGCATGATCTGATCCACGCAATCCTTGAAATGCCAATCCACATGCTGGGTGAAGTGACTGTCAAATGGGTTGAAGCTATCCACACTAAGCTGCCCATGTGCTCAACTGGTGGACTTTTTGGAGCAATGCGTCTGAAGCCAAAGTAATGCAATGTTTAGTGCTCTCTTCATTTGTACTGTTTCAATTTTTTCAAGGCTGTTTCAATGACATATCCTTGGCTTATATAATGCAGTGAGTCGTTTATTATTCACTATTCACAAGCAGCGGATCCTGGTAATATAGTCAGAGTGTCACTTGGACCGCTGACAAATCTGTCTTTTCCCAGCAAATAAGACAGGCACACCTGAATGAACAAATACAGCTCTGTTTGTGCCCATTCTGTTGTCCATGCCTAATGCACTGGGAAAACAGATTTGCAGCACCAACTAGCCCAACACTCAACCACTGATGAAGTACAAAAAGGAATTGAATCTTCGTGTTGATTTCACCCTTAAGCATTGATCAAAAAGGTTGCATTACACCTCTGTGCTCTGCATGCTGCTTGCATAAAGTTGTTTAACATGTATAATGTGTACTCTAGTGATTAAAACTGCAAAGGCTTTTGTTGGCTTACTTTGGGATATTTTAGGTACTGTCACATTCAGACCTGTTCTCTCTGGTAAATTTACACCATGCCCAACACCTATTATGTTCATGGCATGCTTTCTTGAGTGCATTTTCTCTGATGGCATAAGGTGCTGTTGCATATTTGATTTCCTTTGCGCATTTCACACAACACAAAACGACATTCCTGAAAAGTCTTAACAGTACCACTTAGTTACTGATGTTGCAAACAGCTTTTGCAAAATATATTTGGAGTGTGTGTAGACTGAAATTTAGGTATTAGTAGAACGAAGGAAAAAATGATTTGTTTAACAAAACCTGGTGATACTTGCCATTGCACTTTAGGAATACCTATGAATACCTATGCTATGAGTGGAGGTATGGTAAGGAAAAAAAAGAAAAGAAAGCAGAAAAGAAAGATATGCGATAACTTTGGCTACTTTTGAAGTTCCCGCACCAGCATCCTGTGGCGTCATGAATTTTGAATGTATGCTTAGGACTAGTTATCCTAATTGTCCTTTTTTATAAGGAAAATGGCATTCTGATTTGCAGAAGTCAAAGACAGAGCCTAGCAGGTTTTCATGAACTTATTCTTTGTAGGATGCCAGAATTATGCAAAAATACTTTGAAATTCATGATGCTACATTGAAAACCCAGAGCTCTAGCTTGTGTGTAAAACTTAAAATATGTATTGAAGTTTGGCCGCATTTGCATTTATTTGGCAGAAACAAATGCAATTTTGAAAGTAAAGCTTGCTGGTTTAAGCTAATTTAGTGTTGCTTATTAATGTTCCTTTAATTTAGCTCTGGTATCTGTGGCAGTTGAGTTGCTGTTTTCTAGCTGTTCCTGCAGCCTTATGTTTTGAGCATATGTGAGGCTCGTTAGGCAATATGTGAAACTCTGCAAGTGCACTTACCTACACATCTTGTTTGACTTGCGCATTATGGCAGACGTTGCCATAGAAGTGGAAAAAAAGTAAGAGCACTCAAGCTGGCACCACTGTGCTTGACACCATCATTTCTACACTATATCTTCATTGCTTGCAAACCTACCCTCAGCTAAACGGTGCCATGAGCAGGAGGTCGGCTGTCCTGTGTAGGGCAACTTAATTACGTGAAAAAGCATTCTTTCAGACCTTTGTGTGTCCAGCAAGCATTTTATTTTTCCCATGACAAGAGCATGTGATTAAAGTTAGCTAGCTTTGTAGCAATGCTTCTTTGTGTAGTTATTCCATAACAATTTCACTACTCTTAAGAGGAAGCTTTAGCTCGGGCCCAACTCCTATGCAGCCTATTGAAATACATATAAAATGCAGAAACGATTTTCTAAGATAACCCCTGGACTGATAATAATGGAATTTGTTGCATTTGAAAGATAAAGGTAAATTCTAGTGGCTGTTGGAAGCGGAATTTCAAGCTAGGGCCTGAATTTTGTTAAAAAGAATTTTCAAAAATCCTTAAGTTAAAAAAAATAAATAGAAACATGAAGTTTACAAATTACTAGCTGTGCATCAAGAACAGATATTGTAGTTCTGTAAATGGCATTCATTTATATCAAAGCGGACAAATTCAATATGTCAATTTATATCTTACATGAATTCGTTACGTTGTGTACAAGGGTTCTGCAAAGGCTGTATTTCCATATTATTAAATTTTTTTAGATTCATGTGTAAAATATCAATTTTGTCTGCTTTAGATGTACTATTAGATTCAATTCACATAATTGTGATATTGTTTTTCATTGCTGAGTTAGAGTTGTAAACTTGAAAAATTTCATTTTCTGAAAATTTGCAATTTTTGCCAATATTTAATAAAATATTGACGACCTGAATCAAAACTTCGAAACCAACAGTCACTAGATTTTAAGTTTTTGTTTTAGATGCAACAAACCTCGTCAAATTTGGCACAGTGGTTGACGAGAACATGTTTCCATACATACATGTAATTAGATAGGAGCACCCGAGCTAAAGCTTCCTCTTAAGAGGAAGCTTTAGCTCGGGGGCTCCAATCTAAATACATGTAAAAGGAGAATTCGTTTTTTTCGGTAACCACCGCACCAAATTTGACGAGGTTTGTTGCATTTAAAAGGAAAACATAAAATCTAGTGACCGTTGGTCTCGAATTTTTGAGTTAGGTCGTCAATTTTTTATTAAATATTGGCAAAAATCATAAGTTTTCAAAAAACGAAACTATCAAGTTAACAACTCTGTAACTTCACAACGAAAAATGATAATACAATTCTGTGAATTGTATCTAATAGTACATTTAAAGCGGACAAAATTGATATGTTACACATGAATATAAAAAAAATTAATAATAGGGAAATATAACTTTTGCAAAACCCTTGTAACCAACGTAACAAATTCACGTAAGATGTAAAATGACCTATTGAATTTGTCCGATTTGAATGATCTAATGGATGCCGTTTACAGAACCGCGATATCATTTCTTGATGCAGAGCTATGAACTTGTAAACTTCATGCTTCTATTTTTTTCAAATGGTCGAATATTTGAAAATCGTTTCAACAATATTGAGGCCCTAAATCAAAATTCCGCTTCCAACAGTCACTAGAATTTAACTTTCTCTCTCAAATGCAACAAATTTCATTAAAATCGGTCCAGGGGTTATTTCAGAAAAACGTTTTTGCGTTTTACATGTATTTGAATAGGCCGCGTCGGAGTTTGGCCCGAGCTAAAGCTTCCTCTTAAGAGTATCTGTAGCTACCAGGTGTGCCTCTTGGGCATTTACAATTCCTTTAGCTTAAAGTAATAATGTTTTATCTTCATTTTGTAATGGCAGACAGACTTGTTTCTGTTGATTTTGTTATTCTTGAAATAGATTCCTGAATGTCACTGTGGAAGAGACAAGAGTGCTGCAGCATTTGTTATTCTTTTTCTGTTAAAGATCCGTGCAAATAATTGCTGGCATGATTGTGGTATTACATTTCTGTGTTTTTCCATGGTGACTGTTTGGTGCATGTGTTCTTATTGTCAGTAATTTTCATATGGTGTCTGAAAGTTGAGGTTTAAGTAATTAACCTCCTCCATGCTTTGGACAAAGCGGGGTTTGTCCACGCACTTCTGGTGAAAACGGCCAAGGATGAGCTCAGCTCATCAGCGGTATTTTGCATTTTCTAGCAACGCCATGGACGAGCCTAGTTTTGTCTCTGTGCTTAGTCGT
Source organism: Dermacentor andersoni (assembly GCF_023375885.2). NCBI lineage: Eukaryota > Metazoa > Arthropoda > Arachnida > Ixodida > Ixodidae > Dermacentor > Dermacentor andersoni. The sequence goes on from NC_092814.1 coordinate 199,455,192, forward strand.
GCTTTTGGTGGATGGCAGCACACAATCCATGGGACAGCGCAAGCAGAAGCAAATGTAGTCTTTCTTAGATGGTAAAAAAAACAAAATGTTGTCAACTGAGGTTTCTAAAAATCATTTGGCCATCTTTGTTTGGCATTTGACACAGAAGCAGTTAATAAACAAATGTGCAAAACAGTTTGATGACATGCAACTGTGCTTATAACATTGCATACTTACTCTCTACTGTGTGTTAATTTGTTCTTTTTTTTTCTTAAGAATTTGTGTTATAACATTATCAGCAGGTACTTGTCATGGATATTTGACATTCCAGAAGCTGATTTAGTAAAATGTCTTTTCTACTTTATTAGACAACGCCGAGACTACATCAATGTTCATCTGCCTTGGGCCCTGCGTGTAGGATTCAGTGCTAAGAACCTCATGTGTGTCTACTATGAGAAGCACTGGGAGGAACCCCTGTCTGAGTTGCAGCAAAAATTGCAGATCGAGCCCTTTCCACGGCACACTCATCATCAGACTGGTGGAGGTAATGCAGTGCAACAGAATCCAGCACGCAGAAGGTGCTCTTAGAAATGGTTTGCTGTAATTTAGTGACATCTGCTGTCTATGATAAAGCATATTTTGTTGGTGCTTGAAGTTTGGTTAATGAAATTCTATTCTGGGATGTTTGGTTGTGGTGAAGAAAATGAATTTAGTTCCCAGAATTTGATTTTACAAAGTTGTTTGACACACTTTTACGCAAGAGTTGTGGAGAATACATCCGTTATAGTAAGGCAGGCTAAAGAAGCTTAAATAAATATTGCTTCTGCCTGTGCACTATCACCGTAAGCAACAATGTAACTATTGTTATCGTCATATTTAAGAGAAATTTTAACAGCAGAATGCGTAAATAAAGCTGCAATGATTGTTCAACACACTAGACGCCATAAATGATATGCTGTGTTTAAGAATCATAGAAGGAAAGAAGCTGTTAGCTTACTGTTTCCAAAGTCACCTGCCGTGATGATGTTTTTCAAAAGCAAACTTGTACAGCTGGTAAGATGCAAAAGTTTTTAGAACACAAACATTTCTTTGCATGCTGAAGACAGCCTAAATTTATTCAAAGCTTTTCACTGTGGAACAACTCATGGGTCTGGCATTATGTGTATCCGAATGCTAGATGTAGTTTGCGACTATGCAATTCCACAGGTATATTTTCTGTAGACAATAATATATATTTCATATATTTCAGTGCTTAGGAATTTTTGGGAGTAACTTAGTGTATTGAAGATTTACATTCTTTCATATCTCTTGCAATTCCCATGAGGCATTCTGGTGTGACAGTTAAAAGTTAACCTCGTAGTCCTGCTGGTCTTTCAACAGTAACATGCCTTGCTGTGCTTCTGCAAGTTATTTGCACATCATTGTTTAGTTTTGATTATTTGTGTTTGGCAATTTCACATATGTTTATAGAATTGAACTGATCTGTCATGTTTTCAAAGGAAAATGCTTTTGCAAAGTGCTCATCGAGCACGCCCTTTTCATAGCAAAAAAATATAGTACACTTAGCAAACTTAATTTTCTGGACCGACATCATTAGCATAAAATAGAAGCTTTGAATTAACAAGTGACAGCTTCAAAAGGAGTGTGGTCTTTAACACAAACATAAGTAGGCTCATTCCATTCTAAACATGCCAGACATTTTGGTCAACAGTCAGTCAGTCAGTCGTTTCTTTCTAAAAAACATGGTTGATCATTACAGTCCTCCCAAGTTATTTTTGAACAGTCAAGCTTTTTTTTTCCCAGTTCCTAGCCTCAACTTGAATATTACAAAAGTCACCAAAGGTGATTTGTAAAAAATAAAATTGGCCAAAAATTAGCATCGCCACAAAGCTTTCGTAACTAAAAACTAAAGCAGTGCAGTTTCATTGCAGGTGCTTCAACAATCATTACTTTCAATCGTTTTTCAGGTAGTTACAATTATAGAAACATGGTCGAATTTTCAAAAGATCTACACATGCCTTCACCAGAGCCAATGCCACTTCATCTTCTGTTGAACAGAAAAAATATTGGCTGATTATTGAAAAATTAGTGTAATAATAACATTGCTCTTATCATTCATTACCTCTTTGGCCCGCTGTTCCAGTTTAGCTTTGAGCCAACTCAGGTCTGTGGTGAGGTAACAAGTGCATTGCCTAGTAAAATGGCAGCAAAACAATGGTGTTTGTGGCATTGACCACGAAGATATGCGATAAGAAACAGAAATAATGTTGTGAATATCTGGGATGTTGAATACAAGCCACATACCTCCATTTTGAACTGACATTCACTTTTGATAATTTGATATTCAGTTAGATCTGAATATACAACATTACTAAGATTATTGGAGTGTGGTTGCTGTGAAAAGACCTATCTGTGGCGATTGTATTCTAGGTACCCAGTGTTCAAGGCAAACTGTGAAGAAATTTTGGCCCGTGTAAAAGGCCTAGTTTAGATAGTGTAGATATAGTGCAGCTTCTGTGCAAAATTTTGAGTTTGAAATACAAATGGATGCATCATGAAAAGCTCACAGAAGTAAATGTTTTCGATACCAAAACTGGAAAAAATGATGGCTTTACCGTTGGCCTGAAGTGACACACGACTCTGAATGCACGGCTCCTCTGCATGATCTCCAAGATTAGGTGCTGCCCGTGGCTGCTCATGGATGTCCACGGCTCTTTGATAAATTGCACAAGCGACATTCTTATTCACATGTTGTCTGCTTTGGTGTTAAGTAAAAGCTGCTAATAAGAAAATTTGACAATTACCTGCTCTGGTAGCTTTGCCAAAATTGCTTCAGTAGTATATAGTATTCCTCATTTTTAACCAATTTAGCCACACTCAAATTTTTGTAGTTGGCCTTTAAGCCAGCTTGGCCAGATGATTGATTCAAGCTGTCTTTTCTCTAGTACTCTCTAGAACTAGTACTAGGCCTGCATATGGTGCAGTTCATCTATTTTGTTCTTTGTTGCAACGACCTTAGCCAAGCACACTGCAATTTTTGGGGGCTGCTTCTTTGTTTATTCTCCTGATTGATGTAAAGTTTTCTTCTGGCAGAGGGATCACCAGGTTTGCATCACTTAAAGGATGTACTATCGAGTTGTATTAATGATCAGTTACATTTCTGAATAGTACGAGGTCACTTTTATTCTAATGCTTGTACTCATACTTGTAACCAACCTTAATTTCTATATGCATTTTATCACATAGCTTTCCCTTCCATTATCCTTGTAATGACCACACAAATCCTTTGATTGTGTTCAATTTGTGCCCATATGTAATCAACTAGTTTAATAGGCTAGCATACAACAGCTTGTAGTGCTGAAGGACAAATTGTTTCTCTTTTGCCATACTTGCATTCCTGTGCTTTTTTAACAGAGTATTCTGTTTAATATTTTGAGTTTGTATTTTATAAATAATTGTATTCTGTTCTATGATAAATTTTTACTATTCACAAACCAATATTTATTAGCTTTCTGCATGTTGGGCTGAATTCTGAAGGTGGTTGTACCCAGTTCTTCAGATGCTCAAAAAACGGCTCTGCACACTGTCGTTATTGCAATAGGTGTCGTACAAGTTCTCATTTCTTGCTGGGAATTAACTGTAACCACATGAAACACTCTTCTTGAACAATGGGTGGCAGCTTATCATATATTACTTTACAAACGTCTTTATTCTTTGCAGAAAATAAAAAACAGTCTTGAAGAAGGTGTGGCTGAGGAAGATGTGAACTAAACATACCATTGTATGAACACAACAACAACAACGCCAAAAAAGACTCTTCTGCCTTTCCATGTCATTGTCCAGAGCATGCCTTGAAGAATAAATGCACTGGTAGTGCACATTGATGTTTCAGTATGTCACCACAATAAGAAAGCTGAATTGTCCTCTCCATGTCAAGTAACTTCCTGTTCTCCCCGTCGGAGTTTCGTACTAGAATGTGCATTACAGATGTATGCTATTTGTTGTATTTCAGAATCATACTACTTGGAAATTGCATGCATCATCTGTTGCAAAAATGCCGAGTACAAAGGGCCTATGCTCAGACTGGACATTAAACCATGTGGCAGTTTTGCAGTCAGCATTGGAATGACCTAATAGTATTGGCATTTACAGGCTTCTTTGATATGTACCATAGTATAAGGGCTCATGCACCCAAAAAGTAGGTCAGTGCTAGCGAACATAGCACTGCCGTCTGGTTTTACATGCAGTTCAACAGCGCGCATTTGGTCTGGGAGTTTTTGAAAAATATAGTACATAAAGAATCAGCTTAGACTTTGTTTAGGCGAGAGCTTTAGTTTGGGCCTAGGTGCAGCCGATTGTAAAAATGAACGCGCGTGTGGCCCATGCTTTGTGGGCTCTTCAGATGCTAGAGTCTGCATAGGCAGTGTGGTCGATGCATTGAGCAGGGCGCTAAGCGCGCAGAAGGTCCCTATATACAGAGTACGGGGACCCCTTAGCTGTATTGCTGCTGTATTGGGAGCCAGAATAGCTAGATTCTCTTTTGTGCTGGCAACTGATGTGTCAGAGAGGCATGCATATGCTTGTCACTTGTTTTTTGGAACTGGCCCATTGTTATGTAACCAGCATCATTAAGCAGTTTTTTCACCTTTTTGATCGGTCTACTGCCACTCGTATATTGTGGAGCTCACAGGATAACATGTCAAAAATTCATCCTGCCATCTGCTTGCCCAAATTGCCAGTCTGTTTAGAATGATCTATACATAGTGCACTGCCCTGCTAGCTGCTGCTGCCACACCATGCAGCTCGGTTTATGCGCTCGTCATTGCCATGCCACTTGTGAACTGGAATGAAGTCACGCAAGCCAACCTCACCAGGTTTATGTAGTATACCTCCGGCTCTTCTCCTCGTCCAGCTTTGTATGCATGGTTCATTGCTGTTGGATTGGTTTTAAAAAATTTTTTTAGCACTAAGTGTTCCCGAGTGGGAATTCACTATTATTCTGTGATGGCTTCTTCATATTAGCACTGGTGAAAGGAATGTACATTTAGTCCTTCCCAAACAATTCAATCATAGTTTTGAAGTTAACCATACTAAACACCTGTCAACAGCCTACTTCTCTGCAGCGGTTCTTGCTTCAGCAGCCAAAACACTCTTGACAGCTACACAGGCCGTATTTTCTGGCTGGGGCCCGGCCCAGGCCTAGAAATTGCATGTGCTAGCCCACCTGAACCCAGACAGGTGGTTTCAAACCTGGCCCATACCCAGCTCGGGCTCGAAAGATGCAGGCCTGGCCCGGTTTGGTCCATTAGCCGTTGAGCCTAAACGAAGCATGGTCCAGTTCTCGGTTAGTGCAAAGATACTGGCTGCACTGCGATTCTTTAATAGAGAGAGAGAGAGAGAGATCTGACTGTGTGAGGTTATTCCCACTGGAGTTGTTGCTGTCAAATGAACAGGTTAAAAAGAAAAAAAATTACATCCTCTGATAATTAGGTTAGTGCATTACTGCACGCTATGAAAGCCGATAGATTTGCCAAATAGTTGTATGGCAATATATAGCAGTCCCATAGGTGACTACTCTAGTACAGTAAAACCACGATGTGTACCTGCTTAAGTAATTCCGGTTTAAATATAGTCACGATAATTATCTCGCCCTGTCACTATATTGGCTGACGGTTAATGTGTAGTATTCATTTTTTGGCATGTCCAAGTGTCGCATCGGCAAAATGTTGTGCGCAGACCATAGATGGTGAAACTGCTGCACATGGACCCTTCCTGGATGGCAGTCGCCACTGATAATGACGTCAAAACATGGTAGCCATGACATGTTTGCTGCTCCCATAGCTTCTAGCGATTCCACATCGTTGTCATGGATGATGACGTGGATGATGGCCCTTCCGTATCTGACGTGGCTAGTGCATTGACCATCATGAGGGCTTTTGCAGAGAAGTGGGGCCTGATCGAGAAACTGGCTTGCGGCTTTGCCGACTTTGAGGATGCTGTCATTGCTGCAAGGCCACTTTGGTGGCAAGTGAAAAGCAGATTTTTTGCTGCCTGCTCGCAAATAAAACTTGACTGTGAGTGTTTTTGAGTGAGAATTAAATTTTTTTCTTTTTTGGCTGGCAAGTCTATAGCCGTTCATTTGCCATTGTCGGTTAATTAGTGCATCTTATAGTGTGTATCTGATCCACGTTTCCCGCCAACTATGCATTAACAACGTTTTACTGTACTACACACTGCTACCCATTTTGTGTCACTCTTGAAAGTCAAAGACCCTTTGCAATGACGTTGCTAGAATTAGAACAAAATTTGCAGGAATGCAAATGCACTCTGTTTCATGCATTTCCAGCACTTAAAAGAAATAGTAAAAAGACGAGCAAAGACACAAGGACAGGTACGATGCTGGTCCTGCCTGGTCCTACCTGTCCTTATGTTTTCCAACTTTTTTTAAGCAGTGGAAATGCGTGAAATTTCAATTTTTCCACTAGCCCAGCTGTCCGCTTTAAAGGGACACTAAAGCAAAACATTAAATCAGTTTAGACGGATAAAGCATTGTTTGAGAACCCTGCAGGCGGTCATTTCAAAATAATAGGTCAATTATTACATGAGAAAATGACTTGTCTTTAATTTTTGTGTTTTTTCTGGCTTACCAAGCGTCTTCTCGCGGTAAAAGTGGTGGTTTTGATATTGTGGAAGGGCAATTTAGCAATACAGAATTATTTTTTTAGTGTCCCTTTAAGTATGCTGGTCTGTTGTTGCCTTTTGGAATTCTGTGATACATCACCACTAGAAGCTTTTCTAAATCCATTAAATATCAACAGGTGACATGCAAGAGAACCCTCGTATGACCATATTGCCACATGGAACAAAGAATTTTTAGTACTTTATCCCTCTTCATTTTAATATTGCTATTTTTTCAGTGAGCTATTCAAGTCAGTGTTTTGTAATCCGAGTGAATTTTGGCTCTGTCTACTTTTGTTGTTACGTGTGTTGTGCAGCACTTACCACAGGCTTCTTTCAGGCTTGGAAATAACTTTTACTATATAGCACATATTGAGCAACAGAAAGCTTGATCAGGAATGTTTCAGGATTTTCCACAATTCCCTTATTGACACTTGCTCTGAATATCATAACAAGCCAACAAACACTCGACACCAAGGACAACATGGGGGATATTACTTGTGCTTAATAAATGAAATAAGCTATAAATTAATGGAAATGAAAGTGGATGAAGAAACATCTTGGGCAAGATGTTTTCATCCACTTTCATTAATTTATTCTTTATTTCATTTATTAAGCACAAATAATATCCTCCATGTTGTCCTTGGTGTCAGTGTTTGTTGGCTTTTTATGATATGACTAATCAAAATTGGGCCCCTTCGTTAACCTCCTCTCTTCTCGTTTATTGCTGAATATGTTAGTTGATAGTTCATTAATTCATAACTAATTATGTAATTAGGCAATATACAAAAATATGACCCGACTTGCTCCAAGCGACAGCAAACATTATCTTGGTTTGGTCCAGCTACATGGCACTTTGATATTCTTAAATTTTGGCACAAATTACGTTGAACGCATGGTATACACACACACAGTAGGCAACAAAAATGTTTTTTTCCTGTGAAAAATGATTACTGCATTTACTCGAATGTAAAGCGACCAAGATTGTAATGCAAGGGTCGACTTTCCAGCTAAGCGAAAAAAAAAAAAAAAACTGCAAATGTAACGCGAGATGAAAGGAAGACCGCAGTGTTCCCAGACACAATGAAGCTAGCCCTTGTGGCCATAATACATAAAGGTGGTTCCGTTAAAGACAAGAACTATTACACACTAATCTTGGTGCTTCCTATCACAAAGATAGCGGAGAACATAATACATGAAAGACTTTCTGATGACAAACAATAGTAACCGAATAATTTGGGTTCAGAAAAAACTTGTCTGAAAGTGCACTTCTTGAAATAAAAGAGCACATACTAGACAATACTGAAAGGAAAATAGTTACACTGAGAATATTTCTGGACTTGAAAGGCTTTTGACTGTGTCCAACACGATGTGCTTTTAACGAAATTGCCATTCTGTGGAATACGTGGCAAAGCTTGGTATTCGATAAAAAGCTACTCAACTTTGAGAGGTCAATTTACATGCATAAATGGCGTAAACTCTGACAGAGGATTTGTAAAATTTGGTGTACCACAGGGATGATTACTTGGACCGACGTTATTTTTATTATGCATTAATGATATTGTAAACATTAACAAAAATACGAAATTAATTTTATATGCAGATGACACGAATGCTGACGTAAGAGAGGTATTTGATGTAGCTAACAAATGGTTAACAGGTCTGGATTTATGGCTTCAATCTAATAGACTCCAATTAAACATCAGCAAAATGAAATACTTACTCTTCCGGCCGCGAGGAACCCCACCCGATTGTAAAACTGGATCTAAAATTCCAGAATGTTACCATCGAACAATCTCTATCAGATTTTTGAGGGTGATATTTCAAGAAAATTTTTCATGGACGCCTTATGTTGACAAGCTCTGAAGTGACCTGGGGCAAGCTGTTGGAATTTTAAATAAAGTAAAATATTGTCATGTGGTAGTGACGTCGAAGAAAGCAGGAAAACTGTGAGTGACGAAAGTAGCGTTTTATTGGGCGAACCTGTGCCCTCAAAAACAGGCTGCACTCAATGAGCAAAGACGGCGGCGATCGTCGAAAACCTGATCTGCTGGTCAAGCGCATCGACTTTTATACGGGTCAAAGAAGGTTCCAGAGTAATTGCTAGTACCTGTGTGTCTTCCAGAAAGTTCTACGGAATTTGCGTAGCACATGCAATCACATTACACAAGCTTCGGTGATAACAGACAACAGATAGAACCATTGATAACATTTGAGAAACTTCTGAAATATGCGGGCAGATTTGTTAGACGGTGAAAAGCGCTCACCCGAAAAAGACAAGTCTACATGTCAATATCATATCCCGTCTGTGATGAAAAGGCAGACATACTACGCACTTGTTCATTCCCGGTTATGTTACCGTTTTTTATTATGGTCAACAACTACTAAGTCTAACCTAGACTGTCTTTTTTCTTTGTCACTACGAGGTCAACAGAGCCCTTCCGACCGGCCTCAGATTTAAAGAGGGCCTTCCATTGGTCTTGCCACGCAATCGTTGAATCATTGATGTCGAACTGCCAAGTCACGGCTGAGTTTCCTACCCTCTCGGCCGTCAAAATTGCTCGCCTCTTAAAGCGAGCGTCATACTGAATGCACTACGTTGCCATAACGTCACGAATAAACGGAGTCCAAGCACAAAAGGCCCCAAAGGGTGCTGCAGCACTGTAACCGTAACACCAGTCACAAGCACAGCGAAAATGGCGTCGATTCCAACAAAAACCAAGTTTTGACTTCGGTCAACTTGTTTACGGATTGGATTGGGACGTACAGGTTGCCAACATAATGATAAAAATCACGAGATTTAGAATATTTGCTTTAAAATTATCATTTTTTCCGTTATTCGAATGCAATGCAAGGGCAAAGTTCAAGCAATGAAAATCATGAAAACAACGCGTCGTAATAGAGTAAATACGGTAGCTACATTTCGAAGCAATTTGTTGCTATTGCTTTCTTTCTATAATGTCAAATAAGGTGTGCAGTTCTGTTCCACTATCCACTTTGTTCGTTTCCTGCTGCTCACTGTTGCCTACATTTGAGTTAATGTGCGAGTGAATGTGTTTGCAATATTGTATTTTCTCTTTTTTGGATCTCTCATGACATATTAAACCTGCAATAACATGCCAAGCCTTTCACTTGCATAACCTCACCAGTTATTAAAATCTTTCACCAGCATGCACGCACATATTTTTGTATACTACTGGTTTATGTATGGTTTCTCAGCGATACATTCTTGGAACATGCAAGTTGTGTGCACAGTGGGTAGGCTATGCAGTGCGAACAACATAAGACACAGAGTGTTCCAGGGGCTATTGCCCTATGCTGGTGATTTGGCATGGTGCAGCGGGAAATTGCTGAGCAGTTTAGCTCCGAGGACCCAAAATGCAAAATACCTTTCTGTTTAATATATATATATACATATATATATATGTATATATATATAGTAAACAAGAAGGTATTTTGCATACAAAAATATCATGCAGAGTTATTAAGAGACACTGAGGAAAAGCCTGACACAAATGGCTTGTTTTTAACAAACTAATTTTTTATTTTGGTCAACAGAACCATGAAACAGTGCTTGTTCTTAACATTTCACTGTTGTGGCTAAAGGACAATGTATAAATGCAAGCAATGGGCTGTGTGCACTTTCAAAACAATTCAAACTGGCAATAAAAATTTTCATCACTACAAAACCACAGCCAGAAATTATCATTGGTTTGGGGATATTCTTTATGCTTTCAAAATTTCAAGGTTTTACCAAGTCAGCCAACAGATGAACAAGATTCACAGCTAGACAGTTTCATCGAAATAATTTGCTATGTTCACAAGCACATACATGCTGTGTGTGAGGATGTTACCACCCAATTTTGACTGAAACATTGTGTGCAATAAAATGTCTTTTCATATGTGTACACTTATGGTTTCTTATCTGAACCACTGAGGCAAAAGGTAACGCTTTAGCTTTCATAACATGTGCTGAAATTTGTAAACAAAGAGAACGTATTTTGGCCAGGATTACAGCGTGGTCAGCATGACGTGTCACATGGATGCATCAATCCTGGCTGATGTCTTGCTCCATTTGGCTGTCATTTCAACTTAGTTATGCTCTTCTGCACCAGTGGCTTGCCCGCCGTGTTCAATGTGCACCGAGCTGTTTTGCTGTAATACTCCACAACAATCTAAGGGCTCAATCACATTGGCGATTGACAGGTTGCATGACTGGTTACCAAAGAGCGACTCATTGTGAGCGAAGGTCACCTGGTAAGTGCAACATGTCTGCTGCAACATCAAAATGTTGCATCATTGATGCTGTTCACGTCTGCTTGTACCACTATCTCTACATAAAGTGCGCGTCGACGTATACAGTTCCTGAACATATGATTAGTTCAGAAGCTTTGCGACTGCAGTCACGTGACCTCTGCGAGTCACCGGTGTGAATGAGCCCTAAAGCTGCAAAATGCAGCTTGAGACAAACCAATAAATATTGAAAATTTTGGCAAATCTATCTCCTTTAAGTCATGTATATGACAAATGTAGAGGGTCAATTCCACAAAGACACTAAGTGCATGTCCTGAGCTATAGAGATGCGGCAGCTCTACAGCTGCCTACACCAAGGCACTTATAGCATCAAAGACACTATCGCTACAAAAGCTGCATTTCTCAAAAGTTATATCACAGGATTCTTTTATAAAAGGCACGCTCTTTCGCATCACATAGTAAACTACAAATGAAGAAACAATTACTTCACTGACCATTACAGTGCAGGGTGGTCAGCTCACAAGAAAAATTCACAATAAGAAGACAGACAGGGTGGTCTGCTCACAAGAAAAATGCAAAACAAGAAAAGAGACGGGGTGGTCTGCTCACAAGGTGAAATCGAATCAAAAAGAGTACTGCTTAGCAGAGCTACACGTGACGGGGTGGTCTGCTCACAAGTATTCCACTCGTGAGATAATGAGAGCAGCTTGGAAGATTGCAGCTGCCATTTGGGTGACGAGAGCCACGCTTAGACAGCCTTCCAAGATGTTTTCTCCGATCTCGCCAGGCTGGAAGCTGCCATCCATCTTGTCTGCATTAAAACAGGTTGAGAGAGATTTTAAAAAATAGCTGTTGCCTTTCGTGTTTCAGAACACAGCCACCTTGAAAAAGCCGCATTAACAGTGTTATATGTTTGAACATTAAACACATTGTGCACTACTACCAGCATAAATTAAAATGTGAAGTTGAATGACAATGATTAGAATGTTTTGTTCCCAGGTTGCCTGCTGTTCTAACAATGGCTTAAATTACGGTTCCAAAATGTGCATTTGGAAATATCCCATGTTTAGGAAGCTTAAAGGAACGTGTACAATCAGTACATTTTACCAGTGCTGACATATGGGGCAGAGACTTGGAGACTGACAAAGAAGCTTGAGGACTGCGCAAAGAGCATGGAACGAAGATTGCTAGGCATAACGTTAAGAGACAGAAAGAGAGCGGTTTGGATCAGAGAGGAAACGGGTATAGACGATATTCTAATTGACATCAAGAGAAAAAAATGGAGCAGGGCAAGTCATGTAATGTGCAGGTTAGATAATCGTTGGACCATTAGGGTTACAGAATGGGTACCAAGAGAAGGGAAATGCAATCGAGGGTGACAGAAGACTAGGTGGAGCGATGAAATTAGGAAATTCGCGGGAGCTATTTGGAATTGGTTGGCGCAGGACAGGGGTAATAGGAGATCGCAGGGAGAGGCCTTCGTCCTGCAGTGGACATAACAGGCTGCTGCTGCTGCTGATGATGTTTAGGAATTGGCTATGGAGAATTGCATACTGCAATCCCATGCAATTGAGCATAGCCAGTGTTTTAAGAGTTGATTCCAGATTGTGTTTCAGTATATGCTAATGGTATAGGCACCCTGCAATGAAGTTTGGCTGTACATGTCGCGCCACCTATAGCGGCGGTGAGCAACCACGAGTAGGCCCTTGCCACCATTTCACCATTGCCTGTACTGCGCTCAGGCCCCCGTGAAAGCCTCCTTTTCCAATTTTTCAACGGATTCACCGTGGCCTCTTGGCAGCTCCTCCATGAGAAGTGTGGACAAAAAGGACAAGCATAGATACTGCTGCATTAAGGATTGTCACAACTGCAAAGGGGATGTCGGCATCAAATTGTAGCACTTCCCTTCAAAACCGTGGGAGGCAATCCGACGGCTGAAGTGGATCGTCTCAGTTCAGCGTGTCAAGTAAGTGTTGCTCTTGCCAATTTCTGTTAAACGAACAAAGACGTAAATGCAAAAAAGAAAAGAGAAGGAACCAGCAGGCAGCATTCCTAAAAATACACAATAAAGCGACAAATGCATAAAACATTTTTATTTAAACATTTTAAACATTATTTGCTAACTTACTTTGAGTTCGACGTTGTAAGCATGCTTGCTTTGTTGTGACAAACCCTTCGTGACCCGCAGTGGTCGATTAGTGGCTATGATGTTGGGCTGCTAAGCAAGAGGTTGCGGGATCCAATCTCGGGTGCAGTGGCCACATTTCTATGGCGACAAAATGCCAAAACACCCATGTACTTAGATTTAGGTTCACGTTAAGGAACCCAGGTGGTCCAAATTATTCCGCATTCCCCCACTAAGACGTGCCTCAATTAGATTGTGGTTCTGGCAGGTGAAACCCCATAATTTATTTAATTTAAGCTTCGCTGCAATGTCCGTGCTGTTTACTTCTTTGACACAATATTCATGGTTATAGTCGTAAAGCTGGCATCGTTTCTCGGGCATTGGTGGGCGAAAATGGGCCTCAATGTTTTCGATTGCCTTAAAACCACAATTCAGAACGACTGCCACATTTCAAATGAGCGCCACAAAAGCATGCCTCAGTAGAAGTGGCCACCTCAGTGTTTTGCGGAAATTACACAGTGGCGCTGACAGCTGAGCCAATTGCTGCGCCACCTGGCCATTGAAGGTAGCCTAAACATAAAGCTTTGACAAGTGGCACACATGTGATGTGCATTGCAACAGTTCTTGCACATACCACATATACTTGGCTAAGAGCCGCACTTGTAAAAGCTGCACCTGCAACTTGGTAAGCAAGCCCAAATTGTGAAGAAACTTAAAACGGCAACCGACAACCGAGCCACTGAAGAGAGCATTGGTGCAGCTTGTGTACATGCTCTTGAATTCCGAGCACGTGACGTGCGCTATCTTTGAACATCATTGTGAAAAGCTTCGACGTCACAGCCACCATATCTAACACCGAGTGGCACTGACGTCAACTGTATCCATAAGTGTGCTGCTGAACCGAACTTAAGCAGCGGTGAGGACTATACGGATGCTGCCGGTGTGGCATGAACGCACAAATAAATAAACGTGCTATGAAAACAATAGAATGACCATTTTTTTGAACAAAGCAATTATGTGTGGCTTGAAAAATAGGACCAAAATGGCCTGCCACCGTATAAGGGCTGCACCTCGTCATTTTCAAAAACGTTTATGTAGTGCAGTATACACATGGTATTTTTGGGGGGGGCAAGCATGCATGCACACAAGTGCACACACACACTGTACACTCACAAACAGCCAACTATTGTTAGACATTAGTAGAGTACTATGTTGGGCTAGTTGCTGCGTAACTTGGATGTATGGCGCAAGGTTAAAATCAACGAAAGAAATAAGAGGAGACAAACATTAGCAGCAGGTAGTGAATGCTATACAGTAAAACCTCTCATTCAGATTTCACGGGACCAGAAAGAATGTCCGAATTAACTGAATATCAAATTATTGAGGGTATCAAGAGAACAACAAACAAATGCTTGCATCAACACATTGTTACTTATCAAGTGAGTCCACAAATTGTGTTTCTATTTTGCAGAAAAGAAGTACAGAAGCTGCAATTCTCATCTCGCAACTGAGCAGCGCTCGAAGCGGCGAGGGCCTCAAGACTTCCTTTGCAAAACTAAAGTCATTATCGACGCAATCATGGACAGCAACCCTGCAGTTCTGAAGGCATGCAGCCAGCATGTATACCGAGTCAAAATGAAACTACCCTTTGGCGCAACTGCTGTGGATGAAACCTTGGTCGCCATCAACATCATGGATGGCAAGTACACAGTTCTGAAGACACAGCCAACGCAGCCAACGTGCCGCAGTATGCACAAGAATAAAGGCTATCAAGGCACAAATAGGCATGAAGAGTTCCACCGTTCCCTAATGGTTCCTGCTGATGACCATGGCATCCAAATCAACGAAAGTGGTGCCATTAAATAATGCATACACTTGCCAGGACCAGAGGATGAGAATTATACAATTTTCCAACAAGGGTTGAATTAAGGAGTTTTTACTGTATTGTGTTCTGTAGCTTGTACGCTGCGTTTTCTTGCTTACTTCAGCTCCTCGTTCGTCCTAAGGGGGCAACAACACAATTAACATTTAACGATGTGTTGCTGAGTAAAAGACACGGTTTTTATCCTACAAAATGCTCAATTTTTCCCATGAAAGCACTGAAAATGACCCAATTTGCTGTTCACTATTAGAAAATCGCTTATCAGAGCCAGGCCATATTGGTCTCGTTTGAAAAAGCATCTTTTCCTGCTGCAGTTTGTGCCAAATTTCCTGCATCCAGGTCAATAAAATGCTTTTCTCACACGGTGATTAGATTTTCCACTTTTCTAATATAACTCTTTTTGGTCATCAGCAATATACCGAGAGACATAGTTACTCTCCTAATCATCCAATTGAATAACTTTCTCTTTAAATCATATAGCTTTACTTCCAAAGAGTGCAGTAAGTTTATAATACAATGTTTTCGCACCCTGAAACCTTTTGAAATTTTGAGCAATTGAAAAAAAAAAAAATCATGTCAAGTTACAACTTGGAACTTTCATACTTTGGATAGAATACAGGTAAAAAGATGAAACAACGCTTATTGCACTCTGAGTATTCAATAACATATTCTTATAACTTTTAACTTGCTTGCTGTAAAACATTTTTTGCCAGTCATCTAAACAATCTGGAACAAAGAAACTTGTATACAATAAACTTAATTTGTGCAGAGAAAAGTTAGCAGCATATTTGAAACCAGTTCATTAAATTATCGATTACCTGTAAATTTCACTCATCTAGTAGCAATAGCAACACAGATTTTGCTCAAGGCCTAGGTTATATCTCAATGTATAAATGAATTTTATTTTAATTTTGTGTTTACAGTAGTAGCAATGAAAGCTGATAGTAACCTTCATTTAGCAAAACAAGCAATTTACTTAACGTTTCTCGTTTATCAATGTTGGCTCTGTACAAGACCATAATATTTTATTATTTTTTTTTTATGTGCAAATGTTATATGTTTGCAAGTAGTTTTAGTTTTTGTTGTACCATGTCTTAAAAATGACAGATTAACACTCAAAGGCATCCGGTCATGGCTGGAACAAAATGAATAAATGGTACACACAGCACCTTGCAACAATGTTTTTGAACCCCCAGAGTGCAAGTGCTTATCTTGTGATGATTAAAACCTCTCACGTGACTGTGATGGAACTGCAATTGCCAGTGAATGGGCTGTGAGCTCGTGTCGGATCCAGGCCACCAGAATTTGCATGGTAGATGGAATTACCATTGTTGATGGCAGGATTTCCAATGTCCATAGATGCCTGCTAAAAGATGGAAGGGTACAGATAATCCATGCTTCCTTGAGGCTCATGACAGTCATTGATACCAAGAAACATTTGTAATATAAATGCTTTGCACTAAATCTGACACACAGCTTTTCAGTTTCACTTATTTGACTTGTTAAATGTGGCAAGCTCACCTAGATAAAAGAAATAAAGCACACAGCGGTTCAAGCAGATAAAATCAAAATGGTACCAAGAGCAGAATGTGCATGCCAGCCATATATGCCTTCCATGAGAACAAAATTGTTCAGACCTAGTTTGAGCTTTTATATCATGCAATGCAAGTTTTTTAAGCGCATGTTAACGTAAACTTAATACAAAAACAGCTCCTTCAAACATCAAGGAGATCACCGAACTCCATTCCAAGAAAGCTCCTCCAACTCCCCTAAAGAGAAAGATTAAAGGGGTAGTGAATCAAATTTTTATGAGTCTTTCTTTTTCTCCCCCCTTAAGTGAAGGCCAGGTATGCACCTCTAAACCCCAGAAAAGATACTGTCAAGCCTCATAGCGCCCTAAATAATTTGATATACGGTAATACCTTTTCTACAGCCAGTTTGTTTCTTTTCTACTTTGATGTGATGTCATGATGCATTATGTGGTCACATGAGAGCAGAACGGCAAGTTGGGCCAGTTGGTTGGTACGAACCTTACTGACAGCAGAACACTACAATGTTTGGCACTTGCTCCGGCTCGCTTGGTAATCCTCTATGCCGCTGCAACGGCCCTTACAACAAGCAGCGCCATATGGATCAACCAAGCGTGCATCAAAACGTCTCAATGTACTGCTCCCATGAGACCACACACTGTGTCATGACAATCTCCTCCTGGGAAAAATACCAAAACTGGCTGTAGAAAAGCTATTTTATTAAATTATTTACGGCCTCTGAGGCTTGTCACTATTTTTTCTAGAGTTTAGAGGAGCTCTTGGAATAACAATACTGATTCTTTTACTCTGAGAAGAGGCTTAGTAAGACAGAAAAAAATGCAAAAAAAAAGAAAACATTTGTGGTGCCACTTCCTTGAAGTTTCCACACCAGTGCACCACGATGCCAGGGATATTAACCGCACCGACCTGGGTCCAGTTAACAGTTTGTGTAAAAAGTTTATAAGTAAATTCCTTCAATGCTGCTTGCACCCTCACTGAACTTGAGCACAGGCATGGTTGTTGCAGTCTCCACTGTTCTCAAGGACACAAGCGCTGTCTTGAAGCACTTCTTCCACACTAAAGCATTGAATGATTCATTTCCATTCCGTGTCTGCGTCCTGGAACACTGTGCAAGGTTCTCCGGCTTAAGCTTGCTGTTTCGAAATTACTTTTGATCAGCACAATGTTCTTGAAAGGGGCTCTGCAACATGTTTCAAACATTTAACACCCCCCCACATACACACACAGTTTGCTATATGTATACCATGGAGGAAAGAAAAGACTTGGAGGGAGCGTCACGTGACAATTTTGAAGCCTAGTCATAAAAAGTTTAGAGGAATGGGTTGATTCAGGGTGTCTACCAAGTTGACATTTCCAAATTCCCTGAGTTTTCCAGGTTTTCCCTGAGCACCTTTGCGAAATTCCCTGAATGAACCAGAACTTTGTTTTATGTCAAGACAGGCTGACACCACGTTGCCCGATGCTGTCACTCTCTAGTAAGCATGCTGAAACAAAAAAATGACTTAATCCAGTTTGAATAGTAAGGAGTAATATCTATTTTATTTAAAAAGAAAACAGAAGGAAGGTGTTAGTAAAATGCACAGAGAAAGAAATGGTAAAGCCCATTCCAAATTGAGTCGAACATTTTCAAATACGAATGAAAAGGAAATGCATGCATAAGTAAATATTTTTTTAATATCAGCTATTTCTATCAACTGATAGCAAGCTCATCTGTATGAGGTCCTGAACTTTGTCACAACTAAGGTTCTCTCTCAGCAGCTGGGAAGTCAATCTCAACTGTCCTGACATACTCTCAGCCCGTACACAACATCTCAGTGTTGGGTTTCACTGCTTAAACAATTTATTTTGGTTTGGATGAGGGACACTTGTGTCTCAGCATCAGCCAACACTTAGGTTTTTTTTAGCTCAAGCTCCTTCAAAAAGGCGGCGGCACCTTTCCTTTCCCGTTAATTCCTCAGTGCGTCGGTCCTTTCTGTTCTCATCCTCCTTCTAACACGCTTTCACCACATGGATCATCTGAAGCATCCTCTTGGTCAGTTGTACAGTCAACATTTGATTTTTCGGACTTCCGAGGGGCCGCAAAAAAAAATTGAGAAAAAACGGGCAGTCTGAAAAACATTAATGCATGTCTTTAACTGCCTTTAAGGGATAAAATTACCACAGGCACGTCTGAAAAAGCTCTGAAGGCCTGCCAGTACGCTTATTAGGCATATCAGGGCTTGTACTGTGACAGGATACGGAGTGCACGCATGTGTAATTAAGGAATACATACTGTGTCCCGTGACAATTGCCCCCTTCCCACGCTGGTTATGCTTCACCGCCTAACACAAGTGTACTGAGGCGAAGCTAACTTTCGGAGACTGGCATTACGCAACGCGCTGTGCTCTGCGAGCTTCAAAGCCAATCGCGAGGATTACAAAGGCGGAGTCCGTGCCATTGGTGATAGCGGCGAATTCTTTCAATGAAAAACACGGCACCGCACGGCAAGAAGTTTAATAGAGAACATAGAAGCAGCTAGGCTTAACGTTGCCGCGGTGGTGTTTACGGCTGCCAGCGGATCTGCCTGCGAGAGTGCCGGTTCGAGGCGGCGAGATAATCAAAATAGCGGCGGTGGCGGCTTTGATTATAGCCATTTCAGACCTGCAGTCAGGGCAATATACATTGACTATATTGAGTACGTTGTGGTGCCGCAAAACCGTGCAAATTATCGGGCATGTCCGAAAAATCGGGCGTCTAGAAAATCGGTCGTTAACTACTCTGGCAATACATCGTGCCGATGACACGGAGTCAATGACGATTCGTTGCGATTCCTCTGTTACTGGAGCCAGCATTAACACGACTTTCGTTCCCTTTCAATAAAGTTACAGCTAATTTTCCCTGATAGAAGCACAAATTCCCTGAGTTTTCCCTGAGTTTTTCCAGACTGTTCAAATTCCCTGAGAATTCCCGGTTTTCCCGGTTGGTAGACACCCTGTGATTAGAAATAGGCCCTCACGTGGTAGGCAAGTGGTAGATTTAGCCAGCTCGCTTTGGTTGCGTCTGCTGTGATGGTTTTGGAACATGCGCACACAGTAGGCGTGGCAAAAGCATTCAGAGGTTGAGTGAAGGAATTCAAGTGTGTGAAGCAGTCAAGTCTCTGTTATGTCAGTCAGGTAATGCACCAAACCACCAAGCGGGTTGCCGCTTAAGCAAGCAGCAGACAGACGCCAAGGCTGTAGCGAAAGAAGGAGTCAGGTAATTAACCAGCATTGCGCACAACAACCCGCGACGGCCACCTCAAGGATGATTGGTCGCGTTTCGGGGCAGTTTCAGGGAAACGAGGAAACCTTTCACGTTGCAAATGTGTGAAGGCAACCAAGCCGCCCTTCCGAAGGCGATTCGTTGCATTTGGGAGCATCCTCTGGGAAACAATACGTCTTTCGCCCATAAAGAAATTAAATTATGGGGTTTTAGTGCCAAAACCACGATCTGATTATGAGGCACACCATAATGGAAATCTGGACCACCTAGGGTTCTTTAACGTGCACCTAAGTCTAAGTACACGGATGTTTTTGCATTTCGTCATTGAAATGGGGCCGATGTGGCTGGGACTTGATCCTGTGATCTTACGCCCCGGCAAGCTTGTGCAGGCGATCAAGTGAGCGTCCAGGGTCCGCAGCGACTGCTTTTCCATGTGAAAAAAATTCATCTCATATTGTGCCCAATGATGGACTGGCTAGCTGGGTCTCTACGGTCCCAGTCGACGCTGTCGTTCTGCTCAATGCCTTCTGCCTCTCAAGAGTCTGGTGAGAACTCAATAGGCATGTCTCCAACAGCGTAAGGACATCGCACCACACAATCTTACAAAACAGTGCACATAAATCTCAAGGAAAGGCGACGACTTCAGTGTTTAGAGTGCAGGGTAATGCTATGTATCTCTTTCACAACGAGAGGCGCACAGCGGAACCTATTACTAAGCAAACAAGCGACAAATAACTATCCCGCGAAAGATCTTGTCTCATCCTATATAGATGAAAGGCAGCAGATTCGACTAAACAATAGACCATGCTTGGGCCAGCATACTCTGGACGGGTTTCGACGTGAGAGTGCAGACTAACTGCGGTGCTAAGCGCAGGTGATGCTTCGAAAATTATGTCATGGGTCTGGCTCCCTAGTCTTTCTCCACATTTCAAGGCAACGTAACGCATTTGAAGTGAAGAATGATGCCCGTGGGAGCAGAAACCCATGTGTTATACTTCCTACGTGCCTCCACACCTTTGATGGCAGGCGCCACTAAGCCACTAATCGTTACCACATACCAAACAAACACGAATGGTCTGACAACAATGTGGGCCTATTCCTAACCAAAAGGCACCACCGCGCACAAGGCCCCGACGAGCGGGAGGGATGGCTTTAGAGGAGGTTGGCTTGGAGAGGCTAGCAGAATCGCGTGATGCTCCCTCCTAGTTTTTTTCCTTCCTCCATGGTGTATGCAGCGCTGCAATATCCAGCCCTATGACAGCCCTTAGAAAAACACATGAAATTTAAAATTAAAGTCTGGGGTTTTGCCTGGCATAACCATGATCTGATTATGAAGCACGCCGTAGTGGGGGATACGGAGTAGTTCTGACCACCCGCAGTTCTTTATAGTACACCAATCGCACAGTACATGAGTGGTTTTGCATTCTGCCCCCATCAAAATGCAGCCGCTGCTGCCAGGATCACAGTTGTAACCTCATGCTCAGCAGAGCAATGCCATAGCCACTCAGCTACCGCAGCAGGTCCCATAGATGTAAGCCACTGGGCAATTGTTCATTATCAAAAATTACTTGCTCCTACATGCATGCACACTCCTCCAATCTTGTAGCAAAAGAGGCAGCAGCGATTCTTAATGCGCCCTGCCCATCTTGTCACCACCCCTGTCGCCTCCTGCTCCTTTGTGAGATGCCAACCTTGAGTTACCATAAGCGCAGTACGGAAAGAAATCTTGAAAGTGAATTTTAAAGATTGGTTGCGTTCCCAATTCATGACTTTTTACTGGACACCCTGTGTTTGTGACATCAGAGACCACACTGCCACTGTTGCTGAAATAGTAGCTGAAATTGCCGCTGTCTATTTGGGAAAATCTAAAAGCTCCCTGTATCGTCAGGAGACATCATCAACTTAGTTTCTTTGGCATTAGCGCCAAATGCACTATGTGTTTAGCATGTGTTCCGAGTTTTTACATTTTGGTAGTGTAGGATCTGACATCATCGACTCATTATGATGTCGCACGAAGCAGCTACCTTTTTCGGTATCACGTGTATTGGTTATTTAAAATTATTGATGAATTTCTAAGCAAAATAAACCACCGGTCTACCGGTGACAAGACTGTCAATGCCATTTGAACATGAGAATATCCTAATATGGTAAAAAATATTCCGGAGTTGCCCTGTACGGTAAGTCCTAAAAAATTTCTGCGGGCATATATTTTACTGAAAGGCATTGCACTCACTTTAGTGTGTTCCCAGTTATAAAGAAGTGTTGCAGGGCCTCCTTAATGTGAACCCAAATTTGAACAGCCAGCCTTTTTGCATTCCACTCCTATTAAAATGCAGGTGCCATGACTGGGGATCGAACATGCACCAGCGTATACAAAATCAGCACACTACAGCTGGTGCGACATAAAGGTGACCTTAGTTCAAAGGAATTTGAAATACCAGGCAGACAAAAAAAAAAAAACACACGAGCGCAATGCTAAATGAATAGGACTTAATCTCACAACTATTTTTAATTGAGTAACAAACAATCTCACAATTGAGCTCAAATTAATCCACAATTGTGCTTCCTTACCCTTCACAGGCAGAACATTTTGGAAATGTATAATGAAATGTGCTGACAACACGTACCTGGCTGGATACTTGAGAGAGAGACCACTTTTCTAAGGCCCGATACTTGAGAGAGTCAAGTGAAATAGTGCCTGAAAGAAAAAGCAGTTATTTCAGAATTTAGGAATAAAGCGAGGGATTGACTTCTGGCTTTGTTGGTGCGACATTTTTGATATAGTGTTTTAGCAAGGAAACACAAGACTGATAACTGAATACTGAGAAGCTAGGCCAAGATTCTGTTAGCATGCCTTCACTATCTTTAACAAGGAAAGAATTGTCGCATCTCAATGCATCCGTTTGTGCATGCCTGAGTTGTTGCATGGAATAAACATACAAATAGCAATCCGGCTTCCAATAAACATTCTGTTTAAAGTTAGCACTTGTGTGTGTCCCCTCCTATGTCCGTGTGAAAAGGTTTCCGCACTAAAACACTATATCAAAGAATAAAGGGAAACCCAGTTGGAGGGCTCTTCCTTGCTCAAGTCCTCTGCCTTCAAAAGAAGGTTAACTCATCCAGAAAGAATACTATAGGCAAACATTAACAGTGAATTCCAGTGGTTGTATCCATAGGAACTTGGTGTGTTTGATTGGTCAATTCAGACTGAAATGTAGGAGGAAGCTACAAGGAAACCATGCTAGTTTCTCAAAAGAAAGTAAGGCATCTCAGTTGAACTAATAGTTGTAGTGGACTGGAGTTCAAATCTAGTCCTACTGCCTCATCTGGGCAGTCACTTTGCTGACTGAGCTAACCAGAAGCCTAGTAGGCAGCAATGTGAGGGTGGGATAATCACTCAAAAAGTTGTAACTAATTTATGAAATGAAGTTTCAATGAGCCTGCATATTTTTTTTCCCTTCGTGCAAAATTCAAACAAACGTCTGTATTCCCTTCATTTACATCTAAATATGTCCTGTCCTTAAGTCATGTCAAAACAACAATGAACACTTTAAGTAATCTATATGTTTGACCGGCATTCAACAAGAAGCTAATGAAAGTGTTGCTGCATTTAAAGTACCTCCAAGCATTTTACATAGCAAACATAAGCATTTTTATTGTCTTCTCACCTAAATGATAATGCATAAGCACCCAGAAACCTAGCACCTGTGCCGAGAAAAATAATGCCCAGTGATAGATTAACTGTACGACATACAGCAACAGTTTAGGTATAGACACAAATATTCTTCAATGTAATTTTTCTTATAACAGTACTGAATGCCATTGGCATAGCTTACTTTGCAAGTGAATGTGTCATTTAACCAGTTCAGCCAGCAATGTGGGGTGAACATTTTAATTATGAGTGTGTTCAACATAGTAGATGGGGAGCATTCCTGGCATCTGCACAGGCAGCATCTCGTCCTTGAAGTAACAAGAAAATTACACAGGTGAGCTTTAATATTTGACTAACGGTGGTTGAGCATTTTTTTAAGTAATTTGAGCATTGCTGAAATTTAATACATGTGATTATGATACAGTGGCTCTACTTCTTTTTTTCTTCTTTTTGGTTCATGGTTCACGACATATAGTTGGATACAACTTAAGTCTGCAGTGAAGCCCCGCCCACACCCTCATAACCACCAGCCAGTGTTCCTCCGGGAGGCTGCAAATAGTTCGTATTTAAAACTTTCCATGTTACCTAAATAAGGCAGTAACCACAAAAATAAAATTATAAGCATGTAATCTTATGTGTTTTAACTCGTCTATTATAGTGGAATGGTGAAAGCCCAATTGTTTATTGAACTGAAATAAAATGCTTGCTTCGCTGCAACTATTTATTGTCAAGTTTCGCTTCAGTTGGCAGTGAAGTTTAATGAGTGAAGTGGGCTCAGCAGTGATATGAAATGTACCGCGGACTTTTGAAGAGTGAAATGTTTACACTCCATACACTTTGTCCAATGTCTCTTGCACGCCTCATCGCTTCCGCTGATGAAAAGATTCTTCAAGAACAGCACATGCTCCGGAGGTACTAAGTACGACGCCATTTTAAAAAGGTCGCATGACGATTTTGTTTGCTTCTATGATTGGCTGGCGGAGTAACACAACCCCGAGTGGTCCATGTGCCTTGGTTGCCAACTGCTGTTTTTTTTTAAGTTGTATCCTACTATAGTGCTTAGTTCATGACACGTGGTTCTTGACATAGTGCTACGCCCCCATAGAAGACTCTGTGCACCAAGAGGCAATGTCCGTGAAGTACACTTGTAGGCAGGCAAGTCAACAGCTGGAAAGCTAGGCGTGCTGAACTTTCTATGGGTGCCTTGAACGATACTCAAGCATGACACTGTGTGGACTTCCCCCTTCAGCGAAGGAGAAAAAGAATGACAGCAGACTTGTGTGACCTTGTATAATCACAGCTCAATTTTCAGAAAAGCTGTTCCTTTTGAGCAGTTTCATTACAAATCTGTTGCCTGAAATTAAATGACACACTTTAAAATATTGCCTGCATATGGCTCACCTGCTAAATTTTTTACAAAGACTGTATTTGATCCATATGCATTTACATACAGATTTACTACAGTGTTTCCCCATTATTGCTAAATTTTATCTTCGTGGCATTTATAGTCCTCAAAGAGCAGCAGATTAAATTTTGTACACTCGTAAAACACAATCATAATGCTCCGGAGCACATGCATACATCATTTGTTGCAGAGGTCACAATTAACCCACACTTTGAACTTTGCCTACTCATCACATATAATGTGCCCTTTATTTTCACCAAATATTAAAAAAAAATTAATAATGGGGTTTTACGTGCCAAAAGCACTATCTGATTATGAGGCATGATGTAGTGGGGGACTCTGGAATAATTTGAACCACCTGGGGTTTTTTAATGTGCACCTAAATCTAAGTACACAGGTGATTTCGCATTTCGCCCCCATTGAAATGTGGCCGCTGTGGCCGGGATTCGATCTCGCGACCTAGTGCTTAGCAGCCCAGCACCATAACCACTAAGCAACTGCGGTGGGTACCAAATATATACAAGGTGCCTCAATTAGTTTACCAAGGGCATTGGGACAACCAGCTACAATCCTCACATTATGTATGAAAACAGGGGAAAAAATTTGGGTTCAGTAATCATTTGCAACTTTTATAGTTAAGCCAGAAACTTGATAAAGTTTGTATTACATTACACTTAACATTTGCCCCATTTTCACCAAATGTTAATTTGTGTGACAGTTCTTTTTGAACATAAGGGAACAACGCTCATAACGGCTGTACGATGCTTTCAAATATGTTAGAATGTGTAAAAGCTGTAATTAAATGACACTCTTGGCACTCTGAACATGCATAATGCATAAGGTGCTCTTCATTGTGTCAAAATTTCAGCTTTGCTACACACTGTTGTTCTTCCAGATCATTGGGAAACTTCCTGCACGATTAGCAATATATGCTTTTAAAGCTCTGGAACACTTGTAAAATCTCCTACATAGGGTGTGATTAACCTACACTGTCCAAACTATTGGCACACATTATCCATAACATTGCCCCTCATTCTCCGCAAATATAGAATCACTATCACCTTTGGTTCTCCCAGGGCAGCGGGGTAATTTTGTAAGCGTATAATCAAAGCAGAAAACGGTACTTTAACAATACTCAGTTAGCTAGCATGCCCCCATTCCTATATAAACTTGGTGAGAACGGTCCAATTCTTTCAGGACACGGTAAAAAATGGCATATAACGTTTTCGAACACTTCTAATCGCACTTCGCTATATAAGCTACATGGGCGGCTGTCATATTCTATATGAAGTCTACCGAATTTCTCGAGTGCCATCAAAACGCGATGTGTGTATGACAGAGTAGCATTCAAAGCTCATCTTGAAAGTGGCTCAATTTGCTAAAAGTGTGTTCACCTGGGCTGGTTGGTACATCTTAAACAGCATAATTTCTGAGCAGCGTGACACAAGACAAAGAGGCACAGGACAGAGCACTGTGCCTCTTTGCCGTGTGTCGCGCTGTTCGAAAATTTTGCTGCTTTTAATGCGCGAGCTGCGTCCCTGCGCTACTAAGACCGCCACGGTTTGGCTTTCGTGCTCATTTCATATTTACGCTTCGCGAAGGTGGTAGTAGGATTCACCTGAAACGTCTGAAAATGCGATTAAACGATGTGGACGAAGGAAAACACGAAATAGCAAATCATTGCGTCGCAACATTTAGGCCGCGCGCCTTGAAACGTTCGGATCTTACCATGCCTAATCTTCTTCGCTACGACGTCCAACGAGCTAGACTGTCGCATGAAAGTTGTGCCGACGTTAGCCATGCTTAAAATCGGCAGCTTGGCAGTTTTTAGAGCTCAACAGGATGGCGACGACAGGCGATGGCAAACGGTAACCGTGCGTCGTGTAGCGTCGCTGTATCGGAAGGAAAAAAAGTAAAAGGACCAGCTTGCCGAGTCAGCTCTCGCGCTTGGTAGCGTCTTCCGTGTAGCAGCTCCACAGAACACCTACACACCTATGTAGCCCTGCAACTCGAATCTTGAACGTCTTGACGAGATTAGCCGCTCTTAGCGCCGCCGCTTCAATGACGATGATAGCTATTAGTGCTTTGTAGAGTATTCTCTATAGGCAGGTTGCGAACGTAGTTCCCGCGCCTACTAGGGCGCCCCTGGCGGCGGCGAGCGCGGAACCGGCAGGATACGACCGGCCGTTCGGAAAGCCTGTCTGTGCACTGTTTCGCGCGTAGCTGTTGCCTTTTCTGAGCAATGCCGAAGTGCAACCCGAGCTATTGAGTAGTGGGCTGCAACAGCACGTGCACCAACTCACGAGGAACAAAGTTTTACAGGTTTCCAACCCGACCGTATGAAGCAGAACAGCGTCAACACTGGATAGCACTCGTCCGACGGCATAAGCTGTTTTATGTTCCGGCGTTATGCCAAGTGCGTTATAACGCTGAATTATTTGCTTTTACAGCAATGATGGCAGCAACGCGACACCTGCAGTCAGTGGCGTAGCTAGGTCGTCTGGCACCCGGGGTCCATAGGTCTTTTGTCAACGCCCCCCCCCCCCCCCCCCCCGGGTTTATTCGAGGAAGGCGAGGATATCAACAATTTCCGCTGGTCTTCAGACGTATATGACCCCCCCCCCCCCCCCCCCACTGGCCCCGTTGCTACGCCACTGCCTGCAGTGCGTACCAGGATATGCAGCAAACAAAGTAGTTTTTTCCCACACTGTACCGCAGTAAATCTGTGGAACTATTTCCCAATCCTCTCCCATTCAAACAGCGCTAGGGCTTGCAGCCGGCTGAGCTGGCATACACTTCTGCGCCCAGTATATCAACTAAGGGGCAGTTGAGATCACCAATATTTTTGACAACGTGGTTTATTGGAACCTCCTTTGCACGCACTGAAAAATCGCAACATAAGAGTATCGCACTTCCAGTAACTTGGGCGAAAATATTTCCCCCAGCGTAGTCTAACACAACTGGTAAGTTCATCCCCTTTTTTTGTGTTTGGGGAGAGGAACGTTAGAATACCTCTGGTAGGTCTTACGAGTCGTTCGTACGCCCCACGTTTTTGGATGAGGTGTTTTGGATTCGTATTTGCCGTCCTGTGTGTACAGGGAAACTACCGCGGCGTTCTTGCACTTCCCTGCGATGCCAGCACGGTAATCGCAGCTCCCCGCTAGGATTTGTCTGCTGTCGCCGACCTTCAAGAATCAATGTCGTCTATAATTTCATGCGTCCACACCGTAGATAACGAAGTAACTTACGCTGAGCTTCACGCATCTCGCTGGTGCATTATTTTTCGTTTGCGAAATAAACCTAGCAGTCACTTCCGATCAGTGCGAGTTCAACACTTCCCTCACGTCGTAGACGTGCCCCACTTCAAATAGACGACTTCCTTTCTCTAAATTCTTTTAACGAAAAAAGCTATGAAGATCTTGTAATTCCCGAAACCCGGTTAAAATTAATATCGGCACGCTGTTTCGCGCCGTCGCTACCGTTTGAGAGGGCGCCAAACACGCAGCGCGAGCCGCTGACGCCGTGAGTAATCCTACCACATTCGCGCAACTATTCGTCAGATGGCGCTAGGGGTCGGAAAGACAGGGCGCCGCCTAGCACTTGCAACGTGCCCATATAGACGGAACAGAACGGGGCGGCTAGAGGATTGCGTCAGCAATCTCTCCTTCATATCTCTTCATTAAAACCTCTGGCTGTAATGGCTCCGACACTATCAACCTCTTTCTTGCTTTTTAATGCGATTAGCATTCTTTGGGAACAACGACCAACAGTCGGGACCGACTTCGGCGCTGCACTCTCGAGGATGGAAGAGGTGTTCTGTGATGGAAGCTGCACTCTTACACTCTTAAGCAAAATTACACCCTTTTGCCACAACGATAATCGTCATTTGTTTTGTCCGCATTTCCTCTTTAACGCGGCGAGCCCTGTACTTCCAAGTCACGAACGACATGCCCGTTATCACGATGCAGAGCATTCTCGACAGGAAAGTGTACGAGAGCAGCGTTTTCAAGGAAGGAACCGCAAACAATACAGATGACGACTATCGTTGTGTGGCAAATATACACCCCAAAGCGCGTACATTTGTCTAAAAGTACATTGTAAGAGTACATTGTAAGTACGTTGTATTTACTCGTACACTCTTAAGAAATGTTTGCACCCTTTGGGGTGTATATTTGCCAGAAAACGATAATCGTCATCTGTCTTGCCCGCATTTCCTTTCTTGAAAACGCTGCCCTCGTTACTTTCCTATCGAGAATGCTCTGTCGTGCTGATAACGCGCATGCCGTTCGTGACTTGGAAGTGCCGGGCTGGCAGCGTTAAAGAAAGGAAATGCGGGCAAGACAGATAACAATTATTGTTATGTGGCATATGTTGTGTGGCAAAGCGAGTACATAGTGGACGTTATTTCAGTTATTATCAATTTTAAATGAGAGTAGCTCATTATGAGCTCCGTGCCGTAGAAAAATACGATGTCGCAGTCTTTCGATTCGCCCGTGAGCGAAAGTTTTCGTATATATATATATATATATATATATATATATATATATATATATATATATATATATATATATATATATATATATATATATATATATGTACGTGTGTGCATACGACTGGACAGCCTATCCATTCTCCTCGGCTCGGCCATCGAAGGAGCGCAAGATGGAGGTGCCCCGTGTCTAGTCGCCTTTCCGGTGAGAGAAGCGACCAGTTTTCCACCATTATCTTACCCCTCCACGTTCTAAGCGCTGTCAAAGGCGGCCAAGACGCCTTATACCTAGCCGGGACGCAGCCGGGTTCACGACCGACTGCGCACGTGCGATTCCGGAACTACGCGGCCACCAGAACCGTTTAGAAATCGTTATATGTTGTGTTACCCATTAATTATCTAGTTAGGCGGAATTAAAACACTAATTTTAGTATCTCCAAGAGACGGTAAACAACATTACCTTGTTCTGTCCAGCTACGTGGCATTTGCATGTTTTTTAAACTCTGGCTAAAGATAGCTGGGACACGCTGTATGAGGTTTGCCTAGCCGAGTTCACGGCCGCCTGCACACGTCAGATTCCGGAACTACAAGGCCAGAACCGTTTACAAATCGTTCTATATTGAGTTACCCATCTCGATCAGGAAATCACATCTGTCGCAGATAAATCAAACAAGTTTTTAGGCACGTGTAGCCCTCTGTGCTGTACTTGTCGGCGATAAGGTAGCCTCGCCGCCTGTGGGATTATCTGACTGAGCTATGTCGAATGCTCGGTTGCCATAGTCGGAAGTTCGAATCCTTCTATAAGGTTTTTTTTTTTTTTAATTTGACGATGGTGAGCTTGAAATTCACTTCCTCCAGTGCACAACGTCTGCAGGCTTGGAGTGACGCCTGTCACCGGCAAAAAATGCCGAGAGCAAGTGGGGCTATACTAATCCTGGTACAACCAAATTAGGAAGGCCCACTAAGCGTCAACAAAGACACTCCCTCACCAGAACAGGAATTGGCCTCCCTGGTGCAGTATTCCGTCACCCCCTCCCACATATGGCTCACTCAGTTACCCAATGGCCTTCAGTCCCCAGCAGCTTCGGAGCACCTGACCAAGGCGGCGGTCAGACCTGTAACGCAGCAGAGGGTGCTAAGAATCTCTGGGTCCGGACAGGCCGCCAATGGAAACTGACCCTTGCAACGTTTAACACCCGAACCCTCTCTAGTGAGGCTAGTTTAGCAGGGCTCTTTGAGGAACTATCCAACATTGTTTGGGATATCATCGGCCTCAGTGAGATTAGAAGAACTGGTGAGGCTTATACATTGCTGAATAACGGAACTGTCCTCTGCTATAGAGGTCTCCCAGATAAGAAGCAATACGGGGTAGGATTTCTAATCTGTAAAGACATAGCGGGCAACATTGACGAATTCTACAGCATTAATGAGAGGGCAGCTGTAGTCGTAATCAAACTTAATAAGAGGTATAGATTAAAGGTAGTTCAAGCCTACGCTCCAACATCCAGTCACGATGATGATGAAGTAGATCGGTTTTATGAAGATGTTGAATTAGCGATGAGAAAAGTGCAAACTCAGTATACTGTTGTAATGGGCGACTTCAATGCAAAAGTGGGGAAAAAGCAGGCTGGTGAACAAGCAATTGGCAACTACGGCGTCGATTCTAGGAACGCAAGAGGAGAGATGATGGTAGAATTCGCAGAAAGGAATAAGCTTCGAATAATGAACACCTTTTTCAGGAAGCGTAGCAACAAAAAGTGGACCTGGAAGAGCCCTAATGGTGAAACAAGAAATGAAATTGATTTCATACTTTCTGCTCATCCCAGCATAGTGCAGGCTGTAGAAGTGTTAGGTAGGGTAAAGTGCAGCGATCATAGGTTAGTGAGGGCTAGGATTCACTTCAATTTGAAGAGAGAAAGAGCAAAATCGGTCATGAAGAAACAGGTCAACCTAGAGGCAGTAAGGGTAAAAGCAGATAAATTCAGGCTGGTACTTGCAAACAAATATGCAGCCTTAGAACAGAGAGATGAGGATGACATAGAGCTAATGAATGAAACCGTAACTAGGTTGGCTTCAGAGGCAGCAATTGATGTGGGAGGCAAGGCACCAAGGCAACCAGTAGGCAAGCTCGCCCAAGTAAGAAAGGACCTAATAAAGAAAAACAAAGAATGAAAGCGTCCAACTCAAGAGATAAGATAGAATTTGCAGAACTGTCAAAACTGATCAACAAGGCGAAAATAAGTGATATTCCAAACTATAACGTGAGAAAGACTGAAGAAGCCGTAAAAATGGATGCAGCCTGAAATCAGAGAGAAGGAAACTTGGCATAGGACAAACCAAGATGTATGCACTGAAAGATAAGCAGGGTAATATCATCAGCAATCTCGAAGTTATAATAAGAGCAGCGGAAGAATTCTACACTGCCCTGTACAGTACCCAGATGAGTCAGGATACCTCAATTGGAAACAGTAATCAACAGGATACAAAAACTCCTCCTATAACTAGCGATGAGGTCATAAGAGCCTTGCAAGACATGAAACGAGGAAGAGAGGCAGGAGAAGATGGAATAACAGTCGATTTAATCAAACATGGACGAGACATAATGCTTGGAAAACTGGCGGCTCTTCATACGAAGTGTCTATCGACTGCAAGGGTCCCAGAAAACTGGAAGAATGCAAACATTATACTAATCCACAAAAGAGGAGACGTTAAAGAATTGAAAAATTATAGGCCCATTAGCTTACTCCCAGTATTATATAAAATATTTACCAAAATAGTCTCCAATAGAATAAGGGCAGCACTGGACTGTAGTCAACCAAGGGAACAGGCTGGCTTCAGGAAGGAATACTCTACAATGGATCACATCCATGTCAATCAGGTAATCGAGAAATCCGCAGAGTACAATCAGCCTCTCTATATGGCTTTCATAGATTACGAAAAGGCATTTGATTCAGTAGAGATACCAGCTGTTATGGAGGCATTACGTAATCAAGGAGTACAGAACGCTTACGTAAATACCTTGGAAAATATCTAAAGAGGTTCTACAGCTACCTTAATTCTACACAAGAAAAGTAGGAAGATACCTATAAAGAACGGGTCAGACAGGAAGGCACAATCTCTCCAATGCTATTCCCTGCGTGCTTGGAAGAAGTATTCAAGCTATTAAACTGGGAAGGCTTATGAGTAAAGATCGACGGCGAATATCTGAGCAACCTTCCGCTTGCCGATGACCATTGTTCTATTCAGCAACAATCCAGACGAGTTACAACAAATGATTCAGGACCTTAACAGAGAGAGAGTGTAAGAGTGGGGTTGAAGATCAATATGCAGACGACGAAGATAATGATAAATAGCCGGGCAAAGGAACAAGAGTTCAGGATCGCCAGTCGGCCTCTATACTCCGTTTCCTACATCAGGTGCAACGCGGTGGAAGCTGCGGAAGTAGTGCGGTCTCCAAATTTTATCACACCGCGCGTTCCGTCTATGCTTCGCTGGGCGCCAGCGGGCATGCACCTGAGACTGCCGCGACGGGATGCAAAAAAAAAAAAAAAACAAGAACAAATTGATATGAAAAAAAAAAAAACGTGTTAGCAGCCGAATGAGCGCATAGTTTGTCTGCTTCTAAGGGTAAATTCTTTTTTTTCGTTCAGAACTGACCTTATATAAAGAACATTTTCACAAAACTCGGCCAAAAGAGACCGAACTATTCCTAAGTGCGGACGCAGCCACTGCAAAAAGTATCTCTAGCCTCCACTGCGTTGCACCTGATGTATGAAACGGAGTATAGAGTCTGTGAAGGAGTACGTAATTACCTAGGTCAATTAATCACAGGGAACCCTGATCATGAGAAGGAAATTCACAGAAGAATAAAAATGGGTTGGATCGCATACGGCAGACATTGCCAGCTTCTGACTGGAAGCTTACCATCGTTGAAAAGGAAGGTGTATAAAATCAGTGCATTTTACCATTGCTGACATATGGGGCAGAGGGAGACTGACAAAGAAGCTTGAGAACAAGTTAAGGACCGCGCAATGAGCGATGGAACGAAGATTGCTAGGCATAACATTAAGAGACAGAAAGAGAGCGGTTTGGATCAGAGGGCAAACGGGTATAGACGATATTCTAATTGACATCAAGAGAAAAAAATGGAGCTGGGCAGGTCACGTAATGCGCCGGTTAGATAACCGTTAGACTATTAGGTTTACAGAATGGGTACCAAGAGAAGGGAAACGCAATCGAGGACGACAGAACACTAGGTGGAGCGATGAAATTAGGAAATTCGCGGGAGCTATTTGGAATTGGTTGGCGCAGGACAGGGGTATTGCGGCGAAGCTATTGCGGCGAAGCTATCCCGACCGCGCGCCCCTCGCACATTTTCTTGCTTACATAAGATCTAGTGGCCCGAAAACGTATCACACGATCGCCCTTTGGCGGCGTACTGAACGTTGGTGCCGAAAAATCCTCTTTTCCAGAAATGTATACGATCCAGTAAAGAAATGAGCGTAAGTCTATTGGGTCATTTTTGTGTTCTCCATCGCGAACGTTGGCGCCAGGAAAACGTACGTAGCGGGAACGTATCAACGAGGTTCTACTGTAAATATCACGCAATGTTCAGTGTTTGATACACGGGCTTGTCCTTGCAAAATATATATATACGCCGACGGCACAAAAACGTATGACGCTACTCCAGCCGTCACCATTCATTGGAGCAAAATCAATATATTAACGAAGGATGCTACAGCGATCTCTGCTGTAACCTCTTACAAGATTTATTTTACCTGCGCTGCGACTGCCAGAAAACTACGGCCGCTTACGTGAGCCCGAGGGAATGCCCGCTTTGCAACAGTCTTTGTTGCCACAAGGTTGACCACGACTCACCTCACACAGGACGCTCGAATGTTCTAAACTATGCAAAAATGCATCCGCGTGAAGGTTTAGGCATGCCGAATTGACTATAATTCAATTGGCCGTTCAGAACAGTAAAGATTAGTGCCACTTTCGGCCCTTAATACCACAAAAATAGGGGCATAAGAACATTTTGTACTTCACCAAAACGTTTTCTGCGTTTTACATTGCCAAAAAGTAAATTTCCCTTATTCCCTGGGACCCCCGATATTTGCCTTTATGTGGGAAATTTCCCACCATTCAGTAACACTAATCGCCGGCCAAGTCTGCCAGGCTAACCTGGCTAAGCTAAATATAATAAAGGGGCTTTAGGCTAACCTCGCCTGCAGCGCCGCCGCTACACACACACTTTGTTTCCCTTTGTCATGCACGTCGTTCTATGACTTTCTGTTGGCCGCGTGTATAGCTCTCTTTTATGTTCGTGCAAACCACCCCGCTTTGCATCTGTTATAGGGTTGTAGCGAATCGCGCGGAGTGCGCATCTGTGTGACTAACTCTGGCCCTCTGATGAAGGGGTGGGACTACCCAAAGTCATTTTGTAGCAATTTTTGGAGCAAGTAATATTTCGTTTTGGAGCAGTTTGGAGCAGATAATATTTCATTTTGAAGAAGTGTGGAGCAGACCAATCTGAATTTTAGTGGAATAATTGACTATGACAGCGCACTTCGAAACCACGACGAAGCAAAGAATAAACCAACGCGAAGCGCGTAGTAGAAGCGTGTTTTGCAGCTACACACACACACACACACACACACACACACACACACACACACACACACACACACACACACACACACACACACACACACACACACACACACACACACACACACACACACACACACACACACACACACACACACACACACACGCACACACACACACACACACACACACACACACATATATATATATATATAGTATACTAGAATATGGAAGAGTAAGTCGAGCGGCGGCACGGCGCATGCTTTCCTGTGAAGCCGAAGACATCCGCGGTACTACGATCGAACAATATATTCCCCCACCGACGCTCATGATGAAAGCGGAAAATGTTCTCAAATTACGCAGTCCAAATGACGCGGCAACCATTTCTGGATTTCTGGATCACCGCAGACCCAGAGAGCCGCGATCAACCCTGGGCTGGTGTAACGTAAAACTATTCCAATCTGTTTTATTGCGATAGCACTTGTATGGACACTCCAGGCGCATTTCTACCGTCGGCGTCGCCGTGATTATCCATATAAAGTCCAGGGGCGATAACATCGTCGCCGCGCGCAAGGCACCGGGGGGGAGGCGGCGTTCTACTCCGGCGGCAGCAAGGTCTGGTGCGGCGGGGTGGGTCATATCGTGAAAGCGATCTGCGATGGCCACAGAATGCTCGTGTGAGCCGTGCTTTCGCCGCATCGTTCGCGTCGAAGCGAGAGGAAGCACGAAGGTCAATTCGCTCACTGCTGCTGCCGCGCTTCCTCAATCCAGCGTTTTGACAGCGAGTTTCCGCGGTCATCGAGTGAGACGTGTTCATGTTTTCTTGTGCCCACGTGACACCGTGCTTGTTAACTGAATTAGTAAGCGAATATTTACAAGTTTATACGGCTGATAAAGCTACTATCCTTACTTCGTATAGCTGTCTACTACTTTGCTAACGTAATTGATGCTTCTCCTTTCGGCTAAACTGCAACTTTCTATTTCATATCCGCCATTAGGTTATTCCAAATCCGCCATTAGGTCAAAATGGCTCATGACTCGGCCATGTTGGCATAAAATCAGATTGGGATAGTTTTACGTTATACCGGCCATGGAGGCAGAGACGCCCGGCCACTTCTCTTATGTAGTTCGCTCGCAGCGCCCACATCCTACTTTTTGTTGTTTTGCTCCTCATCTACAGGGAGCGCTACGCCGCTCGGCCCCCCAGTGCCAGGAGGGATTGGGTCCACTCAAGCCTATTCTAGTACACTCTAAGTAACCTGCTGGCTGTTCCGCTAACAACGACGACAGCCAGGAGTGCATGGCCTCGCGCGCGCCGGCCACTTGCCAGAAGTGTCGAAAAGTCCAGTGTTATAGGCGCGAAAATTACGAGAACTGCGCGGGAGGCGCCGTCGCGCGGTGTGCGGCATGTGAACGGCGCTGCACCCTTTTTCGGACAACGAATCCGCTCGCTGTTCGTGGCCACTGCCGGAGCACACATGCCGATGCCGTTCTGGCGCAGCGTGGCGCAATTTCCGTCAATTTTCCGTTAAAAGAGAAGAATACCAGGCAGTTGGCGACAAAGTAGAATGAATTTAATTTATAAAGGTAAGGGGGAGAAAGATAGAATTCACTCGTATAGACCACTGACATTACATCAGTAATCTACAGGCTAGGAATGCAGGCAATCAGATTAAAGCTTCAAGCATGGGCAGATAATAATGGCATTTTGGGAGAACTTCAGAATGTCTTCAGAATAGGTAGGCGTATGGATGATAATTCATTTGTTCTTACTCAGTGTATTGAAATATTAAGAGTAGAAAGCAGACCGTTATATGTGACCTTTTTAGACATTACAGGA
Source organism: Dermacentor andersoni (assembly GCF_023375885.2). Taxonomy (NCBI): domain Eukaryota; kingdom Metazoa; phylum Arthropoda; class Arachnida; order Ixodida; family Ixodidae; genus Dermacentor; species Dermacentor andersoni. Next base: position 199,491,896 of record NC_092814.1, read on the forward strand.
GCGTATGACAACGTAGACCGCAACATTTTGTGGGATATGTTGGAAGGGGAAGGCCTAGGTGACGATTTTCTGCAGCTTTTGATAGAAATTTACCTAGAAAATACCGTTTGCGTTGAATGGGAAGGGATAAGGAGCAAGGAGAAAGTTGATATCAACAAGGGACTGAGGCAGGGGTGCCTTATATCCCCACTGCTGTTTATGACGTACATGGTGAGGATGGAGAGGGCGCTAGAAGGAAGCAATATCGGGTTTAATCTCTCATACAAACAGGCGGGTACAGTAGTAGAGCAGCAGCTTCCGGGTTTATTTTATGCGCACGAAATTGTATTGCTAGCTAACAAGAAAAGTGATTTGCAACGTCTGGCTAATATCTGTGGACAGGAAGGCAAGAATTCAAGTTTGAAATTTAGTGTTAGAAAATCAGGTGGTATGGTATTCAATGAAAACAGTGAACAGACAGTGGCAATACAGGGCAAGGAATTACCTCGGGTAACAGAATCGAAATACCTTGGTATATGGATAAACGAAGGCAATAGATATATAGAAACACAGGAAAAAACAATAACAGTGAAGGGGAAAAGAAATGCAGCCATAATGAAGCACAGAGCGCTATGGGGATACAATAGGTACGAGGTGCTCCGAGGTATGTGGAAAGGTGTAATGGTCCCAGCACTTACTTTTGGAAATGCGGTTGTCTGCTTTAAATCAGGGATACAATCAGGACTCGATGGGAGCCAAAGGTCAGTGGGACGCCTCGCATTGGGCGCTCACGGGAAAACTACAAATGAAGCTGTGCAGGGTGATATGGGCTGGACTAGTTTTGAATTGAGGGAAGCTCACAGTAAAATTGAGTATGAAGAACGACTGAGGAATATGGAAGAAAGTAAATGGGCTGGGAGAGTGTTTAGGTAATTGTACAGGAAAAACATTGATTCACAGTGGAGGAAAAGAACTAGGAAGCTTACCAGCAAGTATGCGGCCTGTAGGGTGGGCAACACAGCAACAAAGAACGTCAAGCGGAAAGTCAGAGAGACTGAGATAGTCTCATAGGTGGTGGCAATGGAAAAGAGACCTGCTAACTACTTAAAAGGAAAAAAACGAAATGGGGAAAGAAATAATTTATGATAACTGAAAGGGAAGCCCTTTACTTTTCGAAGCGAGATCACGATGCCTTTTAACATGCACTTATAAAGCGAGATAGTACAAGGAAGAAGAAGCATGTGCTTGCGGCGGCAAAGCTAGGGAAACGATGGAGCATGTTTTATTAGAATGCGAAGATATCTGCCCAGTGGTGGATTTAGGCTCCTCTGGCCTCCTTGAAGCCCTTGGGTTCAGCGAGAGCAGGGGGAAAGTAAGCTTGCCCGCAATAGAGGTTAGTAAGAGGTGATTGAAAGATTGGTGGAAGAAAAGTAGGGAAACGACAAACAGAGGCGTACAAAAACAAAGTTCGCATTGGAGGTTCAGAAGGTTTGGTTATGGTAATTCATCGTGTTGTTTTAATTCTTTAATTTTTTAACATAGGTAGGACATTAGACAATATAATAACAAGAACTTGGTCTTGCAACCCACCGCCCCTTTCCAAAGGGGATGCTCATAGCATCCATCCATCCATCCATCCATCCATCCATCCATCCATCCAATGTAATACAATCCAATCCATCAATCTATCCATCCTATCAAATCCAATCAAATCCAGTCTAGTCCAATCTAATCCAATCCAATCCATCCATCCATCGATCCATCCATCCATCCATCCATCCATCCATCCATCCATCCATCCATCCATCCATCCATCCATCCATCCATCCAATGTAATACAATCCAATCCATCCATCTATCCATCCAATCATCATCATCATCATCATCATCATCAGCCTAGTTACCCCCACTGCAGGGCAAAGGCCTCTCCCATACTTCTCCAACTACCCCGGTCATGTACTAATTGTGGCCATGTTGTCCCTGCAAACGTCTTAATGTCATCCGCCCACCTAACTTTCTGCCGCCCCCTACTACGCTTTCCTTCCCTTGGAATCCAGTCCGTAACCCTTAGTGACCATCGGTTATCTTCCCTCCTCATTACATGTCCGGCCCATGCCCATTTCTTTTTCTTGATTTCAACTAAGATGTCATTTACCCGCGTTTGTTCCCTCACCCAATCTGCTCTTTTCTTATCCCTTAACGTTACACCTATCATTCTTCTTTCCATGGCTCGTTGCGTCGTCATCAATTTCAGCAGAACCCTTTTCGTAAGCCTCCAGGTTTCTGCCCCATAGGTGAGTACTGGTAAGACACAGCTGTTATACACTCTCCTCTTGAGGGATAGTGGCAACCTGCTGTTCATGATTTGAGAATGCCTGCCAAACGCACCCCAGCCCATTCTTATTCTTCTGGTTATTTCAGTCTCATGATCCGGATCCGTGGTCACTACCTGCCCTAAGTAGATATATTCCCTTACCACGTCCAGTGCCTCGCTACCTATCGTAAAATGCTGTTCTCTCCCGAGACTGTTAAACATTACTTTAGTTTTCTGTAGATTAATTTTCAGACCCACCCTTCTGCTTTGCCTCTCCAGGTCAGTGAGCATGCATTGCAATTGGTCTCCTGAGTTACTAAGCAAGGCAATATCATCAGCGAATCGCAAGTTGCTAAGGTATTCTCCATCAACTTTTATCCCCAATTCTTCCCACTCCAGGTCTCTGAATACCTCCTGTAAACACGCTGTGAATAGCATTGGAGATATGGTATCTCCCTGTCTGACGCCTTTCTTTATTGGGATTTTGTTGCTTTCTTTGTGGAGGATTACGGTGGCTGTGGAACCGCTATAGATAGCTTCCAGTATTTTTACATATGGCTCATCTACACCCTGATTCCGTAGTGCCTCCATGACTGCTGAGGTTTCGTCTGAGTCAAACGCTTTCTCGTAATCAATGAAAGCTATTTATAAGGCCCATAAAATTGTCGTTCATTGCTTCAACACTATGGTCCTCTTCCTGGGTTAAAGCCGAATACCTGTTCTGTAGCTTGATCCGGAATTCCTCTAGTTTCCCTCTTACCGCTAACTCATTGATTGGTTTCTTATGTACCAGTTTCTTCCGTTCCCTCCTCAAGTCAAGGCTAATTCGAGTTCTTACCATCCTATGGTCACTGCAGCGCACCTTGCCGAGCACGTCTACATCTTGTATGATGCCAGGGTTCGCGCAGAGTATAATGTCGATTTCAGTTCTAGTCTCACCATTCGGGCTCCTCCACGTCCACTTTCGGCTAACCCGCTTGCGGAAAAAGGTATTCATTATCCGCATATTATTCTGTTCTGCAAACTCTACTAATAACTCTCCTCTGCTATTCCTAGAGCCTATGCCATATTCCCCCACTGACTTGTCTCCGGCCTGCTTCTTGCCTACCCTGGCATTGAAATCGCCCATCAGTATACTGTATTTTGTTTTGACTTTACCCATCACCGATTCCACGTCTTCATAGAAGCTTTCGACTTCCTGGTCATCATGACTAGATGTAGGGGCGTAGACCTGTACAACCTTCATTTTGTACCTCTTATTAAGTTTCACAACAAGACATGCCACCCTCTCGTTAATGCTATAGAATTCCTGTATGTTACCAGATATGTTCTTATTAATCAGGAATCCGACTCCTAGTTCTCGTCTCTCTGCTAAGCCCCGGTAGCACAAGACGTGCCCGCTTTTTAGCACTGTATATGCTTCTTTTGGCCTCCTCACTTCACTGAGCCCTATTATATCCCATTTACTGCCCTCTAATTCCTCCAATAGCACTGCTAGACTCGCCTCACTAGATAACGTTCTAGCGTTAAACGTTGCCAGGTTCATATTCCAATAGCGGCCTGTCCGGACCTCCTATATGAACCATCCAATCAAATCCAGTCTAATCCAATCGAATCCAATCCACCCATCCATCCATCCATCCATCCATCCATCCATCCATCCATCCATCCATCCATCCAATGTAATACAATCCAATCCATCCATCTATCCATCCATCCGTCTGTCCGTCCGTCCGTCCGTCCGTCCGTTTATCCGAAGCGCGAAAGAGGAGTCCGGCTACTACACGCCTCATACATAACTGGTTTTGACGGTGACATTATGTTGTGTCACGATATTGATTCAATGCTAACGCATTACCGTCAACAGTCATCGTGACGTGGGTCCTGCCGGAATATTTTTCCAGTTAAAGTTTTCAATTTTAAATTTTGTGCTCTCCACCTTTTCTGGTGCTGCATCTTTGTGAGTCTGGACTACACTTTCTTGCCGAATTTATCACTAATAACTTCTCTAATGTGCCGCAGCGCGTTGTCTCTTTCGAAGATGTTACCGTCTTCATCCTGTATAAAGGTTCGCGCATTTTTATTTGGCGGTTCCTGTGTACTCACATGACTTAAGAATCTTTTGGTGCACCTTTATATCTTTTGCGAATATCATGGCCCCAAAGTTCACTTGTACATTTTTTTCTTTTTTTTTCTTGCACTAGTTCACTTGCCATCCTTTTCTTTTCTGCAATACTTGTTCCGTCTAAGTAATACTTCTTCGTGAAATCCAAACGTTTTGTCTTTTCCCTTACTCCTAGACTACGCTCTTATATACGAGGAACGTTCCGAAGTAAGTTTCGTCATTTATTTTTACACGGAAACTTTATTGCCCCCCCCCCCCTAAAAAAAAAATACAATGGCATCATAAACTATACACCTGACACTATTTTTCCACATAGTCGCCACGGACATTGAGACATTTGTTGTAGCGTGCAATCAGTTTGAAGAAACCACTCCGGTAAAACTCGGTGCCCTGCGATGCAAGGAATTGTCGCACAGCCTGCTCCTCCTCAGCATTGTTTTGGAGGTGACATCCCGAGAGTGCGGCTCTCAATGCAGGGAACAGCTGCCCATTCATACCGGATAACAACACGTACCTCCATTGGCGACCAGGTTGTCAGCACATGCCTGTCTGCCATCGTGATTTGTACTCGAATAACCTGACTCGAACGCCGGTCTGCTGCTACTCTATCTTCTTCGGCGCTGCATGCTTCATTCCTCTAGTGTTCCTGTATATGCTCCCACAGCATATACAGGAACACTACATTCCTCCGCCGCTGAAGCTCCTTCCGTCGTTGAACCAGCAACGGGCGTGGATTCTTATGGCGATTGTTTGTTTCACCTGGTGCACCATCTTTTCTTTTAAAAAAAATGACGAAACTTACTTTCGGAACGTCCCTCGTAGCTTGCTTTATTTCCTTGTTCCACCACTTACGTGGTTTCCTCTCTCCACTCTAACGATTTTTAGTCGTGTTTAATAGTCTTACCTTCTGCTACATGATGTCTACTAGCTCCTCGTAATATCCCAGACCGCTGTAGGAAGGGCCTCTACGCTTTCTGAAGCATCTTCTATTTGCCCTTTGAATTCAATATAAATTTCTTTATTTCTATCATGAATGGAATAAAAAAAATCAGATACTATAATATTTCAGTGTTTTTCTGCTGTTTCTTCCTGTCTTGAGTCGGTATCTTCGTTCAAGGTTATACGTATATAATAACTACCTAAGCTATCCTTTCCTTGTTCAGCTATTCTCGTTTGGTGTAGTCACTCCTAAACCGTTATGTGAAGCTAAAACATGACTTCATATTTCTGCATTGTCGCATTACCTGTACATGTCACTTATTATCCGTGTTAAGTGCTACAAATGGTACTGTTCTTCGCGCAGATCCAGAACTAGAGGACCGTTGTAATCGGTATGTGTATATCCTTCATGTGCGCAATGATATATCCTGCCACAATTTTATGAACTCATTAATATCCCTTTTAGTACAGTGAATCAATTCATGATTTTGCTCGCTGCTATAATTAATTTTATTTAATTTATTTATACTGTTAGCCCGACGGGGATAAGAATAAATCAGAATATAGAAAAGGAAATTCTGTTAGAAGAACGATGTCACATTTAACATCAAAATCAAGAAATGGCATGCTCCCTCCTCCTTGCCCCCCCCCCCCCCCCCCCGAAGAAAAAATTTAACCAGTGCTTATGACATCTCAGAGAAATAAAAATAAAAATAAGAACACCACATAACACAGTACACTTCCTAAAACATGATCATACAGTCTAGAGTTATGGTTCAGTTGCAGCCAATGCGCCGGTACACATTTTTCACATTGCTAGAGAATCTGTTTTTATTATATCATATGCGGCAGCCTTTAACATTCTTTGTTTTTGGAAAACAGAGAATACTTAAAAGCATCTGCCCTTGCTGGTATAGGCATAAATTGATCAATAGGGTTTGACATAATGGAATACAGCCTTATTTTATTTAAATACCTTTAAGTGTTAAGTTTGAAGAAATCACGGCTAAACGAGAAAATAATTTTTTACCTGACTACCTCTCCTGTGGGACTGCTGGCAAGTTTAGAATAGTTAGCATTATCGCTAATTAGTTCATGGAGTGATAGTTTGATAACATAAACCTTGCCGTACGCTTCCGAGTTCTTTAAAGTTTGTTTATTTTGTACTTTCTGAATGGATCCGATATTGCGCTAGCATATTCTAATGCAGGTCGAACTCATGTTAAGCAGGCAGTTAATTTAACATTTGAAGGAGTGAGTTGAAGCTTCCGTCGTAGAGACGACAGTTTCACCTCCGCTGGATTGCACATAATTAGCTACATGCCTTTTCCAACCCATGTAATTTGAAATATAGTAACACCTATATATTTTAAGCGAGTCGCATGCTTAACTTGCTTGCCATCAAGTGTTTAATCAAAAGGAAGCACACTTGTTTATTTCTTTGTAACCCTTCTGCAGCAGCAGAAAATGGCGGCACCTGCAACGCTGTGCTCTAGAAGCCGCCCGACCGCTTCCACGAAAAACAGCGATGCTTCGCCCCCACCCCCTCTAAAAAAAGTTGCATATGCCGGTGCTTAAGGCATTGAAGCACAACAAAAACTAATTTCATTAGGTTGATAACATTACAGAAAAAAGCGATACGATATGTCGAAAATCTCTCGTACAACGACCATACAGATTTGCACTTTTTTGAATACTTTGTTCTAAAAGTGAATCAATTATATGAGTTGAAATTGCTCTCTTGCATCTATAACGAAATCAAGCTCGATCCTTCTAAATATGTTGAATTGCGCTCGAGTATAGGTGCCTTACAAATTAAGGCACGACCATTACAGAACTCCACTTGTGAGGACCAACTACGGAACCCAAATGCTTTCGTACTTAATTCCCAGTCTTCTCAACAGACATACATACACAGGCCATAGAAATTATTCAGAAATGCGTGTCCCTGAACTCTTTAAAAAAGAATGTTAAAGCTTAGCTCCTTTCATGTCCTAATGATCAATAGGGTGTGTATACAAATCGTTTTATAATCCTGAGGTTCCCTTATTTGTAGGAATTTTCCTTTATGATTTCAAAAGTTTGTACCTTGTTCCGTTGTTTACTTTGCATAAAACTGTGTTTTGTATGTAACGATAGTGTATTATGTTCTTGTTTCTGTTGCTACATGCTCTGAGTGTGTGCATACGGGTGCTGGGGTCCCGTCGGGCAGAGCACATCTGCTTTTTGCCATGGTATCGGAGACCTTGTTGTCTGAAATAAATAAAGATTATTATTATTATTATTATTATTATTACTATTATTATTATTATTATTATTATTATTATTATTATTATTATTATTATTATTATTATTATTGTTATTATTATTATTATAATAAAACCAAAGCGAAGAAAGCGACACCCTCAACGAGTCCGAGGTGCAAGAATACGGCGAGGAAATGACGCCAGAATTCCAGCGCATCACCCTCCAGACGCGTGAGCTTGAGCGCCAGCTGCAGGACGCCAACCGAGCACTGGGCATGGCCATGCGCAGACACAAAGAGCCTTAACGACACGCAACGAAACCGATGTTCTAACCCGGAGAAGACGACGTATGTTTCAGCAGCGTGCCATGACAAGCAACAGCAATGTCGACGCACCTTCATCCCCATCTCTGGCTCCCCGATCGATGCGGTTGCCATCACGGCCGCGCTCACAGCCACACTAACCTATAAAGTTACTGCATATGCTACCAAGTTACTGCATACACAGTAACTCTACACTCATTAACTCTCACCGTGAACTGATGAAGAAGCTGACCCAAGCATAAGGTGAGGTGATTGTCACTCTTCAATCAAATCTTCAAGCACATGTCGCGAGATACATGCATGGACGATCACATGGCTTCACCGTTATGGCGCCAACTTTGGCTGCCGAAGCGCAGTTGCCGACTTACCACGGTGCTTCCGTGGGACATCTTTCGAAATGATCATGACCACCACAACCCAAAGCAACCAGCAACAACCGATCCCGGCACCCACGGCAGTGGAACTGCCGGGCCCTCCAGCAAAGAGCACCCGAACTTCCTGTTCGCGAAAAGCGGTTATTCAAGTGTGATTTTATTACTATACAAAGAAAGGCATGTCAACCAAAGTCGACGCGAAAGAAGACGAGGTCGTAATACAAAATGTACGTATTTAAATTTACACTGTCAACGCAAATAACCCCACATGGGAGTTTTAACAAGTGATGTGCTGCCCTAAAAACTCCCGATCCTTGAATATTTACTCCGATATGTGAGAGCAATACAGCGGCATTCCCTCACTTTACTCAGATCGCTACCTGCGGGAGGGCTTCGAGAAAATTGCTCAGCAAGTTATTAACAAAAGACTTTATGGGTTTTTAAATATATGTAAAATAATAGTGCAAAAGCAGTACGGTTTCTGCAAGAGTAAATCTTCAGAAACCACTTTACTTGAAAAAAAAAGAACAAATTCTTGACAACATCGTTCTCGATTTTAGGAAGGCTTTCGATTGCATGCAACATAATGTTCTGTTCGAAAAACTACCTCCTTGTGAAATCCGTGGTGTCGCATTATCTTTAATAGAAAGCTATCTCACCTCTTGAACACAGTACACAACAAAAAATGGAGTTAGTTCAGAGAGAGAGAGAGAGAGAGCAAAGACAATAAAGGCAGGGAGGTCAACCAGACGAGCGTCCGGTTTGCTAGCCTACACTGGGAGAAGGGAAAGAGGGAACAGAAAGAGGAAAGCGCACTGTAAAATAATTTACACCCTTAAAAGTGAAAAAGAGTGTAAATGTGTCTATAACTCACACCCTTAGGGTGTTATTTATACAATGGACACCCTAAGGGTGCGAGTTATAGACACATTTACACCCTTTTTCACTTTTTAGGGTGTAAATTATTTTACAGTGCGGGATAGAGGGAACACTGTGTATTCACGCAGCAAAGCGTCTTGAAATCAATCAAGTGCAAACAAGTGCTCCGCCGATACTTTAGGCTGCTGTCATTCTGCTGTCTGAAGCCAATCTGGTGCTTCCCCATAGCTGGTGATGCACGTTGAAGTCACCTGTGAAGACCAAGGAGCCATTGGTCGTCAGCAGTACGTTGCAGTGCGAATAGAATGCTGCGGGTGAGCCATGATGCTTACTCAAGACTTGAAAGTACTGAACTGGGAGCATCCCAGCACTTGCATTGCACTTCGCGCTGACAGTGTGTGCAGGTTATTCAAGAGCATTCGAAAAGTATTCATCAGAGACCGGAGCATCATAACCACTTGCCGGTCTTCTTCGGGCAACGTGTCAGGAACCCCCGCTGTGCACTCTACAGCGGTGCGCAGCTGTATCACATGACGCGGCTCCGGCTTCGGCTGTGGCATCGGCTGTGGCATCGGCTGAAGCTTCGGTTGTGACTTCCGCTGTGGCTCTGGCTTTGGCTGTGGCTTTAGTAGTGCGGACCAAGTTGTAGGGTGTGCTACAATTCTGTCCAAAAAGGAAGGAAATCAACTTTATTCAAGGTCCTGCAGGCCACGAGAGCTTTGGGGCTCTCATGGAGTGGGCGTCTCCCACGACGGAACCGGGAGGTTGAGTTTCCTGGCGGCGTCGTGGACCTGCTGGACGTCCCAGAGTTGGGGAGCGAGTTCTTCGCTCCGGATTGCTTCTTCAAGCTTGCGCTTGTCTGATTCGGAGTTTATGTGAGCTTGCGAGCACGGCCAGAGTAAATGATAGACGTTAAGGGATGTATTGCAATTGGTGCAATAAGACTTGTCGTAGAGCTCAGGCATGTAGTGGTGTAGTCTGTTTTGCATGGGGTATGTGCATGTCTGTAGCATTCTGATTGTGCGTGCGGTGAGCGTGCGGTGTGGCGTGCTATACTGTCTACGTTGTAGGTAGTAGTGTTTAGTGATTCCATTGTATGTAGTGGGGGCGTCCTTGCTCTCCGAGTGGTCGGGTGAAGCCGCGCGGTCTGTAAGAGCGCGCACAGCCTCGTGTGCCGCCTCGTTAAAGGGACACTAAAGGTTACCAGAAAGTCAAGTTCAAGTTATAAAGCAATGCTCTAGAACGTCTAAGGCGTCAGTATAATCGTAAACAGAGCTTTAGTAACCGAGAAATTGAGGTAAATGCATGACACGATTTGAGACCCCCCAGTGACATTCCGGTACTAGCCCGATGACGAAAGCACTCCTCATCATAATTTATGTCACTAGTACTCAACTACTCGTATTAAAAAGATAATTTCATTAGATAAGATAAGACGGAAGAAAATGCTACTTGTCTACTTCTATTCGATTCTAAGAAAAAATAACATTTTGTCGTTACCCTTGAATAGTATGGGTGATCGAAAGGTTTCGTTTTCGCTCGACTCTGCGCGCTCGACTTTGCGCCGCGCGCGCTTTGGAGTTTCAGTTGTTTCTTTATCGTGTCGTGCTTCGGTGGTCCTGCTGGCTCGCGAAACTTGCATTTGGAACAAGCAGCGAGAATGCCACGTCCATGTGATGTCCTGGGATGCGCGAATGGTCAGCGGAACTTGGCCAAGGGCAGTTGCAGCGGCGAATCCAATGTTACTTATCACTGTGTGCCAACGACTGAACCTCTCCGTTCGAAGTGGTTAAGTGCCGTACCTCTGCCACAGCGCGCTGACAAAGAGCAGAGAAATCACGTAGTGTGCTCGCTGCACTTTCCTCCAGAGGATTATGACTTCAACGCCGACTTACTGAAGTCGCGTGAAGTGTCTTTCAAAGCAGGCCGTCGTCGTAGTAGTACGCAACGACGCCGGCAGCGCGAGCCCTCAACAGCAGGTCACGTTCATCAGTGCTTAAATCGCTGAACTTGAGCCCAGCGTCGCGAGCTAATGTGTCGTTGTCAGGGTCATCCATTGCAACGAGCGTCGAAGTTGGCGTCATAAAATAAAGAACCAGCTTATCGTCGTGCGCTTTCCCTTCCGCTAGCCACCACAGTTCCGCTTTCGCGCTACTGTCGGCTCTGTCTTGGCTCTGTTTCTGGCCGCGCGTTTGCGTTTTGTGCAGAAAAGCCGTAGCGCCGTCTAATTTTTTACTCACCGACGGCGCAACGTCACCACGTCACTATGAGACCATGACGTCAATACTCCTCGATCGGAGGGCGGGTGATTTGAACTGCGCTAGAGGTACGCGGACGCTTCAGAACGCATTTTCTCTTCAAATAAGTCTCTTCTTCGCACGAAACAAGCGTTTCGAGGCTTCTGGGATTGTATTTAAACAGTCCATGTTGACTTAATATTAACCTTTAGTGTCCCTTTAAGGTTGGGCAGCGTCGGACACAGTCTACGTAGACAGCTAAGGAGATAGCCGAGACAGCTTCGAGGCCATGTAATGGAACGCGTTTCTAGCTGTCTGGAAGACGCATGGAAGACGTTTCTACGACGTGACGCCACCTTGCAGGCAGAAGAAAAAGTTGAGAAAAGCATACATTATTTCTGTATTTTAAGTATTTGCGCCTGCAAACCTATGAAAAAAAGACCCGCCGTGGTTTCTTAGTGGCTATGGTGGCTAGTGGCTATGGAGGCGCGACCTCGTGCTGCTAAGCACGAGGTCGCGGGATTGCATGAATCCCGGCCACGGCGGCCGCATTTTGATGGGGGCGAAATGCGAAAACACCTGTGTACTCAGACTTAGCTGCACGCTAAAGAACCCCAGGTGGTCAAAATTTCCGGATCTAATTATGAGCCCGCCGTATACGGCGGGCCTCATAATTAGATCGTGGTTTTGGCACGTAAAACCCCATAATTTTTTTTACCCTATGAAAAACACGATGTAGCTTACATTAAGGGCGTAGGATAGCGTGTCTACGTTTTCTCGTGCGCAGAAAACCTTCCTGTCTGCTTTCCAAGCGCCCTGCTCAGCCGCCATCTTGTTTGGACAGGAAAGTAGCCTGCATCGTTTGTGACTTCGATGCTGCCGTCTCGAAGCTGTCTACTTTGACGTCCTCGTGAGAATTGGAACGAGACTTAAGATGGCCGGTCTCCTCTTAGCCGTCTACTTAGCCTTCTACGGCGAGTAGTGGAACACAGTCGTATTGTTCTCCACCATGACCTTGTTATCAGATTTGGATTGGATTCTGCCAGGCCTAGGGGGCAGAGAAGGAGGTGTTGACGGATGAGGCGTACTCTTCAGAGAGGTATCAGCGTTCTTTGAAGTCTGACGGCGTCGGGAGCGTCGTGTTGCGGCTATAGGGTGGCGTTCAGGGAATGGAATCCACCAAGCCCATCGACTGCTACGTCAGGTTGTAGAAAATTAAGGAAAAGGGTTTATTGGTTTAGTTACACGGCTCCAGTACGGAATCCCACTTCATGCAGGAGCAAGTTAAACGTCCAAGTTGGGTCGGGGCCATCACTACCATGGCTCCGATTGGCTTCCCCGGAAGCACAATAATCTCGACTCGCTCATCATTCTACTCTACGACGCATTGCTCGCGTCCCCAACAAAGATAACTGCATTTCTGTCAAAGGGTGAGGGCGCTCAAACTCAGTACGACGCACGCGCGGGTCGCTCTTTCCCATGCATGATCCTGTTCTCCATCGTCATATAAAAATAGCACGATTTGCAGAGACAAAAAGATTGTCGTTATCTACTTCTGCCTAAAAGAAAAAAAAGGAGAAAGGTGATCAAAAGCATGAAAAACAAAACAAAACAGACCCCTTGTTTAACCTAACACCCCGAGAACCAAATGTTTGAAGAACAGAAGCAATGAGGAGGAATAAGCTTTATTGTACTGCGCAAGCGAAGTCTTCGCCTGAGATGGGCGTCCTCCTCTTACTAGGAGCCCTGTTCACCAGCGCTTCTCACGCTCCTCACGCAACACCCATATACCTGCAAGTTCTGCGACGTCTCCAACAGAACCAAGTAAAAAAAAAAAAAAAAGAACGTCTCGCTTCGGCGCGCTGCTTCAGTTCCTCTGAGAAAGCGCCTGCGCTTCCGCCGGCGTCACTCGAGAGAATTATCTGCAGTGACGCTACTCTCGGCGGCAGCTTCTTTTCCTAGAGCAAAGTTGGCCTCGTCGTTTTGTGAGCAGTAAAAAAAGTATTGAAGTACTCTGGTATATGTAACAGACAGGGAGTGAAACGTCGGGGTTTCTCCGATGCGTTCGGATGATTTGCTTCGCTTAGAGTAAAAGGAATCGAAAAAAAAATTTGAAGCAAAAGTACAATACAAGAAGCGCAGCGTTAACATTGAGCGAAGAAGCACAGCAGCGCAACCTTTTATTGAACGAGAGCAAAAGTAAAGGAGACAAGTGTTGTCAGTCTGACAGCATGTAGCTGGCTTCTCTGTACTGCATGCGTATATGAGGTACGCCTTGTGAGCGCTTAATTTCATCGAACGCGGACATGAGGTCTTTCGAGATACGTCACGGCTCTTCATTTCAGGAGCTGCAGTCCTTGAGAGCCTTCTTGAACTTCGGCTTGTCTGCTTTCTGAACAGAAAATATTTGCACGAGCATGAGTATTGTGGAAAGGATTTTTCTCTGCGGTCTACAGATCATATGGAATCTAAGTGCGCGAAGCTGGGCAAAACGGTTCTTTACAGTATGCATTCCAATGTAAGACCCGCCTCTTCCTTCTTTCGCGCCGCGCGCAAATCAAGCTCTCAGTGCAAGCAGACAACGTGTCATTCATTTAGTATACTTTGGCGGCGCCTCCAACACGCCAAAGGGGAAACGGGGGCACTAAAGCCGGAGCCCGGATTCGTCCGTGGGTCGGGAGCTCGCCGATACGCTATGCAAAACACCCCCCGCACGCTCCGGCTTCGGCGGCCCGAACACTAAGCACCACTTTGGTCCTGCAGCTTCGATTCCCCTGCGGCCCCTTGGAAGCCATGGATACCCTACATATAGCTGCGCCGCCAGCTTTATGATACTATCGAGTGCTCTCATGAGGCATCGATTTGCCGGTATAAATTTTATTTAAGCGTGCTAAATGATCTCACAAGACCGAATGACACAGTAAGCGTAAATTTCTACCCGCCGAAACAAATGCGCGATAGAGCCACGTGTTGAGGCCACAACAACAAGAAAGACGCGGGCCCTTGTTGAACGTATACCGTGTGTCCCAGCCAGCACGTTAGCCAAGCTGTTATAAAAATATTTACAAGACATAGTGCAAGATACGATTTTGAGACCTATATAGGCGCATACGGTCGTCAGAGGCCGACGCTCCGACCGACCTTTCTTAGAGAGGTCGGTCTCCGCGGCCGAAACGTCGGCCTCTGACGACCGTATACACACCTATATAGGTTTCAAAATCGCATCTTGCACCATGTCTTGCAAATATTCTTTTTTTCTTTTCGTTGAACAGCTTGGCCGACGTTAGCTTGGACGCCCTGTATGTTTATACTGTAAAGAACCACTATTGTGGCTGGGGTGACCGCGTGTGTGCACACATGTTCCTTTCTCGGCGAACGTTGCACAAAAGCTGTGTTCGAGGCGTGTGTGCTTTGAGCGCCTGCAGAGACTGCGTTCGAGATTGAAGTGGATGGGAACTTGCATTTACATGGTCGCGCTTCTGATCTGTTGCCGCGCCGCTGTGGCTTCCGGTCCAGTGCCACTCCATTGCGAAACAGAGTTTAGTAACGTTGCAGTATAACGTCGATAGAAAGCGCCCCTCCTCCGCTTTGAGATCTCTTGGGCTCGTGCGAGTGGTCATTCAGAACCACTCGGCCATCGCTTGAATGGCTAGGGAACTTGTACTTAAGTTTTCGCGGCCTGCGGTCCCCAGCTAGAAAGTAAAGTCAGGACTCTGGAGCTGGAGCGCGTGCCTGACGCACCGCCCGTGAAAGCGCCATGCGCTTCTGAGTCGCGGGGAAGCTCGAAGAAAGTGAGCGCGCAATGTTGGGAATAACTGCGGTGTAGAAAGTCATGCAGAAGTTAACTATCAGTTTGTTTAAGTATGCATACTTTGCATATAAAATCTAACTGCTTAGTCGCACTCTGCAGTAATTGATGAGAAGTTGTACAGAAAACAGCGCAAGTGACCAGAATGGGAACACAGAAAACTAGTGTTTCGTCCTTTTGTATACGACGCCGGCGTGAAACGAAGAGTACAGAACTCCACATAAGCAAATGTGAAGCGTTGAGCACAACTTTATCGATGTCTCGATCAAGTTCTATATGCTAACTTCAGTGAGGAAAAAAAGAAAGGAAGAAGAATGGGTGTATACTTACGGTCTGCTGGTTAGTGAATTCTGAAATCTGAAAATAAAAATATCAAAACTTCTCAATTATTTATTCGCGCATAACTTCATCAAGCTGTGCAAGTCCTGTCTGTTACAGCACAAACTATAAGAGCGAGCGAATTTCGACAATGCATTTCGGAAGGACTTTTTGTTCGGCTGTATTACTAATTAAGCATACCATTTGCTATCGTTAAAGCACAAATGTAAAACACACACGCACACACACGCATGCACGGTGAAGTATACAACATTAGCGCTCACGCGCTCTAATGACAAGAAACTTTGACAGCACAGCAATGTATTTTGTAGCTGCGCAATCAGAACTATATAGCACACAGGATTTGCAAACGCAAGTCCGCAAACCATGACTCCTTTTCGCACGCCTCGCACTGTACGCCTTATAGTTGCTGTGTACAGCCCTACAACGTCATGTGTTTCGTTATGGCCACTTTTCTCTTGCCTTTCGCTCTATTACCATGTTTTTCCCTGTAGTTGTTTTCTTATGGAATCCGTACTCATAGGTGTGACAGTGACAGTGACAAGAACTTTATTAGAGTGTCCTGAGGAACTCGATTGGGGGGAACCGAAGGCTCCCCGATCAAGTTGGTGACTCCGCCCACGACGGGACAGGGAAGTGGTGACTCTCCGCGACGTCGCGGGCCCTCTGGACGGCCTGTAGTTGCTTTGTGAAATCCGAGCTCTTCAGCAAGGCGTCCCACTTGGACTTGTTATGAAAGTCGGAGCCCGCGTTGTACGGGCATAGCCAGAGCATGTGGTCGAAGGAGCAGCACGCGTGACCGCATATGGAGCACGATTGCGGGAAGTTTGGGTCTATCCAACTAATTAGTTGATCCTACCTCACCCCTCTCGGGGTAAGGTAGGATCTCGTCTGTAAAAGCCTGAAAGTAACAGCCTGAGCCCTGTTCAGTTTCGGGCTGTGAGGAGGGAATTTCCTCCTGCCGTGTCTGTAATGTGACGTAATTACGTGAAAGGTCGTAAGATTATCTTTGAAGGGGCAATCCTGCGGGAGAGCCGGACCGTTAGCTCGGGCGCGGTTCGTGAATTCACGCGCCAGGCAGTTGGCCCGCTCGTTAGGGTTGCAACCCGCTTGGTTAATTACATCGTTCACGTGCGCCGGGAACCACGCTATGGTATGACCTCCAGTGTTCTCTCGCGTAGCAATACGAAAGGATCTGTTGACGATGACGGCTGCGTGTTTACAAACTAGAGCGGACGAAAAAGCCCTGACCGCCGTGCGCGAGTCGGAGAAAACGGTCGCCGGGCCTTTTGCGGCTTGAAGAGCCAAGGCTATCGCGGTTTCCTCCACCTCGTTCGCGTGTTTAGCGTTATGGGAATTGATGCGGCGCTGATAAGTGTTCCGCGCGCGTCAACGACCGCGATTGCAAACCTGTCTTCGCTGCCATATTTGGCGGCGTCGACGAAGAATACATCTGCCCCGTAAGGATCGATTCGTCGAAGGATGGTTCTAGCCCGCGCTCTTCTGCGACCTTCGTTATATGTTGGGTGGATGTTCCTCGGTACGGGTGTATTTGTATTATTTTACGTATTTGATTGCCCCGCTTGTCGACCGCCTGATTCGCGGCGTGGTGGCGGAGCGGGCGAACTGAACGTAAACACTGTCGAGCTTTTACCGTGTGAGTAAACAAAAAAAGGAAAAGAAGAAAAAGAAACGGAGAAATAATATGCGTAACGAAATTAGTGCACAGCCTCGCGTAGCACATTTTACGCGTGGGAAGTTGCAGGGGCCGCTTCTGTGGTTTCTGCCGTGCATAGCGGTGTATATACAGTGCGCGCAGAGCATCTGCGGGGCATAGCAGCTCACCAGGGTGTCGCCCGCCGCAGGGGAGGCGCTGCACAGTGACAGGACGGCCTGGGCCGGTGGCTTGCCGCCGAACATGGCCTTGGTGTTCTCCCACAACTCCAGCGTCTGCGACACGCGGGCGTGAAGCACTTTCTCTGACACGTACAGCACGCGCCGTGAACGTCACACACACACACACACTATATATATATATATATATATATATATATATATATATATATATATATATATATATATAAACGAGAAGAAAGGGGGTTAACCGAGGGGCCCGATTTTTATTAGTCATATCATAAGAAGCCAACAAACACTGACACCAAGGACAACATAGGGGAAATTACTTGTGTTTAATAAATGAAATGAAGAAACGATAAACTAATGCAAATTAAAGTGGATGAAAAAACAACTTGCCGCAGGTGGGAACCGAGCCCACAACCTTCGCATTTCGCGTGCGATGCTCTACCAATTGAGCTACCGCGGCGCTGTTTCCCCATCCACTTTCTTGAGTATTTATGTGTCATAGTAGAACCCTGGGAGTGTTAGCCAGCGCCACCACGCACAGGCCTTGGCGGCGGACGCACGTCCTTTTTGCCGCAGGCGTCACGACAACGTGATCTTTTTGGGTGAAGGCAACTGGTCAATAAACCCACATATGCTACCTGAAGGCATGAGTGTAGCCGGATTCGAGACCCTCGTTATGTAATATATATATATATATATATATTCGAATAGAATTGTGCGCGGAACCCGGAGAAATAATCATCAAAGAAATATTCACACGTTTAACAACGGTACAAGTACTATTATTCTGCTAAAGTTTCGGCCGGTGGCCCAGCTTTGATCGGTGTGAACGAGACTACAGAACACTTCGTTCCTAAAGTGTCGCAAAGGGAAAAGACACATGAGATGCGCATGTGTCTCCAGACAAAGTGGTAATGAAAAAAATAACGATAATTTTTTTTCTCGGGGAGTGGAGTGCAGGGCACATGGATAGAGTGGCGGGATGGGTGGAGGGATGGGTGACTGCGAAGAGTCGTCCTCACCCTCGAAGAAGCGGGGAAAAAAAGGTGAACGCGTTCATTCGACGGCGTCGTAGAAAGGACGCCTTGTGATTTTTTTTTTCTCGTTCTTTTTTTCCGGGGTGCTCATTTTCAAGTTTTACGAAAATTTTAATGGTCGCCTGTTGCTGATAAGATTATTCTAGTCCGTGAGCTGAATTATTCACAGAGGCACACATTATACTTGCACGAGAAACCAAAACACATATTCGACTTATTAACAAAAGTCACTAATTAGCGCCTTAATTAATTAATATACGGCACATTTTGAAATTTTCGAATTGTGGCCGGTGACTTCGAGAGTAATTTCCGCTTGGAATAAATTTTGTGGATGACCCCAGTTTCGAGATATGCGTTCCCAAAGGCTACGACGAAATCCAGTGGTGGTCCAGTACTTTTATCTTCGATGCATAGAAAGGCGTTTTGTTAAAAATAAAAAAAAAAGTAAAGGAAGAACAGCGTTTTTTACCACAAGTTTGACAGCGCTTTCCTCGAAACTGCAGGTGCTAGTTTCAAAATTCGCTCCAAGCGGATGATTACAATCGTAATTGATTACTAATGTAACTATAACTAAACAAAGGTAATTTGCGAAATTTCGTTGTCAACTATGCATCTTGATTTTCCAGTATATGTGCGCCTCTCCGAGTGATGGGTGGGATCTGCGTAACTTTCTTTCGCTCATGTCCTGGCTCTGTAAGGTTGTTACAGCGAAGCTGTGAAGAGGATCGCGTTTCACAACGGTTTTCGTGCGGCTACGACGAAGGCGTGGTCGCGGTCTGCAGGGTGGTCGGTGTGAAACGTGATCCAGGGGTGCGATCGGAGATGGTTGTTCGGCGCGTTCGTTCGGTTACCGGCGCGCGCGATTGGCCTACTCCGCGCCGACGTCGCCAGCCGCGGGGCGCCGCCCCGTTTTTGGTGACGTCAAAATGACGACACGCTCCTGTCAATCATCCGCCCACCGAGCATTTCGTCCGAACGCGACGGGAGTTGAGAAGTTTGGAGCGATCATACGGCTTCGCATGGCGCGTCTGGTGGATTGGATTGGATCCAACAGGCGGCCTTTTCGGCTTTCTTTCGGCTGCGGAATAGCACGTTTGAATCCAATCCATAGTTTAATTCGAGAAAATGGCGCTTCCGTTGGGAACTTTTGTTGTTGCGCTGGCGTTTCTAGAGGAAGGAGGAGAGCGGGTGGCGGTGCGAAACGCGTTTGAAGAAATGGCAGAAAGTGAATTCCGGCGTCGTTTTTGTTTCTCGAAACAAATAATTCGTTGGTTGTACAGATAAATCGACAACATCATTGGTGCCAGCGAGCCACAGCAATGTTGTCGCTGCCCCTTGAAAAGTGCGCCACTCCTCCCGTCGTTTTCTTTTTCTTTTTTCTTCTCGCTGTGCGCGACACCACCTAGGGACGACGCAAAGAACCTAATAGTTATAAATTGCAGTAGGGACACGTACTACTATTTGAAAACGTGTTTGGGCTTGAGAAGATAAAATACGTTTTTTTAGGTAACGATTTCATTCATTTGGAAGACGAGAAACATTTCGTTTTGTAGTATACTGTCTGCAAGCAGACGACAAACGACGGAAGTAAACTTCCGGGGAGGTCACCGCTTCCTGATTGGCTGCTCTCTCCGCCCCGCTGTCACAAATTTTGCATACTGCAACTTTGTGACGTTGCAGCAACTGAACAGAACGCGTATCGAACAAAATATCTCCGATCGCGCCCCAGCTCAGCACAGCCAGCAACGCGGCCTGTGACGGAGCCTCGAACTGTTCGCTTTGCCGCGCGGGGTTGGCCAGAATGGTGTTTTCGGCAAAAAAGGAAAAAAAGAAAACGGGATTTTGACCAATCAGGCGAGGCCAAGCGAACGTTTCGCCTTCCTAACCGTCATAAGATCGCATCATTAGCATGGTCATAGTTTTATAACGCGCAGCCGGGCAACGAAGTCGGTGAATCGCTATCGCTTAGCTATCGCTATCGCTCAGATAAAGCGACACAGCCTAAGCAGGCCGCGTTGGAACACGTTGCGAGATTCCCACGTTGTGCCCACGTGTGATGCCCACGTGTGTTGCGAGATGCCCACAGCATGCAGGAATGTGCGTTGGATGTAACGGAGAGTATGGAATAAGCTCGGACCTAGCATTTGAAAAGGTTCAGGTATATTGAAGGTACAGCACTGGACAGAGTGAAGAGTCAAGTTGCGAAGGCTTGGGTAGATTTTCGGCCTGCATTGGACAGCTAGAGCGACCTCTAGGACTTCTGAAGGTTGTGAGAACCCTCTTATAACAGGTTCGCTGTCTTAGATGCGTTAATTGCTCGAATCGGCGTACAACTACGAATGATTCATTTTTTTTATCGGCACGCCACATTTGGACCAATCGCACAACGGCACGCGAATTCATGCGAAGAAATGCATCTATTCGAAATCGGCCGCCTTTCAGTCATGGTTTGACTTACCCCCTTCGGCGACTTGGACAAAATGCAGTCCAGGAGCTCCGTAAGCTTGGCTTCGTCCATCTCTGCGAGTAGAACGTCCGAAACTAAATCGCGTGGGACATGTTTTTTTTTTTTTAGAACAGACGCAGTTTGTATAGAGTGTCGGTTCTCTCTGCTCGTGTCGTGCCCTTGAAAAAATTGACACGCAACCGCGAGGGCGATTGCTCACGCAAATGAGAATTCACACCGTATAAACGCATAATATCTTCGATATGTATGGAATGGAGAACGATGCCAGTTATTGTGCATGTCCCCAAATCTCTAAGCCGTTCACTTATCTACAAATATTTCTTTTTATTTTACACAATTTTTTTTTGTGTGTGTGCATGCACGTTGTAGGATATGGGGATTTCATTAAGATGTTGCAAGTGCTCACTTCCGGTTACTTCATTTCACTTCTGATCGGAAGCGGGAATCGACTTCTTAACAAAATGAAACACATTTTAATTTCTTAGAAGTGGGTAACGCACGCATTGAGGCGCTAAAATGAATAAACATAATAGTGTCACGTGATAGTGAGGGTCAAGAACGCAGTAGCAAAACTGTAAATGGCGAAACTAACTCTTTATTGGGCGAACCTGTGGCCAGAAAAACAGGCTACACTCAAAGCACAACGGTAGCGGCGAACACATTCGGCGGTCGTTGAAAATCTGACCCGCAGGTCCAGCGCATTGGCTTTTACACATGAGTCATCGAAGTTTCTAGAGTAATCGCTGGTGCCTGCGTGTCTTCCAGAAAGTACTACACAATTCGCGTCGAGCATACAATGAGATTACACAAGCTTCGGTGACAACAAAAAAACGCATAGAACCATCTATTACATTACAGTAAGTTCCAATCATTAAAATTAAATTAAATTATGGGGTTTTACGTGCCGAAACCACTTTCTGATTATGAGGCACGCCGTAGTGGAGGCCTCCGGAAATTTCGACCACCTGGGGTTCTTTAACGTGCACCTAAATCTAAGTACGCGGGTGTTTTCGCATTTCGCCCCCATCGAAATGTGGCCTCCGTGGCCGAGATTCTATCCCGCGACCTCGTGCTCAGCAGCCTAACACCATAGCCACTAAGGCAACCACGGCGGGTAAGTTCCAATCATGCAGGCGCGTCTTGCGCTGAGCGACAACATTAAGTTGTTAGTGGGTGAAATGCAGTCCCCAAGAGAAGGATAAATAAGTACACGTGTTAATAGAATAAAAAATAATCCTATAAAAAGACTGAAAAGTCACAATTAAGAGCGAATTAAAAAAAAAAAAAAAGATAAGTTCAGAGGCATGTGGACCCGCCGTGGTTGCTCAGTGGCTATGGTCTTAGGCTGCTGAGCACGAGGTCGCGGGATCGAATCCCGGCGACGGCGACCGCATTTCGATG
Source organism: Dermacentor andersoni (assembly GCF_023375885.2). Lineage (NCBI taxonomy): Eukaryota > Metazoa > Arthropoda > Arachnida > Ixodida > Ixodidae > Dermacentor > Dermacentor andersoni. Next base: position 199,514,227 of record NC_092814.1, read on the forward strand.
TGGGCGAAATGCGAAAACACCCGCGTACTTAGATTTAGGGGCACGTTAGAGAGCCCCAGGTGGTCGAAATTTCCGGAGTCCTCCCCTACGGCGTGCCTCATAATCAGAAAGTGGTTTTGTCACGTAAAACCCCATAATTTAATTTAACTTAGAGGCATGTGGAATGGTAGGTACTTTGAAGCTATATTAGAGGTAACAAAACAATTCTCGAACTATATATGTATACGTGCAACGCCCTGCTTTCAGTGTCTGGAGGAGGCCACGATCCAAGGATAGATAAAAAGAGAGCGCATGGCTTCTTACCACTCTATAAGCTTGACCCATAATTTTTTTTGCTTGACGGACACAAAAACAGATAGTTTTTAAATTCCAGGTCTAACATTAAAGTTGTATGCCATCTGCGAAGGGGGACTAATTTACTCGTACGTTTTTTTTTTCCTTTGTTCCATGCATCAATAAACGGTCTTGCACGCCGTGGCCCGTGAGAACATCTATGAGATGTTCACTTTCGTGAAAGGAATAATAATAGTAGTAGTTACCCTTCTAGACGTGCTGTCAGTGATTTTGGAGCTTGCTGAAGAACTTTCTGCGTGGCTTGGCCGCGACGGAATTTTCTATCTTGGGCTTCTTCTATACGGCAAATGAGCCACCGTCAAAACTCTTGATTTGGTTGCATTCGGCGAAGAATGGGGTCTGTGCTTTTTAGCCACCACGGTATCCGGATCTAACCTCTAAGTGTACATTTTTTTTTTTTGCTTGTATGTCAAATATCGAGTCTGCTTACTACTTTTTCCGTCTGACCTTTATATAATGAAGATCATTGTTTAAGCAGCCGGAGCCTGTGATAAACAAGGCTCATATTGGGGAATTGCAAGTTCAGAACAAAACCTCACTTCTCATGTAGGTATATCTAATTCTGTGCCCTAGGTTTCATTCTGTTAGTACAAGCGATGTGTGAAATTGGCGAGGCCACTAATGATTGAAGTAGTAAAGGCAAGGCGCAGAAGACCAGGACTCAAGAAGAAGAACACAAACGACAGGACTGGCGCCATGTTTTTTCCGTGTTATTCGTTGGTCATTATTCCCATAGTCGTGCGGGTTTATCACTGACTGGACCTTAGGCGTTTGAAGTGTGTTATGTTGTGGATAGTTTGATAGTGAAGCGTAGGCGGTACTTTTTATGTCTCGTTTTTTGTCCCCGTTGGCTTGGAAAAGACCATACTAGATCAATTGCCTCCCGTGCTGATCCACGTGTGGTTCTTATTTGCTCATTCGATATTATGTGCCAGATATGATTCCTGAGTGGTCGATAGATTGCTGTTTTTTACTTCTAAAGTTTCGTGCGTGACTCGGCGTGAATAACCTACATAAGGCAGGCTTGTTGCGGAAATAAACTTAGTTGTGAGTGAAAATGGCGCCGGTCCTGTCGTTTGTGTTATTCTTCTTGAGTCCTGGTCTTCTGCGCCTTGCCTTTCCTACTTCAAGCATGAACCAACTAGCCCAAGCAAGAGTTTTACTTACCCTGGAGGAAATCGCCGAGGCGCAGAGGACCGCTCAGCTCGCGCGGCTATCAGAAACAAGAACGGGCAGACAAGTGCTGCGTGACCTAGGCCTGGGACCAAAGGAAATGGGACCCGAAAATACAGAGGTGCCTGTACCGGACGCAATTAGTAGAAGGCTACGGGTATGTCCGGTGCCAAGGAATATGAACCCTGAGTTCCACAAAGAGCGGCGGGCGGCGAGGGCCAAGGCGCTCATCGATCTCCATGCCAAAGACAGGGGTGCCGTGTTTGTGGACGCGGCAGAGTATCCACATGACAGAAAGGCATTCGCCGCTGCAGTCGTCGGGGCATCGACCGGTGCAACGAGAACAGCTGCGAGTGTGCGGACTCGAGGCGCGCATCAAGCCGAGGAGGTGGCCATTGCTTTGGCCATCGCCGACCCCGAGTGCACGACTGTGCTCTGTGATTCTAGGACGGCAGTGAAAAATTACGCCAGAGCAAGGGTGTGTGGTGAAGCCGCGCGTGTGTTGCGTGTGGTCGATCTCGCGAGTGAAAGTCGGTGTGTGGTGATAAAGTGGTTTCCGGCCCACATGGGCAGTGATGTGTCGGATCGCGGCAACGCTAACCACAACGAGACGGTGAACGCGGCGGCGCGAGGACTAACCAACCGTGCCGCTGCTACTACAGCCGACCCGTCGTGGTGGTGGGAAACCAAGGACAAAATGACTTCCTATAACGAAATTGTGAAATGGTACCGACTAGAGCGAAGGACTATGCCGCCACCTCATCCGGGCTTGACCCGTAAGGAGGCGGTTTTATATCGACAACTTCAAACGGGGTCATTATTCACCCCGGTGCTGATGAGGCACGTGTGTCCAAGTGTTTATGAAAGTGATCTGTGTTGTGTGTGCCGAAAGGAAAGAGCCACTGCAGCTCACATCCTTTGGGACTGTGCCAAGAATCCGCATGAAGCTGCAACAATAACAACGATCCCGCCGCGGCTCGAGGCCGCAACGAGATGCTATGACCAAGATGTCCAAACCCAGGCCGTCCAGCAGATCTCGGCGGCCCGCGAAAGGCAACGACCGAGCGAAACCGGAGGGAGGCTGCCACCCCAACAGAGGGGCAGGCGCGGTCGACCAAAGGGAATAGTGCGGCCGCGGCCGAAGTAGAGGCGCCACACGCCGTGAAGACGTCATGGCCGCGTCACGGTAACGCCTCCCTAACAGGGGAAGGCTAACCGTTCTGCAGGCGTTCACAACAAAGTTTCCTCACTCACTCACTCACTCACTAATGATGGCCGTGTATTGTTTGCAAAACTTGAATTTCTTTTCTTGCAATGTGGTCTGATTGCGTTGTCAACAAAAGAACAGAACGGTTGCTTGTGGCTAAAACAAATATAAACAACTTGCGTAGATAATCTCGTATAGCTTCATTCTTTCAAGGCTGAAGGCTGCACGCAAAGTTGCCGCCCGACTGGCCGCTCGAAACCCTTGCGTGTATTCACGGACTTCTTTCACGCTCGGAAAAACACATTTATGTAGCACTTATTGAGCAACAGAAAGCTGTATCAGGAGTTTTTCATGTTACTCTACAATTTTCGCATTGACACATTTTGATGTAATTATAACATTTAAGGGGTTAATCAATTAATTATGACTAATTATGTAATTAGGTAGCACGAAAAAAATTTAGTATCTCCAAGCGAGGGCAAACAACATTACCTTGGTTCGGTCCAGCTACGCGGCATTCGCATATTTTAGACTCTGTCTAAAGTTAGCTTGGACACCCTGCATAAGTGGTTTGAGGAGTAGAGGGCAGTCGGGATGGGAAAGAAGCGATGGGCTTCTGTAACATTACCTTACATGCAGAAAGTTCATCACTTATCGCACGCATTTCGTAGCTGCCTTCAGATAAAAATAGTTAATTCAAGCTCAATGAGATAAAAATGTATAACGCGTTAGTTTGTACACTTTTTCTGCTCTCACATGTATGGTGGGTACGAAATGACGTATTGCGTGGCTGTCATGATTAGAACAGCCGAACAACGTGTACACAAACAGATAGCCTACGGTATTTTTCCGTGTTACGTTTTTTTTTTTCCTTTTTTTGTATACACCCAAATATTTTGGCTGAAAGTGGACAAAATCGGAAGCCCGTTTTTGATCTACTCGATTCGAATAGCGTGCTAGCAGCAAAATAAAACGACTAGAAACGATCTTCAGATATGGACTGTGGCAGATAGCATAATTCTTGTCCTTGAACTTGATTATTCGACGAGGCGGACATTACTAGCACGAAAAATCGAAACAAATATTCAAATCATCAACAAAAATTCAGTGATGAGCTTCTCATTTAATTACTTTACCGAACATATTGCAATTTACCAATTGTAGCCAGTCAGCTTGCAAGACGTATCCGCCTGAAGTTAATTTCCAGGATGACGCCAGTTTCGAGATATTACTTCCCGAAGTGGGGTACAAAATACATGGGCGTTCCAGTTACTTTTGTGGTTCATTGCATAAAACAGCGTTTTGTGACAAAAGTAAGTGGAACAACAGTGCATTTTAGGGCGAAGTTTATGGCGCATATCTGCAAACATGGCGTCATTCTGGAAATTCATTACAAGTGGATACACCTTGTAAACTCAGCGGCTACAATTAATAAATTGCAATATGTGCCGTAAAGTAATTAATTCAAAAGATAATTAGGGGCTCTTTTGTTAACTACTTGTATATGTGTTTCGATTTTGTCGGGTAAGTAAGGATCCGCCTCTCATAACAATCCAGCTCAAGGATTAGAATTACGTTATCTGCAACAGGCTATTTTCAAGACCTAAAAAATGATCACCCTGCATATACGCGTGGCCGAGCGCAGGCTTTTCTGCCTACAGGCAGGAAAACCTGCGTCCCGCGGCCCTGTGCGGAGTTAACTCAGACGTACAGGTACAGCTGTTCGATAGCTCTCAGACTGGGTTTTCTGAACGTCGAGGCGGCCAAAAAACCAGAGTTACGCACTGCTTGATAACGGTCGACTGCGCATACACACACATCGCTCACGCCATGCAATGCACGATGCACCCGCCGTTTCTGTACAGGTATCTCTTGCGGTGTGGAATTATCTAAACTTTATCGCGGCTTCCCCGGTCCAAAAACCATATTGTGGAAACTGCAAGTATGAAAATTCTAGTTATGACGAAATAGTGGCTTTCGGGGGACCTTACTTATACTGCTACTAGTTTGGTCTTGCATGGTTAGCACTTGCGTGGATATATAGCTTCCGGCTCGGCGAAACAGGTTGAAAATTGCCGAGGTGTATATATACGCGCCAACGCCGCAGGGCGGTCCCCGAAACGTCAGCACCGCGTATTCGTGCTGTCGCAGCGAATACATACCGCAGATATTCCCTTTCAGTTGCGCCAGCGTGTCGTCGGTCGATAGCAGGAGGACCGCTGCTACGGCGAGAAGAATCCTCGGTGTCCAAAGCGCCATGTCCCTGACTTGTTCACTCTTGTCAGTGAGCTCCGAGGGCGCAGTGGGGGCTTCGAGCTGCTGCTTTCCGAGCCACCGCAGCGGCGTGTCGTATTTCAAGGATCTCCCCCTCAACTCGGCTGCAGTGTTGACCTAGGCGTTCGCGCCATCAACACGTGCGTGCTGTCGTTAAGGGGTCCGATCATTTGTCTCACCGTTGTCGCGTTACTTATGCAGCAGGCCGCAACTTGCCGCGTAGAATTATTAAGGTTCCTTTGGAAAAACTCCTCCCCTTACCCTTTTCCTCTGCAACCACAGTGGGGTAGCGCCTGCATAAGTAACGAGTTACCTGTGGTGCCTCATGTTGGCAGAGCTGTTTTCAGCGCGGTGTTGTGCGTATCGACCGCTGCAGGTGCCATTGATTTAGAAATAACGCCCCGCTCAAACATGCGTCGACGTTGCGCACCTATACACAGGAATAAAAAAATGCGCCTGGTGCTTGAGAGAGTCTCGCGCTTTAGAAAATTGACCGCGCGAACGCTATATATGTTACTGAGCACGAAATGCTTAAAAAGATAGAGAAAGAAAAAAGACAGCATCAACTCTACATCTATTAAATCTAAAGGAATGAGCGGGAGCCGTGCTGCATACGTACTTGCCGCATACATAACTAGTATGCTCACATTTAATTCTGCTGGTGCACTTGCTTGCTGAGTGAAAATACCCGAAGAGCCCAAGGCAGAAAACGAGGGTGTAGCATTTTTCATTTAGCCCTTAATAAAATCAGGCACTTATAAATTTGTCAAGCACTTATAAACGAGCCTGGGCCGACTCATTTCCCTTCACCTGGACCGCAGCCCTAATCGTGGCTTTGGGTCGTTGCCTGCACTATATGGTTTAGAAGTAGACCGTGACTTGGACCGTGATCCACATCGTGGACGAGGCCCTGGGACCCCGCGGTCCGGTCAACACACCCGGAATGCCCGAGCTAGAGCGTGTTATGGCGATGGGCCGAGGAAACCCCGAGGTTGGCTCACGACTATACTGCTGCTCGTGAGCTGCGAGCGAGGGGCGGCTGTGTACAAGGGACGGCGCGTCCCGCTTCGATGTCCTTGTCGTCCTCGACCGGCGTTTCCTTGGATCGTTGCAGCTTCGCGGTGTACGCTCTCCGGCTTTCTGCGCTACCGCCTTTATTCAGAACTTGTGATGCACATTTCCCAAACGCGCGGATGAATATTAGTTTTACCAACTAGGGTGTCGAACCGAACAAAATAGCGGCTCTATTCGGGTTCAGCGCGCTTCTTTTCGTTCCGGTTTAAATTCCTGTTCGGAGAAATAAAAAATTTATAAGGTTTTGCGAATCGGTTTGGCGGTTCGCAACACTATGGTTCCTAGAATATAGCAACACTGAATCGGTTTGCGAACCGGTTCAACACAGTAAACTTTATCCTGCCATATATGGCGAAACGCCTGTCCGCATGGTGCTTGTGCAGGCTTTGTCAGGAGGTGAAATAAGTGGCGTTTCTGGCACATGGGAGGTGAAAAATCAGTGGTTTTTCGGCAGCAAAAGTCTTGTTTACATTGTTTGATGCATGCACACTGTGATACAGTACAATCACATCTGGTGCATGATGACATCGAAAGTAATAAATAAAAAGATACAGGAGGTCCCAGATGCATGATGTAAGGTGTATAGGGCTTATTGAAATTATTGAAAGAGCAAAAGGCAACATTACAGTGCCACGCATCGTTTTGAAGAACTCCAAACATGATGATATTGGTTAAATATACTTCATAAATTACATAACTATTAGTATTACCTAATTTACAACTCTAAACTTCTAGTCTGTAGCAAAGTAAGAAACCAACGAGTGACATTTTGCTCCGTTTTCTGCTCTTTTCGCTTAAACAAAAGTAGATGAGATAATTGATGCTTCTGAACCATGAACGAGAACAGCTTGTGCTGAACACCGCGACGATATTTCTTGCACAATTGCATGTGACGCCGATTCTTTCGCCAACTAAGCACTGATAAATAAGTCCAAATCACGCATATTGCGCCCGGGAAAGTATTTACAGAAATCGAAGGGCGTTGCCTAACTCTGCTTGGAGGCGCCAGACGTGCATTGAAGCATGCCACGCAACAAAAGCGCATTTCCAGCGCCGTTTACAGCCGTAGCTTACCGCGCAATGACAAGGGGACGGCGTTCATTAGCGACCACCGTGTTGTTCTGCGTTATTTAGAAGAAGCCATGCTGATGAACTAGTTGGTTTTCCCATTCTCTCTTCTCGAGGACGCTGTCTTTTTTTCGCTCCGTGTGACCGCGGTCGTGTGCATTTGATGGTTTATCTAGTAATAATATATAGCGAGCTTGCCGAACGGCCGAAGTGGGCGCTTCAGCTGACATGGCGAGTCTGCGGTGCCCCTGAAACAACGTTTCGGCGGCGGACCACAACTGGCACAGCTGATTTCATAAGTGCAAGCGTTTCTGCCAAGGTGGTCGTGTAGTTAGCAGCAAGTATACCTATCATCTATCTCCATTCTCGCACATAACTCGTGAGTCCAAACGATGCTCTCGTGGGGTGCGCCGACTGAAAAGTATTTCGAAGTCTTACTGATATATTGAGTACCTGTTTGCACCCGATATGTTTGAACCCTTTCGAGTCAAACCGGTAACCATTATTATTTTTTTCGGCTCAGGCTCGGTTCGGGTTCAGGCACGCTCTAAGAATATACGTTCGGGTTCAGTACCGGCTACAATTTCGGTTCGGGTACAGTTTTCGGTTCGGGTTGGGCTTCATTTCGACTCCCTGTTGCTAACACTGCGTAATTTGAGGCCGGAACTCTCCTTCCGTTGTGGCTATGGCGTTCTGTGGCTGAGCTCGAGGCCGCGGCTCCAACTTCCAGCCTCGGCAGCCGCATTCCGATGGAGGCCGGTCGAAAACGCTCGTGTAGGGCGATTTCGGTGCACGTAAAAAAAGAAAAAAAAAAGCTGTCGAAATTAATCCGGAGGCTTTCACTACGGAGTCTCTAACAGCGTCTACGTTGCTTTGGGACGCTAAGTCTCATCGATCATTTGCATAATATTACTGCGAAAGCAGTCAAGTGCTCGAGACTGAGTTTGCCTTGTCCGTCCGTGGATTCATTCCGTCACGCCGATGATGATCGTTGTCGTCATCGACGTCATTTCGTTAGGCCGCTTCCTCATCCTGAGCTCCTCCGTCGCCTTAGGAAGAAGGAAAATAAAAATTTGCCGATAATTGATGAAACCAGCAACGTATTAGTGTGCATACGCCGAGATATTCCACACTACCGCCATGTCCTCCAGCCCCATAACACGAACCACTACATTTGCTTGACGTTAACGCTTAAAGGGCGGGTCTTCTCGATACTCGGCGGCTACATTCCACCCAGAGATCACATTGATTTCTCGTACCAGAGTTGCACAGCTCCCCATATTATTGTGGGCGACTTCAATGCTCATCACCCCCAATGGGGAAGTACAGTAATGAATGACCGAGGCAAAGCCTTGTCCGAGATTATGCACTCACCGGATTTCGTCAATATTAACGATGGCTCTCCTACGTTTCTGCGTGGCACGTCCTATAGTAGCTGCTTGGACCTGACGTTTGTTTCCTCACGACTACAATCTTCTATTAGCTGGTTCAGTGATGTGGAAACACATGGCAGTGATCACATACCAACGTATATCTGCGTAAAGTGGTTCGCACCTACCACTTCGTCTCATGTGCGGTGCACAGACTGGCCCACTTTTAAGACATTCGTGGAGAATTCCTGTGCGAATCTCGAGTCACCGACCCAAATAGAAGCCTTGATCACGTCCGCCCTCGGTGAGGCCACGCGGAACATATGTGCATCTACACCGGGGTCTCCTATCGACGTGGAATTCGAGAGGTTGCGCGCAGCCGACGGCGCGCTGAAAGGAAATATAGAAGGACGAAATCCACGTAGGATCTCGCCCTTTGTCGCCGAGCTCAACGACAAATAAAGCGCCATCTCGAGAAATTAGGAAGGAAGCGCTGGAGAAAGTTCTGCTCATCACTGGATCCTCGCAAGCGGCTGTCACGTATTTGGCATGTAGTCAGGAGCCTACGTTTTCCCCCACAAGAAAGGTACCCTTTCAGTGCTCTGGCCCTTTTACCAACGCCGCAATGATGTAGAAGTAGCGGACGACTTCTGCAAAATGGTTGTGGGCACAACTCAACCAGCCTCAATCCAATTCGAAGTTTTTGCGCCACCTTCCTCAAGTGACCGCTACGACTTGCTCTTTACGATGCCCGAATTAGAGGCTGCTCTTGCGTCGTGTCGGCATTCATCTGCTCCTGGCCCTGACGGGATCTCGTACTCGTCTCTCTCTCACCTTGGCAGGGCTGGTCGCACTGCGCTGCTCAATTATTACAACGGCACATGGGTCTCCGGTATTGTTCCGCAGCAGTGGAAGATCAGCCGCCTGGTTGCTCTCTTGAAGCCTGGAAAGACTCCTTATGAGCTTACCTCATACCGCCCAGTTACATTAGCCAGCTGTGTTGGAAAAGTTATGGAACGAATGGTCCTGGCGAGGCTCGAATGGTTTCTGGAAAGAAATTATCTTTATCCGAACATGATGACCGGTTTTCGGCGGGGTCGTTCTTCAATTGACAGCGTCATCGACCTCGTTAAGACAGTGGAACATGAAAAACGTCAACGCCGACTCGTCGCCGCTGTTTTCTTAGATATCAAAGGGGCCTACGACAACATCCTTCATGAAGCCATTCTCGATGCCCTAGATGACTTGGGTATTGGCGGCCGGCTCTACCTGTGGATTGTGAGCTACCTCAGCGGCCGTTTCGTTTACATGTCCACGCCTGACGGAGAGACTAACCGTCATCAGGTATGCCGTGGAGTTCCTCAGGGAGGAGTTCTCAGCCCAACATTATTCAATGTGGCACTGATTGGCCTGGTGAGCGAACTTCCACCTCACATCCACATCAGTGCATATGCAGTTGACATCTGCATCTGGGCTTCTGGTACAACACGCCCACAACTACGTGCGAAATCACAACGGGCTGTGTCATCTACTTCACGATACATACGGCGTCAGGGTTTGCGCTTAGCTGCCGAAAAATGTGCTGTGGTTGCATTCACGCGCAAATGCGTCTGCCGCTACCCGATCTCCATTAACGGTGTCATAATACCTTATGTCTCCCACCACAGATTCTTGGGCATTATCATCGACCGCGGTTTGTCATGGACGAGGCATGTTAATATGTTGAAGCAAAAACTCAATCTGTTTTGCCATGTTCTTCGCTTCGCAACAGGCATGAAATGGGGCCCCACGGAAGGCTCATTACTAAGACTTTATCAGTCTCTTTTCGTATGCTACATTCGATACAGCCTTCCGATACTCTCAAACTTGAGCATTTCCTGCTTACGGACATTAGAGAGCGTCCAAGTGCAGGCACTCAAAATATGCCTCGGGTTGTCACGGCGTGCCTCCAACAAAGGCACAATTGAGGAAGCCCACGTATGCCCATTATCGATATACCTTTCCCACGAACCACTTCGTGTGTATTTACGCTTACTGACCCGACACCATTGCCATCCATTGACGTCGGTTCTACATGAGCGGCCGGACAGCAGTTTCACAAGCGCACTCCGCTGCCATCTACCCCACATAACATCAGGCTATGCCCTTCCATATCACCCTGTCAAACCACCATGGGTGATGGTTCAACCTTCCGTATGCGTACATGTCCCCGGCATACTAAAGAAATCATTGGTTCCCGTCAGTGGACTACAACAACTTGCTCTCGCGTACATCTGGTCAGAATACCAGACATATGTTCATGTTTACACAGACGGCTCCGCGTCACCAAAGGCATCGACAGCAGCTGTGGTGATACCGGCCCAACAGATGACTCGAGGTTTCGTACAAGACCATAATTCTACATCAACCGCTGCAGAGCTTGTGGCTATTCGGGAAGCGATTCGCCACATCTGCGGGGAAAGACCTCAAGAGTGGTGCATTTTCACGGACTCAAAACCCGCGCTGCAAATTTTGGGATGCTTCCTGCGCCACACCGCATATCAGGTTCTGGCACTGCAGATCACCGAGCTACTTTCATGCGCTCAAGAAAAACACCACCGCATAGTGTTCCAATGGATCCCGGGACACTGTGGGCTCAACGGTAATGAGATGGCCGATGCTGCAGCAAGGCGCGCCCTCAGCAATGGCCTGCGAACTGTAGTGCCATTCTCCAGACCGGACATCACTTGCCTCCTGTCGGAATTAATGAGGAGTGCGACGAGAAGATACTGGGCCCAGCCAGACGCTCGTCACGTCCGCCTTAAAAGGCTGGATCCCGATATGAAATTTCCTATTCTGCGTGGAATTCCACGCCCTCATACATGCCTGATACACAGACTGCGATTAAGCGTCGCCTTCACGCGCAAATATTTGCACATTATTGGACGGACAGACTCCCCGGACTGTTCAGTGTGTGGCGCTGTAGAGACTATAGAACATGTGCTCGTGGTGTGCCCTGAGTATGCGCGCGAAAGACTGACAATGGCAGATACATTGAGACATTTACACAATGGACCACTGTCGGAGGACCTCTTGCTAGGCGCATGGCCACAGAGTTGGCAGACGACAGAGACAATGCGTGCACTTTCACGTTTCCTAGGTGACACGGGCCTGGACTCACGCCAGTGATACCAGTTGTGTAATATGTCCTTCACCTCGTTCTTCCCATTATCATCCCCCATTGTGACCCTTTTTCTTGCCCTCTTCCCCTTCCCTTACGTAGAGTAGCAGGCCAGATGCTCCATTATCCGGCCGACCTCTCTACATTTTCCAATCATTAAAATACTTCTTCTTCTTCCTTGCCGATAATTGCTACCATTGCGGTTCGAACTCATGTCACTGCCGCAATGTGCACTTCGGAGTCGGACGCGCAAATCACTGCGATATTGTGCTTTATTTTTTTTTTAATACATAGAAAAAAACTGATCAGGTAAGTGCGCACATGCGTCCAACATGTGTATCCAGTCCGGGGGAAGTTCCTGCACTGTCGCGCAAGTGGTTTCAAGTTTACAATGTCGTGAAAAAAATCATCATCATCATCATCATCATCATCATCATCCTGGCTACGCCCACTGCAGAGCAAAGGCCTCTCCGATACTTCTCCAACTACCCCAGCCATGTGCTAATTGTGGCCATGTTGTCCCTGTACTTCTTAATGTCATCCGCCCACCTAACTTTCTGCCGCCCCCTGCCACGCTTCCCTTCTCTTGGAATCCAGTCCGTAACCCTTAATGACCATCAGCTATCTTCCCTCCTCATTACATGCCCTGCCCATGCCCCATTTCTCTTTCTTGATTTCAACTAAGATGTCATTAACTCACGTTTGTTCCCTCACCCAATCTGCTCTCTTCGTATCCCCCCTTAACGTTGCACCCATCATTCTTCTTTCCATAGCTCGTTGCGTCGTCATCAACTTAAGTAGAACCCTTTTCGTGAGCCTGCAGGTTTCTGACCCGTACGTGAGTATTGGTAAAGCACAGCTCTTATACACTTTTCTCTTGAGGGATAATGGCAACCTGCTGTTCATGATCTCAGAATGCCTGCCAAACGCCCCCCAGCCCATTCTTATTCTTCTGATTATTTCAGTCTTATGATCCGGATCCGCGGTCACTACCTGTCCTAAGTAGATGTATTCCCTTACCAATTCCAGTGCCTCGCTACCTATCGTAAACTGCTGTTCTCTTCCGAGACTGTTAAACATTACTTTAGTCTTCTGCAGATTAATTTTTAGACCCACCCTTCTGCTTTGCCTCTCCAAGTCAGTGAGCATGCATTGCAATTGGTCCCCTGAGTTACTAAGCAGGGCAATATCGTCAGCGAATCGCAAGTTAATAAGGTATTCTCTATTAACTCTTATCCCCAATTCTTCCCAATCCAGGTCTCTGAATATCTCCTGTAAATACGCTGTGAATAGCATTGGAGAGATCGTATCTCCCTGCCTGACGCCTTTCTTTATTGGGATTTTGTTGCTTTGTTTATGGAGGACTATGGTTGCGCTGGAGCCGCTATAGATATCTTTCAGTATTTTTGCATACGGCTCGTCTACACCCTGATTCCATAAAGCCTCCATGACTGCTGAGATTTCGACTGAATCAAACGCTTTCTCGTAATCAATGAAAGCTATATATAAGGATTGGTTATATTCCGCACATTTCTCTATCACCTGATTGATAGTGTGGATATGGTCTATTGCTGAGTGTGAATATGGTCTATTGTTGAGTAGCCTTTACGAAATCCTGCCTGGTCCTTTGGTTGACAGAAGTCTAAGGTGTTCCTGATTCTATCTCCGATTACCTTAGTAAATACTTTGTAGGGAACAGACAGTAACCTGATCGCTCTATAATTTTTCAAATCTTTGGCGTCCCCTTTCTTATGGATTAAGATTATGTTGGCGTTCTTCCAAGATTCCGGTACGCTCGAGGTCATGAGGCATTGCGTATACAAGGTGGACAGTGTTTTTTAGAACAATCTGCCCACCATCCTTCAACAAATCTGCTGTTACCTGATCCTCCCCAGCTGCCTCCCCCTTTGCATAGATCCCAAGGCTTTCTTTACTTCTTCCGGCGTTACTTGTGGGATGTCAAATTCCTCTAGACTATTCCCTCTTCCATTATCGTCGTGGGTGCCACTGGTACTGTATAAATCTCTATAGAACTCGTCAGCCACTTGAACTATCTCATCCATATTAGTAATGATATTGCCGCCGTTGTCTCTTAACGCATACACCTGATTCTTGCCTATTGATAGTTTCTTCTTCACTGCTTTTAGGCTTCCTCCGTTCCTGAAAGCATGTTCAGTTCTATCCATTTTATACTTCCTTATGTCAGCTGTCTTACGTGTTGATTAACTTGGAAAGTTCTGCCAGTTCTATTCCAGCTGTAGGGTTAGAGGCTTTCATTTCTTAATCAGAGCTTTCGTCTCCTGCGATAGCTTACTGGTATCCTGTCTAACGAAGTTACCACCCACTTTTATTGCTCACTCCTTAATGATGCCCATAAGATTGTCGTTCATTGCTACAACACTAAGGTCCTCTTCCTGAGTTAAAGCCGAATACCTGTTCTGTAGCTTGATCCGGAATTCCTCTATTTTCCCTCTTACCGCTAACTCATTGATCGGCTTCTTGTTGTACCAGTTTCTTCCGTTCCCTCCTCAAGTCTAGGCTAATTCGAGTTCTTACCATCATATAGTCACTGCAACACACCTTGCCGAGCACGTCCACATCTTGTATGATGCCAGGGTTAGCGCATAGTATGAAGTCTATTTCATTTCTAGTCTCGCCATTCGGGCTGCTCCTTGTCCAATTTTGGCTATCCCGCTTGCGGAAGAAAGTATTAATTATCCGCATATTATTCCGTTCTGCAAACTCTACTAATAACTCTCCCCTGCTATTCCTAGACCCTATGCCATATTCCCCCACTGACTCGTCTCCAGCCTGCTTCTTGCCTACCTTGGCATTGAAGTCGCCCATCAGTATAGTGTATTTTGTTTTGACTTTACCCATCGCACATTCCACGTCTTCATAGAAGCTTTCGACTTCCTGGTCATCATGACTGGATGTAAGGGCGTAGACCTGTACGACCTTCAGGTCTACGCCCCTACATTCGTCGTATCCGTCATATGGAGGAATATTCATCGAGAGAAATGCGAGATAACTTTGGCCTCGTATATGCTGAATCGTGCATTCGATGAACGCATTGTACAAAATGGATTTCCCCTGGATTACTATTTATTCGCACTATAAATTTAATCTTAAAGAGCTTGACAGACTTTAGCGACTCCTCCGGATCGGAACTCCTTTACCGCGACCGCACTTACTTGCCCGAATTCCTCCGGTGTCCGCCCCAAACTTTGCGCAAAATAGTATAATTATGTGCAAACTTCCTCAAGCGATATGCAACGATGACAACGAAGACGACGTATATATATAGTTGATTGTTTTATTACCTACACGCACACACACACACACACTCCAGCACTAACAGGTTTCCACTCAGAACTTGGCCTCGCATATCTTGTCAGCCTTGTTGAGATCCGCCAGGTAGTCTTCCTGCGAAAAAAAGAAAGAAACGCCCACTCAGACACCCCAAAAAAAGACCAATGTATAGCACGCGCCGCACTACACATATAGCTTCGTTTATACGAACTCGAAGCGCGCGGGTCGAGTCAGAAGTCGAGCTAACCCAGCCCGACCCGAGCGCATTTCCCGCATCTTTCATGCATCATCGACCAGACTTCGTTTACATGAACGGGTTAGCCCAATTGGATCAACGCCGCTCGACGGCGTTTTTTTTTTCTTACTTCGCACTTTCATTTCAACACCAGTACACAGTGTGCATAGAGACAGTACAGGAGGAATGTGTTGGGGCGAAGGGCCGGGTTTGATAGCGATGACTGAAATCATTGTGCAGTCCGTGCACTTCATTTCTTCGGGAATACGAAATACATACACTGGCGCAGTTAGTTCGGCTGACATCTGGTAATCGGTTATTTATCCCACATTTCCTCTCCCTTTTTTTTTTCTTCCTAGAATGTTTATCATTCTTAAGGAGAGTTAACGTCACGGAATGTGTATTGCTCACAGTCCGTGTGGCTTACGGCTCTCGACGTAAATGAAGAGAATGAAATGACGCACATTATGCCTCTTGGCAACCAGAAAAAAAAAAGAAAGAAAATAAATGACGCGAAGTTGGTTTGGCGGCATCGACCTGCCATACAAAGCTTTCTTTTTTTTCTACTACATTACTCGCACATTTATCTACATTGGCGCAAATACCTATACTTATGTACTACATATGAGCAAGAAGGATCAGAGGAACGAACCGAGCGCTCAATTTTTTTTTTAAGTAGCATCGATACGAAGCCAATAGACAACGAAGACAAAGAAAATATAGTACATACTAACTGATTCTTGATAACTTTTAACTATCAATGGTCGATAAATTTTCAGTGATCCTTATACATAAAAATTTTAGTAAAGGAAAAGCGAGATGAAAATGGTAGAAAAGACAGCTTGTCGCCGGGGGGAGTTGAACCCACAATTTCCGAAGACGCGTGCAAAGATCCACCAATTGAGCAATGGCGGTGGTTATCCCTTTCTCCACTTTCTTAGGTATTTATGTGCATATATTAAACCCATAGTCTTGTTAGCCAGCGCCGCTGACGTCCATAGCGGTGGATAACATCCCATCAATCGCTGACGTCGCGTAAGAGAGAGAGAGAGAGAGAGAGAGGGAAGGAAGGGAGGTTAAGCTATAGACTCAGTTCACTTTCGCCCACTACACGTGGGAAGGAGATGGGGGTAGGAAAGAGGGAAAGAGAAGGACGCGAGTGTAGGTCATTCACGTGAAGAGAAGGCAGCTGGCTAATAAATCCTCGTGTGTCTACGAGTGTGCGTGCGTGAGTGCGCATGCCAAAAGAAAGAAAATCTCTTACCGTCCAGACATAGCGCATGATCTCCTCCTGCAAAAGAAGGAAAAGGGTTGCATCTATAACGGGTGAACGAATACTGGGACCAAAAGCGCCAGGATAGGGCGGGTACCAATTACTGTGTCTGCCTTATGCAGGCGCTTTAAATCACGAACTCCGAGAACGTGTCTGCAAATAAGGTGATTTGCTGCTGATTGTAGTTTGTCCAAATACGCAGGATTAAATTCGCAAGGTATTGCAGCGAACTCGAATAGCCGTAGTACGGAATCAAATTAAACGTTCGTGCGTTGCAGTAGGGTACACGGGTCTTTTCAGGAGTGAATTTACGTAACCAGCATGTTAGACCACTACCAGCGGACAACGATCCTCACTTTGTGATGTTTAATTATAAGCTCACTTGGTGATCGCGACCACATGCGCAAAACCACATACCCCGAGAGGTTTGAGGTAGCGGCATGTTGCAGCGTATCCAGCTTTTACGATCGAGCCTTGTGGACATATTGTTCAATAACGAAAAGTACTCAAAATAATATACCGTGTAGGTAGCGCGCAAAATAAGTGAGGATAAAATGAGAAGGGGCTCGTTTCTCTGCACTTCTGCATCTCCTTTCGTCCTTGTTTGTCGTTCGCTACACTTGCATCGATTCGTGCTCATTAATACCTATACCTGGCCAAACCTCTATCACAAACAAATATTGCTTGCTGTGTACGCCTTATTTACTCCCTCGCTCATTGATTTAAGCGATAATTAAGGTGAAATAAATGAAAAAAGAAACTGAAATAGAAATAGCTCCACTTACAAAGTCTGTTCCCGACTTGCAAGCGCTTCGGACAAAGCCGGCACCCTTCTCGGGCAGCCTTCCCAGGTAGCTAGCGATCTGTAAGTATACAAAACAGAAACACGAGTTTCATCGACTGGTATATACTCAGAAATATGGGGAATAGAGAATCACTAGTGAAAGCAAACAATAAGGTGTGGACAGAATGGAAAACGTTTTGGACATTCTCGCTTGGCTCAATCTTTATTTTGCTACGCGCTAAGCAGTATGAAGTATAAGTGCGTAGAAAAAAAAAAAAAAGTGGCGAGGCGCAAGAACAGCGAAGCGTGGCTGTCAGCGCCCCGGAAAGGCGAGAATTCTCGAAGCACTGTGGGTACTTGCAGTAGACCTACAGCACCGAAGACGCGACACCTGTGCACCTGGAGGCGTGAACACGAAAGGAAAGGGCTCTGCACAACTCTGATGTTCATGGAGTCCGGTATTCGAGCGCAGATAAATTAATTACCGCCGCAGTGACTGCGAGTCTCGCACGTAAATTTAGGGTGGACAGTTAATAGGTCCACACTTGGTACCAGTTTAATTTAGGAAGAAACGTGACAGAGGAAAGACAAAAAAAATCATATTTTTTCCATAAATATTGCGCTCAGTTCGAAGACCAAGTGCTTATAAATAAAATTTTAGTGCAAGGCATCATTGCGCGCTAGAAAGAGAAGTTGAGACAGACTATACAGTACGAAACAACAACAAAGAGAGAGAGAGAGAGAGAGAGAGAAAGAGAGAGATAAGCGCATGTATACATAGTTATAAACAAATCGTAAGCACACCCGACATCACTACGGAATATTTGTTTTTGACGCTAAGGCGTATACGTATAACGCGCGCTGCTTAACAGCATAGGTGGTTGGTTCTCCACGAGGCAGTGCATGCATCGGTGCGAAAATAATGTGTATGCACAATCGCCAGCAAAAGTTAAAGACCCGTTCGTAGAGGCCCGAAATGTATTTTTTTTATTCACAGAGTAGCCATGCAGGGGGAAATAAAGTAGTACAGCTTATATGAATATGTGCGCCTGCGCGGCCTGTGTAGTGCATGAATTGAGACAATGCCAGGTTGCGCGGCCTGCGCTAGAAGAAATATAAAATGTTCGCCATCGTGGTCTTTTGCTCGTGACTGTAAGTGCATTCTGTGGCTGACCATCGTCCGCGCTGCTATCAAAAAAAAAAAAAAAAGGTAACGTCGCAATACAGATATTCCCTGTTAAATATACGACACGATATCTCTTGATAGCAAACTGAATATTCTGGCATATACTATGTATGCATGACCGAATAAAATTTGGGCCGCTCGTCTATCTTGATTGTGTGTGCTTATTTCTCCGAAAGGTAAGCCTGGCGACGGGAACACACTTTTCAAGGTTCTCTCGAGGTCTCGACCCCGGTTTCTTTCACGCCTATGCAGCTGTCCTTAATGATCGCCTTGCACGGCTGACAGCTGCGCAAACCACCACCACCCACAATTATACGTGCGCCGACTCAACAGCGCCACTCCGGCAGACGTTGCGTGTGCAGTAGCGGCTTGACTGCCTGCCTGCACCATGCAATAGTTCTGACGGCGTTAGACACTGGCTTTCCACCCTTCCTTTTCCTTTCCTCTTCTTTGCTTCTTTTCCTGACGCCCCACTCTTGGCGCGATACTGGTTAACGGCACTACGCGTTCTCGCACGCAGGTGCCTTACGCAATCCATCTTTTCGTTGGCGGCACTTGTTTCGCTTTCGCATCCGTTTCACACGTTCATTGATTACTCATGCCAGGCGTTTACCGAGCACGTTTAACGACTTTTAAAGGCTGCGCTGTCCAAGTTGTTTATTGCGCGGAAGTAAACCATACGAGATGTTCTCGTTAAGCGGTCCATGCGTCATCATTATCATCATCAGCCTGGCTGCGCCCACTCCAGGGCAAAGGCCTCTCTCATACGTCTTCAACTACCCCGGCCATGTACTAATTGTGGCCATGTTGTCCCTGCAAACTTCTTAATCTCATCCGCCCACCTAACTTTCTGCCGCCTTCTGCTACGCTTCCCTTCTCTTGGAATCCAGTCCGTAATCCTTAATGACCATCGGTTATCTTCCCTCCTCATTACATGCCCTGCCCATGCGCATTTCATTTTCTTGATTTCAACTAAGATGTCCTTACCCCGCGTTTATTCCCTCACCCACTCTGCTCTTTTCTTATCCCTTAACGTTACACCCATCATTCTTCTTTCCATAGCTCGTTGCGTCGTCCTCAATTTAAGTAGAACCCTTTTCGTAAGCCTCCAGGTTTCTGCCCCGTACGTAATTAAGTACTGGTAATACACAGCTGTTATACACTTTTCTCTTGAGTGATAATGACAACCTGCTGTTCATGATCTGACAATGCCTGCCAAACGCACCCCAGCCCATTCTTATTCTTCTGATTATTTCAGTCTCATGATCCGGATCCGCGGTCACCACCTGCCCTACTAGACGTATTCCTTTATCGCTTCCAGTGCCTCGCTACCTATCGTAAACTGCTGTTCTCTTCCGAGACTGTTAAACATTACTTTAGTTTTCTGCAGAATAATTTTAGACCCACCCTTCTGCTTTGCCTGTCCAGGTCAGTGAGCATGAATTGGAATTGGTCCCCTGAGTTACTAAGCAAGGTAATATCATCAGCGAATCGCAAGTTACTAAGGTATTTTCCATCAACTCTTATCCCCAATTCTTCCCAATCCAGGTCTCTGAATACCTCCTGTAAACACGCTTTGAATAGCATTGGAGAGATCGTATCTCCCTGCCTGACACCTTTCTTTATTGGGATTTTGTTGCCTTCTTTATGGAGGAGGACTACGGTGGCTGTGGAGCCGCTATAGATATCTTTCAGTATTTTTACATATGGTTCGTTTACACCCTGATTCCGTAATGCCTGCATGACTGTTGAGGTTTCGACTGAATGAAACGCTTTCTCGTAATCAATGAAAGCTATTTATAAGGGTTGCTTATATTCTGCACATTTCTCTATTACCTGATTGATAGTGTGAATATGGTCTATTGTTGAGTAGCTTTTACGAAATCCTGCCTGGTCCTTTGGTTCACAGAAGTCTAAGGTGTCCTGATTCTGTTTCTGATTACCTTAATAAATACTTTGTAGGCAATGGACACTAAGCTGATCGGTCTATAATTTTTCATGTCATTGGCGTCCCCTTTCTTATGGATCATGATTATTTTGGCGTTCTTCCAAGATTCCGGTACGCTCGACGTCATGAGGCATTGCGTATACAGGGTGGCCAGTTTCTCTAGAACAATCTGCCCACCATCCTTCAACAAATATGCTGTTACCTGATCCTCCCCAGCTGCCTTCCCCCTTTGCGTAGCTCGCAAGGCTTTCTTTACTTCTTCCGGCGTTACTTATGGGATGTCAAATTCCTCTAGACTATTCCCTATTTCATTATCTTCGTGGGTGACACTGGTACTGCATAAATCTCTATAGAACTCCTCAACCACTTGAACTATCTTATCCATATTAGTAATGATATTGCCGGCTTTGTCTCTTAACGCATACATCTGATTCTTGCCTATTCCTAGTTTCTTCTTCACTGCTTTTAGGCTTCTTCCGTTCCTGAGAGCATGCTCAATTGTATCCATATTATACTTCTTTATGTCAGCAGTCTTACGCTTTTGATTAACTTAGAAAATTCTGCCAGTTCTATTCTAGCTGTAGGGTTAGAGGCTTTCACACATTGGCGTTTCTTGATCAGATCTTTCGTCTCCTGCGATAGCTTACTGGCGTCCTGTCTAATGGAGTTACGACCGACTTCTATTACACACTCCTTAATGATGCCCATAAGATTGTCGTTCATTGCTTCAACACTAAGGTCCTCTTCCTAAGTTAAAGCTGAATACCTGTTCTGTAGCTTGATCCGGAATTCCTCAATTTTCCCTCTTACCGCTAATTCATTGATCGCCTTCTTATGTACCAGTTTCCTCCGTTCCCTACTCAGGTCTAGGCTAATTCGAGATCTTACCATCCTATGGTCACTGCAGCGCACCTTGCCGCAAGTCCACATCTTGTATGATGCCAGGGTTAGCGCAGAGTATGAAGTCTATATCATTTCTAGTCTCGCCATTCGGGCTCCTCCAGATCCACTTTCGGTTATCCCACTTGCGGAACAAGGTATTCGTCATCCGCAAATTATTCAGTTCTGCAAACTCTACTAATAACCCTCCTCTGCTATTCCTAGAACCTATGCCATATTCCCCCACTGACTTGTCTCCAGCCTGCTTCTTGCCTAACCTGGCATTGAAGTCGCCCATCAGTATAGTGTATTTTGTTCTGACTTTACCCATCGCCCATTCCACGTCTTCATAGAAGCTTTCGACTTCCTGGTCACCATGACTGGATGTAGGCGCGTAGACCAATACGACCTTCAATTTGTACCTCTTATTAAGTTTCACAACAAGATCTGCCACCCTCTCGTTAATGCTATAGAATTCCTTTATGTTACCAGCTATATCCTTATTAATCAGGAATACGACTCCTAGTTCTCGTCTCTCCGCTAAGCCCCGGTAGCACAGGACTGGCCCGCTTTTTAGCACTGTATATGCTTCATTTGTCCTCCTAACCTCACTGAGCCCTATTATATCCCATTTAATGCCCGCTAGTTCATCCAATAGCACTGCTAGACTCGCCTCACCAGATAATGTTCTAGCGTTAAACGTTGCCAGGTTCAGATTCCAATGGCAGCCTGTCCGGATCCAGAGATTCTTAGCACCCTCTGCTGCGTCACAGGTCTGACCGCCGCCGTGGTCAGTTGCTTCGCAGCTGCTGGGGACTGAGGGCCGAGGTTTGATTGTTGTATTCGTGTAGGAGGTTGTGGCTAAGCGCTGCACCAGGGTTACCAATCCTGCTCTGGTGAGAGAGTGCGTTACTGGTTCTGGTCACCGGGATCAGGCCGCACTCCAGGCCTGTTTATGCAATTTTATCAATACGCGGATTTTTTTTTAATCCGGTGGAAAATTGCATGACACCGAGATTCGAACCACGGTCCTCTTGCACACGAGGTCCGTGCGTGTGTGGAGGCTATGTGGCCTAACGTCTTTGAGGGGGTAAATGAAATGCTATGCGCAGGGCCACTCCAAATTTTTTTTTCTTTTTTTGTCCGTTGAAAAAAAAGAAAAATTGAAAAAATTTCTTTGGAAGGAAATTTTGTTGAATTAAAAGGGTTTCAGAGAGAGAGAGAGAGAGAGAGAGAAAGAGTTCCACACCAACGGCCTGCATTGTGGCAGCTGACTGTAAATTCGCTACACACAAGGTTGAATTGAATTGAATTCCGGGGTTTTACGTGCCAAAACCACGAATTGATTAGGGGCCTGTCGTAGTGGAGGATTCCGAATTAATTTTTACCACTAGGGGATATCTAACGTGCCTCCAAATTCACAGAACGCGGCTGTTTTTGCCTTTCGCCCCGATCTAAATGCGGCCGCCACGGCCGGGATCTGGCCCCGCGACCTTGTGCTTAGCAGCGCAGCACTATAGCCGCTAAGCCAACGCGACGGTTTATACGCAAGGTTACGAGACAGTTCTTTCCAGGAGGATGAAGAGTAGAAGTGATTGAAGATGGTCGAACAATGACCAGCATCAGCCTGGATACAACCTTTCGACAGGGGGATTGTCTTGGTCGGGGCTCTGAAGACAAGATAAGCTTTGACAAAGCGCTTATCCTTTATATGACGATAGAAAATTTCATTCAGTATCAACCTGTTGGGGTCTCTTTCAAACCCCCTTGCTAGGAGTCGGCCAGTATCTCTTGGGACCTGACCGCTGCCTGAGCTTGAGTGACGATCGCTCGTTGAGCTTCTAGGTCTGAGCTGCGGATCAGAGCCTCCAAAATGTCTGTTGTGTGTGTGCCGTCTGATATTTATGGGCACGTCCATAGCATATGGACCGTGCTTGCCAGGTTTTCACAATGTTTGCATTTAGCTTCAAATTGGCCTGGGTAGAGTTTACTAAGTAGTAGCAGATTTGGGTAGGTTCCAACCTGTAATTTGCGCCTGATCGAGTCTTGGTTTTTGGTGAGTTTGCAATCCGCATCTGGGTATCCCTTCCTAATTAATCTATAGTATTGTGTGACTTCTCGGTAGGTGATCGTCCTATCCTTTCCTGATTATATGTGTTCTGTGGAAGGGGGGTTTGAGCCCACCCGGAAAGTAAGTCCTCGGGTGAGCTCGTTTGATCCTTCATTACCCCTGAGATCCTGGTGTGCCGGCGTCCAGATAAGTAATACTTGATGCTCCATTGGGTTGTTTGTGAGGATTATGACTGCCTCAGTTGAGGTACGGCCTCTGTTAAAATTTTTTTATGGTGCTTTTGGAGTCGCAGATCATTACTTTGGTATTTTTGGAAATATCTATCCAGCGCTATCGCTACTTCTTCCGCCGTTGTGACCGACCTATTCCTGACCGTGCAGCATGCGCGTCTGGTCACGTTCTCGTCGGATGCGCCCGCAATCTTGTGTCTCCTGCGATGATATTCCGCAGTGTCAGTGTAGAATATATCGGACCATTCTCCGTATTTCCTCTGTAGTGCTTCAGCCGTGGCCTGTCTGCTTTCCTCATGAAGCGCTGGGTTCATGTTCTTGGGAAGGGGGATGGAGGCAGTCGGAAATTGTTTCTGATATTTCTATCCTCTTGCGGGTCGGCTGTGTCTTCACAGTTGATCCCAAGTTTGTTCAGGATATGTCTGCCCTTCTTGATTGAAAGTAAGTCTTTAGTGTTGCGGCATGCTGGCCACCTCGATCAACTCCTCTATGGTGTTGGAGCCGCCTAGTTTCGTGAGCTTGTTCGTTGGTGCACATATTGGAAGTCCTAGGGCTGTTTTGGCTCTTTTTCTAACGAGCACGTATAGCTACTCTTTTTTTGTCCTTGGTCAGCTTTAAATATGGTAGTCTATACGTGGTTCTGCTGATCACGAACACTTGCGCAAGCCTGTGGAGTAGGCTTCTTTCATCTCCGAGTTCTTGTTTGCAATTCTGCGAATAATTCTATATTTCTGCAATGAGTGTATGTTGTGCACGGCAGTCTAGTCGAGTTATCGTCTCGTTATTTCTGCCGCTGGCTTGAAGCCATAGGCCCAGTATGCGGATGGTGTACACTCTGCGGATTTCCTCTCCGCCTGCACTAATTCGGATAGCCGACTTCCGGTCTTCCATCCGTGACCCTGGCGTGTGGAGGCCGAAGAGTTCAGAATTTTCCGCCGAACATCTCAGGTCCTTGTCCGACAGATAGCCTTCAATGTCGTTCACTGCCTTTTGTAGGGCTTCCTCTATTTGGCCGTCGTTGCCTGTGGCTATCCAGGTGGTCACGTCGTCCGCATATATGCTGTGAGTTATGTTTTCTATTTTCTCGAGGCGTTCAGGGAGTCCTATCATGGCGATGTTCAAGAGAATGGGTGATAGGACTGACCCTTGTGGGGTTCCTTTGTTTCCAAAGCTGAAGCCGTCGAGTGAGTTTTGCCCAATTGTGATATTTGCTTTCCTGTCCAGGAGAAAGTTCTTGATGTAGTTGTACATCTTCTCCCCCATGTTAAGGTTTTGGAGGTTGTTTAAGATATAGCAGAGTGTTTGACGTTGTCGAAGGCCTTCGCAACGACAAGTCCAGCGATCACTCTGGTATCCTTTGTCTTGTTTTCCAAAATTTCGTGTTTAAGTTGGAGCATAATGTCGCATGTTGACAAGTGTGGACGGAAGCCTATCATGGTGTTTGGATAGAGCTCGTGATCGTCCATGTATTTGTTCAGTCTTATTTGAACGACATGTTCCTTGAGCTTTCCTAGGCATGATGTGAGAGAGATAGGCCTCAGGTTTTCGAGGTTTAATTTATTACCCGTTTTTGGGATAAGGGTGATCTTAGCAAGCTTCCATTCTTCGGGAACAGAGACTGTGTCCCACCATTTCTGCATATACGTTGCGAGATTCATTACCGACCTATCACTTAGGTTTCTGAGCATGTTATTGTTCACTCTGTCTGGTCCAGCTGCCGAGCCTGTTTTGAGTCGATTGATTCCAGCCCTGATCTCGACTAGCGTAATTGAGGTGTCCAGGGCTGAGTTTCTAAGGCCCTAGCTGATAGTGCGCGAGAGGCTCCGTTTTCGTTTCTCCAATGTAGTGTTCTTTGAGGTTCTCAAGGAGTTCTTCCGTACCTTCGCATTGGTTCACGAGTCGTTCCAATTGCTGGCTGTCAGCTGCTTCACTACCTTCCGGGTTTATCAGGTGTCGCAGTAGCAGCCAGGTTTTAGCTACCCTAATCTTCCCATCCATCTGGTTGCCAATGGTCTCCCAGTTATACTTCGTGATATTAAGCGCATGTTCCTTTATGTCTCTGTTGAGTAGGGCGAGCTTTTTCCGTAGCGATCTGTCCAATTTGAAACGTTTGATTGCGTCTTCCAATTGTTTCTTTTTCGCTTCCAGAGATTCAGTAGGCGCCTATCGACAACCTCTATCTACTCTTTGTTTGGAATCTCTTCGGTTGCATCTTCTGCGTCTTGTAGGAGATCCTTGGCCCAGGACCTTATATCTGAAATCCCATTCGGCTCACTTCTGTTTTGTCGGAAAGCGTCCCAGTTCGTGATTCTGTGTTTTCGCTTCCTATGTCTAGAGAGTAGGGGAGCTATGCTGGCTCCAACGACACTCCTGGTTCGACCACTGTTGCTCTATGCAAGCCGCGCATCTTCCTGGGAACTTCTACCTTGCTTTGATGCACATTTTAAGGACCATGTGCACGTCATATGCATTAGACAATTTAATTCGTTTTAATTATATATCCGCATCTTTCTGTAAAATTTAGGTTTGCTTCTTTGCTGCGTATGAATATGCACTTGGAGCAGAACTCTAGATTTTTTTTTGTTGGTCACTTTATACACCAATCAATGATTTATTTTAATGCCCGTTAGCGTCAGCCATCACACCAGGGTGCTATACTAGAGTTGTATGCACCGTCTGCTTGCGCAGTATTTTTGTCCCATGAAGCTCAAGAGCAGCCCTCCCCGAATAAGAACGGAGGGCCAACGCACCCCGCTATTCTTAAACATTGGCTTGACGGTTTCGAGCCCATAATGAAAACCTTCTACAGTTAACAAAAAGGTCTGCGTGCAAACGAAATTTCCAAATTAAGGTTTATGAAAGCTAGTGCGCTGGCTGTACCTACCTCAGGATTCACGTTCTGCTGTAGGCACTCGAGCGCCGGGATCACCTTATCCTCCGGCAGTCCTGCGAGCGAGTGTTCAAGCTGGTGCTCAACGAGGCAATGAACACTTACAGTACGAGGTGCACTCAAGTTCCAAGATCTCCTACTTGTTCTCCTGGGAATATATATAGATAACTTCTATAGCCTGCCTTAAAATACGAGGTTCCCTAGTTCAGCTTCGGTTAGCCAAATATAATGCCGTATGATGACGTATAGAAATACCGTCCTGTGTCTCGCGGCAGTAGTGTTCAAAACAGAGGCAGCACCTCCACTACAGTGTTCCAAGAGCATGTAGTGTGTCAGGCACTGTTGACACGCGGTGATTTAATCAGTAGACTCATCACATTGCATAAGGCATCAATTCCGTTTTTCAGATTCCGAAACAAGGGTCTGTCATCTGAGTTGAATGCGGTGCTGCGAGAATGAAAGTTCTAGTTTAATATAAATAACTAATAATGAATAATTAGGAGACAACGAAGACGTTATACTTATGCGCTGCGTTCCTAAAGGACAAAGGAGGGACGGCTAAAGACAATGATGATGTTCTATGAACGAAGTTCCTTACAACATTTAGAGAAAGAAAGTCACAGTTTTGTCCGAAAGGCGATGCATTGATAGCGGTAGCTAACAACTACATGAAGTAAGGTTTGTTTTTATACCGACCGTATAAATGGCAGTAAACAATGACTTACTGATTAAATTGACAAGCACGATGTCACGCGCCGCACAGACAATCATGAACAAATCTCACTTGATGACCGCGAACACTCACTGTCACGGTGCTGGCGTGATGAAGAGTGCCGGCATCAGCAAGCGAACGCTTCGGCCTGCCTTTCGCTTCAACGCGTGTTCGGCACTTGAGATTACGCGACCTCAAACAGTGGGCACGCGGGAAGACAGCGCACGTGAAGCAACCAGCCATCTCGGCTCTTCAAACATTTGCACCCGCATTACATTACTTCCAAGATGGGGCGCATGGTTCGCGCACGCGTTCATCAGCCGCGCGGACAGCCATGCGCAGCCACCGCCGGGGCAGAGGAGGAGACTCACTACCTGCCCCCCACTCTAGCACGCGTTCCAACGCGTGACCTCGAACATTTGCCACGCGAGATGAACCAGTCACCATCCTTCTAGGCGCACCCTCGCACCCGCCGTGGTTGCTCAGCGGCTATGGTGTTGGGCTGCTGAGCACGAGGTCGCGGGATCGAATCCCGGCCACGGCGGCCGCATTTCGATGGGGGCGAAATGCGAAAACACCCGTGCACTTAGATTTAGGTGCACGTTAAAGAACCCCAGCCGTGCCTCATAATCAGAAAGCGGTTTTGGCACGTAAAAAACTCATAATTAATTAGGCGCACCCTCGCACACTTTCCCTCGCACTCACACTAAGCAGCGAAAAGGCGCGATCTTATCGCACTTCAACTTTGTACGGAACGTCACTGCGACACCGATGGTGAAAAATGGCCTGGTGTATCCATAGAATTGCTATCGCAAGAAAATGGCCAGAAAATTCCGTCTCGTACATACGTTTCCACCAAGGCAACGCTCCTCTTCAAGCGTTAGCTTACCAACGCTCCATGACAAGCGCTAACCTGCAACTGTGTGCGCTTGTTAAAACATCAAGAAGCAACTAGTCCAGCGAAACGTTCTGTTAACCTGTTTTCTCTCTTTCCTTTGTCAGGTAACCAGGACTCATGCGTTGGTTGTAGATACTGCAACTCGCGGAGCCCTTCTTTGACACTTTGCCTTTCCGATCTCCCGTATTAGACCAAAGAGCCATTCCCTGCCTAATAAATAAATAAATGACAGCGTGTAAGTCGTGAGTAATGTGAAAGAGAACACGGATTTCGTTTTTTTGACCGTTAACTCGCGATGCGCGGATGCGAACCTGACATGTGAGTATGGAGCAAATAGCTTTCTCACTGAACACGTCGTCGCGTGTAACATCGACCGCTTGAATAGAAATGCGCGTATCTCCTTTCGCATTGTCCACGGATGGCAGGCTGCCTTATATTCGTAGCTGACCATCATAGCTGTGAACAATGGGCGTAAACAAGTCTGATTAGCACACATCGGCTCGTATTTTTTGGCTCGCCACACAGCACGCACCAACATATTGTACAAGGTGTCCCATGATTTAGCCAGAGTTTTAAAATATGCAAATGCCACGTAGCGGGACAGAACAAATGTAATGTTGTTTTCTGTCGCTTGCAGATACTCAAACTATCTTTTTCATTCCGCCTAACTAGATAATTAGTCTTATTTAATTAATGAACTCAAATATTATAATTAGATGAAAAGTGTCATGAGAAAGTTGTAGAGCGACATGAAAAACGCCCGATACAGCTTTCTGTTGCTCAATACGTGCTACATAAAAGTGTTTTTCCGAGCGTGAAAGAAGCCCGCAAATGCACGCAAAATTTCCGTGCGAGTGGCCGCTCGAGGCACTTTGCGTGTATTCGCGGGCTTGTTTATGTATGTTTACTTTTGTGTAGCGTATCGAGCAACAGAAAGCTGTATGGGGAGTTTTTCATGTTGCCCTACAATTTTGTCATCGACACTTTTCGTCTAATTATAATATTTGAGAAGATTATTAATTAATTAAGACTATAATTAT
Organism: Dermacentor andersoni; assembly: GCF_023375885.2. Classification (NCBI taxonomy): domain Eukaryota; kingdom Metazoa; phylum Arthropoda; class Arachnida; order Ixodida; family Ixodidae; genus Dermacentor; species Dermacentor andersoni. Next base: position 199,543,365 of record NC_092814.1, read on the forward strand.
TTATTTAAGCGGAATGCCAAAAATACTCTGAGCATCTCCAAGCGACGCAAACATTACCTTTCTTCTGTCCAGCTGCGTGGCATTTGCATATATTTAAACTCCGGCTAACGTTAGCTGGGACACCCCAGAGCGAAAAAAAAAAAAAAAGTGGCCGAGGAATGCGATACTCACTAATGCGAAATTTGAGCGCAGCTGTATACGTGTTCTTATTTCGCGATATATTTGCTGGCGCGGACAACCTGTCTCGTGCAGCACCTTGCAAACGGAGCGAAGTGTGGCGCGACTGCTTCGATAATTGGGAGATCGCAAGAGGCGGCACGTCACTGTCGCGTGGGCGCGATTCAAAGCAGCCGCCGCAAACAGACCTCAGCTAAAGCAGCGCTTTGTTTTCATATATGGTATCGGTGGCGTTATCGGTGAACACACGAAGCGCGCTACTCTGGCGCCATCTCGTATCCACGTCGCCGCAAAGCCCGCCTGGCGCGACACTACGCTTTTCTTCTCACGCTTTCGCCATACCCTCCTCCTCCGCTTTCCTCCTCGCGCTCTCTTCGCTATCGCCATCTTTCATCCGCGCTCTGCATTCGCTCTTTCATCCTTCGCTGTGCTTGTTCGGTCGGTTACAAGGACGCCGAGGGACGGCGCTGACGCCGGCGCTCGCCGCCGGAAGGGATGCCTAGGAGTGGCGCTGTAATAGTTGTTTGTTTCTTCCATTAAATTCATTCGTCTGGCTCTCCCATTTGCTTTTTCTTTATCGAAAAAGAAAAGAAAAGTCAGACAAATAGCCAACAACAGAAGGCAGCCACAAGCACTGCGGGGGAGGTCTTGCGCAGGCACCGTCACATCTGCTTAGGCGCATGGACCCAGATATCGGGAAGGGTTAGCTTCGGCGGGCACAGTTAGACACGTGAGCCTTTAGGTTAGGCGTCGGGGGCGACTTCTCCAGCGAAGAGCTAGGTGGCCTTTTTCTTTGCATGGATATGCAGCCTCTGCGCATGCGTTTTGAGCACACAAGCGCGGAGTGCTGGATGTGGCGAGGAGATGTTAAAACAAAGGGGAAAAAAAAGGTAAGTGCTGCAAATACTGAAGGCAAGTGACGTCTTCGACCTCGGATGCACATCTGGGGGACGTCTCTCCATCAGATAGGAGGCCTGCCCTTAGAGCGCAACCGAGACCCGCATCGTAAGAATCACAGCGCGTTCGATCGTAAACTTTAAAAAATGGGAGCATCGATCGTGCGGGCCAGTGAAAAAGAGGATAGGGCCTGTCTTCTCATTGGATGCACAACGTTCCACTTACGGCACAAGAACTGTCCAGCGTTGGCCATGGTCGCCATCAGTAGCGCCGAAGCGATGAACAGTGCTGCCTTCATGATGTTCTTGCGTTGTACGAGAGCACAAAATAAACGTAAAGCGTGCTTTGGTCGACGGCGGACTCTGCTGTGGGCATCGCTAGTGCACCGGTCCTTTCTTTATATATATGCTGCTCCAAGAAAGAAGACGCGACGGAGGAAGGTCGCCGCTGCTTTCTCTTCCAGTTCGCAGCTTTGTTATTTTTTCCCCTTTCCTTCCAAGTCTTTTTTTGTCTCCGCTACTGCCTGGCGAGTGAGACATTGGAGGTGGAAGAGTGTCAAGCTCTCCTGGTCAAAAAGAGCGCAGCCGCTGAGGAGGCGTGTGGCGAGGGGGCGACGAAGTCTGATTATTGTGCAGGGGCAAACTGGCCGCGAACGCGCGCATGTACACACTTTATTAAGCAGGCGAGGAGAGCTGAAACAGGCCCATAAAAGCGTGGGTAGAACAACACACATGCGAGATCTTAGGAAGATGCCAGTGCGCTGCTGTTGCTGTACACGCTTGACCGCTTCCAATAAACTGCTAGAGGAAACTCTCTCACCAGTGGGCTTATGCGCGCGCACATACACACACATGCGCGCGTTCGTGCGCTTACGCGGCGCGACCATCGTTCTGATTTATTTGCGTAACTGTCGCTTACCTAATACCTCGCTCACGAATGTGACGTCCGCTTATGTACGCAAGGCCGCATTAAATTCTCTATCACTCGTCCTTTCTTTCTTTCCCTTCTTTTTCTGCGCGACCAACCGGTGCCAGCGGAGTGTGAGCGGAGCGAAGGGGAAACACTGAAGGGGTTGACATTACGAACCCATTGTATCGTTTCCTTCTCTATCACCGCTACGCCTATTTTTGATTCCCGCCGGTCGAGCTGCCTGTTACGAACGCATCGCTCCCGCACAGCGGTTTCGTATTTTCGCGCATGAAGAAATCGCGGCTAGTGGCGAACGTCACGCAGTCATGTGTAATGGGGGCGTGTTTCTCGTGAGCTACAATTTATTTCTTTTTTCTTTTCATTCGTTTGTTTTACCGGGCCTATATAATTGTTCCAAACTGAGTAAAGACTTGCCTGCTTGGATCACGTCGTGGCGAATCCCAGCGTATTATACACGGCGTTCTCAGAACACGAACGCGCTTCTGAAGGAAGCCGCAGCACGAAGAGCTAGGCGGGAAATCCGCATGTGCTCGTGCACGCCATGCTTAGGTGGCGTGTCGCATTCCTTTCAAGGGCCACGTGACGGAAACGAACGTATACAAAGACGCCTTCATTTCGCGTTCTTGGGCGATCGCGATGGTGCTCCGTCGGATTCGCTCTGATAGAGCAAACTCTGCTAAGATGTAGAAACGATTCGCTGGCGTACACCCAGCTGCGCATGTTTACGGAACGCGTGATCCACCGTGAGAGAAATGCAGGAAAGGAGGGAATGATAAACCCTCCTCAATCTAAGCGCATCATCTAAGCAGACAGCCGTGCTTCTCATGGCGTTCCTGGCCGGAGGTACAGAGCGCGCAGAGAAGGAAATGCGCGCGCAGGATTGTCGTCCGTCGAAAGTATACGGCTTAGAAGGCGGTATTTTAACGGTGCATAAATAAGGGATCCAGAGCCGTGGTTGCGTAGACAGAGGCGGGCTGCTCCGTCATGGCAAGCCCAAGCCCATTCCGCACTGTAAAATAACATACACCCTTTTTACTTCAGAGGGTGTCGCTTATTTTACAGTGTGAGTCCAAGCACTTTGCTCCGCAAAATTTAGCTCACGGGCATGACTGCGAACTGCGCGCCTTGGTTGCGTATCCAATTAAGGAACAGACAACGAGGACGAACAATAGAAAATGTAGCAATACAAGCGCCGGTAGTCTAGCAACTGTGGGTTTGCAACAGTACTTTCGGCGAAAACGAGAAAGAGAGGGAGAACAAATATGCGAAAACGGGCATTTCGTCGAACGCTTTGTTTGTTTTTCATTACCTTCTCATTTCTCTCTTTCCCACCTTCTCTTTCATTACCGTTCTTGAAATAAAACCTTCGTGGCAAGTCTCCGCTTGCGTCATTCGCTTCTCTTCGTCCTCGTGTTTTCGCGCTGGTTATTAATATTACTTTTTTTTTCGTTCATTCATTCTCTTTTTAGAAACGTACGCTTTGAACTGTAGTTTCCTTTTTCCATGCCGGAAACCCCGCAGGCACGCAAACAACTAATTCGCTTGCACAAGCTCGTCCAATTTGGATGGCCGTGAAACGCGAAGCGCGTTTGCATACGTAAACGCGAGGCGCTGTACTTCAAGAACGGGTTTTCGCGTTCAAGCTATCAACAGCTGCCGGTTCTGGGCGTTTATCCAAGGTAGAACGTCGCACTTTTTTGCGTTCGCAATCGGCCATATATGGAAGTGCCAGCCATGCTTAAAACAGCGGCGGGCAGCCATCGCTGTATAAGGTCGACTTGCTGCGCCGGCGAGAAGTGACAGTGCCGAGCCGCGAGGGATGTCAGCCGCTATTGAGCCATCCTCGCAGCGTGTACGCGTGTACTTTATCTTTTTGTTCTCAGTAATTTCCCCCTGCTCTAAAGCTATGAGTCATGCAAATTGGCAACGCGATCAGCTTCCTCGTCGTTGATGTCGCTTATCTCCTATGCGTGATCGAAGTGGAGAAGGCAATGGCTTGGCGCCATGTTTATTCATCACTAATGGGAATCAATTCATTCCGCGCGGGTAATTGGGCCGTCTACTTATTTGCTAAGGGGTGGGGGGGGACACTCACAAAAAAAGTGATGCAACTAACAGGCTCGCTAGCACATCATATATATATATATATATATAACCGAACGCATACTATTCAGAAGGACTGAAATACGAGCCAGTTGGTACATAGTTGAAGGAAAAAACCAGTCACAATACACACAGGACAAGAGGAGAGGTTCACACCACAACGACTGGTGGAGTGGTGTGAACCTCTCCTCTTGTCCTTTGTGTTTTGTGACTGTTTTTTTTTTTTCCTTCAACGCATACTATTCGCAATAGCCTATAGTAACTCAGACAATTTTTTGTTTTCCCCGTAACTCACTAATTGATTAAGTTTATTACCCAAATTTTTAATTATTGGCTGAGGACCCCAAGTATGATACGCAGATTTCTAGAGCCACCTTCAGAAACCACCGATCGAGTTGTTTCCTTTACGATACGTCTCACGTAGTCCTTTTTTCCGGTTTGCAAAGAAAGCCCGCGAAATATGAAAAAAAAAAGCCACGTGACGGAGCGCTTGCGCAGTGGTATCGTGCTGCTCTCAAGCTTGCGTTCAGTGAACAAGGTCGGCTCCCGTCGGATGACGGCGAAAATGCATGCTGCTGGCCGAGCGCTGCCGATGAGATAAATAACGCCCTGCCGCTTCCTCGTCGCCAGTCACCATGCCAGTCACGATGCAGCCGGCATCGTGACTGGCATGGTGACTGTATCGCCACGTATCTCGAAGCCCCGTGGTGATAGTAAACTTTGTTCGATTAACATATATTGTTCTTACTGTTTCTATAGATTTAGTAACATGTTCTTAAACGTTTGCGGTATCTTGTGTTTAGTTGATCACGTGTGACCATATCGGTGCTAACTGCGGTGCTACATGGCAAGCCTTTTGCGCATACATAGGCCGGTTTCGGGGCAAATAAAACCAGTTGTTAGTCAGCGCTTGTGTTGTGGTTTGTGTTTCTTTGTCTCTGTCCCAGTCGTGCTGCAGCTTTTGAATAGCCATGAACCAACTCGCCCAAATCAAAGTTTTAGTGCAATTATTGCACGAAAGGAAACCGAGGAGAGTTCTTTTTTTTTTCCTTTTGGTTAACATTCTTGATGAAAGTTAGCCTGTTTGTCTTCGCGAAACGAAGAGATATGAGAATGAAAGGCAGGGTGGTTAGCCAGAGTGAGTTGCGGCTTGTTAAGGCCTAGTAGAGGAAGGGTTAAATGGATTGGAAGAAATGAAGAGACGAGACAAATAAAAACAGAAAGGAAAAGAAAATGTGCGCGCATATGCGAGGAAGTGCGCAACAACTCTTACGACCTGCCACGCAGTTTTCAAATTCTCAAAGAGCGCAACAACGCAATGAAGTTGCAGCGTTCCGGAATCCCTTCCCCCCCGTCAAGGGGCGATTGTCCACTCGGTCTAGCGCGGCCAGGTAGAGCTTTGTTTTTGTTTTTTGCATGCTGTCACGAGGACAGTCATCAAGACGATGCCCGATTGTCCCCTCACTGCCGCAGACGTCACAAGTCGGGCTGTCGACCATTTCAAAGCGGAACGAATGAGCATTAGTTGAATGCCATGCCGAGTCACAGGCGGCACAAAAGTATTCCTTTAGCTACAGGTATCCAAGGCGGAAAAAGAAATACCCTATAGATTATACAGATTACACTGGCAACTTCAACGCACAGACTTTCGGCTGTGGCTGCGGGCTCAGCGCATATAACCTGTGTGTGTTGCTTTGTTCGCAGGAAAGTGCCTTTTTTTTTACCTCCTAAGGGTGCTGCTTGCACACGGGCAAAATTGTCTTTTAAGTTGTTGTTTTTTTCTTTCGCATTAGCGGATGTACCTTATGCACTATCCTCTATAGAATATTATTTTCGTACGCAAATTAACAGGATCTTTCGCAGCTGACAGACGGGAAGAGCTTGATGATCACCGTAATCAGTATAGTGGCATGGTTGCGATGCTATACGGGTAGGGAACGCCACAGTCTTTTGCGGGCGGTTTTTCTCGGCTCTCTACGCTACCTTCTCAAACTTATCGCCTTGTTACTCCGGAACACGTTTTCTCCATGTGATCACTTGCTTCCTGAGAACAAAAACATGCCGGAGCAAATATTCGCAACAGGATCAGGCATGTGCCTGCTGCTGCAAAAATCTGGAGACGACTCAACATATCGTAAGGGAATGCCAAGATATTCACACAGCAAGAACCGTAGGGAACATATTCACCCTTAAGGAGCGCTGGGATTCGAAGCGGATGGAAGCATTAACGGGTCAGCAGTCGAGATAAAGAGACGTTCTAGTATTGGTGAAAAAAAAGCAGAGAAGAGATTGATAGAACTGGAGTCGTTGCAGACATAGATAACTGTAAAATATGCAGATATATAGAGGTTTAAACGAAGAAACGAAGATAATAACAAGGAGGAGATGGGCAATATGCTAGACTACAATACATTAAATGAGATCTGATTAGCTGGAGCAGGCTAGGTGACTATTCGTCGCCGCCCGCTTTGAAGGCGATGCCAATAGAAACCGTCATGATTACCATCGTTATGGAAGTGGGGCGCTTCGAGAGAACGGCAACTGTTTCACACGCATACATAAATATAAAACAAACAAAAAATTGCTCACTATTTGTTTCTATACAATGCTGCCGTACGCCAGGAAGCGCTTTTAAACTTTTATTTACTGGTTATAAGTTATCGAAGCGATTCATATCACAATGTTTGTTAGACACCCCTAATGTTGACGAAGTGTACCGTGAGTTAAAAGCAGAATTTTTTTCGGAGCGAAATTTATGTTCGGAAGTGCGTAGAGAGCCAGTCTGGAAAAGGACAGTATATGGGTTGTGGGGAAATCACCTTAAGGTCAAACTGGGGGCCACGTGACACTGGAACGTTCTCCACCGCATCCGCCCCGCGAGCAACTGGTTGCCAGATACTGATTTGAACCAACTAAAGGGTATTGTTGTTCACTCTCGGGTGGTTATATACTTTTCATTTGTGTTTGTCGACGCGATTTGCTTGAGGCATCGCCGCTATTGACGTACGCGTAGAACTATGCATGCCGCAGAGATTGATGCATGCCCTATCCACATCGTCGCTGTGGAGGTGCGGTCATCGATAGTGGACAACTATAGCTGCCCATGTATGCGATGCATGCAGTATTCCATGTGTTAGCTTACGGCCAGCGCAGATTCTGCCGTTGGGATATATAGTGCCGCAGCTCTTTCGCAGGTGGGCTGCCTCTTGTAACCGATTCGGTGAATTGTCCTGTGGCGTTGTTGCAAATGACGCGGACAGCTGCCGCGCTTGCCCGAATATTAGGGCGAACTAGCGAAATGAGAACTCGATGAAGGAAGCGCTATTTTACTGACTGATGAAGAGGAGGCTTTCCTCACTTCCTATTTAGTAAAGCCATCACTTTACCGGCGTAGCCTTGAGACGCAACAATACGATCAATGATGCGCATCGGAGTTGCGGGGATCGAGCTTCAGCATTAAAAAAAGAAAAAAGAAAGAAAAAGCGCTGATTGTAGCACTGATTGTCTCTGCGGATCTCTCACTTATGGAAAACTTCCTGGAAGCCCACTTCTCCAGGCATGTCGAAAAATTCTTGCTGTTTTTGCTGAACCTTTTCGATAGCCTGAATCTTGTCGATGGTTGTCGAAACCCTTGAACTTGCTCTACAGCTTTGTGATCAGGAAAATTTCGCAGGAGGCAAATCCGGTCGGATAGGATGCATTGATTGATATATCAGTGACTCGGTCCCTGATCAAAAAAAGAAACTTACCATTCCCAAGTGTTTTATGAGGGAGTGTGCTATGGTTGAGCGCGCATCGCCGCTTCACCAAATTTTCTTTTTTCGCCTGTTCCCGCAGCCTGCGGGAACGGGCGATAGCGCTCGGCCTCTTGTTCACGCATGCTTTCCGGCACTGCTCGGTCGTATAGGCTTTCACGTCATCAAACCCGCAGTCCCTATGCGGTCCGTGCCGTCAGATGGGGACTGGGGTCGAGATTATGTACACTTGCTCTGAACTCGGTTGCGATAGTAAACAAAAGAAATCTGGTATACTGACAAGCTCAAAACTCAAACTAAGTGGCGTTTATCATCAGGAAGCACCACGCCTTAGTGCATGAGGGGCTCCGGAATAATTTGGACCACTTGGGATCCTTTAACGTGCACCTAAATCTAGGTTCCGTCCCCATCGACATGCGGCCGCCATGGCAAATATCGAATCCGCGACCCCGTGCTCAGAGGTAGAACGCCGTACTCACTGAGCCACCGTGGCGGGTGCTCTGGGGCTGTCCGCGCTCAGTACAAATTCGTTGATTAGCTGTGGATGACCGCAGCACGATGCGACTCAGCAGAATAAGTAACGAAGCTCACTTGTTATGCCAGCTCGGTGCTGAGACTCATGCTTCGTTTTGTCGCGGTGCTGGAGAACTAAACCCGGAAGTCTAGATCGTACAATGGTGGTATTATTTGATTTCCCGCCCAACAGTTTGCCGAAGCTGGTAAACGTGTATGTACACTACAACGTACACAAGTTCATGCTGCTAATAGCGTCTTCGTGCCTTCGAGAGAGACGGAGAGCGAGAGAGAGAAAGGCAAAGGAAAGACATGGATGTCAACAGAGATTAGCTCCGGTTGGCTACCTTGTACCGGGAGAGGGCAAAAGAGATGCGATAGGTGAGAGAGATAGAAAGGATTAAAAAAAAAGAACGCAAAAAAAAAAAACTTCACACTTCGCGTAAGCGGCTGTCCACGCCACTGCGGTGCCTGCAAACATTTCTGCTTCAACCTTCCGTTTTAGGCCCCGAGATCTAAGGGAACAGTCACTGCAAGAAAGAAAAAGAGTGACAGAAAAGAGGACACAGCCTGCTGACCACACCTTAACTGCCTAGGCTGACACCTGAACATCGGTCAGCATGTGTTGGGACGGAGGAGAAAGGACGGAAATATGACAGTGATATGAAGGAAAAGAGCGCTCGGAGCTGCTGCAGCTCTGCAGGCATAAACTGCTCTGCGAACGCTAAACACGATCAGTATACGAGCGTGTTCCTGTAGGAACGCAGAAAGCCACAAATACCGCTGCGCCTCTACCTCGCACATACCTTATGCACACCGTGAATACTTACCGATCAATGAAGTCAGCCAGACTCCAACGTGCCTGTTATCTCGTACGCGGGCGGATTCACCTGGCTAAAGTTCAACAACGTAGCTGTTTTGGCGTGTTGGTAAGACATAACAAAAACTTCGCGCTCAAGCGTTCGTGTGCCTCAGTCTTATTTCACCGTCCTCGTCTGGTTGTGCGCTTGAAGTTTTTGTCGCGGCTAGAGTGACAGAGGAGGCATTCAACGTTGTCGATGGAAATGCCAAGTGTGTGGTACGCATCAAATTGCGCTTGACGGACGGTCGCAAACAAAGTGCAGCGTAGCAACAAATGCAAGTGCCTTCGTTTGTGCGCACTGGCGGCACAAGTACGATATCGCGAGGCCATTGCAAGCCATTGCAAGCTCAGTGCGTGCACGATGAGCATGGCGGCCACCCGCGTGTCCACACAATGACACATGTACTTATGACAGCTTTGCGGACGCAGCAATCATTCCAGATAAATCTATCATGCATATTCCCTCGGCTACAGCTGTGGAACTTGTAGGTGGCCCATCGCACTTCTCTCGAATTTACGAACCAGCTACAGGTCCGGCATTACCAAACTTCTACGTATGTACGGAAATTTCCTGATTGGCTGGGGTTCTGGTCTCTGTCACTCAAAATAACCATCAACACTTAGTAAAGAGAACTTCTGTTGATGCGGGCCCAGAAAGTTGGCGGGATGTAACGTTCCGGATCAACACAGGGCTGAAAGATGCCGCCGTATAGTGGAGCGCTCCAAATTATTTTTTGACCATGCACCTGGGGTTCTTTAACGCGTAGCCAATCCTCGGTACATAAAAATTTTTGCATTTCGCCAACATCGGAATGCAGTCGCAGCGGCCGGTGACAGAACTGGTGACCTCGTGCTCGGTATCAGAACACTGAACGCCATAACCACAATTCCACCGCGGCGAATGAACCAGGAGGCTTCGCATGCATCGGACAACGTGTCCGAGTTGTGCCCCTCAACCTTTCCATTTGCTGCGAGTCGACCCATGAACAAATTATTTCTGAAATCAGACAAATCCATCAGCAGGCAGTCGAAAAATCTCACGATGTACTCTTCCAGTAACTGCTGAGTCATGGCGGCATTGTGTGAGAGAGAGAAATAAAAAACACTCTATTGAAATGAGGACGAATACGCGATTTCATCCGCGAGGCTTCACGTGCGGGAAGATGTAGATGGTTTGGAAAGATAGTTTGACGCACTGTCACGTTTTCAAATTCTTTTTTTCCTCGCACAGCTGCAGACTGGAACGGCCTTCCTAACGACGTTGCTGTCATTATGTGCCCATCCAAGTTCATCGAAAATGTAAAAACCTTCCTGTTATTGTGACTACGTATTTTTATTCTTGCCACCCCTTATGTAACGCTCCATTTATTGGAGCCTTTAAGGAAATAAAATGAAATGATGTAGTCGTAAATTCCATCATCACTGATGGAGGCTCGACCAACATTGCCTTTGTGTCTGCACGTGCATCCACCGCGAAGCGCTGAAACTTTGTCTCATTTCCTTCTGCTTGGTGCAGCTCAAATGAATCCCTTGGCAGAGTGTTGCATGCAGCCTCAATGCTGACAGGCAAGCAAGCAAGATGTGGTGATGGAGGCCGAGTCACGTACCGAATGTATGCTTTCAGTACTCTAGCATCAATGTATGCTTCGACAGAATGGCCACAGTCGCGAGTGAAGACACACTTCTTGGGAGGTCGGACACGTTCTGGTGTCTTGGGCTTGCACACTCTTAAACCTACCAATATTGGCTGTACAAGGGTGTGCCAGCTCGTTTAAGTTGTACCGCAGGATCTCAAAAATATCGCGTTGTATAGACCGTTTTTTCATGGGCGCCACCATGTATGGATGGATGGATGGAAGGTAGGAGCGTCCCCTTTGAAACGGGGTGATGGCAAGTTGCCACCATGCTCAGCTTCTTATTTTGCTTTTTATTTTTATTTACCTGTGCTGTGTGTAATTAAAATTCTCGATTTTCTTTAAGTACGTCTTCCGACCTTTTTAACCTTATGTCACCTCTCTGCTTTTGAGCCACCAATCCTCCAATCGCCTTTTGCTAATTTCCACCAGATATTTATTTACATGACTATTATTATCTCTGAGCCCTAGGGCCTTAGGAAGCGTGACTGTGGCCGCATCGACGTCGGGATTGATACCATCACATTTTAGTATGAGGTGTTCTATTGTTTCTACAGATTTACCGCACACACTACATGTGTCTTCTTCTTCGTTAAATTTCTTTTTATAGCTCCGCGTTCTAAGACATCCTGACCTAGCTTCAAAGAGAAGGGCACTGCCTCTTGAGTTATCATAAAACGCTTCCTTCCTGATCTGCTGTTTCCAGTCTCGATATAGTTCAACACTATGCTTCTTTTCCATTGAATTTATCCAATTTCTACCTTCCGCGTTTTTAACCTGTCGTTTAATGCTCTGTCTTTCTTCGTCCTCGTGTCTGGCATACTTACTGGTTAGCTTCCTAGTTCTTTTCCGCCATTGTGAGTCAACGTTTTTTCTGTATAGGTATTTAGATACCTTAGCTGCCCACCTGTTATCGTCCAATTTCCTCAGACGTTTTTCGTATAGGATTTTACTCTGAGCTTCCCGTGCTTCGAACGATGCCCAGCCCCTATCCCCCTGTACTGCTTCGTTTGTGGTTTTCCCGTGGGCACCTAGTGCTAATCTTCCCACAGCTCTCTGATTTACTTCTAGTCTCGACTGAACCTCTGCCCTTAAACACAGGACCGCATTACCGAAAGTAAGCCCCGGCACCATTACTCCCTTCCAAATACCTCTCTGTACCTCATACCTGTTGTACCCCCACAATGCCCTATGCTTCATTATCCCGGCATCTCTTCGCCCTTTTGCTATGAGAGACTGTTCGTGCTTTTCCGTGTACATCTGCCCTTTGTTTATCCATACCCCGATATATTTGTATTCGGCCACTCGGGGTATTTCATGGCCTTGTATTGTAAGCTCCTGATCAGTTGTCTCGTTGAAAAACATCCCACCGGACTTAGCTGCACTAAACACCATATTGCTACGCAGTGGCGCCATCTATTGGAAGTCGGCATGGCGTCCATCTTGCGTGGCAGGTATACGCTCAGCGATAGTTTCTGGTGCTTGTTTTCGTGCTCGTGCGGTCTATTTAGTATGACGTGGCATCTTCTACGGGGTAAACGGTTCTGTGAGGCGTACTGAAGTGGTTTATGTCGGCATGGCCGGACTTTCTGCTGGCATTGAGGCGGACGGAACACGCAGGGCGATGTGTGCGCGCATATATTTGAGCCTACAATCAGTCTTGGAGATCAATTGAGCACTTCTGAATGTTCCATTCACTAATGTGTCTTTATTGTAGTATTATCCCCTAGTTCTAATCTGCGGTTTAGGAGCGATGAAACATACGCGAAAATCGTAACAGCGTGGGTACCGTTCTGCTACGATAGGAGCTGTGCTGTTATACTTTGACAAGCATTCAACCTGCTAGCAGATTACATTGCGTGACTACTTGGTTCGGTGGATGACGTTTCCATCCATGAATAAAATAGTTTTGGTTAGGACTAACAGCATACCTTCCAGTGTGAACCATACTTGTCCAGCAAAGCGACCGTTTACGAACTGCGCGAGCGTGCTAAGCAGTGATAGGTGCTGAAATACAGATATCTTTGTTCTATCTAGCGCATGGACCAAGCGCATGGCATCAACGTTTATAGATCTATAAACGTTGTGCGGCGTGACTATGCGAGGTCGTATTCCGGCATTAGCCCGTTTTCTCTTTATTTTCGAGAAAGAACCAATTACTTTTTTCTGTTGTGTTCGTTCCATTCTCTACGACGCACTCACACGTATTACAGAAATTTTTTCCTCAAAAATAGCCATCGCATTCTTTTTATGCGATCCCTCTCATATATTATGGCTTCACAGGGCAAAAAGGCAATGGCGAAGCACATAGCTTATATATGTATCATGCTGGTTCACCAACCACAGTGATCGCTGTGTTGAGCAGCGCCATCAGCCTCATGCAGGAGGCTAGCGTAGACATATAGCAACTTCAAGACTACTAGACTTTAAATGCATGAGAACGATACCGGTGCATCACAAATATTTGATGGCGCCTGCCGCTTAGATGTTTCGTGATTGCCTTAGGTTGGCCGTGCACGAGCGTGCGCTCTTATGTTTTAGTCCCTACGCCAAGCGATCAGATAGTGAGCAGATTTACAATTTCATGCTGTTAATACAGAGACACCAGTTCTCTTCGTTGAATTAAAACCGGTACGCGCAAAATAGTTCACAACATATACACACACCGCGGCTGATAATGCGCGTCACATGTTTGCGCCCCCAAGAGATATCTCCGCGTACTGTAGTTACCGATGCACCGAAAGGCTTCCCCGATGACCTCATATGAACGGGCGCTGCGTAAATTTCGCAAAGTATGATCTAAAACATCTCAAAATCGCTCCGAAGCACGCGACAGCAATACTTTCAAGCAGCACAGCGCCGGATCGCCCAAGCCAGAGAGGAGGAAAGGCTTGCCGCGCGCCCTTTCCTCCTCGCCCGATGAAAAGATGCATAGCTGCAGTGATGACTGCACTAAAGCGCCCTAGGACTGCCCGTCGGGACACACGAGATGATCCGCACTAGTGATCTATCTATTTGTCAAGTAAATGTATGGAGGAGGGCCCTAAGACAAGTCTCGCTCGATGACGACGCCAAGAATTCGTCGCTTGGGTGCTGCTTGACCATTCATCTTTAAAGCGCAAGGTGTCATCGCTTTGCGAGCAAAAGCAACCATTCAACGCTTTTCGAGTGAAAGCCACTACTGACCTTGTCATCGTAAGTAATGGTGTGACGACGTACTTCCGTCACAAATTTCTGATGCCGTAGGTGAACTTGTAAGCGCGTCACGCATTAATACCATGTGCAAATATTGCCAGCATATATTCAACATGATTCATCATTATGTTTCAGCATTTATTCAGGCCATTTTAAGCGCCTTGAAAGCTGTCAGAATCGGCGATGACATGTGCACATTATCTTTATTTTGACTAAAGACGGGCCAACGACTTCTCGTTGGTTTTCCGTAAGGCGAAGTGCTCACCCCTAACACTCTTCAACCTTGCGTTTGCTGGTCTCATGAATTACACATTACGCATTAAATTATTACATTACTCATGAATTACACATTACATTACACGTTATTCCGGTTCATTAAATAATCGTATATGTCAGTAACAATGCGAACCGCGCCCTTGGCTAGATGCGCAGAAACTTCTTTCAGGCTCCATCTCATCTGAAGTTACTTTTGTATCAAACGCTAATACGGCCTAAGCTAGAACATGCATCATCCATTTGGGACCCTGTTCAGAATCGCTCAGCTCGCTTCATCCTTTCGAATTATTCTCGCACAGCCAGTGTTTCTTTAATGAAATCAAAACTTGGTATGACTAATCTTGCAGTTCTTAGAAAAATTGCACGCCTTAGTCTTTTCCACAGCATTTTCTTTCATAACCAGACACTAAAACAGTATTTTTTTTTCTTCTATCCCATCATATATATCATCATGTGTTGATCATCCGCATAAAGTTGCCATCCTTAGCAGGAAAACGAATGCGCTTTTTAATTATTTCTTACCTAAGACTAGTGCAGAGTGGAACCACTTTCCGCCTCTTATTGTCTGCATTGAAGACACGCCATCCTTCAAGACAACCATCACCAAGCATATCATTGAACAGGCATCTGCATTATGATTTTTGCTTTTTGCTTGTACTTTTTTTGTTTGTTTGTTGTGTTTTCCACCCACCCCCTCTGCAACGCCCCTGTTGGCGCTGAGAGTATTGTAATAAATAAATAAATAAATAAATAAATAAATAAATAAATAAATAAATAAATAAATAAATAGTTACGTGAATGTAACTGATAAGTTGGTTATTGCTGTTTCCAATAACATCCCGTTGGCGATAGGATGCACTACAGAGGCGTGCTGTCGAGAAAGTCTAATTGTCACAAGCTTGGCGGATGTGAAGGTGAAATAATACACAGCCGTTTTAGCCAAGATCTATCGTGCGGCCTTCATGAGAGCCGTTCAGTGCGATGACCACTGCCCAGTGATTCTTGCGGCAGGGCGAGCTGCGTACTAAGTCCCGATGCCCGTGTGTGGCGCGACATGGTAAAGGCACAACAAATCGGGGCCCAAGTGGTTCATGAAACCCGAACGGCAGCAATTAAGTGAAGGGAGCTTCCGAACGCAGCGCTTATCCTTCGAGCTCACGTTCTTTGAAATCAGTGGCGATGTTAAATAATTAAAAACTTCGCTACTCAGTGCGAAAACCGACTTGCGTTACGAAGCAGCAAGTATTTTGCCGTTGAACTTTGTAGGCGAAAAGTGTGAATAGGAAGTGAGAAAGATGGGACTACTAAACAAATAGAACATCCTTCACTATGGGTTCCGAGAAACAAACGCTACTCCGTCCCACTTCTAGAGTGGGAACGCTACACCAACGCATCGTGCAGCACGGTTCTGGAATTCAAGACAGGTTTTCATTTCGCCATTATACTCGCCTGCGGACCGATGGGGACGGGTTGCGCATCACTAGATTTCTTTTAATTCTGGTTACATTCATTTCCATTCAAGACGCAACACGAGCAGAGAACTTTTCCACCGCAACTTGCGCGGGTTTTCATTATTCGCGCTTGCGGCGAGCCTGTGGAGACCCAATTTTCCTTCCTCGCGTGCGCCCTACGCGGGTGCGCCGAGAGGAAGGAGAGGAGCGAGCGAGCCCGCCGCGATGCGTGCGAACGGATGCGAGCAGCGGAGGACAAAACAGAAGGCGCAGGCGATTAGCAAGCGCGTGCGTCTTCTGCCGTCCCTCCACGTAACACTGTGACGCATGCGTCGCCAAACGGCTCCCAGTAGGAAGTTCTCACAGCAAGATGTGGGAGACAACTCGCTCGAGCGGCCGAGGCAAACGCCCCTGTATAGTGCGCTGGTGTTTCGGTCGCACAAGGTGTACGTGGTTCGGTGGTGCACGCAGAGCGCTGCGAGGTCTCTTTTAATTCGGTAGTCATGGTCATTTATCGGAGTAAAGAAAAATGAAAAGTCTGGCAAGCTGGCTGTCCGCGGCCTTCCTGTTGTTGCGCGCATATTATGTTATGCCGGAAGAAAAGTCACGTGTTATACAGGGCAGCGTAGACGGCTTCGTCAATCTTATTGGTCGCAAGATGGTGTTCCTGCTGCGGTCTTGTTCGCTTTGTCTTCTGCGATCGCGGCTGTGCCGGCACATTCTCTTTTTACCTGGCACTGTTTCACAAAGGAAATGCAGCGATGGCTTTTTTATGGTGTCGCACGCTGCGTGTAGCCGCTATTCCGTATATTCTTTTTAAAAAACGAGGCTTCAGTTTCTGGTTTGTCCATCGCTTTCTTGCCGTGTAGTGGGCCGATCCCGTATACATTGTAATAGGACAGATCCTGAAGATGGTGTTGTAAAAACTTGGCCGATCCCAAGAGAGAGAGAGAGAGAGAGAGAGGGGAAGGCAGGGATGTTAACCAGTCAAGAGTTCGGGTGGCTACCCTGCGCTGGGGGAAGGGAGAGAGGAATAGAGAGAAAGCAGAGACCAAGACTACGTAATAGTGAACTGTGCCGATCTCGAAGATTATGTATTCAAAACTGGATCGATTCCGGAGACTGTAACAAAGGTGGCTACTTGGTGGACCGATCCTCACACCAGTGCAGCAAATGTGTTTTCGCAGGGCCTTTAATGTGGTTTGTAACTGCAGGCAATGCGAGAGGGATATATGTATATATAAAAGGAAGGCAGGTATGTTAGCCAGTCAAGAGTCGGGGGTTGGCTACCCTGCTCTGGGGGAAGAGAGAAGGGGAATAGAAAGAAGGGAGAGAGAGGAGAGATGGGGGTAGATAGACATGCACGGACAGCACTACAGAGTCAAAGGCGCTCGCACAAGCCACACGTTCTCAGAAAGCACAAAAGGCCTTCACTGCCATCGGAGCCCATGATCGGTGGGGACGGTGTTCTAGTATTGTCTGTTCACGACCCGCCGTGCTTGCTCAGTGGCTATGGTGTTAGACTGCTGAGCACGAGGTCGCGGGATCGAATCCCGGCCACGGCAGCCGCATTTCGATGGGGGCGAAATGCGAAAACACCCGTGTACTTAGATTTAGGTGCACGTTAAAGAACCCCAGGTGGTCGAAATTTCCGGAGTCCTCCACTACGGCGTGCCTCATAATCAGAAAGTGGTTTTGGCACGTAAAACCCAATAATTATTCTTCTGTTCACTCAGAAGTCGATCATCTAGTTTCCTAAATGCGTTGGTCATAGATTGTCTTTGTGTTTCAAACTGAGGACAGTAGCATAATAGGTGGTCAGTGTTCTCCTCGTAGCCGCAGAGATCGCATGCCGGACTGCCAGCCATTCCAATTACTGATGAGTAAGCTTTCGTGAAGGCAACTCCCAACCACAACTAACACAGAAGAGGCGCTTCGCGTCGCTGCAGACTGGCCGGAGGTCTGAGTTGCAGCGAAGGATTGAGTCTGTACTGTCTGGTGCACCTTGTATGTGTGCTGTTCCACTCAGTTAACGAGAGTGGGCCTGCTAGAACGCAATGCTGTCTCGCAGCGTCTGTCCTTCAAAGAGGAATGGGGATGCAGCGGTATACTTGGTTTAACGACCAAGCTGCCTTATCTGCGTCATTATTTCCTATGATGCAGCAATGACCTGGTATCTATTGAAAAGGGATATGATGACCTTTTTCTCTCGTCGATCGTCTTTCTGACCGACAAGATCAACGAGTCCTGGAAGAGCAGCGTTGTTCCTGCAGAATGGAAGACGCCCTGCACGGTGCTTATTCCCAAGCCCGGCAAGGCCCCGAACATCGATAACCTCAGGCCGATTTCTCTAACGTACTGCTTCGGCAAGTTCATGGAGCGCGTCGTCCTCAACAGGCTCAGCGGGTACATCGAAGACAACGAGGTTTACACGTGCAATATGATCGGCTTCCGTGCCGGACTTTCGACGCAAGATGCCATGAAACTAATCAAGCATCAGATTGTGGACGGCCGTTCCAGAGACGTCAAGGCTCTGCTCGGTGTGGACCTAGAGAAGGCTTTCGACAACGTGTTCCACACCTCATCGTCAAGACCATTTCGGACCTGGGTCTCGGTTCCAGATTCTATAACTCCGTACAGCTCTTTTCTAACGGACAGGAAGGCCCAGCTTCGCATTGGAGACTTCCGCTCCGAAGATGTGCTTTTCGGAGGACGGGGCACTCCTCAGGGCGCCGTCATCAGCACATCCCCTACGCTGGCGGGGAACGGCGGGGAACGGAACGGCTCTCCGCAACGGCTCTCCGCAAAATCATTGCAAAGACGGACAACGCTTTCCACATCGTTCGCAGAATCGCAAACCGACACTGAGGAATGATGGAAAACAATCTCCGCAGGCTGATCAACGCCTTCGCACTATGCACAACTGGCTCAGAGCGGAGTGAGACGAGCTCAACGCTCTCATCCGCAAAGTAGTCAAAAGGGCTCTCGGGCTGCCCATCAGGACCCATACTGAGGATCGCCTCAAGCTGGGTGTACATAACACCGCCGAGGAGATTGCCGAAGTCCAAGAACGCGTGTAACTCGCTCGCCTGATCACAACAGCGGCAGGTAAACGCATCTTCGGAAAGCTCGGTTACCACACTGCGGGATTCTCGATGGTCGGTACCCCGATCCCTAGGTGCATTCGAGACAAGTTCGAAGTGGCCCCCGTGCCCCGAAACGTCCATTCTGTCCACAACGAGGGCAGACGCAAGGCCAGAGCAGCAGTGATCCTCAAACAGATCACGCAACAAGACATCAGAGCAAACTTCGTCGACGCCGCAGAGTACAGCGATGGGAAGACCTTCGCCGTCGTCTCATGCTTTGCCGTCGTCGTGAAGCGCCTCGATTCGCACTTCAGACCCCGAAGTCGCCGAGCAAGCCGCCATCGCCCTCGCCCTGCTAGGCAGTCGTTGGCCCGAGATCTATAGCGATTCCAAAACGGCAGTTAGGGATTTTCAGAAGGGTTGCATCGCCAAGCAAGCTGCTCGTCTTAGCAGCTCGAATCCATATGCTCTCACGCATCATTCAATCCACTGGTTTTCCGCTCACGTAGGGTCGGTCGAGGGTGCTCCCCCGAACCTCAGTGAGTCTGCTCACGAGGCTGCGCGCGTCCTCACCGACCGCGCTTCCTCTGTAAGGAGCGCCGACTCTCCTCCCCCCTACGGCCACAGGGACGCTCCCGCTATTCAAAACGAGGTTATGCAATTCTACATGCCTAGAAGGGTCTTTCCACCCCCTCACCCCAAGTTGAATAGGGTGCAATCCGTTTCTCTTAGACTGTAACAGACCGGCACATATCCGTGTCTGGCCGTTCTACACGAAGTTTACCCCTACGTACATGTATATCGCGACGACGCCTGCCCGTCCTGCGGGCAGACCTCCCCTCTAGCATATATGCTCTGGGAGTGCGGGTAGAGATACCCCAAGTTCAGCAAGGAGAAGGAGGAGTAGGACTCGCTTTTGCGTAGCCCCGCTCTAGACAAGCAAATCCTGGCTGTCCGGTGTTCACGCGACCGGGCAGTGGGCTAGACCTGCCGGTCCCGACGTGGGACTAGCCGGGTGCGCTACGAGTTCACGTCCTCGCCGGACCTCCAAAAAAGTTCGTTCACTCACTCACTCATTCTCTCAAGTGAAGGATGAGTTCCAGAATTTCGCACGTCAGATGATCGTGAGTTCCATGTCGGAGAAATGACTGTATACATTGTAAGGCCGGCCTTGAATCGCAGAAGACTGCCCCTTTCACAGGACTCTCTTTGTTGAACACATGAAGCGCACCGCGGAGAGCCGCAAGCTCTGCAGCTGTAGACGTAGGTAGTGCAGTCCTGATGAATGTGATAATGCTATCGCATTACAGCCGCTGACGTGTAGCACGTGTACGTAGGCCTCCTTGCCTTTATCTTTGCTCTCTTTTCATGACGAAAATCTGCAGCAGTACTTTCCAATAAGCTTGCAGTGCAGTTATATATTAGGGCTTGGGGTATTTCCGATAAACGTTTCTAAAGTTAAGCGTGCCGCGGCATATAAACACCCGAAAATCCCTCAATAGATTAGAGCACACGAATGCTGACAGCATCTTGCCCGGCGCGCCATCCCGCGGCTGTGTTCACGAGGCATCAGACCGCCATAAAAATGATGGCTGGTAGGTGCGACACGAGCATCGTGTTTTCGCCCACCACCACAAGAATTCTCGCACGTGTAGTTTGGTGAACGAGGCTAATAAAGAAGATATCTGGAATGTCACCCATGCCAACAACGTAAACACGGAACACCGTTATTCCGCAGCAAATGTTATGTCGAATACACGGGGCGGTGCATGAGGTAACTTTAACCTGTCTGTGAAGTAGTAGCGTTCACAGGATACCGAAGATGTGGCTCGCTGGTTGGTGTCACCATTTTAATTTGAATTTGAATTAAGCCGAGTACTTCGTAAAGATTGTGTAACGTGCTGATGATCCAACTGTGCAAAGTTTATTGTTACTCTTGCTGCGTGCGTTGCTCTGTAACCACCACCATTTCCTTTCATGTGTAATGTCTGCAATCCGTGAGGTCATTAAAAAATTTAATGAACTGAAATAGCTAGAGCCCGCAAAACGCAAAACTAAAATTATAGTGATCACGTCCCACCTGCCGCAGCTGGTGCATAAGCGTCAACACTCAGTGACTTATGGGGACTAAATTTTTTTCCCTTTCGTGGAGAACACCACGTAACGCAAGAACGTTCGTAACATTTTGTAGTTTAACAAATCGTCATGATATGACACTGTCAGCGCTGCTGCCATCTGGTATTCCGTAAAAGGGTATAGTAAAACTTAAGCGAGCACCGCAGCAGAATACAGGAATTGGCCGCGTACACGGTTCTTTGGCGAGGCGTTGTCGGCTGTGCTCATGCCCGAGTTTCACCGCACTACTGTAGCATTCTGCACGGGTTGCTATAGGGAAAGCTATGAAGCCTTATGATTTGAAGTGACGCATGAGTACAAGCACTACATCCATTTTAATGTCAAATAAAGAATAGTCTGTGCGCGACACACGCTTCCATTACCGCGCGCTATGTCAGCGGCTAGTGATACGGGTTGTTGTGTATTATGCGTTAAATGTTGCGCAGTTCTGAAGACCTCTGTAAAGCTTGGAATTATGTGTAGCAGGCGTAGAGCCTACGTCCAGCCTTTGCTGTGTCCGATTAAATCCAAGAACGTACGCCACTTGTACGTAGAAGCATACTTTAGGTTCCCGTGATGCAACACGGGCGTATTTCTGATCACCACAAAAAGAAAGAAGTGAACTGGGGGGGGGGGGGGGGGGCATCACAAAATGCACTTATATTTATCGA
This sequence comes from Dermacentor andersoni, assembly GCF_023375885.2. Taxonomy (NCBI): domain Eukaryota; kingdom Metazoa; phylum Arthropoda; class Arachnida; order Ixodida; family Ixodidae; genus Dermacentor; species Dermacentor andersoni. Next base: position 199,565,030 of record NC_092814.1, read on the forward strand.
CAGCACGTCGCCAAGTACAAAATGTTATTCAAATTAGGCTACTTAACGCTCATTGCACTCGACTACGCAACAGCTTACTTGGAGAATAGCCAGGAAGGCTCTCCATAGCAGCCTCGTATTCATTGCTGTATAGGCATCAGCAACTTGATTCTTGGGAAGCACTGTGGAAAGTTTCTCGCCTGCAGCAGTGACTTGCAAACGGCGTGGGAATTCGATAGACCTGCACTCCTAACGCTGCCTGCAGCGATCACTGCAGGTGTTGTGAGTGCTAGCGTTTTCGCGAGGCTAATTTCGATCGATGCCAAGTTTTAATCATTCGCGGGGAAAGCGCAGAGAAGCATGGCTTGCCGTAAATTTGAACATAATAATAATAATATTTGGGGTTTTACGTGCCAAAACCACTTTCTGATTATGAGGCACGCCGTAGTGGAGGACTCCGGAAATTTTGACCACCTGGGGTTCTTTAACGTGCACTTAAATCTAAGCACACGGGTGTTTTCGCATTTCGCCCCCATCGAAATGCGGCCGCCGTGGCCGGGATTCGATCCCGCGACCTCGTGCTCAGCAGCCCAACACCATAGCCACTGAGCAACCACGGCGGGTAAATTTGAACATAGAAAACAACTGACTGGGGAAGCCTGAGAAACTATATAATTGGCTGACGATGGCTTTCAATGCATCTGGCTCGTAATGGACATACCTTCCAAGCTTATGCAAAGGATTCTCGGCGTATCCCCACTCTTAATATGAAAAAAAAATGCTGGCAGAGATCGGTTGAATTGTTTTTCGGGATGTACAGAGCAGCCGGATCCTCGATCTTGGCAGAAAGTATGTCTTGATATTTGATAGCTTTGATAGCTGTGATATTTGATCAGCGCACAGCATGGTGTTGAAGCACATTTCCAAGCCGGAGATGACTCCTTTGCAGGAAGCATCCGGAGCAGCCACATAGGCCTGAACCTCGTACTGCTTGTTTTCCAGGCATATAGACTTGATCAGCTGCAGTCTTGCCGCTAGTTCTTCGTCCGGTGTGCTGACCACTGCGACGTTCTGCTCTCGGCGTATGCGGATGGTTAGCTGGTGGAGCGTGCTCTCGTTTAACTGAGCCGCTGTGCCTATAGCTCTGGCTATAGAGTGCTGCGGCCACTCACCGAGATTCAGTCCATCTCTCGGTCGGAAGACCACTTTCAAGTCGTTGATCGGTAGCGGGGGCAGCTGCGAGCTCTTATTGCGCAATGTCAGATGTAGGTGGTCCTGCTGTGCGGGTTCGGTGTTGGGTGGCAAGCTCGACGTGGCTTGGACCTGTTTCTTGCGCTTTCGGGCCACGAGAAACCAAGTCCCGTCTTCGTTGTCTTGAGTCGGTTCTTGATCCATAGCGGCGGCTGGTGTGGTTTCATCCAATGCTGCAGCGGGCAGGGGGTCTCGGGCAGCCATCGTCACGGTAGCAGTGCAGTGGGCATGTGCGGCACGCGATGCTGTCGCGCCGTGATCGCGGCGCCTACGTTAGGCCTAGCGCTGCGGCCTGCTCGCCTCGAAATGTCCAAGGGCCGAGGCCTCACCGGATCTGGCAGATCTTGGTCTCAAAAGATTTCACCCGTTAAGATCCGTCGACTGGTGGTGGTAAGCACGTTGTAGAAACAAAAGATCAGCTGTGAGGTGTTCCAAGAGCCGGAGCTCATTCGGAGTTCGTCCTTCACACGCATCTCACAGTCATCTCCGGCATAGAAAAGAACACAACCCCGACAACGCTGATGACAAATATCCGATCACCGATGGCTCAGGTCCTACATGCAAGAATGATGGGAAATTCAGCCACGGCCATCATCACGTTCTCTGGCATTCGGGTTCCCCGGTACATCTACTATTACGGAGCAGAATACCGGTGCTACATTCATAAACCCCGACAGCAGCTGTGCAGCGTGTGCCTCTCCACTGGTCATCAAGCAGATGTTTGCCCAACCCCGGATAAACCGCGGTGTGCTGCGTGCGGAACTTCCAACCCCTCCGAAGGACATGATTGCACGCTGAAATGTTTTCATTGTGGTGGTGAGCACCCCGCCACTGACTCTCGATGTCCTGTAAGGCAACGCAAACCCTTTAACAAGAGCCACGTGTTTCAAGAGCAGCAGAAAATGGCGGAGCAACAACTCCAGCACGACAAGAAGTCCAGCAATGTAACGACATTCAACGGTGCGGCACCTGCGACTACTGATGCAACACGTGGTCGTCCTCGCTACCGATCCCGGGGACACAGCCAGTCCCAAAGTCGCAGTAGGTCCAGGGTCGGCAGGCCGTCCAAGGACCAGAAGCAACCACGTGGTCGAAGCCGATCTGGGAGCCGCAGCCTGACGCAGCAGAAACAGCCACCGAAGGAACCTCAGGCCGCATGGACGAAAACGCCCGACCATCACACCAGGAAGGCGACAGCGGTGAGTTGGTCAGCGCAGTTTCCCCCTCTTTCCTCCTCCCTTCCTTCACGTCCGCCCGCACAGCAAACAAACAAACAAAACAAACTGTCTCCCACAGCGACGCTTTCACTCACCCAGACACACACACTCGCACCTGAGAAACTCCCTCACAATTCCTGCACCAAACAAGAAGTGTGCGAAATGATAGAGGAAATGGCGACTGTTTTAAGAGCGGAGATGCAAAAAATGAAGGAAGAGATCATGACTGATGTCAAGCACATGCTACAACAGGTCATACAACAAGCCATGACTGACATGAAACAATTCATCAGTGCAACTTTTAGCTCAACTTTCAGCCATCAAAACGACTCACTTCCACATGACACTAACGCCACTAGAGAACCAAGAAGGTCACACCCTTATACCCGTCCGGCTCGTACAACAACACCTGCCCTCACCAACGAGGCGGTATCAACCAATCATGGCCAGCAAACCTAGGAGGCGCACTACCACCACCTTCCGGGTGTGGCAATGGAATTGTAGAGGGTACCGAAGGAAGAAGGGTTCCCTTACACAGTTCCTAGCCACACGTCCTCACCCACCAGACGTTATAACACTTCAAGAAGTACATTGCACTCCCACACTCAGTGGATACAATGCATACACCGACAAGCATGACACCACCAAACAACCACTAGCTGCCACCCTTGTGTCCAAACAAATCACAGTGATCGAGCACACGCTCGACAGCTCCCACATTCCGCATGTGCTCTTAGAAATTGTACCTAGGAATCGATATGAAACCAGCTTGTTTTTACTGAATATCTACAGTGCACCCAAATCGCGATGAGACGACTTCGGACAACGTTTTTCGGCCGCCAGTAAACAAGCCAAAAAATGGATTATTCTGGGAGATTTCAATGCATCCCACCCAGCCTGGGGGTACCAAACAGAAACTCCAAAAGCCCACGCCATGAACCTTCATCAATTCACTCTGCTGACAGAACCTGACAAACCAACCAGAACGGGTAACAGTGTAAGCAGGGATACCTGCCCTGACTTAACAATGGTCAAGGGGTTGACTCAATGCTCCTGGAACAACCTAATGGAGAATCTGGGCAGTGACCACAGCATTCTAGCCACAGACGTCCAACTGGTGGCTATACGCACTCCAGAACGTTCAATTAAAATAACAAACTGGGACACTTTCCGGCGCAAGAGAACGAAATCTGAACAACACGACCCGCCATCTCTACGCGAGTGGACACAACAGCTACAAGCAGATTTTAAAGCAGCCACTAAGCAAATTACTGCAACAACGGAGACACCGGATGTGGACAGACATCTGCTCCATCTCTGGGATGCTCGAAGAGGCCTGACCAAACGATGGAAGAGGCAGAGGCACAACCGTAGGCTGAAACAAAGAATCGCCCGGATCACAGCAGAAGCTGAATAATACGCCACCAGCCTCACTAATAGCAATTGGCACAACCTCTGCGACCGCCTTAATGGCACACTAAGTAGTTCCAAAACGTGGTCCCTCCTCAGAGCACTACTCGACCCAACGCACACAAAAACGTACACAACGAACACAGTCCGCACTATCATCCACAAAGAACAAATGAATGATGACGCGCTCCTCCAAACACTGCAACAAAGATACATTGCTACAGGCCACCGACCAGAGTACAAAGACTACCCACACGAGGAAGAAACCCAATTGGACGGCGATATTACAGAGACGGAAGTGAGGGCAGCCCTACACGGCATAAGACGAAACACGGCGCCTGGAGCAGACGGCATTCACTATGCACTGCTACGCAACCTCGACGACCAGGCCATACGGCAACTCACTGCATACAACAACGACAATTGGCAAAACAGAACGCTTCCACAGGAATGGCGATACGCCGATATCACCTTAATTCCGAAACCCGGGAAACCGCTGTCCCTCCAAAATCTCAGACCCATTTCCTTGACTTCGTGTATTGGCAAACTCTTCGAGCACGTAGTTCTAAATCGCCTCCAGCCTCACCTCGAAGCGAACCAATTCTTTCCCAATACCTTATTCGGCTATCGACCAGGTCTGTCTGCGCAGGACATACTCCTACAACTTAAGGAGGATGTTGTGGATGGTCCAAGTAAAGCTCAAACAAGAGCCATACTAGCATTGGACCTCAAAGGAGCCTTCGATAACGTCTCACATGACCTCATTCTAAACAACCTTGCATTCTCCCGATGCGGAAAGCGCATCTATGATTATGTCCGAGCCTTTTTATCTGACCGAACAGCCACCATCGGCCTAGGTGATATTCGGTCGGATATCATAAAACTTTCCGGCAGAGGGACTCCCCAGGGTTCGGTTCTCTCACCCACCCTGTTCAACGTCGCGAGGGCAAAGCTACCACCGCTCCTCGACAAGCTTCCGCACGTGCAGCACGCCCTGTACGCCGATGATATTACAATCTCGGTGACCACAGGATCAGACGGCGCCATTCAAGACGCACTACAGGAAGCCGTAAATATAGTTCAAGAGTATTGTTACGTTTCGCCTACAACGCGCGGTAATGCCGGCGCGGATGCAACGGACGCCGGGGCTTCGTTCAAAGCGGCGGACATTTTGGCCCGTGCGACGCCGCCGCAACGCTTCCCCGCCAAGCGTGTCCAGGCGTGTTTCAGTGCCACGTGTCTTCGTGTGTGCGTGTGTGTGTGTGTGCCCTCGCTTGTCAAAGCGCGGCAGCCGGGGAGCGGAGTTCCCCGAATGAGGAGCCTGGAGGTCTCTCGGCTCAACCGTTCGCGCCGTCGTGTGGGCGGGTTGGCGATGCGTCACTGCACTCGGTTCAGCAGGTCTCTCGGCTCGACCGTGCGCGCCGTCGTGGGCTCATGCTCCGCCGTCCCGTGACCTTCATCCCGTGACCTTCATCCCGTGACCTTCCCTTTTGGACCGCGACGCCGAGAGTATAAGAGCAGCTGCCCCCGGACGCCAGGAGAGAGGCTCCGATTTGTACTGTTGAGTTACGTGCTCTCCCGTCTCTCCACTTCGGTCGACCTGACCGGCCGCTCTTTTGCTATGTTAGAATAAACAAGTTGTTCTGTTACCAGTCTTCTCTTGCTTTGCCGGGACCTTCGGATGCTTCCAGTGCCCCAGGCCGCCAGGCCAACGCTACCCTTGGGGCTTGCGACCCATTGGCAATAACGGGCGTCAGCACCGAGACCCCAACAACTCGTGCCAGCGGTGCGATTCTAACATCTGGTTGCCAGCGGTGAGATCGCGACAACGGAGGCCAGCAGCGAAGAGATGCGGTTGACTGTATGCTGAGCAGCACAACGACCATCCGGGAGCAGTGCAACGAGCCCTGTGTGATGACTGGTTGCCTGCAGCGGAACGACTGCGCTGAAGTCTTGGCTGCAAGGTTTGGTGAGTGCGGGACTTTCTTCTTCTGAGTTTTGCCAGGCTTTTGTTAGTGTTAGAAACAGAGCTGGTAATTGTGGTTGTCGTTGCTACCGGGTTAGTTTGCGGCAAGACAATAGTAGGCAGTAGAGAAAGCAGCATTCAGAGCAGCCATGGATTTGAAGTCGTTGCGCAAACCGAAATTGCTGGAGCTTGCAAGAGAGTTGGGTCTGGATGTCTCAGACAAACTCAGAAAACCAGAACTGCTAAGGGCTATTCTTGAGTTAGAAGCTGAGGATGACGAGCTGTCGGAATGCCTTGAGACCATTGAGGAGAGGGAGACGGCAAAAAGACAGGAGCGTGAACTTAAAGAACAGAAAGAGAAAGATGAGCGTGAACGAATAGAACAGAAAGAAAAAGAAGAGCGTGAACACGCTTTGGAAATGAAGCGTCTCGAGTTAGAGATGGAACGCGCTCGTAGTGGAAGTCAGGCACACGGTGCAGGAGAACGAGTATTGTTCAAAATGACTGACCTGATGCGGCCGTTTAAGCTTGGAGAGGACATTGGTTTGTTCCTGGTTAACTTTGAGCGAACGTGCGAGAAGCAGGGGTTCTCTCGGGAAACGTGGCCACAGCGCTTGCTCACTTTGCTACCCGGCGAGGCGGCCGACGTAGTCGCTCGCTTGGAGAGAGAGGAGGCAGAGGATTTCGACAAAGTGAAATCGAGTCTGCTAAAAAAGTACCGGCTGTCAGCGGAGGCGTTCCGTCGGAAGTTTCGGGAAAATGAGAAAGGCAAAAGTGAGTCATATACAGAGTTTGCCTACAGGCTTATGTCAAACATGCAGGAGTGGCTCAAAGAAGAGAAAGCGTTTGGTGACCACGAGAAAGTTCTGCAGTGTTTCGGGCTAGAACAGTTTTATAGTCGGTTACCTGAGAACGTGCGGTACTGGGTCTTGGATAGGCCAGACGTTAGTACGGTGGCTAGAGCCGCTGAGTTAGCCGAGGAGTTTGTGACGCGTCGGGCTCGCGGAGCTAAGGACGGTCAAAAGGGTGAATTTGGCTCCAAGTTTGAGAGGCCGAAGTTCACACCCATGAGAGCAAAGGGGGATACACGTAGTGCGGATGCGAGTGAAAGCAGTCCGACCGAACGTAAGGAGACGGCGGCAACCGAAGCCGAACGCAGAAAGCGGTTCGAGACGAGGCAAGCGCGCGTTTGTTATACGTGCCAGAAGCCGGGTCACTTTTCGGCGCAGTGTCCAGAAACAAAAACACAAGTCGTGTTTTTGTCTATATGCAGCACTGACGAGAACATGAAGCTTCTCGAGCCTTACATGCGAGACCTCCTCGTGAACGGGAAAGAGTGCCGAGTGCTTCGCGATTCCGCAGCTACAATGGATGTAGTTCACCCCTCTTACGTAGAACCCGATATGTTCACGGGCGAGTGCGCATGGATCAAGCAAGCAGTGGAAGCTCATAGCGTGTGTCTGCCGGTAGCAAAAGTGCTTATTGAAGGACCTTTCGGAGCACTTGAGACGGAGGCCGCAGTGTCATCTATGCTGCCCCCCCAGTACCCGTACCTATTTTCGAACAGGTCCGATCACCTCCTGCGCGAGAAGGGGCTTTTGTTTGGTGAGGCTAGCGTTCAGGCCTTAACCAGATCGAAGGTTCGGGAGCTCGCTGCAAAGGCGGTAGTTGCGGGACCGACGTTGTCGAACAATGAGAAAGGGTCAGAGGTGCAGCAAGCTGATATTCAGAGCACGCCCGAACTGAATAAAATTGAGCCTGTAGCGTTAAAGGCACCAGATACTGGAGAGGAAATTCCCGATGCGGGAAAGTTAGAAGAGCTATCTGCAGATTTGCTCATCGCGCCTACGTCAGACGGACTTAATAGGTTGCTAAAAGTCAGCCGGTCGGCTTTGATAGCCGAGCAAAAGAAGGAAGGCAGCCTAGAAAACATACGCTCCATTGTCAAGGAAGGTATCGCCAAGAAAAATGCTCGCTTTGTGGAAAGAGGTGGGGTCCTGTACCGGAAGTATCTAGACCGCAGGGGAGTGGAGTTCGATCAGCTGATCGTGCCTCAATGCTATCGTCAGGATCTGTTGCGCTTGTCGCATGGGGGTTCGAGGTCCGGACACCTAGGAGTTAAGAAAACTAAGGACCGTCTCTTGCAGGAGTACTATTGGCCAGGGTGTTTTCGGGACGCAGACCACTTTGTGAAGACATGCGACACCTGTCAGCGGGTGGGCAAGCCAGGGGACAAATCGAGGGCGCCGTTGAAGTTGGTACCTATCATTACGGAGCCTTTTAGACGGCTCGTTATTGATACAGTGGGACCTCTGCCGGTAACAGCCACGGGGTACCGACACATTTTGACTGTGATCTGCCCAGCGACAAAGTTCCCTGAAGCAGTGCCGCTTAAAGAACTCAGCTCAGTTGAGATAGTCAATGCACTACTGTCCATATTTGCGCGAGTTGGTTTTCCTGCAGAAATCCAGTCAGATCAGGGCACAGTGTTTACTAGCGCTTTGACGACAGCCTTTCTCGAAAGGTGCGGGGTAAGGCTGTTACACAGCTCAGTGCACCACCCCCAGTCGAATTCCGTTGAGAAGCTCCACTCCGTCATGAAGCGCGTGTTGAGAGCATTGTGTTTTGAACATCAAACTGACTGGGAGCTGTGTCTGCCTGGAGTGACGTTTGCATTAAGGACCGCGCCGCATGCGGCTACGGGGTTCTCGCCAGTTGAGCTGGTGTACGGTCGCTCGCTGCGATCTCCGCTTCGCATGCTTCGAGAATCATGGGAAGGCAGGGGCGACGACCCAGTCGTGGTAGAGTACGTGCTTAAGCTCCTCGAACGCTTAAGAAGGGCACAGGAGTTGTCAGGTGAAGCAATGGCAGAGGCCCAGCAGAGGGCCAAGGTTTATTATGATCGGACAGCCAGGGCCCGTCGTTTTGAGGTGGGCGATGAGGTCATGATATTGCGCACATCGCTAAAGAACAAACTCGACGTGCAGTGGGAGGGCCCAGCACGGATTGTTCAAAAACTGTCGGACGTTAACTACGTGGTGAGTCTGCCAGGAAAGCGGAAAGCACAGCAAGTTTACCACTGTAATCTGCTCAAACCCTATAAACAACGGGAAGCAGTGGTGTGCATGATGGTAAACGTGCCCGAAGAGCTTCCGGTCGAGCTTCCGGGACTAGGCTCAGTGACGAACAGGAAAGACACCGATCAAGTCATTAGTGACTTAATAAGTAAAGCATCGCTGTCGCCTGAGCAGAAAACCGAACTACACCAGCTCTTACAAGAGTTTCAAGGTCTGTTCTCTGAGAGGCCTGGTAGGACTTCTGTCCTTACTCATGACATAGAACTTACCTCCCCAGAGCCAGTACGATCCAAGGCGTACCGGGTGTCACCCCGCCAGAGCGATATTATGGAGGCTGAGGTAAAGAAAATGCTACAGCTCGGTGTTATTGAAGCGGGTGAGAGTGATTATACCTCCCCTTTGATTTTAGTTGAGGTACCGGGCAAGGAACCTCGTCCTTGCGTCGACTACCGCAGGCTTAATTCCATCACTAAGGATCAAATTTATCCGATCCCTAACATCGAGGAGCGCCTTGAGAGAGTGAGTAGCGCTCAGTTTATTTCCACCCTAGATCTCGTCAGGGGTTATTGGCAGGTTCCACTTACAGAAGAGGCTAGTAGGTATGCGGCGTTCATTTCACCAATGGGGACATTCCGTCCTAAAGTTTTGAGTTTTGGTTTGAAGAACGCGCCATACTGCTTTTCAAGCCTCATGGATAAAGTGTTGCGGGGACAGCAAGAATTCGCTTTACCGTATCTAGACGACGTAGCGATATTCTCCGCGTCCTGGCCTGAGCATATGGCGCACTTGCGGGCAGTGCTAACCCGCCTGCGCGATGCGGGCTTGACAGTCAAGGCTCCCAAGTGCCAGTTAGCACAAGCCGAGGTTGTCTACCTCGGACACGTGATTGGTCGGGGTCGTCGCCGCCCCTCTGAAATAAAGGTGGCCGCTGTGCGAGACTTCCCGCAACCGCGCACGAAGACCGATATTCGGTCGTTCTTAGGTGTCGCCGGCTACTATCAGAGGTACATCCCCAGGTACTCTGATATCGCGGCTCCCTTGACGGATGCTCTGAGAAAGACAGAGCCGCAAACAGTCGTCTGGGATGAGACGAAGGAAAGAGCTTTTAGCGCCCTAAAGAGCGCCCTAACAAGCCAGCCTGTGCTACGATCGCCCGACTACACAAAAGGGTTCGTTGTTCAGTGTGATGCTAGTGAGCAAGGCATGGGCGTTGTACTGTGCCAACGGGAAAATGGAGAAGTAGAACACCCCGTCCTGTATGCTAGTCGTAAGCTGACCAGTCGTGAGCAGGCGTATAGCGCCACCGAGAAAGAGTGTGCGTGTATCGTGTGGGCCGTTCAGAAATTGTCATGTTACCTAGCTGGCTCGAGGTTTATCATTGAGACGGATCACTGCCCTCTCCAATGGCTGCAGACCATCTCTCCCAAAAATGGCCGCCTCCTGCGCTGGAGCCTCGCTTTGCAACAATATTCCTTTGAGGTGCGTTACAAAAGGGGGAGTCTCAACGGTAACGCCGATGGCTTAAGTCGAAGCCCCTAACGTGGGAATCAGCCTCAAAATTGCTTGTTACTGATGTTTTTCTTCCTGAGGCAGGATTTTTAACCTATTGCTTTTGTGTAGTGTTTCAAAGTGATGATGTGCTTTTTAGTGCAATTTTTCCGATTTGTGGACGCGTTCTGAGTGCTGCTAAACTACTGTAAGGAACTAGGCAGCAGTATAAAAGGGGAAAGAGCCTGGCAGGGCTTAGTGAGGGTTGTGCCGTGCTTGCTGACTGAGCGGTTGACTTTCGGCGTAGTTCTAACGCTTGCCGGAAACGAGAACAAAAATGTCAACTCTCCCGAAGTCACTTTGCAGTGTCCTGTGTGCACCTGAACGTGAGAACGAGGCCTTCTCTGTGCGCTGCGCTCAAGAAACGCCAAAGGACGCCCGACTACGGTTATGAGCATCATCGAGCGACATCCCTCCGGACAGCGGATGCAGTCCCCTGACCATCGGGATCTCCTTCCCCCGGCGGGGCGGTCTGTTACGTTTCGCCTACAACGCGCGGTAATGCCGGCGCGGATGCAACGGACGCCGGGGCTTCGTTCAAAGCGGCGGACATTTTGGCCCGTGCGACGCCGCCGCAACGCTTCCCCGCCAAGCGTGTCCAGGCGTGTTTCAGTGCCACGTGTCTTCGTGTGTGCGTGTGTGTGTGTGTGCCCTCGCTTGTCAAAGCGCGGCAGCCGGGGAGCGGAGTTCCCCGAATGAGGAGCCTGGAGGTCTCTCGGCTCAACCGTTCGCGCCGTCGTGTGGGCGGGTTGGCGATGCGTCACTGCACTCGGTTCAGCAGGTCTCTCGGCTCGACCGTGCGCGCCGTCGTGGGCTCATGCTCCGCCGTCCCGTGACCTTCATCCCGTGACCTTCCCTTTTGGACCGCGACGCCGAGAGTATAAGAGCAGCTGCCCCCGGACGCCAGGAGAGAGGCTCCGATTTGTACTGTTGAGTTACGTGCTCTCCCGTCTCTCCACTTCGGTCGACCTGACCGGCCGCTCTTTTGCTATGTTAGAATAAACAAGTTGTTCTGTTACCAGTCTTCTCTTGCTTTGCCGGGACCTTCGGATGCTTCCAGTGCCCCAGGCCGCCAGGCCAACGCTACCCTTGGGGCTTGCGACCCATTGGCAATAACGGGCGTCAGCACCGAGACCCCAACAACTCGTGCCAGCGGTGCGATTCTAACAGTATGCAACAGCCGGAGGACTCACATGTGCAGCTGAGAAGTCGGAGCTCCTGCTTTTATTCAAAAAAACGGAACAAGGCCCATATTCCACCAGCCATCACATTGCATCTCAATGGCAACGTTATTCCAAGGGTAGACAGACTACGTGTACTAGGACTTCACATACAACACAACGGGAAGGCCACACATACCCTACACGTGCTCCGCCAACAACTTACCCAAATAACGCACATGACAAGGCGCATTACAAACCGCCGACAAGGACTGAAAGAAAAAGACGTACTCCGAATCGTGCAAGCCCTCATAATTAGCCGATTAACCTACCACCTCCCCTATCATAATCTGACTCAGTCTGAGATGCACCAGATGGACACCCTCCTCCGTACGGCACTAAAGGCAGCGCTGCGACTACCCCAACATGCGTCTACGCAGCTCCTACTACGACTGGGGGTGCACAACACCATCCGCGAACTAGTTGAAGGTCATTTTAACAGCCAAGTGCAACGTCTGCAACGAACAATGCAAGGGTGCCAGATTCTATCCCGGCTAGGATACCAAATACCAAGAAAGCCACAACAGGAAAACCGCACACTTCTTCCGCCTAGCATTCGCAACAAAATTCACGTGGCCCCGATTCCCCGGAATATGCACCCTGACCGTCATAAAGGTCGACGAAAGGCAAGAGCGCAAGCCTTGGCTCGCCTATTTGGCGATGACAAATCAAACACTCCAGTCCTATACACCGACGTGGCCCGCTACCCACAGAAACGTGCCCTATGTCTAGTCGTACTAGATAGTGCAGACATTCTGAGAGCTTCGGCCACGCTCAACACTGTGGACAGTGGCACGGCGGAAGAGGCTGCTATTGCCCTAGCCATCGTACACGCTTCAACCATGCCGGCGCCGGATGGACCCATCACAGTGGTCACTGATTCTCAGACCGCCTGCAGGACTTTGGCACTAGGGAGGGTGACAACCTACACACAATGCATCCTTACACCCCACAGCGTTACACAGGGTGCGTATCGTCTGGACACCTGGGCACGCCTCTCTCCATGGTAATGAACGCGCTAATGCGGTAGCCCGAGAGCTCGCTAACCGGGCGCCATTGGAAGAGCTGTCCAACCCAGACGACGCACCGACAGAACCACTGAACTACACTGAAACTTTACAGTATTACAGAGATAGCAGGAGACACTTCCCTCCACCACATGATTCACTTAATCGAGAAGATGCCGTCACGTGGCGGCAGCTTCAAACGAATTCATTTCCCTGCCTCTTTTATCTTCACCTCTTCCACCCCACACAATATCCCTCATACTGTCCCTATTGTGGAGCAAAGCCCACATTATATCATTGCACGTGGGAGTGCCCACACCCTCCGGGCTACTCCCCTATTCCTTCACCTTCCCCTTCCTCCTGGGAGACTGCGCTGACCAGCTCAGACCCGCAAGAGCAGCGACGGCTGATCTGGCGGGCACGCGGAGTGGCGCGAGCCAATGGGGCCCTGAACTAAGGGCTCCACCCTGCGAGGAAGTCGCCCAAACTCATGATAAATAAATGTTTTCTCTCTCTCTCCAAGCTATAACACTCGTGAGATCATCAAGGCTGAAATTTTAAGTAAGCCTAGCGATAAGTATGTCAGCGCACCTTATGTTGCAATCTAAAAATACGAATTTCAACACCTTGCCGGCCTTTGAGGCAATCCTGGACTTGTGCTTGACGGCGAGAGTTCATTTCTGAAATGAAAGATGTTGCAGATACATCGAAGATGATTGCCGAAATAAGTGAATAACTTGTGCGGACTGTAGAAATTAAATGGTCACACTAGCAATAGTTCCGAACTGCTGAGAGAGAGAGACAGAATAAACATTTATTAAGTCATTACTAGCAGTGCGTCTTCCTTCGGGTGGAGCCCTCAGTCATGCAGGGCCCCATTGCCAACGGTCACGCGGCGAGTCCGCAGGATCAGGTTTTCCTGCTCCCGCCGGTTAATGGGACGGCCGGGGGATGTGGACATTCTCATGTAGAATCGTACACTGTGGGGCAAGCCCCACAATGCGGACAGTACGAGGAGTACAGGGTGTGGTGGAGGAGGTGCAAGATGTGGAGGCAGGGAAATGAGTTAGCTTGTAGTTGACGCCAGGAAACGGGGGGCGGCCGCCCGGTCGAGGGAAGGTTAGGGCGACGAGTAGGTGCAGCGGTCCTATTTATTGTGAGCTAGGATGTCGTAGTATGGGATAGGTACCCGCAGCGTGTCGTCTGTACGCGGCATCTCCTCCCCGCGCGCCCGGCCGGTCAGCTTTCGGGCGTATACGCGTGAGCGCACTCATTCCCGTAGAGAGATGCATGCCCAGGAGTCCAGACGACGATTCGCACCGCGGGGCACGCGGTGGAGGGAATGGTGGCTAGGATGTGTTGGGTATAGGGTGTCATTAGCCCCTGTGTGTAGGCGCGGCACGCAGCTTGGGAATCGGTGACAGTGGTGATGGGATTTGCAGGTGACGGGAAGAATGAATGCGTGTACGAAGGCTAGTGCAACCGTTCCTTCCTCCACCTGACCACTGTCGGTGAGGGGCCGTGTGCCCGAAACTCGAAGAGCATCCGTGTCGTCAACTACGGCTAGACACATGGCGCTGCTGTCGGGATATCAGGCCGCGTCGGTGTACAAAACTGGGGCGCCTGAGTTGCCATTACCCAAGACATCTGCCAGGGCCTCATCCCGTGCACGGCGGTGTACGGTGTGACGCTCCGGGCGCATGTTCCTGGGGATGGATGCGACGTGAATCACTGCTCGTAGGTCGGGATGCAGCCGATACTGAAAGGGCTGAGAGGGTATAGGGTATGCGGACGGGGTCGCCTAGTTGAGCAAGAATGACGCAGCGCTGGCGGGTGCGCTAGAGGCGTTGCAGCTGCCCGACAGGCTGAGCCTCGAGCAGCTTCGTGATGGCGTTGCGGACGCCTAATAGAAGTAGACGCTGGGCGGATGCCCGAGAAGGCAGCCGTTCTACTTAGGACGGCCGCTTTGACGGCCGTATTAAGTAGAATGTCCATCTGGCTGTGCTCTGGGCGAGTGTGAGGTTATGGTACGGGAGTGTGGTATAGGTGAGACAACTGTGCTTGGACAATCCGCAGAACGTCCTTCTCACGAAGGGGGCGTGATTTGCGTGATTTGCCGATTTGCTCAAGTGCGTGATTTGAGAGATTTGCCGATGTAGAAGGTGAATAGTGTGAGTGGCTCTGCCATAAGATTGTATGTAGTGGCGAAGGTTGCGTAGGAGGTTTACACGAGGGATAGGGTGAACATGAAGTGGCATAGTAGTGTCAGGGCCGGGGTAGAACCTGCCCCTGCGAAGATAGACGAGTATTGTAGCCCTGATTTGTCCGCGGCGCAGGCGAGGACGCCAGCGGCAACGTAACCATGAGCCGGCTGAAGAGCGTGCTGGATTGTACCGTTCGACCCCCGAGTGGCCCAGAGGGTGATGTCGTCTACATAAATATAGCATACCGGATGCTGGTAACTTCTTCGAGTAGGGGTGGTAGTTTTGCCATAGCTATGTGGAATAGGTAGGGTAGGAGAGATTACCGAGCCCGTGAGGCGTACGGCATCCGATCGGAGCGCGCGCCCAGGCCAATGATGGTTAACAAAATTTGTTGCTGGGCTGGTTGCTTCATGCTTAACTTAATACTGGTAAGCGCAATTCCAAGACGGGACAGAAGATAGACACAGAATCACAGGACAAACGCTACATTGCAACTAAATTTTATTATGAAGACTTCGCCTACTTAAGTACACAGCAGACCAGGATCGCGCAAGCGCACTGCCCATCAAGCCAACCAATGCATCATATCAAGAAGCGTAAAGATTACAGCATAATTACTAAAAACTGCTTTTCTTTGCTACGCAGAACCACCGACGTATCGCTAATACAGGCACTTTTTTCTTTCTAATATGATATACCTCCATGATTTCTCTGGCCAAAACGTTGCCATTCTTGCCTAGAATCCGAATACCGGAAAGAATTGGCTCACAGGGACAGGACCTACAATACATAGGCAAACGATAAGAAGCTTTGTTAGCTACAGAGCGCTCATGTTCCCAGTGCGCCCGATCGTTGACGCATCGGCCGGTTTGTCGGATATATACATTTCCGCACTTGAGCGGGATCTCGTACACAAACGCCAACGGCGCATGTGACATAGGGCACGGTATGCTTCTTTCCACAGGCAGGTTTCCTCGGAGGTCCAGAAATGCGTGGGCACAACCCGTCTTGCAATTGCGCTTACCAGTATTCAGTTGTTAAGCGTGAGCCAACTAGCCCAGCAACAAATTTTGTTAACGTACATTTCTTCTGCTGTGGGCCCTTCTATACATGCTTTGCCTACTTCAGTCCAGCCTTATGCCATCATCAGCCACATTGCCCAGTCTACTTGTCGTGCAAGATTTATGTCGTTTTGCGTAAGGGAGTTATTCCAACGGAAGTGGTTGCTCTCTTTGGAAACATACAGCCTTCGATTGGACATGCAAAAAGGATACGTAGCATCCTCAAGTCGTAGTTGTGGAGACAAGTTCGCCTCTGGTACGACTGGCTACGAGTGGTGTGTGGCGCGTCCAATACAGGAACTGTCGGGGAAGTCTCCTTTAAGAACTTCAAGAGACTAGCGGCCCAGACAACGGAGTTTCAGTTGCAGTGCTCCGTTCTTCGCCTGCCTAAAGGATCTGGAAGGACGAAACAAAAGCCTGATCACCTTACTGTGATTGGAGATGTGCATCTTCCACAAGACGTCGCCAAGACCCGCAAGAAAGGCCCTAAGTTTAGCCTTCAACCGAGGTTGCATGCGCATGAGCTTCTTACGCTCAACAGACGTGTGGCCGGTAAAGCGGAGAATAAAGACCAGGAAAGG